>NC_140583.1:447537744-448137744 GCF_964204655.1 Triturus cristatus | reverse complement strand
CACATGCTGTGCTTCGTATACATTATGTTGTCAAAGTTTCATGGCTGTCAGCAGTTACCTCAGCCCAAAATTCGAGATTGATTGCCCTTACCATAACATGGAATATAATTTCTCAATTGGGAGTCACTGTTGTCCTGGGAAAGAGAAATGCTAATTCAGTTGCACAATATTGTATCCTGTTAGTCTCAAATGTGTTATTGGAAAAGCTGATGCCCAGGTATAGATTGCCAGTTTCTCTGAAATCAGATCATAATGAGGTCTCAAAGATGATGAGTGCAGAACCACAGACTGGACAAGGAGTGGATTGTAGCTATCTGCCTGAAGTTTCAAGCATACTAAAGCAACAGAAAGGCAGCACAGAGTTACACTTTGCAAAAGACTGTTTCAGCATCAACAAAGTGGTTTGAGTATTTACATGCAAATGCACTTGTGAAAAACACAGATGAAAAGACTAGCCATAGCTGTGAAGGTCTGACTGATGTGGAGCGTGCAGTTTCTCACCAGATTGCAGCTGCTACACAAGATCTACATAATGAATGGTGCCAAAACTTTGATCTGAGAGATGCTGTGAAATGGTATGACCTGTTCATAATGATCCTGGCAAAGACTGTTGTGAAATGTGGTGTCCTTCCAAATTGGGTGCATGCCTCTCACAAACGTATGGTCCTGTGTCCCCCTGATAAAACAGCTCCTCTTCAAGAAAAGATGCCAGCAGTGGTCAAAAGTCCACAGAAGAGGGTCAGTCAAGCTGTAAGGGAACACACAGTGTTTGAAGCAGCACTAGAGAAAACTGAGGTGGCACTGGAAAAGCAAAAAGTGGAAACTGACTCAGATGAGGTGTCCAAAGGGTGAAAGAGTCAGATGCAGCCTCTGAAGAAGAAATTAGTGCTGTGGGCCTACGAGTGGAGGTAGGAAAAAGTTGGCTGAAAGGGAATCCAAAAAGTTTACAGTGTTCCCTTGAAAAATCATTTGCACCCATAGCTGAAACATCTGAATCTGATCAAAGTGAAAAGCTTGGATTGGAAAAGTGCAAGCAATTGATGGTGCTCTGTCAGAGTTTTTCAGCACCTGAGTGGTCAAAATGCATGGGAAAAGTACAGGATGCCACACTGTGTGAGCCACCCTTAAGGTAAGCAGGTGACAAGGAGCCAACATTTGCTGAAACAATAAATGAGAACTGTCAAACTGTTCCAAGAAGCTACGTACAGACATCTGCACTACAACCTTTGAGCTTGGCCATATATGATCTGTTTACAGACCAAATTTGTGTGGCCTTATAAATAGAGGTAACATTGTTATATGCTCAGCTTTTATAATAACCAGTGATAAAGAACATACTAATTTAGTAGGTTTTTCTTTTAGATACCCGTGTGAATTAAGTGTGCTAATGAACACTAAAGATGTGTAGTAATATTTTAGGTAGAGAAAAACATATATTTGACTCAACTAATGATGTGTTTTATTTAAACAAATGTAACATGTGAAATTAAATAAGTGTGATAAATTTAGAAATCGTTTGAGGTACAATGATTTGATATTTATCAAAAGGGTGAATTGATGGGAGCTTAGATTTCACCTATAAAATGTAAGCATTATTATATGACAAAAAGCTGCAGACATGATTTCTAAAATGGCACACAGATTGTGGCGCAAGCAAGATGAAACATAAGGCCTGATCAGAATGCTTCAGTTTGAAGGTGCTTTCATGTGAAAACATGCTCAATTAGTTGAACAGCCATGTTTATATGTGATTAATCAATATATAATCTCACTATAGAATGCACATTAATTTAGAAAATGTATTTGTACTTTCAAAATGGCATCATGTATTTTTGCAAGAGTAGAATGTGCTGAATTGTGTTTCACAGTGTAGAAAACCACATGATTTCAGTTTGCTTTAGTGGACTCAGCTTACTGCAGTTTTTGCCCTTGAACATTAGAATGGAATGTGCCCCTCTTCCCCACCAACTTTCAATGAAAGGGCTTTGTTAATAAATCACGCCCTCCTGTTTCCGTCTCTTCAACCTTCACTATGTTGCATATTTTTGTAGCCTATTTAAACGTGGAGAGAAGAGCACACTTTTTTTTCATAACTCACAAGACTGAAATTTGAACAAGAACACGCCTGATTAATGACGTATCCAGTCAGACCATGGGGAGATGATGTGTCTTGAAGTTCTGATTGGACCAGCTATGAGGACCGAGCACGTGAACTTTTGCTTGAAATCTGGCTTACAAGTGTGAGGAGTGCCTCTTTTTGCTAATTTCTGAGGGCCAGGCCCAGTTTCTGTGCTGGACACAGAGACGGGGAGGAGAGAAAAGGAGGGGCTGCATCTGTGGGGGCTATTTTGCACCGAGACAGAGGCACAGACTAGCACAGCGAGGCAGGGGCAGAGCTGAAAGGATCAGAACAGAGTAGATTTTAGGTGCTAAACTTTAAATTTCATGCTTTAACTAACTGCTTTTGAAAAGATGTATTTGTCCTGTGCATTTATGGGAGATTTTTGCCATTCTTAATTATTGATTAACCTTGCAAGACTTACTCTTTTTCTTAGAAACTCTTTAAGACAATTTGCGCCACATTTCCCTTCCTATATGTGATGCTTATATGCAGATTGTAATATGTTCTGTTTTCAATCCTATTTTTCCTATTGTTCAATTCTGTAACCTGATTGATATTTGACTAATGGATAAAGAGTCAGAGAACCTTAACTTTTGACCTAAAAATAAAACCCTTTAAAATAACTCCCCACTCTCATTATTGCCTTAAATATTGTTTGCATTTAATTTTCATATTTATGTAAAGTCTCCTGTTTGGTGAAACACGGTCATCAAAAGGTCCATCATTTCAGCGGTAAACAATAGTTAATGAGGTTTTGAATAGGGAAATTACCAAGTAATTACCGCTGGATCAGTAACATACAGAAAATAAGGAAGTACATAAGGTACCTGGTCTCTATAGTAGGGTGGTTAATGTACTGACTTTAGTACAAGGGACCAACGTTCTCATCCCACCTTACTATCTAAGCAAAACATCAGAAGCATTAAAATTACAGAGTATGTGGAAACATCCCAAGTTTGTAACAAGGAACAAGGAAAACTAATTAAAAGCTTTGGCAGCTAGTATTTTATAGTTAAAGCACTCGCCTAGCTCTTCAGTTTTACTTTTTCAAACTACATTAGTAGGATGAATCAGCTACGGCATTGCATATAATAAGTGGATTCATATTTTTTTAAGAAGATATGCGTTTCTTCAAATGAAAAGCAAAATCAGTTTGAAGACTTCAAGTTCTAATTTAATGATACTCTCATCGATGCTCATAAAAGGACAGTGTGTATTTGTATTTGTATTTTTAACTTGTAGAGCGCCTTATCACCCCGGGGTCTCTAAGCGCTTAGCAGACGAGTGAGTACTGTCAGGAAGACAGTACAGTAATATTGCGCAAGCATATTGTTATGCTATATGGTATGTTCCATTTCCCTCCCGCCCTCTCCCCCGCCATCCATACCCCAGTTGCATTGTCCTGGCCTCTGTTCCGTTAGAATGTTTGTGTTTGAATGATGAGACTAAGTTGGAGTTGAAGGTTGGATTGGAGAGGAATTGATGTGGCTGGAGTTCTTCTGCATTTGTAAAATAAACGTCAACTTTTACCACAAGACCTGCGTCTTGGAATAGTTGAACTTCACATTGGCAACGAGGATGGGAGGTAACATCATTTTAATAGAATTGGGAAGGTGAATTAATTTTATGTATTCACTGTATATTTTCTCTTCTCATAATTTTGAGGGGGAAGGTGTGTGGTATTGTACAGTAATATTGCTCATGCATATTGTTATGTTACATCATGGGTACTCACAAACATTTTCCCGGGGGCTGTAATGTTTGGTTTTTGGTGTGACCGACGGCCGCACTGATGCCAGCATACGGTGTAAAGTCAGTGTAGAGAAAGCAACGCATGTATATTTAGAGGCTGAACTCAACTGCGCAATGTGAAACCAGAAAACCCGGGATGAACCCTGACTTCTCCACTTGACAAAATTGTGTGCCCTGGGCAATTGTTTTAATTCAGTTTACCTCCTTTTTCTTCATTATCACATATAAGAGGATTTAAAATACACAACTTCAGCATGCATGCTGTGGTTTAAACCATCTACTGTGCTTGGATGTAATCACCAATGGCATTGTTGTCAGGATGGGAGGGGGGAAGCATGAACGTTTCTAAATTCATGTTTGAAAATCATCACTTTAAGAAAAATACTTCTGAATGCACTGCTATAATTTGATTTACTAATGTGAAACGGTTCTACATGTCAATGAAGTACACTTTTTGAATTTCGAAAAGCCTATCGTATTTTTACACGTTTGCTGTCGCTAAAAATGAAGGTGTTCCTAAAGTTAAGGGCCTAGGTATTTCCTTTCCCTAACTGCAATTAATGTGTAAATAAGTGTTTGCTGTATATTTAAAAAATAATTTCATGTTAGTTCTGAGTCGGGTATACAGCAGCCCAGTGCTGCTGCTTCCTTGGGGGCCGCATGTTAAGGTCAGGAGGGCCACATGCGGCCCCCGGGCCGTACGGAGAGTATCACTGTGTTATATGATATGTTCCTTTTCTCCCCTTCTTTCTCCCACCCCGACATCCATAACTCAGTTGCATTGTCCTGGCCTCTGTCCATTAGAATGTTTGTGTTTGAATGTTAAAACTAGATTGGCATTGAAGGTCGGATTGGAGAGGCATTGATGTGGCTGGAGTTCCATTGCATTTGTAAAACAAACTTCAACTTTTATCACAAGACCTGCGTCTTGGAGTATTTGGACAGACCGCATGTCAAAATGTATTATTCTAGTACCCTGAGCAGCCATACAATGATTAGCATTCAAGTCGGGTGACCCATTATGTTTGATCGGTAAGATGCATGATTACCAGGGCTTGAATCCTTTGAGTTGTTCATAGGTAATGTACGCTTTTTTTTTCTACTGAGATTGATATTTTTTCCCCAATTTATTATTTGAAAAAAGAATAACCACACACGCACAAACCTTGATTGCAAGAATGTAGCAGAGTTTTTCATAGTGTTTACACAGAGCATCTACAGAAAGTAAATAGAGCTGAAGTCTATTTTGTCCTGTTGCTCTCCCAGGACTCATTCTCCCACCGAGACTCACCCATAGCAGCCTACCCAAGCCGAGTCAAACACGGGGTGTGTCCTCTGCTGCTGATTGGCAGCATGGAGGTCTGGAGTAGTGGCCAAACTTTGGCTGGCTGTCTTGCGACGGCCAGCCTGACATGCGCACTTAGACGCTCTACAACCTGACCTGTGTTAGACAGCTCGGTGGAGGGCAAGCACAGGCCTCCCGGGCCTGAAGGAGAGTCCAGTCAGCCTGCCCCATCCAATCCTGGGGCATCTCATACTGGTTAATTGCATGAGAGCTGTGTGCAGAAGAACACCGAGGAGGATGCGCAACCCTTGGGTAAGTAACATTTAATTTTATTTCAAATGTTAGTGAAATGGATGTTAGTGTAGTTATTTAGTTCGTCTTTATGTTGCCAGATGCTGCTTGTTTTATTTTTGGCTTTTGGAACGTGGTGGGGCACTTCTATTGTCCCACCACTTTAACATGTTACAAGCAGCACCTGTCGTCTTCCATCCAGACACAACGCTGACATAAGGTTCTTGCTGATGCCTTCACTCCTCATCTTGTTGCTGTGTTAATGCGTTATTCCTGCCTCCCCTTCCCTTTGGCCATCATTGTGGTAGAGGTGCTGCAGAAACCTGTTGGAGGTAAACAGGATAAGAGGGATCTGATGCACTATACAGACACAAACATACTTAAGGCAGTTAGACTCAATTCGTGAGACACCGACTAGGTTAGGAGGACCGTTATTTAAGTAAACAATGCCCTCAGCAAAGTCTAGACTTAATTTGCTATCTTGAGTGCTTTTTCACCATCAGCGGGGTCTTGGTTAGAATAATAGGAGTAAGGGTGAAGCCCAGTCACACTTCGACCTCATGCTCTCAAGCCTGCGTGAGGGATCCAGGGCCATTTGTGCCAAATTCTGCAAATGAGTCCAGGAAAATCCGAAGTCACATCACCTTTGTCTAATATGCGAAAGGCATCATCAAGGACTTGGAGGGCCTTTGTTTTGATCCTGCATATAGGGCTGAATGTAGATTGGGTGGACTTCAGCAGTTTATTGTTCGTGACGTGAGAAAAATGTGTATTAAGACATCATTATTTATGATCTTTCTGAGGAAGGGAAGCTCAAAGATTGGTTTTAGGGAAATGTCCCCAGTCCATGATTTTACCAAATGCGCTAGGATGGGGTTATCAGCATATGATAAGAAGTTTAAGGAGACCATAATTTGTAAAAGAAACTTACTGTCTACTCATTGGGATGATGGCCATTTTGGGTATGACAGGAAGGGAAGATGAGCAAGCACATTTTGAGAGCTGAAAGACGGTGTTGACAACATGATTGTGCTCATAGTTAACATTATAGTTTTTTTAGTTGATAAAATAATGTTTTTTGATGGTTAGTGCTGTCATTAGTCTTTCTTTGTTTAAAGTAGTTGGTCTTTGTGAAGAAGGCTTAAACTTTTTTCTTGTTCGATTTTTCAGATGTTGTGGTGATTCAGGAGCTTCCAGTTTTCTTGGATTGTCATTTAGCTGGGGGTTGAGCTCTCTCGTACCAGGGTGTGTTAGATTTTTCCCCGATCAATTGTTCTGTTAGAGGGGCCAGCTTATTGATGGTATTTACAGTGGTTGTAATACTTAGACAGGCATTCTGTTGACTGAGACATGTTTGATGATGCCGTGGGGTGGGCTGTCCCACCGTTTGAATACCTCTGCCTTAGACTCTGTAATATTGTTTGGAGTTATATATATGGCTATAAAGTTTCTAAATTCTTACAGTCTCATCGTTTTAGGTGTAATATTTGTGTGTGTATATTGAAGTACTTTTTATAAATAAAGAGGACAATTACTTCTTGTTTTCTGTGTTTTGAGCGTCTAACCTCACACATCATTTTTATTTCAAAGCAGGTCAGTTCACCGCCTCTACTATCAGAGAGTCCAGTGGCAGAAGAGAGTATTTGGTCATTCAGTTTGGATTTTGCATGCTTACAGAAACTTTTAAATGTAGAATAGAGATGTGCACCTCAATCTGACTCCTCTAGACGTCCCAGGCAATACATTGCCAGCTGAGAATGGAAAGAATGCTATTACACTAATAGGATGGCATTGTTATCCGGGACAATGAAGTCAAGTACACTGCAAAAAAATGGAGCAACTACTCCCTGAGTTTCTTTACCTTGAGATCATAAACCTCAGCGACCACGCTCTGTCTGAAGAATTGGCCAGTGAAAAAGATAATTTTGTGAGCATACTAGATACTTATTCTCCACTATTATATACCGATCCTAAATCACTAGGTACACAGATAATCTGGGCTGAAAATCTTTCCTCAAGCCCTTGATACAGTCTGTAGTTTTCTTTCAGAAATCAATTGTCACTTACTAAGGCACACATGAAATGTGGGAGATACATTGTTAAGTTTATCAAAATATATGCTTATGAGAACACAGGCAATATTCTCGTGACATTAAACATGAGCCTACAGAACAACATTAAGAAGAGGAAACTTTCACCCTCTTAAAATAACCCAGGAAATCCCTCTCTGAGTTTCTGTTTGACAGGTTAGTATAGCAGTGTGAGGTCATCTGTGTTATAGATCAGACATGAAAATAACAGGCTCTGCACATTGTATTGTTGTACTGAAAACAACCAAATACAAATGCTGTGTTTCTGTACACAAGTTACCACCAGAAACGCAAACAGCTTGCCACATTGCCTCTTCAGAATTGCTCCAAAAATAAGGATGTTTTGTGGTCAATGAAGATGGACGCATGCATTGATGATTAGGGAGACTTCCTGGTGACAAGGCCATATATGATGTCTGGTTGGTAGGTAGGTACCTGGAATTATAGTGCCCCCTCTGTCCCCACCTACTGGTCCGCGACAGGGTTCTCTCTGGCAGAAGTTTTTAAGTGCATGACTTGCACGATGGAGGGATCTGTAACCACAGCAGTCATATTCATAGGCAGAAGGTGATGGGGTAGGGGGCACATTAGGGCTAGTCATCCTAGAATGATATGCACAAACTGGCACACGTTGCGTCAGGGTTTGTGTCACACAGAACTGGGGGGTGTCTCATGGGGCACACTCACTGCCTGTGACAATGGTGCAGAATAATTATTGTTTTACTCCAGGAAACTGATCTTATGTCCAAGTTCTGTCTGCCTTTGCTACCGGTTACCAGCCCATTGGTGGGAAAGTATACTTTTACACTTACTCTGGAAATTACAATGCAAAGTGAGGCGCTGCAAAATGCAATTGGCTACGAGGGCCTTTTTGAGGAACACCTGCTGGCACCATATAGAATTCAGGTGCCATGCACACTGGGTGGGCATTCCTCTGCAACCAAGGGCAGGTTTTAGGTCGCTTCAGTTAAGACATATTCACCCGCGCTTTAGCCAGGGCAGCAGGCGGCTGGTGGTAGTTCTCATCTAACAAGTGTGCTTCGGTGCGAAAAAAAAAAAAGGGGGGAAAACACTGTGTTAGCTCCTAATGGCGACAGGCTATTACAGACCAGTTGCCATTCCCAATATTCTGGAAAGGGCAGGTAGTTGCACAGAATGTCCCCTCTGGTCCCCACAAGACTTGTCTGCCCCCCGGGTTATCCACCTATGGGCCATAACTGAGACTGGAAGGGGCACCTGCTGCGACTTGTGTCGCAAATTCCTGTTAGTCAGCACTGGGGTAGATGTATCTTGAAGGGCACGTTTACTTCCTGGGCTGCCCAGTGGAAATTGTGTATTTAAGGTTTGCATGACCAATGCGGCTTGGGGTATGTCCTAGCGGACCCACTGAAGGTGTACTGCAGTTATGTAGGGAACTGGGAATCTTGGTTTCCGTCACTGTGGCAGGTTTAAAGCTTCCAGGGTCGTAGATGGACAGTACTGTGCATCTAGACCTCTTGGCGTCCCAATATTCAGGAAAGGGCAGGTTTTGCACAGTATGTCCCTCCTGGTTCCCACAGACTTGTCCGCTCCCTGATTATCCTTCTAGGGGCTAGAACCTGGGACTAGAAGGGGCATCTTCTGCGACCGGTGTCCCAAATATGTTGATAGTCATCGCTGGTGTAGATGTACCTTGCAGGGCATGATTACTTCTTGGCCTGTCCCAAGTTTTGGGGTCTAACTGGGTTGGAGTATTAAGTCCACAGTCCTTAGGAATCATCCAGCTTTCCTTCCATCCAAATAAGGGCAGTTAGCGATACATCAGCGAGTGGATAACATACCCGGTTATCAGCGACCTCATGCCCCGGGGGCACGCGCACTTCACATAAACACAGAGCTGCAACCAGTAGGGTACCAAGTGGCAGAATCCAGTAAATAGGTTGAATATTGTGTCTTTCTGGCCCACAGCTGTGTAGAGCCGGTCTCATCAAGGAGTACACCCAGGTGGTAATTGTGTGCTTCTTAAGGTTCTTATTACCAATACGGTTTGTGTCAGAACACCACGCGGATTGTTTAAGGGTCATCCTTGGGCCGCATTTACTCAGCGCAGTAAGAGCGTTACAGCTGGGTGGAGCCAGTCCCATTTAGTGGTACGCCTGGGGGAAAATGGTGTGCTCCTTAAGGTTCCCATGACCTAGGCAGAGTGTGGCATCTCCCACATCAAGTGTTAGGCACAGGATTACAGACAGTGCGCCCTGTTCGAATCAGACAGATTCTCTGATCGGGTATGCCTAGGGGGCTTCACCAGAGGGAGCTGAGCGTCCGAAATTCCCATAAGGAATAAGGGATGCAGGGTAAGTGCTGGATGGCAGCCGTGCTCATTGTCTCATACGCCTGTTATGGACATTCCTGTGCGCATGGATTTAGCAAGTAAAGGGACCGTGCCAGGGTTAAGCATAATCCCCCTCGCCCGTATAGCCTAAGCTGTCTAGCGGGGGTAGGAACGGTCTTCTAACATGTGTGCTGCTGTCCCAGAGATGGGAGACACGTGTCCAGTCACACACAGTGCTAGATGGGCGGCTGTCAGTGTGATCAGCAAATAGGTGGGGCATCGTGTGCCAGGGTGTCTGAAACTTTCCCGCTCCAGAGTGGGACGGTGCTGAGTCATGTGACGCAGTGGAACTTTGCGGCGTGAGGTGAATAGTGCTTGGCACAACTTCACAGGCACAAAGGACGTTTTTGTTTCATCAGACACTAGCTGATTCAAGCGAACGTCTAGGGCTATTGGGATATAGATGGGGCTTCGATAACCAGTAGGGATGTTCTCTTTCATCTAGATTTGCAGCAGGCTCTAGACAGGAGAGTTAGCGGGCAAGACTATAGCTGTTTTGGTGGGGAACTCTGGCGGCGACGGTGGCCGCCTCCAGAGCTGTGGCAGAGTTACAGGGCGATCTGGAAGCAAATGGGTACCGAAGGGTACCTCTGCGTGGCACCATAGGGGGTGCCAGAGCCCAGGAGCCTCATGGGAGTTTCCTGGAAAACCGTGTCGGTGCCCCGTTAGTCCTTCGGGCGGTTGTGGGCCTGAACAACCGGGGGCTTGCCTTGCTACGCTCCGCCCTGAAAGGGGAGTGAGTAATAAGGGACCGTGATCCGGGAAGAGGATCACCGAAGGGGCAGCACAGATGGGGTTCGCCCCAGTGCTGCTTGGCTCATCAGGCGGGCAGGTGCCCCAGATGGTTGCCTGCCCTTGGATCGCCCATAAGATAACCTACCATATTACATAACGGTGTATGTAATAAACCTGCAGCAGTTTTTACCCAAACAAAATTTGTGTGGTGTGTTTTATTTATGCGTAGAACATGCATGCTATTGTGGGGGGGTAGGGAGTGTTGCCTACTCCTGGTGCCATGCGGCTGCCCTGGAGCCCGCAGGGTGCCCTAAGGAGGACGGACCTCTAGTGCCAGCAAGTCACCAGCCCACCCCACTTTTTCTAAGTGTGGGGACCCCTCGGGGAGGAGTCCCCCTACTCTGGCAGCCAGGGCGCATCATTTCCGGGGCGCGAGGAACGCGGGGGGGGTATATAGGCCTCCCCCACCGACTGGCCTTCCTCTTTTGCGCCCTGGACACACCGTCTCCCACCCTACCGCTTACCCGGCGTGGAAGCAGCGGGGGAGGCATAGAATGTTGTAATGTTGTTCTTTTTCGTTGCAGGCAGAGTTATAGGGCGATTTGGAAGCAAATGGGTACTGAAGGGTACCTCTGCGTGGCACCATAGGGGGTGCCAGAGCCCAGGAGCCTCATGGGAGGTTCCTGGAAAACCATGTCGGCGCCCCGTTAGTCCTTCGGCGGTTGTGGGCCTAAACAACTGGGGGCTTGCCTTGCTACGCTCCGCCCTGAAAGGGGCGTGAGTAATAGAGGACCGTGATCTGGGAAGAGGATCACCGAAGGGGCAGCACAGATGGGGTTCGCCCCAGTGCTGCTTGGCTCATCAGGCGGGCAGGCGGCCCAGATGGTTGCCTGCCCTTGGATCGCCCGTAAGATAACCCACCATATTACATAATGGTGTATGTAATAAACCTGCAGCAGTTTTTACCCAAACAAAATTTGTTTTATTTATGCGTAGAACATGCATGCTATTGTGGGGGGTGGGGAGTGTTGCCTACTGCTGGTGCTAGCAGTGTGAGGTCATCTGTGTTATAGATCATACATAAAAATAACAGGCTCTCCACATTGTATTGTTGTACTGAAAACAACCAAATACAAATGCTGTGTTTATGTACACAAGTTAACACCAAAAACTCAAAGAGCTTGCCACATTGCCTCTTCAGAATTACTCCAAAAATAAGCATGGTTTGTGGTCAATGAAGATGGACGCATGCATTGATGATTAGGGATACTTCCTGGTGACAACGCCATATATGTCTGTTTGAGCCGCTGTTTACACTCCTTGTACATCTTCAGGAGGCCCCTGGCTCTTACCAGTGACTTGCACTTAATGCAGAGCCTTTCTGTTATGTTTTCTGATTAGTTTTCTCACCATTAGTTTAAATCAATTTTAATTTCCTTGTAGTTTTTGAGGATAGGAAGTTTGGTCACAAACACAGGAATTGCTGGGCTCCAGCTTGTTATTTGTTTTTTACTAAATCCTTATGGAAGCACCGGGCGAGCTGTTGTCTTGTAGGACACATGCCCACGTCAGTACACCCTTTGTCAGAGGCGCTGCTGCACGACAGCCATTGGAAGAGAGGGTACACTTGCACTGGTGAGCACAGAGACAGCCTGGTGACAAGGCCTGGCATTCCCACTCATCTTGCTGTCGGTTACTTTCTTTATACATCTTCAGGAGGTGCCTGTCTCCTTCTACTGACTCGCACTTGTGTGGAGCCTTTCTTTTATGTTTTTGGTTTAGTTTTTGTCACCATTATTATAATTCAGTTTTATTTTACTTGTAGTGTTCGAGGCAAGAAAGCTTGAACTCAAGCATAGGAGCTGCTTTTTTATTTGCTTTTACCCACCCATTTTAAAATCCTTATTTACAGGACATGCCCCCGTGCATCATGGCACCCTTTATCAGAGGCACTGCTGCACACCCAAGCCAAAGGCATGCCCATCTGCGCCCAGGTTGCAATGAGCACCTAAACCTCAGGCGTCATCTCCTCAGATACAGCTCCACGACAGCTACCTTGCCAGTGCGCTCAACACACTATAGTCTATAAGTAAGTATCCCTCTGTGATTTCCCTTTCCACTCTTTCACAACCTTTTTCATGCAGGACCTGTCTCTCTATCAGATTTTCACTGAATAAGTAACCGCTTATCCAGATAAACCCCACTGAACTTAAATATGTGTTTGCATAGCGTAACGTATTTAACTAAACCTTTCCTGAAATTGAACAGTTAAATTTCCAATTCCAAACTTGACAAAGCATTTATTATGCAGACATGGATTACTGAGCTTTCGGCCCCTGACATTACTCTCTTCATCCAAAAAGGGTCATCCATCTTACACCAAGACAAGTCACAATGCAGGGGTGGGGCATTGTTATCATCCTTCACTTGATGTTTGCATGTTCTATTCAAAACTCTCGGAACCCCCGGATATGGAAGCTATGAGCTTTGTCCTTCAACTATCTCCTAATTTCTCTTTGGCTGGAGCACTCATTTATCGCACCTGGGCTATTCAGCTTCCCTTGCCCCTGATTTAGCTGCTATTCTTGCCCCACTGTGCGTCACATATGCACATTTCACCATCCTTTGACCCTTTAACATTCATGCCGATAATATGCACAATTGTGTATCAGAAATCCTTATGGATGCTGTGTCCTCTCTCAACCTCACACAACGAGTTTCCTCTTCCACACATATGGGAAGACAGATCAATCTAGTATTCTCCAGTCTCTCCACCTGGCGGGTGGATGACCATTAGCCCTTACCTTGGACTGACCATCATCTTATCTCTCTCACACACCCACTATCTCCACCAATAATCAGCCTTATAATCCATTTATTAGCTTTGGCCTTAATCGGTCTAGACTCAACGCTGGTCTCTTAGAACAATTATTAACTGCCTCGAGCCCACCTTTAAAGGCAACTTAAATAACGATTCAGCTGCTTATAATGACAGGCTTATATCAGCCTTTGGATCTGCTGCTCTAGAACGTTATCCAGACCAAGGAAAATCCACTTTGCAGCCTGGTTTTCAGAAACCCTAAGAGAGGCCCAACACACCTGTAAAAAGTTAGAATGAGGATGGAGAGCAGATTCAGCTGAGGAAAGCAAACTCTCCTATAAAGCAGAACTCAAAAACGACCATAAATGACTTACAACAGCCCAGTTGGAATTCTACATTAGAATAATCAACAAGGACAAAATACACCTCAAGAAATCTTCAACATCACTAATGCTTTTCTCTCAAAAGAGGTTCTGCCAAATCTCCAAGCCCTGTCAGCAGCCAGCCCTATGTGACAAGCTGTCCAGTTTATTTCAGGACAAAATTACTAGCACTCAGAAATGCTTTGCTCTTGTTACCCTCATACCCTGTCTGGCACACCACTAGCCAAATTCAAATAAATCTCTCTAGCAGAATCACAACAAGCAATGCTTTCTTGTAATCTGGGTTCACTCACCGATCCTTGACCTCCCCGTATCCTTAAATTGGTCATTAAAGTGACAAAACCATCAGCGTATCCTGCAGTCCTGAGCAATTTCAAACCAATCTCCCTATTACTTTCAGTTTACAAAATACTGGGAAAATGGTCAACGGACAACTTTCTAAGTACCTAAAATGCACTCTCTATTACATCCTACTCAGTCTGGTTTCAGGCCTAACTACAGCACCAAAACTACCATCAATAAGGCAAGATAGCCATGATTCTACTCCTTGTCCTGGCTGCCACTTTCAACACAATCTCCAATCCTCTGCTGCTCCACAGGCTCAAGTTTCTGGGCCCACTGGCTCTTAGATGGCTGCATTCATTCCTGATAAAATAGGATAACCAAACTTGAGGCGGAATTTTTGGTGGGTGACAATCCCCGCACCCCCAGATTTTATACTCTCCCCAAGATTCACATCTGGTATAGGCTCAGTTCTTGAGTCGTCCGCCTCCTCCCTAAGAGACACGAAAGATTTCCTTTGCCTGCTCAGTGACCTCGAGATCAACCCAGCTGAAGACCTATTTATCACCATGGACATCGAGGTACTATACACCAGCATACCTCAGAGACGCACCTTGAGCGTGGTAGAACACATTCTGCTAGAAAGAGATTGGGAGTTCATGACACTAAGACATTTCATCATGGAGTGCGCAGAATTGGCTCTAACTGAAAACTTTCTTCGAATATGAATACACAATATATCACCAGATCAGACGCACTTCCATGGGGAGCACTTCTGCTCCCAGCATGGCGTGCCTCTATGTACACCAATTCGAAGTGGACCACATCTTCCATCAAGACAACTCGTACGCAGCGCAATTGAAAATATGGTGACGATACATAATCAATGTCATTATCGTTTGGCGTGGCAACCAAGAAGAAGTAGAGGACTTTGTGAGATGGTTTAATACGAGAGATGAACATCTAACATTTACACACTCGATCAGCAAGGAAGAAGCTGTTTTCCCGGATCTAGCCATAAGCATGACATGGGGATCCAGACAAAAGTTCACAACAACTGTACAGACAAAAACAGTTTACTGCTGTTTGAGAGCTTTCACCCCAGGTCGCTATGGCAAAATCTGCCGGTAGGCCAATTGCTCAGGATCCGGAGGAATTGCTCTAGCATGGAAACCTATGAGGAACAGGCTAAGACCCTGGAGAAGAAGCTGATGGAACAACATTATCCCAAAAAGATGATCCCAAAGGCAAGAAAAAGAGCAAAAAACAATAACCGGGAGGCTCTACTTGCAAAACAGGAAAAGAAGGAGAACGAAAGAGTAGTATGCATCACCACATACACCCCAGTATCAAACAGTGTACAACATATTGTACAAAAACACTGGCATATCCTTAATAGAGCGAAGAAACAGTGCCCCCACTTTTCGCTTTCAAAAGAAACAGAAGCATTTGTGATGAACTTGTCCATGCCGAGGCACCACTTCCAAATGATAAGAATCAAACTACACTGTGGGGCAATCAAAGGCCAGTTGGACACTACCCATGCAGAGGTTGTGTGGCATGCCCGTTCACCAGCACAACGCAAATGGTGGACATAAAAACCAACAACCCATGGATACTAAAAAACGTTAGCAATTGTAACGGCGAAAATTTATTTGCTTACATGCCCCTGCAATTTGATGTATGTGGGCATGACAACAAGGAAAATCAAGGTCCGCATCAACGAACACAGGCGCACCATCAGATGCAAGAAAACGAATACAAAGATGACAAGGCATTTCTTGGAACACAACCACAAGGATAAAGATTTGAAATAGGTAGTGCTTGAGGTCATAAAAAGAACAGGCCCAGATACACAGAGGATTCTCCACACTAGAGCGCAACGGTGGGTTTACCGCCTACGCACATGGGACACAGGACTGAATGACTAGATACCATGGCTCCAGATTGGGAATTAATACACCTTCAGAGAGGGGAACAATACTACTGCAGACTTTGGCGTTACAGACATTATTTCACTAGTCTGCGCCTGGAGGGGGCAACGTTCAACTCTGTAAACCCCCCCTTTTCTGTTTTTTACCCTACCATCAATGTTCATGATTGTTAAAATGGTAAAAACCGTAAAAAACTAGGAGCACTACAAGTCCTGTTTATGACTCTCACGTTGATCTGATTATACCCATCCACCTCCGCATCAAGCAACTTAAATTGAAATACCATTACGCCATAGACTATCGTAATGTTCCAGTTAAACAGGCCACAGTTGTGGCACCGCAGACTTGCACTAGACAAAAAGTCCTGAACCTTCCCTCCTTGCTTTAACAATCATTCATCTAATATAAACCCAGGCGCACTCGATTTGGGAGTGCCTGTGGGTTTTACCATAGACCTCTGATTCGGTCCTTACTAGATTAAGCCGGAAAAAGTTACTCTCACTTTTATACTTTTTAATACGACCCGCACCCCCGTAAACAGCAGGGAGTACACGTGGTCTTGATTATAAGAGAAGGGCGGTACCCGCATATGTAAACATGTGTAGGACAGCCCCACACTGCATGCAGACGCACTGCCCAGGCAGGGCCAGGCAGCGTTCTGCTTGACACCGGGAAACCACAGATGTCTAGCTGTAAAACATGGGCACTCAGCTTCACTGCATTCAACTGTGTAACCACAGGTGTTCATCTTTAAAAATCAGGTCTCCCTCCTCCCCCAATCCGACCCGCCCGAAATCTAAATTGGAACTTGCTTGGGAGCTTGATTTGGGCTGTGACTGGTCTATAGCTGTTTGGGACAGAGTTTGGGCCAGGTCCTTAAAAATCTCCCGTTCCGCCTCACTAACTCAATCTATGTTCTTTCTATACCATAGACTTTATCTCTCTCCCGTTTCTATTTCTCGTTTTTCTCCTGATAAGGACTCTGCCTGTTGGACCTGCTCTGTCCCTAATGCGGATCTTTTTCATTTACTTTTTCTATGCCCTTCTGTTCTCGCACTCTGGGATCAGGTGTGGTCTCATATCTCTCGTCTCTTTTCTATCTCTATCCCATACTCTATCCCTCTCCTTTTTTTAGGTAGTATCTCTGACACTCTTGATATTCCTTCTCGCTCCTCTGGTCTATTAGATCTTATGTTGGCTTTGGCTTTCCAACACATTTCTTTTAACTGGAAGGATCTCTCTAAGCTCTCTATACAATGTTGGTGGAATTCTCTCTGTCACTATCACAGGCTTGATGTTCGTTTCGCTGCTGCTTCCACTCCTACCCTCAATAGAGATTTATTCTGGTTGCCTCTCACAGCATATCTTGACCGCATGGCTCTGAAATCGAAATCTATCTCTCCTTTATCCTCTGAGAATTTCAAACCCCCATGAGTGACTTTTGCTCTGTCCCTCTTCTTCCTTTCTTCTTCTCCACTCCTCTTAGATTTCTTGCATTTGCATTTTTCTTTCCTGCCTTTCAACTATTCCCTACCCTTGGCTTATTTGCTCTTTCTATTCTACCTACTTTCTCTCTGATCTCATCATCTATTCTTCTCCTAACGCCTCATATTTACCTTTCTCTTTCTCCTTTCCCTTCCTTCCTTTCTCCTCCTTTTTTCTCCTCTTTCCCCCTTTTTCTCCTGGTTGCCTTTTAAAATTTTACAAAATGCTTTTTAAATTTTTCCTCAGGTTTCTTATGTTTAACGCATGATGACCCTCTATTATTTTTCTCTTTTTGATACTGTATGACTGTGTTCTATATTTGACCTGTATTTTGTTGTTCACTATGCTTTTTCTTCAATAAAGCATTTCAAACATAAAAAAAAAATCAGGTCCCCCCCGTTTCTTTTAATTTGCTGACGCAGGGGTCAGACACGCTGCCAATAAAATACAGGGGCACTCTCATGACACAGGAAGTCTTCCTAATTAGGAAGACACGTGAATTACATTTCGCGAGCGTTACCAATTAAGGGCACTATTTAAAGCATAAAAGTTTCCTGGTTAGAAGAGCAGGCACATCCAGGATCACAGCAAGAGGGGCACCTTGATGTAGTAAGAGCGTAGATGAGAGTATGAATGTGTATATGCGAGACAGCCTTTCATTTTCCACTAGCAGGAAATGGTTGTCTGACAAATGCTGACTTACTTTATGCTTCTTCCCCTTTTTCCAGAATTTTGACGACTGGGGTCTCTCCTCCACTCTCCTTCCATGGGGCGTGTAGGAAACCACCATAGGGTAAGGTTGTGAGTTGATCTCACACTTATTTCCAATGAGATTATGTGTATTCACGATTGCAGTGATACGTGTTATACACAAATAACCACCATATGTATTCATTTGTGCATGTGAGGCATATACTTTCTAATGAACAAACGTTTTGATGGCAATTTCTTTTTTCTCCACTGATGTTTACAGGTTTCATGAAAATCTTCTCTAGTAGAGTGTGACACAGGTCAACCTACCCAGTGGTAACTTCATACTGGTAAGAAAGGAGCCCAGTTACATTTTTTGTCCTGATGAATGCCGCGGACCCTTTGGGCCAATAAGGCAGAAACATGTTGACAAATTTTGCCATTACGGTGATGGGGCAATAATTCCATTCTTTTCACCGTTTCTGTTATTTTAATATCATATAATTACCTTTCTGAATAAATATATTTCGGCAATTATACTACCGCATAATGGGCCGGTGCTTAACTGGATCTCTTCGTTCCTCCTGAACAGATCTCAAAGCTTCAATGTGAACCAATCCTTGTCCCATCCTGCACCAGTTACCCTGGGGGTTCCACAAGGTTTAGCACTCTCTCCCACGCTCTTTAACTTGTTCATGGAGCCTCTAACAGAAATTCTGAAATCATCCAGCATTCACTATCACATGTATGCAGATGACACCCAACTTTATTTGAAGATCGCCTCCCCTGAGGACATTTAGTCCCTCAATTCAGTCCTGCTGGAAACACAAAGCTGGCTGACACAGAACCACCTGAAGCTAAATGCTCTAAAACAGAACTCCTCCTAATCTCACCCCACAAGCAATCCTCGGTCATGGAACAATGGGTGAATCAGCTTACTGCTCTCAGTTGTAGACCTCACCTCGTGGACTCGGCATCCTCGCTTGGTATTATATTAGACAAAAGTCTGAACATGCTAAAGCACATCAGCTCCCTCACCAAAGGAGCGAATTTCCAACTCAGCATCTTAAGGAAGCTCAAACCCTTTCTCCCTGCTCATGAAATTAAAGGTTGCAGTGCAAGCATTAGTGATCGCAAAGCTGGACTATGGCAGTGCAACGCTGTGTGGCTTGCCCAGAGGGAAAACGGCTCCTCTTAGGGTGGCCCTCAATTCTGCTGCTAGGCTCTTAACGGGGACTAAAATATACAACCACATCTCTCCGGACCTGCTGGCCCTGAAGTGGCACCCATATGAAGCTCGGATACAGTTGAAAATTGCTTGCATGGCACACAAAGCCATCCACTTCAAGATCCCGCTGTACCTGGAGCTCTCATGTGGTACATGTGGTACAAGAGCCTCCAGAAGTGCCAGCACCCTTTTACTCAAACCACAAAAATTCAAGAAAAAAAAGACTTACAATCGAGCCTTCTCAGGCATGGCGCCAAGGATCTGGAACTCTTTCCCCCCCCTCCCCCCAGAAGTCAGGGTGATGCCTTCCACTGTCCGCTTCAAAATGGAAGTTAAAGGACTCTTGATGAAGAAATATCTGCCTCATTCTGCCTTCCCCACTTGACCTGGGGTCCATAGACACTGTTTGTAGCCCAGAGGCTTTGCTGGCGTGATTGCTGGACATTTTTAAAAAAGTTTGCACTTTTCGCTCTGCTTACGTTTGCCTATACTCTTCCTTGCTGCATATTCTGTAAAGCGCTCTGATAGCCTCGGTGGTCATGTTAGTGCTATATAAAACTTAATAAATAAATAAATACTGATTTTTAAACTTTATTCACATTCACGGGCCCCCACTTAGCTTTAGAAGTGCCTCCCTGTCTCCAGGTGAAAACTAGTTTTTAGAGAGCGAGGACTGCCGATGATGAAGCACGAAACCTGGTGGTGTGTGAGGACAGTCCTTCACTTTTTGTGAGATGCCAGCATCCACATGAAATTTCGGTCACATTTAGTTTCGGTCACTGAAAACTCGGGAGCAGCTTCTTTTTGTGTATTCATGATAGGTTGGAGGCCAGTTGCTCCGAGCGCCCCGTGCCTCAAGTTTCCTCCCCCAGGAGTTCCTAGGGTTAGTGCGTTGCATGCATTCATTCCTCACCACTGCACACAAACAGCCAGCCTTCCTATCTTCTCTTTAGCTGCAGTAAAACTAGACTTTGGGGTGCCCCAGTACTCCTCTCGCTCAAAGCCTTTCGACATATACATGGCTCTGTTGGAGGACCTGGTAGAGAGCTTCAGCCTAAGAACAATTTCATATGCAGAAGGCATACTGTTGCCGGTGTCAATTGAATCCAATCCTCCTCAGGAATTAGAAACCTTTATGGCCTGTATGTTAGCGGTTGCAACATTGATGAATAACAGCTGCCTCAAATTAAACTCAAACGAAAACAGAGCTTATGGTCTTTGAGTGAAAGCTTAAGCTATGCCTCGCAGATTAGACCTAAGAAAGTGAGTCTGGGGTTGCTTGTGGTCTCTTCTGGAGGGCGCCGCCGGTGGGATTGTGGGACAAACTGTTGACTTGTTCAAATGAGGAGCAGGGAGGTACTGTTTTGCATAGGGGGAGCCTTTGTCTATAGTAGCATGGGGGTGAAAAATGATGGACTGGAATGGTGGCCCGAGCGATTGCCTATGGCTGAAATTAATTCAAGCATTCTATCTATAACCTTGTTTTCTACCTTTGTATATGTGTCAGAAATGTATCCAGGTGACAATCCTGATGCAGTGGAGTCGAGCACTTGAAGCGACACAGCCCTGTATGAATTGACTTGCACATCAAGCACAGATATCTTTGTAGAGGAGCTGATTCAATTGGTATTTATAGGATCAGTATACATTAAGAAATAACAGGTAATATGACTTTATATTAAGCAAAAAGAGAGGAAGAACAGATTCACGCACTAGGGTAAGTTTAGGCACCCAAGTTAAATCTAAGTAAAGACTGTTCAGATTAGCCAAGAGATTTATGCATCATTTTATAAGGTACACACTTAGGAATTCATGAGACTGATGTGGAACAATCTATGTTAGAGCTCAGGTTATTCAATGGTTATGAGGTAGCTCATTAAAAAAGTCTATGGGGGTGGTGGTGGTGTTCATTATCCGCTCAGTAAGATAGCCACTTAAATGCAGAACTGCAGTAGTCTGCTTTATTCATCTTCCTTTATCCTCTTGTTTAAGATTCTCATAGAGTGGAAACTTGCTGACACTTCTAGCAAGGTCCCTGGCTCATCTTCTTGTGTGTCTGGTCAGGATGCACCTGCGGCGAACATGCTTGTCGAGTTTTGTCAGTGACAGGAGCTACCGATGAGCCTGCTGGGTTCCAGAGTGCTCTGATGCTTTGAGCAGTTACTCCATGGTTCAGTGTGCATGCACCTTCTCCTCTCCACGCCCTGCGGTGCTTGGCTTCTATGGAGGCCCAAATGTGACACTTGCTGGAGGTAAAACTTCAAGAGCGGGCTCGGTCAGACTTCCCTGGTGGGGCTAGCAGCTGTGTCCCAGGGAGTGTGTGGCCTGGTCTTGGACCTATATGTATACATGTTGATTGGTCTGTGAGGTGGTAGATTTGCAGCCCTTAAGGTTGTGAATGAAGGCCTTCCTAGTACGGATTTACCTCAAGTGTGAGTTGCATGGCCACCACAGACTTGCTGCTTCACCTTCAATCGTCTCCCTCCGAAAAACCATGGGCTGTAGTACAAAACATACCCTGGGTGCACAACAGGATGAGTGCCTGCTTCTAGCAACCCGAGTCCAGAGTAGTATTTTAGAACGAGATGGAGATGCTTGCCCAACCCCTTCTATGATACGGATCGTGACGGCACACATTTTGCGCCTGCGTGAACTAACAGGGGTGTATCCTAATTTGCACTGGGTCATGGCTCCATGCAAATGAGGAAGCATTATGCCCACTGTGGCATGAGCGCAAAGGCAAAGAGCCTGTCAGGAGGTGCACTGAGTGTGGTGTACAATCAGTGCACACCCCGATCATGCTCCTTAGGAGATCACATGGTGTAGTCACTCAATGTTCCTGCAAGGGGATCTATGTCCCCTTTGAATTGCAGGCCGGGTTGCCAAATGTTTTGAAAGGCGGCTGGTGGCTTCAAGCAGCCACTCAGCCTTTCACTAATTCCCTGTTTACAGTGCTGGCATGAGGTTGCACCTGCACTGTGAACAGCTTTTCCAACAGACTCAGCTAAGGGGGTACTGTGGAACAAAGTGGGAGAGTGCGGCAAATACATAATAGGGCTTTTGATGGAGTGGGAGAGCTCCTGTGCCCACATGTGGTTTCTTTGCTTGGATTGGTGGTTTCAAGAGGTTGCATTTGCTTCTTTCTACTACCCTTGATCATTTGATCATCATAGTCATCTGCTGGAAGACTTTAATGTGACACAGCCATGCATGGACCGACCCACAAGTGGAGCACTGTCTTTGTAGAGGAGTTGGCGTGCCTAAGGTTTACCGTCACCATTGTGTCACTCATACAACTCTCTTTATTGGCTCAAATACTCTTTTCCAGTACGGATAAAGCTCTGTCTAAATGACATAGTTGAATTGCATTAGATCTCACTTTGTTGTGCCTCCTTATTCATTTTTTAGGACACTCTTCACTGGGACCTTGGAAAGTTGGTTGCATAGACTGCTCTATATCTCTCAGGTGGCGGTTTAGTGCTGAAATTGATTCTTAGTTGAGGTGTCCCTGTCTTCTACCCTAGCTTCATGACATGCTGGTTCCTTCAGCCACTGCTGAGGGGGACATTTACAGTGTTCATCCAGTGGTACAACAAGGCCTTGCTCTGCTATGATCAAGGATGTTTCCAGGATGCTCACGCTGCCATTTGATTGCAAGAACATTTCTTTGGCACCTGGTAAATCCTGAAATCGGACTGCTTTCTATTCAACTTCTTCAACTACTGATGCATTTGATCCTGAATGGAAAACAATCCCGAGGGAAATGCAATCCACTTCGATTACAGTTGCTAGCAAGATAGAGACTTTCACCATATAGAATGTATCATATGCGTGAGTGCCTGGACAAGCAGGTAAAAAGGATTGACCATGGTGGAATGGTGCTTTTTCGGAACTAAAGAATGACAACATGAATGGTAATGAAAAATTACTAAAAATGCAGACTGTTATACAGCTAATGTTGGCTAAGAATGGACTTGGTGTGGCAACCAAGGTGGAATAATATTTTAGTGGCGGGGTCCTCAAATGTGCACATATGAGGGGAATGCACCAAATTTCTGAATTTGTGTTTGTGGAGCTATGTGATTAGGTATCCTTTTTGGACTTTTCTGCAGGGGAAAGGGCCCCTTCACTGAAGAGATAGGGAGACTGACTGGTTCATGAAAATATAGAGATGATAATCACAGACTTTATCAATGCTGTGCATGAGGCTTTTTGGCTAGCAAGATTCGGCTTTGACAGAATGTGTAAAAATATGCTATGCTTCTCCCTAGAAAACTAAGACTCAAAAATAAGGGAAGACTTCAAGTGTCCAAGAACGCCACAATGGCTGGAGGGCACTTCTACATTAGTTTAAGTAGCGATAGAGGAACAGACGAAATTGCCTCTCAACTTTATTGTTTTTCGGGCTATCTGTGTCATTGACCATTCATGACTCCCATTCACATGTTTCCCTTCACACTCTCCTAGTTTCCCTTCTCTCCTTAGGGAACATTTGTTCCCTCTTTTGATAAGACATCATTACTACGGTTTACCATTTGCACGTGCGTCAACTGCTGGAGCTCCCGAGTCTGCAGAGAGTTCTTGGAACCAGTGCTTAATTTGAGTCAGTCGTTGCTGGTGCGGGGGGCACGTGCACTTATTTTTCGGCATAAGACATTTCCTCAAGGAAAAACACACTGATTGGAAAGATGGAGGAAGAGAAAGACAGCAAAACTGTCAGAAAGGAAGACAACTGGACCCTGTAAAAGAGAAACTGGACCCTGTAAAAGAGAAAAAGGGGTAGGGAGTATCTAGTAGTGTATTAAAGACTACCATCCTTGGTTTGCGGACGCGCCAAAGATTAATTGCACCGGCTGACAGCTTCTGAGCAGATCTTCGAGCACCAACACTCTTTCTTTCACAAATTAAGAATTGCCTGGATTCTGCCAGAGTGCTCAGCTGCTCTATCAAGGAGCATCAAGTAAGCAGACAAGTGGGGAGGTTTAAGGTCGTGCTACGTCAACCAAGTTATTAATAGTGTTATTTTGTAGGAGTTTCCATAACATGAGAAGCCTGTAAACAATGGGAGGAGTGACTTGTGCTGGACAATAACTGAACTTGTGGGCCTATATCCATTATTCATGTCCCTCTCTCTCATTCACCCAAACTCTATTTAACTGTAGAGCGAGTATGGCTGCAGGGTTTTTGTCATTTCTGCACCACATCTACTGTTATATGGGAGATTGGTGGATTGTCATACACAATCTTTTTTACATCATTGCCTCAAGAGTTTGCTTATTGACACGTAGATGTAAGAAAAATTAGCTTGCATGACACATTATCTCTTATTGATTACTGGTTAATTTCTGAGTACCTCATGGACTCTTTTGTAGAGTTTGACATAATCCCGAAAAACCTAACCACTTAACTACGAACTTAAAATCTGAGAAGACATTTTGAATTTATTTGAGAATAATCTCAGCTCTGCCCCCAATATGAGTATGTTTTGGGAGACCTTTAAGGTACACATCGAGAGGTTTGGTGTGAGGGTGTGTATCTACAAAGACACAAAAGTCTTAAAATCAGTCAGACCACAATTGACCAAGCTAGTCTGACTACAGGCTCACTTTGGGATGTACTAAAAGCCCCAATTTACATGTCGGATATCCAGGCTCAACATTGTTTTACTTCAGAGAGGTTGCTAAGAAGGAAGCCAAATTTGGAAATACTATTCCGAGAGCCAGGATGTATGGCAAAGGAGATAAGCCTGGGATGGCTTCTCAGAAGTCCGAGGCCTAGCCCTTTAGTACATAGTATCTATACAACAGATGGCTTTTTCCGGTATACGTATGGGGCTCTATCAGATAATTTTGTCAGTTACTACTCTGAGTTGTACGAGTCCAAGGTAAGGATGTCTGGTACTGAAATAAGCCACTTTTGGATAATGTGGAGTTTGCTATGATTGCAAAGCCATCAGAAATCCCTGTTGGAGCACTCCATGATAGGTGAAATTTGAGAAGCTTTTAAATGATTTTCTGGTGGTAAGGCTTCAGGTTCTGGCTGACTCATGGTTGAGTTTTATTACAGATATTTTGAGCTGGTGGCTTCACAGCTGCTGACATTATACCGGATTTGATTACTGATGGCGCCTTTCCTCTTTATGCCCAAAGGTGATATCCACTGTTAAGCAACCCAACAGAATAATAGTAATGGCTCATCTTACTGATACCCATCTATGATCAATATGAAGAACAAAATCCTTGTGATAATTGACACGGCTTATGCCTCTGAAGGTGTTACCAGAACAGTCAAAATGTATATTTGATGTTCCAAGAAGAATACTTGGTGAACACTTTTTGCACTTCAAACTTGCAGGCAACTGTGACATTTCTAAATGCAGAGAAGGGACTCAACTCCCTCAGTGATCATTCCCTCTTTGAAGTCCTTCACAGAATGGAAGTAGGTGCACTTTCTTGAAACTGGTAGGAATACGTCATGAGTCTGTTTCAGCCAGAACAGTAATCAGTGGGCTAGTTGTCAAATCTTATAGTGGTTGCCTGGGGGACAAGGTAGGCTTGAGCAGTTGACTTTCTACCTTTGTGAGTATGTACTTTCATCCATATTCTAGTAGTGTGGAGCTGTTTCTGTGGTATGCCCATGAATCGCTGACCTATCCATTCAATCCATTAAAGTACTTCAAATTCAGGGACAGATATAACTCCTTTCTCATAGGTTCATACCATGACCTCTCATCTTACTTTGAACTGATTGACAGATCCTATTAAAGTAAGCACAGTGGCCTGTAATGTCTAAAAAATGCTGAAGTTGGGACCATTAGTACATTCAGAAATATGTATAAAAGTCGAGTTAGCACCACCATTTTTAGAAGTAAGCTTCTGCCTGCCATGAACAAAGGCAGGTGATCCCTCGACCACCTGATCTAGTCTGCTCAGGTGCACACCATTATCCTGAGCAATTAATTCAGAGTTTTAACGCATCACTACATCCAGGTTTCTGACTGAGTCCTTTTCTCCTCATGTTGGATAATCCACCTCCTGTTTGGTTGTGTTGAAGTTCAAGGGGAACAGCTTTTACTGATTTCAATACCAATTCCCTGCATCATCCTCATGTAAGGCCACAGCAAGCAAAAGCAGTTACTCATAATATGCAAGCAATACTTGTTCACAAATAAATGAATTACTCACATCCACATTTACCTTATTTAGAAGACTTTTCTTACCTAGTTTCTCCAGCTTTGATCACAGAGGGGTCTGTTAAATTCTCACCAACTCCTATAGAAATAAAAAGTAACAAAAATGCATACTGTAATACTGTGTATACGAATCTCAATTTATAAGCTTTATCAAATATAATATGCATTATCAAACTACAATTTCTTGAGAAACAGCACTCCAAAAGGGCACAGAGAACGCTTTATCTATGAATTGTTGTCCTCCACAGTCTAATAGACAGATTAAGAGAGAAAACCCTGCTGACAGGTCTATTTGCAGCACCAGAAAGATGACCAGGGAAGGCCACTGATTGAAGATTTTTCAGCCTGAATCTTAGAATGACCATGTTCACAGAGCAGCAGCCAGCGGTGCACCCTCTTACTAAACTCACCAATCACATTAGACTGTGGGCTTGGGTCAGTACCCTCATGTCTCCCTGGTTCCTGCTGGGGTTTGTTGCTTAAAGGCCGCTTATATCAGCATGCTAGAATACTTTCAGTTGCTGTTTCAGTGTCAAGATCAGGACATGGTAGTGCGAAGGAATTAGAGCAGGTAGCAAGTGTCCTTTGGGTCGGACCTGGATAGGGTCGGTGACAGGCCATATCTGCTGGTGGAAGCAGCATGGAGATGCACTTTGAATTGTTGCAAATGGTGCTAAATGGCAGTGTGCTTCAAGAGGCGGACATCTGTCAATCACACAGTAGTGGTTCACAGCTGCAAACAAGGAGGCTGCCTTTGAGAAGTGAGGCTGAATGAACTACATTGGAGAATATGCATGAAACTGAAAAGTCTGAACAAAGTCCATCGTTCTTGCAGCGGTTAGGGTACTAACCAAATATATCACTGCCACTTCATGGGATAGCGGTAGCATGAATCAGTAAACACCCCTTGAATTCACTTTCTTCTCATACCCCTTCTCCAGATCTACCATTTATCAATGCTGTAGTAAAATTATGGACTCAAACAAGCAAAGATCCTCGTTTAGTAGCTACCTTGAAGATAACAATATCTAAGGAAACTGAATTGCAAGCAGTTAACTTTTAGATAAACAATTGGACTGTGCTGGTCGTGATTAACGTTATTTTAACTTCCACGATCTAGTCCATTTATTTTAGATAGTCAGGAATAAGTGTTTGTGCAATTGTTTTTTAAATTATTTTTATTAATTATACAACAACAATGGAATCGAGAAATTACAAAGCTGACATGCTATAAACTCACAGATTGCCCCATTTATAGTAAGAAAAAGTAGTGGATGGAGTGACTGAATAAATATCCACCAATTGTAATCGCTCTGGACTGTGTTCTAGTCAATTCGTTGCACATTGTACCACTGCAAACAGGTACCAACCACATGAGAATCAGTCTTGTTTTATTCCTGTTACAGTAGAAACAGTCCTGCCTTCACTGCTGAGCTGTGTCCCACATGCAAGGTAACATGGGCAACATAGATATGTTATGTTACTGTTGGGCCTCATCATTGTAATACAGCCCGTGCTCTGTAGTGCAATGAGCAGGAACCAACATCTGGGCAAACCCATGCCGGTTCTACTGAAGGATTCCCATTGATAAAACAAATATGAGAAGGATGGAATACTTGAAGCTATCTCAGCCACTGGAAATTAATCCGGGCAGCATTCAAGTCCACCATGTTTTAACTCATTGAGGTTGCTCAAGATGGGCTGTATCTATTAGAAAAAGACCACGGTTGATTTGCAGACGCTTGGTCCCTTTCGATAATAGCATAAACAAACTAAAAACAACTACATAGAAACAGCCCAGAGTAACATCCATTACTTCCAGGTCAATGTCCTCCAGGTACACCTACATGGATGACACTACTTTAACAGACACTATGTAATTCATCTAACTTTCACATGTAATTTTAATACTTCAGCCTCACTATTCCAGACCTACATCTCTAATGACCGCTTTTCAGTTAAGATACATTTCACATTTTATAATGAATTTACATTCAACATTATATAATTACCCACTCAGCCTCCTCCAATGCTGTTCATAACTCCTATTTATTTTAACCGAAATTAAATAATTATCCTTAATGCAACCCTAATACCAACCACAGACCTTACCTTTGCATAATTTAAATTTCATCACATTTATTTAAACATATTCCTGATATTGCCCTAACTCTTGATTTTTGTTAAAGCAATATTTATATATGTCTGTTAACACCAGCAAGAAGACCTGGCAAAAAGTCAGTCAGAACCATATGCCAAGTAATAACCATCTGCTAGCCTAACTCTTAAGAAAATAAAAATAAATAAATATATATATATGAAATATATATATATATATATATATATATATATATATATATATATATATATATAATCTACTGGCGGTCGCCAGTAGATAGTTATAGTTAGGACCGTGTTTCCATAGGAAATCCGCAACATTCTATTTGGAATTACTTTGGCGCCGGTCGACGAATCCTCGCGAAATTTTCAAAACTAATGGGGCGCTACGCTCCGCTCCTACCCTGAAAGTCTCGGGGGGATTCGTCAAGCGGGGGCTGAGAAAAAAGGGGGGTCCCAAAACGCGTTTTCCCCATGCATTTTTCCATAGGACCTTTAGACACAGCTACAGCCCGAACGGCTGAACAGAATTACTTGAAATTTGGCAGAGAGGTAGTCCTCAGGTCAAGGATGTGCCTTTTGTAGGTCTGGTGTAAATCTGTTCAGTAGGTCCTGAGAAAATAGCATTTAAATCAATATATATATCTGTAAGCGCGCTCCGTGCGCTTACCGTAAGCTTACCGTACGCGTACGGTGCCGTGCGCGAGCTCAATTCTGATTGGTGGTTACATGACTGTAAACATTCGAATCGGTCGAAATCAGGAAGTGTCGGCCGCCATTTTCTGTCTCTCGCACTGAGAAACAAAGGTGGGGAACGTGAAACGGGGGCAACGAAGAGAGTTGCAGACCCCCTAGTGTTTTTCAGGGGGTCCAAGAAGGACCCAAAAGTACGAAAAATAAATTTAATAATTTTTTTAAAAAATCGCGGGATACGCGTACGGTAAGCTTACCGTACGCGCACGGCAAAAAAAATAAAAAATAAAAAATAAATAAGTAACAATCACATTTATTAAATAAATTAAAGGACCCACAAGGGAGAAAAAAACAAATGTTACTGCGTAAAAAAAGGCGAGGCGCGCACGGCATCATTGATGTCATGAGTGATGTCACTGACCATGTCATGAGTGATGTAATATGTGACATCATCAGCAGTTTATTGTGGGCGCGCAAGTTATAGTTACCTGATCTAACTATAACGTGGAATTTCATTGGTTTTTTACGAGTGAAATGTACAGCTAACTATAACATGTGTGAAACCTATGGTTTTTTCAGTGAATATAGATATATATATATATATATATATATATATATCTATATTCACTGAAAAAACCATAGGTTTCACACACGTTATAGTTAGGAATTATCATTTACAAAACCTTGAAAATTCACTTAAAAAAGGTTTCACACATGTTATAGTTAGCTGTACATTTCACTCGTAAAAAACCAATGAAATTCCACGTTATAGTTAGATCAGGTAACTATAACTTGCGCGCCCACAATAAACTGCTGATGACGTCACATATTACATCACTCATGACATGGTCAGTGACATCACTCATGACATCAATGATGACATCTGAAATTACACATTGTGGATTGCGGTCGCGCAAGTTATAGTTACCTGATCTAACTATAACGTGGAATTTCATTGGTTTTTTACGAGTGAAATGTACAGCTAACTATAACATGTGTGAAACCTACGGTTTTTTAAGTGAATTTGCAAGGTTTTGTAAATGATAATTCCTAACTATAACATGTGTGAAACCTATGGTTTTTTCAGTGAATTTGTACGTTTTTTTAAATGCTAAGTTATGTATTTATTTTTAATTTTTTTTTCTGGTTTTTCACTGTGCGCACACCCTGCACGCACGGTGCGCTTCGCGCACCGTGCGCGCGCTGTGGGCGCTCGGTGCGCATCGCGCACCGAGCGCCCACGTTGCGCAGTCCATGCCGTGCGCGCCTCCCCTTTTTTTACACAGTAACATTTGTTTTTTTCACCCTTGTGGGTCCTTTAATTTATTTAATAAATGTGATTGTTACTTCTTTATTTTTTTTTTATTTTTTTTTCCCGTGCGCGTACGGTAAGCTTACCGTACGCGCACTCCGCGATTTTTTAAAAAAATTATTAAATGTATTTTTCGTACTTTTGGGTCCTTCTTGGACCCCCTGACAAACACTAGGGGTCTGCAACTCTCTTCGTTGCCCCCTTTTCACGTTCCCCTCCTTTGTTTGTCAGTGCGAGAGACAGAAAATGGCGGCCGACACTTCCTGATTTCGACCGATTCGAATGTTTACAGTCATGTAACCACCAATCAGAATTGAGCTCGCGCACGGCACCGTACGCGTACGGTAAGCTTACGGTAAGCGCACGGAGCGCGCTTACAGATATATATATTGATTTAAATGCTATTTTCTCAGGACCTACTGAACAGATTTACACCAGACCTACAAAAGGCACATCCTTGACCTGAGGACTACCTCTCTGCCAAATTTCAAGTAATTCTGTTCAGCCGTTCGGGCTGTAGCTCGGACTAAAGGTCCTATGGGAAAATGCATGGGGAAAACGCGTTTTGGGACCCCCCTTTTTTCTCAGCCCCCGCTTGACGAATCCCCCCGAGACTTTCAGGGTAGGAGCGGAGCGTAGCGCCCCATTAGTTTTGAAAATTTCGCGAGGATTCGTCGACCGGCGCCAAAGTTATTCCAAATAGAATGTTGCGGATTTCCTATGGAAACACGGTCCTAACTATAACTATCTACTGGCGACCGCCAGTAGATATATATATATATATATATATATATATTATCTCCAAAGTGCCCTTTAGCATTGGGAGGTCACTCACAGAGCTTCGCCATACAGCTTCATGATGCAGCCTGCTTTAATGTTCCTTTACGTAATTGTGCTTGCCAACGCGTTTCAAGGTTGAAAACCCCTTCTTCCTGGGCTGCCACAAAAGACATCTGAGCCTCGCATTCATTTTAAATTGCAGCTTTATTAACATCACTGTTGGTCAGTGGGTGTGTGCTCAGTGCACATATCTGGTGCATGCTGGACCAGAAAGTTCATGATGCGAGTGTCCTTGTTCACTTGTAGTAAGTTCAAATGTTCTTTTGCTGAATTCAGGCTTATTTTTATCCTACAGTAGGTTGCAGAGCATTAGGCAGGCTTAATTATCATTTGAAGCGCTGTGCTGGAAAACGTCTTGAAAGTGCAAAACAACAGCCTCACCTTGCTGGAATCTGTGACCTCCCAATGCTAAAGAGCACTTTGGTGGACATTTATATATATATAAATAACATTTTCCTTAACATGATTGTCATACTAACCTAAAACTTAGCCCTTATTTAAATTAATTAGAATGATTATGTGTCACCTGATCCTAACATCAGTCCTATCTCTAATCTAGTTAATTGAATTAAATTAAAATAAATTACATTAGAGTAATTAATTTACCCCAAATATGAATTTAAATACAACCATACGCTTTTTAAAACAATATTTAATTAACCATTATTCCTTATTTTTACCTCAAATTTAAATTGTATTGCACAATGTTGTGGCTTTATCTGTAATGGTCATATCGATACAGGAGGATCGATGTAGTGGGGATGTACTGTCAAGGATTGGGCCTCTTGCTCCCTGCCAAGAGCGATGCAAACTACATATCCATGATAGGCCTCAACAAGGTAGAAACTGTTTGGAATTGTTGTCTGTAGGAAAGTAGGATCTGATTTCATGGTAACCCCCATTTTGTGCTTGGTGTTAGTAGCTTTTGGACTAGTCTGACTAGCATCCTGCTAATCAGGACCCCAGTCACTGTGCTTTCTCCCTAAATTGACCATGGTAAGTTCTTCTGTACATCCCAAATTAGCTACTGGTGTACCCTTGTAAGTTTCTAGTATATGGTACTAAGGTACCCAGGGCATAGGTGCACCAGCAGTCTCCCATGGACTACAGCATATATTGTGCCACCCATGAGAGACCACTTAAATTGTGACTACAGGCCTGCCATTGCACCCTGTGTGAGTTGGTGCTTTCACCTCTCACGACAGATATACGTTTTCTTATATCTGAGGTCACTGCACTTAAAACCTATAAGTCACCCCTAGGGCAGGCCTTTTAATCCTGAAGGCATGGTGCTTGGTTATAAGTGTGAGGGTGCCCCTGCATGAGCAGGACAATCCTACAAACCCCGGAGTCGATTCTACAGGCTTTGTAAGTGCGGTCAGCCATTTTTATAGATATAGTGGACATCAGTCATTACGAGATGTCTAACTATATAGTGGCTGCACTGAATCCAGTCATGTTTGGTACCAAACATGTTGGAATCACACCCCAACAAAGATTCCAGTGTTAAAAGTATGAACCTATATACTGAGGGGCTCCCTTGGAGTACCTCCCTGTACTACCGGTAATACCCTTTTGGGGTCTGACAGCACGCTAGTGCTGCTGTCCACCACAGACAAGATTCTGCCTACCTGCTGCTGAGCCAAACTCAAGCAGAGGAAGGTAGAACAATAGGTTTCCTGTCACAGGGAGGTGTGACCCCCTCTCATACAGGATTTAGTGTATTGGGCTGGGGTGGTGCCCTTGCCAGCGCCACCAGACATTTGGTGCCATTCTTGCATACTCCAGTTTGAGCCAGTTCAAGGAGCCCTTGGCTTCCGCTGTAGTGCAAAACTGGAAAAAGGACATGGGAGTATCCTCCCCTCTGTCCCGCTCCTCCTCTGGAAGGGAGCCCCGAGTCGTTCCAACCCTGCCTCTAGAGTACTTAAGGGCTTACCTGTGGGCGGTTCTTCAGATTTGTCGTGGGACAAGACTCAAGCCTAATACCTTGTCACATTTCGACCGTCTGGACACTTGGAGTTCGCCTGGAACTGAGACTCCATCAAGGAAGACTCCTGTTGCTCCTGGTCTTGCTGTTCTGCAAGTCTTCTTCGTTGTCTGTGTCTGTGCTTCTTCCAGAATCTTCAACAGACCTGTTGGCTTCAAGGACACCCAAATTAATCTCCCTTGGAGTGACGAGGTCACTCCCCTGCAACTGCAGACACCGCAACAAAGCTGACTGGTCTGCTGCTCCTGACAACCCACAGACCTCAAAAGGCTCAGCAACACAGGTGGTGGTTCTGCAACTCCCTCGAGGCCTGACCTGTGCTCTCTGCAATTTTGAGGTCAGTGTCCCTTGTCTGAATCGCTGGGACCGAACCCCGGTGCACCGTGTAGACTTGCCATTGCCAAGGCTTGTTGGCTCTGCACTCCTGATATCTTTGGGCTATAAGAAGTTCCAACATCTCTCCCTGCCAAGTACAGTGTCCGCACAACATCCTCTGCACCATGGCTCTTCCTTCTTGGTGAGCTATTGGAGGTCCTCTTGAGATTTCTGTGCCTTTGGCCTGTGGGGCCTCCTGAGGGTATTCTTCTGCTTTAGTGGGCTTCCCTGCTTGCTCGGGACCTTCCCAGCTTGCTCAGGACCTGCTCTGACTCTTCTGCTTGTGGTGAGTCCCTTCAACCTTGCTGGTCCCAACGTTGCTCCTTCTTCGCTCACCACGCCAGATGCAGCTGCCAAGGCTTCTCAGTGTTCTTGCCAGACACCAACCCTCTGGCTCTCGACTTCGAACGTGGGACAGCTCATGCATGGTTGTTGGTCTTCCCCAGCATCACCTGGCCCTCACAGCTGCAGTGACAAGTTCATAGTCATCACTTTTGAACTGTCCGACATCGGCCATTGCTCTTGAGTACCTCCTGGTCATCTCGGAGTGGCATAGACTCTGTCCCCTCTGCTTACAGGCTCTTCACTTCAAGATTCCACCCTTGGATTCCACCGGACTCTTGCACAGTCTTCTCCAGCGGCACCTTTTCCGAAGCCCTCCATTGTGGTCCACAGCGGTTTCCGATGTCACTTCACACCTATGTACCCAGCTTTCCTGGTGTAGGTATCCTGGTTCCTGAGGTATCCACGGGTGGGGTGAATCACCAACCGTCCGTCTTCCACTGGGTTTCTTCAGGGTCCACTGGGAAGGGCCCTTCTTAAAGACTGCAACCATGACTTTCCTGTTGACTTCTATTGGACACACAGCTGTAGTTCCACTCTCCACACAGCCTCGTGTGGTTCCTGGGTACCTACCTAAGGTGGTTCCTGGTGTTCCCAGCTCCTCAGAGTCTCCTGGTCCAAGCCCCGATTTCGTTTGCAGTTCGCATTCCACTTTTTTAGTATATCGTTTGGTCTCCCCATGGAGACCACTGTATTTTGTGCTTACTTACCTGATTGCAATTGAAATATTATCGTGCATTTGTGTTGCTATCTCCGCGTAGGAGATATACAAATGTGTTAGTGAGTGTTGTGTAATAAATAGACATATTTTTATGTATACACTGTGTGGTTCTTTTTCATTTAACCTACACTACATGATTAGAACTGCCAAAACAAGCTGCTTAACACGCCTTCAAGATAAGCCTGAGGCTACTCTCCACAGCTACCACTTTAAGAGCTTTCTATGGTAATCAAAGACAACATAAACCAACCCAAAGGGTTGCCTGGATTAGTGCAAGGTGAATCACTTAAATACAGTTGCGGCCGGCATGACAGCCAGGTGGTGGGCGGGGTGGTTGCGCAGAGAGGTGGGGTCACACGAGGGGTTAATTTAAGAATAATAAAAAAATTAAACTTAGCCGCTGGCCAGGTCCCACGTTGCCTCTGCTCTCCTGCTCTCCGGAACGGGAAGTAGGCATTGCAGCCTACATTGAGAAGGAAAGATTGCACATAGCGCGGGCCGACCAAACCAGTCATGCGCACTCAGGAGTGGGCACACCACCCCTGCCCAGCCTGCTTGCAGAGCAGCCCCGCCCTCAACCCAACTCTTCTGCTTTTTCGCAGTGCAAGAAGCAGAAACATAAAATGGTAGTTATTACCATTTTATGTTTCTGCTTCTCGCACTGTGAGAAAGCAGTGGGGCAACGCTCCTCCGCCCTAGTGGAGGAGCTGCCCCTGATTAAATAAGTGAGCACCTTATACTAAACCAGCCGTTTACATGGTCCCATTCAGAGCAGATGAGGCTTGGCAGTTTGAGCAGGAACTAAGGCTGATTTGCACTGGACAATAGTAACAATATTTGTTGGGCGCATAGAATGATCTAAAGTACATCAGTAAGGTTCACTCCTTTTATTTTAAATATAGAACTCTTATGTATGAACTACATATTCTTGTGATTAAATTATACATTTATTTTGGTATTAAATAGGCCATTGAATAGGCATTTGCATATTTAAACTTCCTGAGAGCATAAACACAAACTAACAAATACATTAAAACTCCTCAATTCAGCATGCAGGTTATATTCCACTAACTCTGGTCATGTATATACATTTTCTACAATCTAACATTTTGCAGGTGCTAACCATGTAGATGAACAACTTTAGTTTCCACCTCTATCGGAAGTAACATCACTGTATTTTCCAGCAATCTCCTCTTCAGAAAGTGACATTGTTTTCCTCCAGAACCATCTTTAAAAGTAGAAGCCAGATAACTGTATCCTATTTATTAGTTTCCACCTCTATAGGAAGTGACATCACTGCATTTCCTAACATCCTTCTGTTCAGGAAGTGACATTACTTGTTTCCTAGTAAAACTATATTGAAAAGAAGACGTCAGACAAGCGGAACTCGTTTCCCAGCATCCACCTCTACAGGAATTGACATTACGATGTTGTGTAGCGGTTACCCTGCTTCACTAAACTCTTCAGGGTAACTAACTGCCCGGGGTTTCACAGCATAAGGATAATGCAGAAAAGATCGTTGGCACAGAAGCATTGCCCCACTGCTAGGAAACTGAGCACCTACAAGGTTAGATATCATTAAATAGCCCAGAGCTCGACACCATTTGTCCCCACTATCACACCCAGACACACACACATCAAGCTCACAAAACATAGACCCAATCTCACACACATTTAGCAAACCACCATATATTCTCAATGCACACTGCAATATACACTCAAAACCCCACAGACCTCATTGTTTATCATAAGCTTGAAGCACTGTTCATCATAGAAACATGACACACTCTCACAACCTATATGTCCTTCTTCCCATAGGGTGCAACATCCAGTGCTCGGACCACACACACACACACACACACACACACACACACACAGACGTTTTAAGGCATGGGCAAAGTGGGCTCTGGCCCAGAGCCCCAGCCTTTCATGAGGCCCCCTGACAGATCTGGCTCTGTTCTCCACACAGTCCTGTCCTGATGACCTTGAATGATTTTTAAACACAGATTGTTTTAAATACCATTTTCATTTAATGTATTTTACATCTGTTAATGTGTGGGAGTTTTAGATAAAACAGGACCTCACATATTAGAAATGGCAGCATGTCACAGAGATTATTTGCAATAATATTACTGAGCTGCTGCTATAGTACGATATTGAAAATACAAGTCCTATCCCTAAATATTAGATGGAAATACATTTAGAATTTGGACAAGTGTGAGTGACCTGGCCAACAAGGCAATGAAAAAGCTGAAATTGGATCATAAATTCAGAGCTGTTCTGAACAAGGGCCTCCCCAATATGTTTGGCCCGGGCCCCCAAAATCCTTCAGATGTCCCTGCAACACACACAAGCAGGAAGCAAACCTTATAATACACGCCAATAGGTGGGGATTCGAACACTGTGAAAGTACGTGGCTTTCTCTTGAACAATATAACAAAATACAATTAAGTAAGGCAAGTTACAGCCTTTGACCTTTCTTATTTACTTTCTAGAGAATAGATTGCTCTGAACAGGTACCATTTAAAGATAAGGGTGATGGTAACTCACTTATGATTCTGTCTAAATATAACACACTGCAGCAGGATAGTAAGCACATGACTGGCCTGCACGGCCAAATGATATCACAGTAAAATAACCTCGACCATTTAAATATGATTTTGTGGTGGTAGTGGCAACTGAAGCCTAACGACTTGATAATGGTCTGTTACATAATATCTAAAATTGCATGTCAAAGGAATATGCCCCCCAAGATGAGGACAACAGGGGTGCACCTGCATAAAGTGACGTATGTTTTTTCTCCCGTGTATCACATTGTACAGGGTACTATGGTCTACTACCTACAAACACACGGGATATGATGTGTTAATATTTATTAATACTGAATGCATTTTTAAGACAGATTTTATTTTATTTAAATTCCAGCCCTGAGAAAGTCGTAGGGGAGCTTACCCACAGACAAAACACGTGTTGGCTGGTGCAAGAAGCATTATCCGATTAAAGAACAGATTTGAAGAACATGGGGACTATTGGATAACTTTCTTTTGGACTTATGATTGCGTGTGCTCAGAGCTCAGTTTCATTTATTGACATTATTGTTTGGGATGCAGGGTTGACACCCCTCCTCTTTAGAGCACCGCACTGATTTCTCTCAATGACACTAATTGTATACTGTGTTTTGTGCATCTAATTCCCTTATTCTACCACATTAGTGTAAAACCTTAAGATCCTTCAAATACATCTCCATCCTTTCTCTCCGTGGCAGCTCCATGTTTTGCATCAAACCCCTTCTACTTGACTTTAATGCTTTTCTTGAAAACTATGTGAGCAGGTACACTCCAGCTAAAACGTGCAAGTGCAAGTTCAAACCTTCAGGACTCTGGTACTCAAAAGGCCTTGCCACTCACAAAGGCTACATCTACGTTACAAAAGCAAATGGAAGAATAATAGAACCCTGATTTCCACACACTACTGAAGTCCCTCCATATAACACCTATGCAACTCATCATGTCAGCCTCAGCCAGCCTTCTGTCTTAAGATGAAGATGAGCCCTGCCTCCTGAGAGCCACACAGCTCTTAGCCACCTCTGATATCGTTAAATTATTCACTATTCTTTGGGAACTGTTGATATATGCTCGGATACTATTATATTGTTTGTGAAGAGATATTATGCAATAGTTTCGGTAATACAAAATGTCAAAAAGACCTAAAATCGACTTCCCGAGGCACGCAAGCTATACTGGCAAGAACTACATTGAGCCAGCCAACACAGAGGTCTCCCAAGTGGAACTTCCAGTCAGACAGTGCACATTAAAGACCACACCTGGGCTAAACTGTCCTGCATGCTAAACACCTGCTCAGAACAGGCAAGCCACCACAAACCGGAGAGCCATATGAAATGCACATTCCAAACAACCCACAACAGCAGATGGCCATACTAATGACAGCTGTACATTATACAAAAATGCTAACATAACACAAGGCACGACATGACCTTGTTGTGTCATTGCAAGCATTCAAACCAGGAGCTACACTGCTTTCATTTGTTTGGGTGACAAATGTTTGACAAATCGAAAAGCGATTGAAATTTTGCTAAGCAGTTGATATTGCCCCAATGTAAAAAGTAACACCCTATCCACTGTACAATATAAAAAGGTAAAGTCATTGCAAGATGTTCGTGACGATCAAAAATCGGCCTTAATTAATTAATTAAAAATCTCAGAAGTACGGCATCCCAATTTCTTTAAAGCAGCACTTATGGAGATTTTCTACTCCCCTCCCAGTAAGTCACTCCTAAATGTTTCAAAATAAATATTTCAAAATAGAGACCCGCTCAGCAAATATGGCGATCCTTCATCGGAATATTAAGAACTTTAATTATGTGTCTTTAATTAGTGGGTATTGTCTCCAATGCACCCTGCCCCAAGTGTAAGTGCAATTTTAAAACATAACCAATCAGGAAATCACTGTCAATTTAAAAAACAGAACATTATTAATATATAGTCTTAACAAAAACAGATAAAATAACTTATCACAAGTATTCTGTTATTTTTGGCAGAAAGCAGATTTCTGAGACAAGGGCAGTAGAGCAGTATAAAAGAGGTCATGTAAGTAGACTTGAACCCAGGCCTAAAAAAGATGCAAGTGCATATTATTAGTAGAACTGTACTAGTTTATGACATTGTTGTGCTGCTCCTTGATTAAAAGACTCAAAAGTAGTGTAGTCACGGTAGTAGGTGAAGACATAGGAAAATAAAACATAGAAACCACATTGGAGGAAACCAAATCATGGAAAACCAATTTTAAGGAAATAAAAAATAATCGAAAATTAAAGGAAACATTTTGCATTTTGAAGGAAAGATAATTTTAAAGAAAATCCAAAATGACATTAAACTTGGGTAGAGCCTAGGACTACTGTGGGGTCTTTGGGCTCAGGGCTGGATAATGTTTAGGGTGATGAGGGGTTCTTAGAGGTCAGGAATAATTGGTGTTGGGCATAGAATTTTTTTTTTAGAGTTTAGAGATGGGTGGAGTTCAGGGGTGGTGAAGGCTTTTTAGGGTCCACGGATGTGTGGTGTTTAGGTGTGTGAGATGTTCTTAGGTTTCCGGGACAGTGGAGTGTATGGGTATCGAGAGGTTTTAGGGATCATGGATGAGCGGAGTTTAGGGCTGGTGGGGGTTTTTAAGGTTCAATTATGGGTAGCAGCTGGGGTGGTGAAGAGTTTTTAGGGTTCAGGATGGGGTGGAGTTTAGGATAGTGATAGATTTTAAGGATTCAGGGATGGGTAGAGTTTAGATGTAGAAATGGGATTTTAGGGTTCAGGGATGAGTAGTTTAGGGTAATGAGTTCTTATGGGTCATGGATTGCTGGTGCTTAAGGGTTTTTTAGAGTTCAAGAAAGAGTCGAGTTTGGGTGTACCGAGGTGTTTTAAGTGTTATGGGATGGGTGTGGTTTAGGCGTAGAAAGTGGTTTTAGGGTTCAGGAATGGGTGGGGTTAGAGGTAGTGAGTGATTTTAGGGTTCAGGGATGGTGGAACTTTTGGGTAGAAGGGTTTTTAAGCTTCAGGGATGAGTGTTGTTTAGGTGTGGTGAGGGGCTTTAGGGGGCAGGGATTGATGGTGTTTAGGGGTTTCGAGGGGTCAGTGATGGATGTTGTTTACGGGTGGTGATGGGTCAGAGAATTAAAAGCATCCAAAGTAATTGTCTGACAAAGTAGACAATATACATATGATATAATGTCCCCTGAAGTAAAGCACTGATATAAATATCTCCAACAAAAATGCTTCTGATTTTTAAGACATGCAACCATTGCATTTACACATAATAAATAAGCATTCAGATGCCAATTTTGACCAAAAAGACTTTCTATGAAAAGGTAAATGCCATTCATTCTGAAAATTTCCATTAAATAGTTTAGATTAAATGGTATCTCAGTAATGTTATTCCATTAAATTGTTTTTCACATACAACCATAGTCACAACTCTACAGAATAATTATTTACAGCTAGACAAATGCATAACTACTGCGGGTCACATATAAAGCTCAGCACTGAAGAGATAGAATTCTTCCTGTTGTTAAAAACGTATGCAAACGTATGGAGTAAGCAGTTCCAGAGACCAGACCCAAAGATGGTCCTTTACCTTGGAGGTCAAGAACCAGCAGCTCTCCTCTCGTGTACTCGTATGTCCAGTGACTGAAGGCCAGCATAGTCTGCTCCAGCATGCTCTCCGGTACATTCTCATCACCATTGTTGTTGTTGTACTTGCGGAATCTTCCAGCAATGCACTCTTCCACAGTGAACCATTGCCCAGATGAGTGGCAATACAAGAGGAACACTTCCAGGAATCTAAGGCACAATAATAGGAATGCACAACTGGTGACATCATTGCTCACACAAGTTAAACACAAGCATACATGAAACTGAGCCATATTTTTAAAAACACTTGGATACATGGATGTTGATTCACAAAAATGCCTGGGGCAAAAAGAGTGACATCATGCACTTTGTGACCATCAATGGAGTTGACCCCTTTTATTTGCCACAGCGGAAATAGAGAGCAGAAAAGTCCTAGCTAAAATGGGCCCTCAAAGCATGGTTTACCTTCCGGTCCTGTGACTGCCTTCATAAACCCCAAGACTGAGGGCAGCAAAGACAGCACGAGTGATATAGAAATACAAGCCCAGGGGTAGCTGTTGCTAGTACAGTCATTGCAGGGAGCTAGGAAAGCTCGTTAGGAGAAAGAACTACCAGCAGAAATCAGGATATTTAAAGTCTGATCGAATGCATGATGTATATGTCTACATAATGTTCTTTGTTCATTATCCTTTGTCACAAGTGACGTCAGCAGAAAGACTGCCTAAAGAATATTATTTCAAGAGTTTGCAGAAACATGTGGTTGGTTTTGCTGTCAAGGTAGTGATCAAAGCATGCAACAGCATCAGACATCTTAAGATCGACCTCCAGACTTCTCACATCTGCAGGCTCTTTGGTGATGTAACCTTAAGCGATGGCTGGACTGTAGTGAGGAATCAAGTTTTATAAGTAGTGAGGATTGTGCAGATAGCCTCAATTCCACTGAGAGGAAATAGAATAACTGCAGAACTGATTTCACAAGGTCATTTTCTATCGCAACCTCTGTATCCGTCAATGTGCTTTTTTGCGAGTCCAGTTTATTCTATATTACAGTAGTCAAGATATATAATTAGGGCCTGCGTCAACCATGTCAACTCCACTCCATCTGGTGACTGTCATACAGGAGCAGAAGGAGTTACTGTTACTGATTAGAGAGGAGGAAAGGAAACCACTTGAGCTCTTCGGGATAAACCTAGAAAGTTTTTCAAGGGCTCCAGTAGTATCTGGTGGTTGATGATGTTAAAGGCCCATGAACGGTCAACTAGTCACAAAATTGCAGGATGGCCCTCATCTAATGATTTGAGGGGAACCACCTGGACTTTTTGAAGCATTTTCTCTGCTTTAAGTTGTGGGCAGACACCAGGCAGATTTTGACCAAGTGTATTATGAAATTCGGTGCGTTACAGAGCTACCCTAACTATCTGATTCATTGTAGAGATTTACACAGATGTGGTTCTGCCATCCTTTAGGATGCACATAAATCATTTAATTGACATACTTCACCCCCACAACCTCCATTTCAAATGTTATGTAGACCACACACAGATTGCCATCAAAGTGACAGACTGATCACATCAATTTGAAATAATCAACTTACATCAATGTAAGGACAGCAGAAATCGGCCTCAACAATAAAGGCTTAAAATCAAAAATCATTGCACTAAGTTTCCTCAAAAAGATTGTCATGCTTTGCCCTTCTTTGGAGAGGATGGGCCCATCAAAACTAAAGTAAGAAACTTGGTAGTGATGTGGGATGCTCACCTCAGCATAAACTCGCAAGAGGGAGCTGTTCTTAATAGACCATTCCACTACATCAAACGCCTAAGAAATAATCTCCTGTTCATCCCCAACCCAAACCACCCCATGTTAGTGGGATCAATGGTCAACTCAAGACTAGACTATCACAATGTATAGCACTGCAGACTACCAGCCCATTAAATCAGAAGGATTGAAAAAACACAAGTTGGGCAGATACTGATCTTTGGATTTAAACAGGCACACTCAGTAACAGAGCACTCAAAATGCCTACACTTTCTCTCAGCAAAAGACAGAATGACATTGAGAATACTCTGCCTTACATACAAATGCTTCCAATGTGCATGTCCCCAAATACCTGCAGGAAATACATACAACCTACCCTTGGCAGAAGAATGCCTCCTCACCACCACCTAAACCCGAAGCACTGCATATTGTTTACATGACCCTTCGGCGAGCAAGCAGTCTCTTATACTAAAGACTTGAGTCAGTTTTGGTACATGCTAAAAAAAAGGAATTTAAGGAGTAACAAACATTGCCTGGGCTTTTCCTACAAGACATCCCGTTAGCAGCCACCAATCAGCACCAGAATGGGTATGCACATATTTCTATTTTTGAAGATGCCTAACGATGACTCACGTTCTACAAATAATGCTACTGAACTTCCAGGGGGTTCTAGATACATGGCCGGGATCTCTAGAAGCTTTCATAAACCAGTTACATCTCTCTCACCAGCCCTTGTGGTGTCTTTAGAGCATAACGTCGTGTATTTCCATCAGTGCCTTGTACCCACTTCTGCATCATGGTGTCCAATGGCGTGATGTCTAGTAGTGTGATGTGGTGTAAGGACAGCAGTCTTTTTGTTGTTGTATTTGCGTATGATTGTATTGGTCAGGTGAGTTGGGTGTGAGGATAAGTGTGCACGGAAGGGGAAAAGTGTGTTCTTGGGTTGTATGTGATGGCAGTAAGATGTGGCTTTAGATGGTGTAGTGCAGAGTTTTGAGAAGTAGTGGTCTTTGAGTGGAACAGTGTGACGCACGCTGTGATTTGGTAGGGCAGAGTAACGTGGTGGTGTCATATCTTGTGGCACTGTGTAAGCTGTGGTGTGATGTGGTGAGCTGATGAGCAATGTGCGGATGTTGGAAGTGGGCAGTGTTAGTGGAGGGGAGAGGTGTGGCATAGTGTGGTGTAGCACAGCAGTATTGGCATGGAGTGGTGTGGTCTATCATCTTCAATCAATCAATCAATTGAATTGAATTGAATTGAAAAGCATTTATAAAGCGCCTGGTTACCAGAAGGCATCCCCGCGCTAGTGGACATTCAGTTCCTCAAAGATCTTCAGGAAAAAGTAGTGTTTTTAGTTGTTTGCGAAAAATGGAATGATTGTTTTGTGAACGGATATGGATGGGGACCGAGTTCCAAAGCTTTGCACCACAGTAGGAAAACCTACTACCTCCACATCTGGTGCGTTTTATTCTAGGAACTGTTAACAAATATTTACCCCAATCACTCAATCAGGGAATTGTAAGTGCACTACTCAACTGTGAGTGTCTAGAGGTGCTGAGGTGGGGGGGTGGGGGGATCCGCAGATCTGTTTAGCCGAAGAGTCAGGTCTTGAAGGTCTTCCTGAAGGTGTTCAGGGAGAGGACGCGTCTGATGTCTGCCGGTAGCTCCTTCCAGGTCTTGGCTAAAATGTGAGAGAAGGATCTTCCGCCTGCTCTGGCTCTGTGGATGCGCAGGGTTTCAGTCAGTGCGAGGTTGGAAGATTGGAGGTTTTTTTTGGGTACGTGAAAGTTGATTCTGTTGTTGAGGTATTTGGGTCCATTGTTGTGTAGGCATGTGTAGTTGGTAGTGAGGATTTTGAAAGTGACTCTTTTCTCCAAGGGGAGCCAGTGGAGACTTCGTAGGTGTTGGCTGATGTGTTTGTGTCGGGGGATGCCGAGGACAGGTCTGGCAGCGATGTTCTGTATTCTCTGGAGTTTGCGGAGTAGGGACTTGTTGATGCCAGCGTAGAGTGCGATTCCATAGTCCAGTCTGCTGGTGATGAGTGCGTGGGTGACTGTCTTCCTTGACTCAGGGGGGATCCACTTGAAGGTCTTGCGGAGGATGGGGAGGGTGTTGAAGCAGCTAGAGGTGATGGCGTTGACCTGTCGGTTCATGGTGAGTGAGGAGTCGAGTACGATGCCGAGTTTCTTGGCGTGGTCTGAGGGGGGTAGGTGGGCTTCAGAGGGCGGTCGGCCACCAGGTACTGTCCCATGCAAAAGGGGTGGTACTGAGGGCGAGGACTTCTGTATACTCGGCGTTGAGCTTCAGGCAGCTGTTGGTCATCCAGACTGCGACATCTTGCATTCCTTTCTGGAAGTTGAGTTTGGCAGTGGTGGGGTCTTTAGTGAGGGAGAGTATGAGCTGGGTGTCGTCGGCGTAGGATACGATGTTGAGGCCGTGTTGTCGGACAATGGCTGCAAGGGGGGCCATGTAGATGTTGAAGAGGGTGGGGCTCAGTGATGAACCCTGTGGGACACCGCAGGTGATTTTTGTGGGGTCGAAGAGGAAGGGTGGGAGTTTGATCCTTTGGCTTCTTCCGGTGAGGAATGATCGGATCCAGTCCAGGGCTGTTCCTTGTATGCCTGCGCCGTGTAGTCTGGCGACTAGTGTGCGGTGAGAGACGGTGTTGAAGGCCGCTGATAGGTCGAGTAGGATGAGGGCTGCGGAGTGGCCTTGGCCCAGGAGGGTGCGGATGTCGTCTGTGACGGCGAGTAGGGCGATCTCTGTGCTGTGGTTGCTTCAAAATTCGGATTGGGACGGGTCGAGGACGGCGTTCTCTTTAATGAATCGTGTCAGTTTCCTGTTGACTTTTTTCTCTGCAACTTTGGCTGCGAAGTGGAGGAGCGAGATGGGCCGATAGTTTTTGAGGTCGGTGGGGTCAGCCGTGGGCTTCTTGAGCAGTGGTCTGACTTCTGCGCGCTTCCAGTCGTCTGGGAAGGTGCCTGTTTTGAAGGTGGTGTTGATAGTGCGCTGTAGTTCAGGTGCGATGTCGGCTGTGGCTCTGTGGTAGATGTGAGGGGGGCAGGGGTCGGTGGGGGCCCCCCGAGTGGATGCTTTTCATGGTCAAGGTGGTGTCTTTAGCCGTGATCAGTGTCCAGTTGGAGATGGTGGGCTGGCTGGTGTTTCTGGTGGGCGGGTGGGGGCATCTGGTCGATGAAGTTGTCATAGAGGTTTTTGATCTTGAGGTAGAAAGAGGTTCCAAGCTTGTCGCAGAGGTCTTGGAAGGGGGTGATGTCTGTGGCTTCCCTGCATAGGTTGGTGAATGGTTGAATGACACTGAAAAGTTCCTTGGAGTTGGTGGAGATGGCCAGGATTTTGTTGTGGATGAATTTCCTCTTGGTGGCTCTGATCTGGTTGTGGTAGTCCGTCATGGCATACTTGTAGGTGGAGTGGTTTTCGGTTGTCTTGGTGTTTGTCCAGTTCTTCTCCAGGTGTCTGCAGGTGTGTCTGGCGTCTTGGAGAGCGGTGGTGAACCAGGCGGCTTTCCTGGGGCGTTGTCTGTCGGGGTTTGTGTAGCGGGGAGAGCTCGTTTGCGCAGTTGGAGATCCAGGTGTGGAGTTCTCTGGCTGCATCATTTGCGTCGAGTGCCCAGGTGTGGTTGTCTCGGGTGAGTATGGAGTGAAGTTGCTCGTCGGTAACCCTGCTCCAGTTCCTTCGTGGTGGGCGTGGGGCTGGTTTGGGTGCCTTGGGTTTGTTGATAGCGAAGTGTAAGCAGTGCGGGTCGGTCCATGGCGGCTGCATTATGTGGCTAAATTGGACGCTGTTTCCTGCCGCGAAGATGGGGTCGAGGGTGTGTTCTGCTCTGTGGGTCGGTGTGTTGAAGAGTTGTTTAAGTCCGATGCTGGCGAGGAGGTTGTCACGAAGGATAGTGGAGTTGGGGTCACTGGGGTTGTCGAGGTGGAAGTTCAGGTCTCCAATGAGTATGTAGTTTGTTGAGGCGATGGCGTGGGGTGCGATGAAGTTGGTGATGGTGGTGGCAAAGGGTTTTCAGGGGCATGGGGGTCTGTAGACGAGGGTTCCTCGGAGTGTGGCTTTGGGTGTGGTCTGGATCTGGAAGTGCAGGTGTTCGGCGGAGGGTGCGGTTTCACTTGAGGCGGTTAGGCGGAGGGTGCTCTTGTGGGCGATGGCAAGGCTCCTTCCTGGGTGGTTGGGGCGGTCTTTCCTCTAGATCTTGTATCCGTCTGGGACGGCGGTACTGATGTTGGGGGCGGAGGATGCGTTGGTCCAGGTCTCTGTGAAGAAGGCGATGTCGGGCGTGAGAGAGTCGAGTAGGTTCCAGATTTCCATGGCATGTTTGTGTAAGAAGCGTACGTTGAGGAGGATGCATTTTAGGGTGTCGCAGGTGCTGGCGTTGTGGGAAGCCATGATGGCAATGAGGGTCTGGCGGCAGTGAAGGCAGGAGAACTGGCTGTGGGTCGTGTTCGGCGAGGCCTGTTGGCAATCTCTAAATCTTCCAGGGTTGGGTGTGAGGAGGGTGGTGGTGTCGTAACGATGGATAGTGGGAGGTCCAGGGTTCCTGGCGCTGGCTGCAGTTGGTCACGGACGGGCGCAGAAGGGCTTGCCATAGGCGTGTGGTAAATATTCTTTTTACCTAAACTGAATTTCATACGGAATCTTTAAAATAAAGTAAAATAGCTCAGAATAACAAGAGGCAGAATCCGTGGTATAAGAGGGTTTCTAAATGGGCTTTATTCCATCCAAAATGGCCGACTCGAGTCGCGGCCTTCAGGTTCCGTCACCACGAGGGTTCAGGAAGTGAAGTACAATACTTTATTGACAAGAAGTAACTTTTATAGGTCATACATTTACAATGAAACAAGTGCAAAAAGGCGTAACAATTGATAAGATAAATTAACATAGTGATACGTAATCGAAACTAGGCGTAATAAGGAGCAAAAAGAAACATGATTGGCTCTGATTATCTTACATAGGTGGATCTATACGATAATACTTAACATGGATGCGTGCGCAGCAGCATGACGTGTGATTGACGTGCAACTAGGGGGTGAAGGGGACTTGACATTTAGCTCTACATGTGGAGACGAGAAGTCTAGGGGGTCATGTCAACCTAATCCCAAATCATATCTAACATCCTATGTTTAGAGAACTATGTTATCCACAAGGAAGGACTCTCGGACAGAATCTATTCTATACTAACTGTATGTGCGTGTACAAGCGTCTAAGTGTCTATATGAGAAGCGAGGGGCAGAAAACTTTCCATGGCAACAGGGCTATGAATCACTTGCAGGAGGACGGAAAGGCTGAGTCCTTTGCTTGTGAGCTAAAGGAAATGTTTACCTAAATCACTAGACAGGAATGCATCGGCTGAAGAGCAAAATAGATAATTCGAAGGTGAAATACAGCTTCTTGGCAGGCAGGCGAAAACTGGCCGAGGCAGGCACCGTTAGCTGCACAGGGAGTAGGACAAAGTTCATGGATACAGATGCGAGCTCAAGCTGAAACTGTCAGAGACAGAGAGCAGGGAAAGGCTTTGAGGAAAGAATCGGGCCTACTTGCCTGAACTGTAAAAATGGAGTACCTTAGCCATATAAAGTCGGTGGCTTTTCATACTTAGGAATTGAATATCCAGCCCATTGATGGCGGATCTGACAGGGAACATGTCGACGGTAGACACACATATGTTTGCGTCTTGGAAACTGGAACTGGAGGGAACACACATGCATTTGTAACATGCATATAGAACCGTTGGGGTCCAAGATAGGGGACACAACTGATCAGGAAAATCCACATTTCCACATTCCCTCCTTGTCCCCTACTTGCCCTTCAAGAGATATCAATCTTCATCATTCCATCGATTTGCTCATGGAGCATCATTTCTTCTTCCTTCCTTTTCCGGCATTTTGAACGAGAACTTTGATATGGAATGCATGATGTGGCACACAGACCACAAATCGCTGGTCCACATTGTAGGCATAAACAACAACTGAAGAGCATAAAAAGGCCAATACCTAGGAAAGATAGAACTCTCCATCCCCAGGCTGATATCACACTCCAAAACCATCCGGACCACGTCCAAGTGCCTGGATTCTCGTGTATCTGGCTTACAATCTTATGAAGGCGTGTTATAGCTTTATATACAGATGGCGAATTTTCTGGTATGAATATGCAGCAGCTGGATCCGATGACCCTGCAAGCTCCGCCCCTATCGGCCAGGATGACGTCAAGGACAAGACGATTCTGGAGAACAACAATTCTCATCACTGATTGTTCCTCTGTCAGATTGCCTAGGGCGGCTATAGTCTCGTTTACTACAGCTTCAAGAGTCTTGGTGAGTCTGCGTATCAGCTTACTATTTGATATTGTACCTATATAGGGAAAGATACCTTTATTGAAATCTACATACTTGTCCCATGCCGTCTCAGTATAATCGACAACTGGGAGATCTCTACGCTCTCTTTTGTGTACTAAATGAACATTTCGATAATAATCAGGGGGAGCTAGGAAAACAGGTGGCAAAAGGAATGCTATGTAACAGGTACCATCCCAATCTAGAGGCAGACGCATATATGCCGTCTGACCACATATAAAGTAAGAATGGCGAGAAGCTCTAAATGAAGATTTCCCTTGATCACTATATTCTACTGTAGTAACGCATTTGCTATGGCCCATGTGTATGGAACCAACTTTTCTCACACATAATTCACCCTTAACTAGAAATACTGACATAGTGGGCAGAATTAATTCAACTTCGGATTTGACGTTCAAAATCATGAGATTAGGCGTAAAATTACCTAATTTATACACTTCATTTTCTAAATCAGTTCCTGTTCTACTGGGGTGACCCTCCTTATTAGGGTGACAGACTTTGAATAAAACTAGATTCAGATTTCCCCATATCCAATGTTGTTGATAAACTGCTGTGTCTGGGTCTATGGAATTTAGTAAACTAAACCATGCTCCACAGGAGCCATTGTGTGTGAACGGATGTGGAAAGAAAGGCAGAACTCCTTTGTTATTCTGATAGGGAGGGAGTCGGCCACACACCCAACAATTGGTGGCATTACTAGTCTGATGGGAATGATGTAACATACTAATGAAGGTGTTATTGCGCAGCGCAAGTCTATAAGATAATTCATGTGGCGGTAGGTCACTAAAAGAATGTTCAGCAGTAATATTATAAACATGTCTAGAAATAGGATGATATATGTGCAAAATCACACTCGTAATCATTATTAAAACACTCAGTAAAAACAGAATTAATAATGTCCTCACACAGTAGCTACGCAGTGATTTACAATACGCCTGTCGTTTCAACATTTCTCTGGTATTTTCTCTACTCAGGTCCAAGGGATACATGTCAGAGACAATTCAACCGCTTCACCTTGGAGAGGACTTAAACAATCAAATTGCTCGACTGTTTGGGCCTAAGTTTTAATTTATAGTTCTGAGAGTCATTCCTTTCAACAAAGGGAAGTTTTGAATCAGTCTGTGAGGGAGTGCAGGGCACAGTGTCTATATCCGAGGATAGTCCATGAAATTTCTTAACGTGGCTGGAATGTATCCATCCTTTGCGGCCCTCCACTTTCACGGCTGTTCTTGTGGTCAGCAGGACTAGCTTCGGTGTTTTCCACCTGGGCTCCAATTGGGTTTTCCGATCGAAATTCCTCACAAACACCAGATCCCCCGGAGCAACGTCATGGGGTTTCACCTCAGTGTTGTCAGGAAAAGCTGCAGCTACCTGTGAACGACAAGATTGTAGTGCAGACATCAAGGAAGCCAGGTAATCTGTCAGCATATTACAATTAACATCAGTTATTTTACGTGGTACAGGCGTCCCCCACATATTTGGTGGCCTTCCGAAGATCACCTCATACGGGGATAGCCCTGTTCGAGAGTGTGCTACCATTCTTATGTAAAATAGTGCAACTGGTAAGGCTACTATCCAGTCAACACCTTTCTCCTTACATATTTTAGACAATCTGATTTTCAAAATTTGATTATGTCGTTCCACGAGACCTGCTGCCTCGGGGTGTCGGACACAGTGGAATTTCCACTGATATCCCAACAAAAGTGAGACATGTTTCATTAATTCGGATGAGAAAGGCTGGCCGTTATCTGAATATACAACACGTGGTAGCCCGTACCGTGGGAAGAATTCTCGAACTAACTGTTTGGCAGTAGTCGGGGCCGTGTAATCTGATACTGGGTACGCCTCAGTCCATCGGGAGAGAGCGCAGACAACTACAAGAACATATTTGAATCCTCGACATCGTTCCATCTGGATATAATCCATTTGGAGCACTTCAAAAGGATGATCAGGAGTCTGGAATCCACCCTGTTCTACGGGAACACTTTTTCCCGGGTTGAACTGACAACATATCATACAGGTACGGACCTTTTGTTTAGCTGCTGCTCGTAAATGTTTATTGAACCAAATGTGTTGAATGCTATCTAGCATAGCTTTTTCTCCTAAATGCGCCGGGCTGTGAATTGTAGCTATAATGGCTTGGACCATAGAGTCAGGAAGAAACCATACAGATTTCTCCTTCGTCATCCATCCCTGATCTGTCTGGATCCCTCCTAGTTCAGTCCATTTCTTTAATTCTTCTGCAGTAGCATGTGTCTGTATGTCAATTACGTCAAGTGCGGGATCCTTAATTGTCATACACTGTGTTGGTGTCTGAACTATTGGCTTTGTCATGTCTAATGTGCGATTCTGAGCAGTCTGTTTAGCTGTTCTGTCAGCTAAATCATTGCCTTGAGAAATGATATCAGTAACCTTCGTGTGTGCTTTACATTTCATAATCGATATAGCAGTGGGTAGATGTATTGCGTCTAACAAGGCATGAATGAGGAGTCCGTGCTGAATGCGGGCACCATGGGAGGTTAAATAACCTCTCTCTCGCCACAGTACGCCGAAGTCGTGTACAACTCCGAATGCATAACGTGAGTCAGTGTATACATTAACTTTCTTATTTGTGGCTTGAATACAGGCTTGTGTTAGAGCAATAAGTTCTGCTGCTTGGGCTGACAAAGTATCTATACAATTTGTCTCAATAACTTCAGTGTCTGTTGTGACTGCATACGCGGCCACTAAATCTCCTGTACTTGTTCTCATGCACGATCCGTCTACATACAACGTCAGGTCTGGATCTAACAATGGAACGTCTGTCAAGTCTTGTCTAGGTTTCGTCTTTATTTCAATGATTTCAACACAATCATGAGCTAGTGGGTCTGTTCCAATTATAGGTAATAGTGTAGCAGGATTCAATGTATTACACCGTCGGATCTCTATGTGTGGTTGAAACAATGTCAGTTCATAACCGGTAAGTCTTGCTATGGTCAAGTGTTGTGTTTGTGTTCGGTTCACAAGAACCTCTACTGCATGTGGTACTTGTACTGTCAATGGATGTCCTAATACTATGGCATCGCTTTGTCTGATTGCTAAAGCTGTCGCCGCCACTGATTTCAGGCATGCAGGCAAAGCCTGAGCTACGGGATCTAATGTACTGGAAAAATAAGCACATGGCTTGCGTGATCCTGCTTGATCCTGAGTGAGTACTGACAAGGCAGTACCTTCACGTTCTGTAACAAAGAGTGTAAAATGTTTGCTATAACATGGTGTTGCTAAAACAGGTGCTTGACATAAAGCTTCCTTTAGGCTTTCAAAAGCTTGTGTATGTTCCTGAGTCCAAGGGAGAACAGTCGATGTGGCTGCCTCCTGTGTGGTTAGCTGAATGAGTGGTTTTGCTAGAAATGCGTACTGAGGGATCCACTGCCTACAATATGAAGTGAGGCCTATAAAAGCCCGCACTTCCTTTTGTGTCTGGGGTATTGACATGTTAGCAATTAACTGGATGCGATCTGGTGTAAGCTGCCTTCCCTCCTTGGACAGCGAGTGACCAAGATAAATAACTCGCTGGACACAGAATTGCAGCTTAGAAGGAGACACCTTGTGCCCCTTGTCGGCTAGAAAATGTAAAACTGTCAGAGAAGCCTTTTCACATTCAGGTTCGCTTCTCGCGGTGATCAGCAGATCATCGACATATTGAAGCAGTGCAGTATTGACTGGCATGTGGATACTGTCAAGTTCTCGTTTCAGTGCTTGGCTGTAGATGCTGGGGCTTTCTGTGAATCCTTGGGGAGCGCGTGAGAATTTAAAGCTGCGCCCATTTAAACTGAATCCGAACAAATATTGGCTTTCCGGATCTATTGGGACGCTGAAAAAGGCATTCTTGAGATCAATTACAGTAAAGAATGTTGCTTCGGAATCAATTGCTGTCAATAATGATGATATATCAGGGACCACAGGAAATTGTGGTACAATGCACTTGTTTAGTTCACGCAAATCAATAACCAATCGGTATACTGGTGGGGCAGTAGGATCAGTTCGTTTAAGAATCGGAATTATCGGTGAATTACATACATTGGAGTCTGTTTCTACAACTACTCCCTGGGCAATTAGCTCATCAATGATTTTCAGCAAAGCCACTACAGCATCATGTGGTAACTTGTATTGTCGCATTCGTGGTAGTACCACTCCTGCTTTCAATGTGACTCGGTATGGTGTAATGTTCATGCAGCCAACATCCGTAGGGCCTTGTGCCCATAGATGTACTGGTAAAGTCTGTAGTCGGGGATCCATGTCCCTAGACACATAGTGACCTTTAAAATCACGTAGAAACAACCTTACTCCTTCCGGAGAACAACATATTATGGCTCCTAGTGCTTTCAGAGTTTTAATTCCTAACAGATTTTCTGGGCATGATTTAGTAAGCAATAAATCTGTAGTTCGTGTCAAAGGTCCTATCGTAAGTGGGAGAGGCTGTGATACTTCATTAACAATAGGTTTTCCTGAAAAACCAAGGGAAACATTTTGAGAGCCTGAGAGGGGTGCCCCTGGAACTTCACTACGTTTTATAGTTGTTCGACTTGCCCCTGTATCGAGTAAGAATTTTCTATCTTGACCTAATAATTCACTATGTACATACGGTCCTTCTTGATCTACAGGAATCTCGATGAGCGGTAAGTCAACTTCCCTCTCTAGGCTTGTTCATGCGTAACGCTGATACTCAGAATATTCATATTGTGCAGTCTGATACATTTGTCGTGTTGTGGTTTGTGTGGCAGTAGCAGGCAACGGTGGTGCAGCTGGCACAAACTGTATGGGCTGCTGTGAGGCTGGCATGGACTGTTGCTGAACTGGCATGGACTGTTGCTGAACTGGCATGGACTGTCCATGCTGCATAGCTCCTTGTTCATTCTGATCTTGTCTAACTAATCGTGGTCTCTCTTTTGCAATACCTGTAGCTATATTACGTTTCAGGACTGGACAATCGTGTACATAATGGCCTAGTTGTTTACAGTAATTGCAGGTTCCTCTTACAGGAGCTGTAGAATCACCAGAATGTGTCACACCCTTTTTGTGACCCTCTGCTGGTACTGTCTGAGAAACTAGCATTTTCATTTTTGTATCCTTCATGCGTCTATGCTCGTGTTCTTGTTCATCCCTAATTCTATTGTGATGATACTGTAACATTTGTAGCATTTGTGACGGAGTGTTACTTTGCCAGGTACTCTCGAATTTCAATATTCTATTCTTCACTGGAGGCAATGCATTTTCCACTAATTTTGTCACAAATAAATGTGGATATGAGTCACTACTTGCTTTTATACCACTGTTTATACCAAAACATTTTTCAAATCGAGCATAATAATCGCTTGTGTCTTCATCTTGCTTTTGTTTGCAGGCTGTGATTGCACCCCAATCTTCCTTTTTTGTAGTTAATAGACGTGGCAGTACCTGTACTAGTAAACCTGGTAACAGTTTAACTTTATCCCCGAGCCCTGAACCTGCAGTTCGGGCCCTTTCTTCCTCTGCTAATGCTGTCCAGTCTATCTTTTGGTCTCCCACTTCCCACTCTTTTTCTTTCAGTTTTTCATAGATGCCAGCAGGCAAAAGCACCTTTAATATCGTCATAATATCAGGAAAGGTGTACTCTCCCATTAGTAACATGTCTTTAATTTCTCGGTGGAAACCCGCTGGGTCTTTGTCATGACTAGGTACTACTTTCTTCATTTCTAATAATTCCATTTTTGATATGGGTGTGTAAACAAATACACGGTGAAACTCATTGTCTTCGCCTTTTATTGGGTGCACTTCTCGTAAAGGATTTTGTCTATCCATATAGTACGGCGTTCTTTCTCTGTGGGGCAGCGAGAGAGAATCCGGATTTACAAAAAGGACATACTGTTTACGTGACACTAATATCTCTTTAATTAGCTTGTTACTAGAACCTCTCCATCTGTTCGTGAGTAGTTCCGTTAATATATCAGGTAAAGGACCAGGGTCAGCATGTTGGCTCTTATATAATATAAGGAGTTGCTGAATCATATAGATTCCAGCTAAACGTTGTTCGTCTGCACTGAGATTAAAAAACGTGTGTGCTACGGTCTCATCACCGTATTTTTCAGGACTGTCAATCCAGTGAACAGCTGATCTGGCTAATTCTTGCTCATCCATGGAATCGAGGAGGTGGTAACCCCTTCGTTCTCGCAGTATTTTATCTGCGGCTTGAAACAAATGTTCAGGAGACTTCAGATTTATTACAGGCGTCGGATACGTTCTGCTATTATTTGGGCATACAGAGTGTATGGGATCAGAAAAACATCCAGCATTATCACAGGATCTTCCTCTGCCTACATAGGCTATGGTCTCTGACTGTCTTGCGGAATTCCCTGATTCGGACACTTCATCTTGCTCGAACTCGTCTGTTCCCAATCTTTCTTCATGAATACGCTCTATTTCTCTACGGATTTTTCGGCACATGGCTATTATACAATTTTGCTTATCGTGTCTCCCTTCTGATATATTCTGGCTCCATCTTGTAAGAATAAGCATTGCATTCGGGTCTACCCCCGGACGGTCTTGATTTCTGATCACACTGTTTATGAGGAAACGTAACAGTTCCCCCTGTATCTCTACTTTCTGGAATTCCATAGCTCTGTTAATACATCCTGGATCTCGTCCTGTTTGAACAAAATGATATATGTTATCTAGATGCGTACTCATTCCTGGTAACCTTGCTAAATACTCGGCGGCTCGCCTGATGCGTAATGATGCCAGGACCATTTCGTCCTCTTTACCAACCACCGGGTCATATCTACAATTTACAAGGAGTTCCTTAAGCGTACGTTCATTTACGAATTTAGGTGTACGTGAATGCGCTGATTCTTGAAAGACAAGTTTATTTATTCTGGGTGGTGTAAAGGTATTGCTAGCACCTCCCGTGGCCCCATCTGGGGCGTCGGGTGTGAACGGGTTCGTTGAACGTGACACAGCAACTATGGGTGTCGATACCACTGTAGAATCGACTGCGGGGACAGATGTGCTTGCCGAAGCTTGTATCGGGACTTGCTGTTGCACGGGGTCGGATACCTGATCCTGACGTTGAACCCCTCCGCCAGACGGTCTATGTAGTGTGGCGTTAGCATACTCGGGAGCTGTGTCGTCTAGATATGAGGAAAGAAAAACATCTTCTGCGGTTCTGGGATGCCCTTTTTGATGTACCTTAATTGGAAATAACGGGGGTGGCAAGTCTTTTGGCATCCCTGGAACAGCCTTTGGTAGTCCTTCGGCTAGAAGGGGATACATACCATTCATAAGAGCATTTCTTTGTCTATTTACTTGTTCTGACTTCACTCGGATACCTTCCTCAATTAATAGATTTTCTTGAACTTTATTTGAACTTTCTTTACTCCTCTCTTCTTGTCTACGTGCTTTTTTCTGTACGTCTATGAGATTCTTTACGCCATAACTCAACAGCGTCTTTCTGTGACTGTCTGACCTTTCTTTTCCATAACTCTTCCTCCACTTTCATGATGCACTCTGCATCCCAGGTTCCCGCTGCGGGCCACCTTTGACTTTCCGGCAATCCCTTGGTATAATCTACCCATAGATCAAGAAACAATATGGCATCTAAGCCATGCTTGTGGTACATAAAATGCCCTGGAGTGTCCCTAGGAGGAATAGGAACTGCTTCTTCAAGCACCCCTTTTCTGGTAGTAATCTGTCTTAACTTCGAGAAGAGCGGCATATTGACAACTGATCTGATACTTACTCTTGAAATCACTTAATACGAAAAAACACAATAATGAACAGCGAACAAAGAACAATCATTCATACCACAATATGCAAGACATTTGAACACTTTAAACATTGAACATTAAACATTTTAACAATAACCGACAATGATGACAGTCTGCCTAACTAATCACCACGCTGAATTCTTGACAATAACTAAATACTTCGGAATACTTGATATACTGCTAAACAGTACATATACACTGCTAAACAGTGCAGACCGGATTTGTGTACCCAAATCAGTCTTGACCGGCACAACCTATGTGCGCGTCAACACGCCTCCTCGGCGATGGTACTCACCGAGTAGCTCCTTGAAACGGAAGGCCTCAGAGAATGGACAGGACTCGATGACTGCGGACAGCGGACCCTCTGGACATCGGGATTTCGAAAAACCTGGTGGGCTTCTGTATACCTCGGATCTTGCTCTCTCAGCTAGGCTCTGGTCGGGATACTTCGCACTTCTCACCGCCTCGTCTGGGTTGATCGCAGCCTCAGTCGCCCCCGCTTGACCGGAGGGAGCTTACAGGAAATCCTGCTGGTACGCGTTTATGGTCCGTCCAGCTGTGGCAGGAGACCGGGCCTGCAACGCACCGCCGGCGCGTGAGATGAGAAAGTGTCCCTGTTCGGGCGCCATTATGTGGTAAATATTCTTTTTACCTAAACTGAATTTCATACGGAATCTTTAAAATAAAGTAAAATAGCTCAGAATAACAAGAGGCAGAATCCGTGGTATAAGAGGGTTTCTAAATGGGCTTTATTCCATCCAAAATGGCCGACTCGAGTCGCGGCCTTCAGGTTCCGTCACCACGACGGTTCAGGAAGTGAAGTACAATACTTTATTGACAAGAAGTAACTTTTATAGGTCATACATTTACAATGAAACAAGTGCAAAAAGGCGTAACAATTGATAAGATAAATTAACATAGTGATACGTAATCGAAACTAGGCGTAATAAGGAGCAAAAAGAAACATGATTGGCTCTGATTATCTTACATAGGTGGATCTATACGATAATACTTAACATGGATGCGTGCGCAGCAGCATGACGTGTGATTGACGTGCAACTAGGGGGTGAAGGGGACTTGACATTTAGCTCTACATGTGGAGACGAGAAGTCTAGGGGGTCATGTCAACCTAATCCCAAATCATATCTAACATCCTATGTTTAGAGAACTATGTTATCCACAAGGAAGGACTCTCGGACAGAATCTATTCTATACTAACTGTATGTGCGTGTACAAGCGTCTAAGTGTCTATATGAGAAGCGAGGGGCAGAAAACTTTCCATGGCAACAGGGCTATGAATCACTTGCAGGAGGACGGAAAGGCTGAGTCCTTTGCTTGTGAGCTAAAGGAAATGTTTACCTAAATCACTAGACAGGAATGCATCGGCTGAAGAGCAAAATAGATAATTCGAAGGTGAAATACAGCTTCTTGGCAGGCAGGCGAAAACTGGCCGAGGCAGGCACCGTTAGCTGCACAGGGAGTAGGACAAAGTTCATGGATACAGATGCGAGCTCAAGCTGAAACTGTCAGAGACAGAGAGCAGGGAAAGGCTTTGAGGAAAGAATCGGGCCTACTTGCCTGAACTGTAAAAATGGAGTACCTTAGCCATATAAAGTCGGTGGCTTTTCATACTTAGGAATTGAATATCCAGCCCATTGATGGCGGATCTGACAGGGAACATGTCGACGGTAGACACACATATGTTTGCGTCTTGGAAACTGGAACTGGAGGGAACACACATGCATTTGTAACATGCATATAGAACCGTTGGGGTCCAAGATAGGGGACACAACTGATCAGGAAAATCCACATTTCCACAGGCGCGTCGGCTGCGCGACCACGCAGCGGCTGCCATTAAGTAGGGGAGGTGGGAGGAAGTAGAGACTGGGAGGCAGAAGCGGGGGAATTCCAGGGGGGAATTCCAGGGGGGGGGGGGCCGAAGGGGCAGCAGCGGCAAAAAGAACAGGCAGGCACGAGAAAATAAAAACAGTGGTGGAATTAGAGCAAGACACAGATGGGCACAATAACAGTGGCACAACAGTGAAAAAATTAAGAAAAATAAAACGTCTGAGAAAGGTTACGGTGGTTGCAGGCAGTCTGGTCCCAGTTGGAGTGGGCAGCAGGAGCGGGCAGCAGCCTCGAACCTCCCAAGGAGGAGGTCGGGCCTGGAGGCAAGAGATGGCACAGTGGAGCTGCGTAGAAAGAGTAGACCTAGACCGAGGGATGGAGGTCTTGATGGAGGATGGTGTTGTTTGATGTGACACATGGTAATATAGTGTTAAACAGTGTGGTGAAGTATTTGGATGTGATGTTTCATGATGGCCTCCAGCATCCTGAAGCCACCAGAATGTAAAAGAAAAGTTTGCTTTTGATACATAACCACTAAGGTTAGCATCTGTCTTTAAGACAGAAGTGTTCAGGGCGTGGCTGCGACCTCTATCAAGATGGCCGCATTTTTCTAAAGCTCTGGCAACGGTGGTCCGAATCGGACTCCAATTACAGCAGAAACCAGCCACACCATGCCGTATGTGACATGCATCGGTGGCAGAGACTCCGGTGAGCCTGGGGTCCTGGGCTGCTGTTGGCTGGGGGTTGGGGCGGTGTGGAGGAGGCGGAATGGTAGGACGTGGCCGACACTGCCTCGGAGGTCGCTGTGCGAGAGCCTGAGGCCGAGGCCGCCCGGTCCCGTCGGCATGTGCAATGGCGCCCCACCTTCCTTGCCCCTGAAGACCCAGCCCTGGTATCGACGGCCCAGAGGGCGCTACCGGACACCGCAAGGAGCAAGACTCCCTCCTCCACCCTGAAAGGAACAACAAATATCTGAGAGGTCTGCGAGGGAGACCAGAGCCCTGAGATGCCGGGTGGGCCTGCACTGATGAGACAAAGAAACCCGCTGCATAGAGGAGTCTGGGCGCTCCCCCCTGGTGGATATATATCGGACATACTAATATGCCAGCAACAGTGAGTGTGCTGCCCCTGTATCATCCCATACCGGCCCAACTCACGACTGCTTGCTTGCGGGGGGCGTCCATATCCTCACAAGTGTGCGGTGGGTCTGCCCCGTGTGTGCCTGGCGCGGTGGGGCTTGTGCGCCCTGAGGGGGCAGGCCGCAGCCATCTCTCGGCCGGAACCTGCGTGGCACCGTGGAGCACTCACTCCCAGTAGCCCTGCGCTGACCACCATGCACTGGAGGAGACCACACAATGATATATCTACACCGCGACCACTGCAGCGCTTGTCTTCGCGGGGGAACTCCACCGCCCTCAGCCAGCTAATAGTGCGTGCTTCTCTGAGAGGGGACAACCAGACACCTATGAGGTGACACCCTCAGCATGGGAGAAACAGACCCTAAGCAACGACAGCTCACGTTTGACTGCACCAGGCTGGTTGAGGGGCACGGATCCCATTCTGATACAGATGACTCTGTGGATAGAGGCACAGATGCAACCGTGACCAGTAATATGGCAACCATCACAGCTGAGCTCAAGCCGGGCTTCTGTGCAATGGAGATGTGCTTTGACAGACTAGTTGGCCGTATTGATAAGCTGGGGGAACGACTGGACAGGAAGAGAGCCCGTCTTGAGGGAGCGGAGAAGAGGGTCTCCGACCTAGAGGACACCTCCTCTACGACAATAAAAAGACTGAAGCAGGTGGCCATCAAAAATGAAGACCTTGAAGCAAGATCCGAGCATAACAACATACGCAACTCAGGAATACCCGAGACAACAAACATGGGCCGGCCGGAGGATTTTGTCGAACACCTGCTGATGGAACTGTTTGAATGCACCAACTTCTCTACTACGTTTGCGGTTGAACGGGCCCATCGAGCATAAGGCCATCGTCCCCCTGAGGGGGCTCCACCACAGTACATAATAGCGCTCCTACTAAATTATAGGGATAGGGACACCGCCCTCAGGCTGGCGTGGGAAAAGGGCCCCCTCAGATTCCAGGGCTCCAGGATCATGCTCTTTCCTGACTTCACACAAATGGTGCAAGAAGCTAGACGGAAATTCAACGATTTCAAAAACACGTGCCGAAAACTTAGCGTCAAATACTCCATGTTATAGCCAGCATGCCTGCGAGTAGAATACAAAGGGCGCATTAGGATCATGGACTGCCGTGTTGGAGGTGGTAGCACTCTGCAAGGAAGTTCGTGCTGGATCCCCCTTGCCCCGGGGCTCTCCGAATGCGCTTCCAGGACCAGTACATGCTAGTCAGATGCACCCTGCGACTCAGGACATTACAATTTGAGATCCACTACCTGGAGAATACATGGCACAACGCAGCATGCCCGCTGTGAGACTCGCTCCCAGATGAAAATGCCCTCGCCCCATAGCATAACTCACATAACCACCTTGCATTAAGCTGTTGCGCACTTACTGTATTATCAGCTAACTCCAATCGGACCGCCGAGGAACGAGCTGCCGACACGCCCCCGTGGTGAACGCCAAAGATTCTATATTGGGATTTTATTTCTTTTTGTTATATTGTTTTGTTGATCTATATGGGATTCGTTGGATGACGTTTAATCTGGTGTGGCAGTGGGCGGGGTTTCTAGGGAACTGTTAATGTTAGGAAATCAATTGTCTTTGATTGTTTCATACCACTCATGCCTCCAATTGCGCACAGCCGTTACACCTATAGCATACGCACCATCATCACTCTTAGATATGGGACCGAACGATGGCCGGGAAAGTAGAACTCTCCATCCTATCTCTGGAATGTCCGGGGTATCAACAACCCACGTAAGGGAAAGCAAATACTCTCCTATTTAAACAGACGTGACATTAAGCTAGCATTTCTACAAGAGACTCATCTCTCACTTCATAATGACCAAGCCTTTGCCAAACAATGGGGCGCTCATAGGTACTTCTCATGCTATAGGTCATACTCCCAGGGGACCTGCATATTGATACATAAAAGTGTCCTATTCCTCTCGCATACCCACTACCCGGACCCGAACGGCAGGTATCAGCTCCTACAGGGTACGTTAGCTGACAAAAATATATTGTTGGTCAATATCTACGCATCCAATGTAGACAACCCTGATTTTTTCTATGATCTACTTTCACGACTAGACGGTTCCGAGGTAGGCCATCTGATAAAGTTTTTGAGGTCGGTGGGGTCAGCCGTGGGCTTCTTGAGCAGTGGTCTGACTTCTGCGCGCTTCCAGTCGTCTGGGAAGGTGCCTGTTTTGAAGGTGGTGTTGATAGTGCGCTGTAGTTCAGGTGCGATGTCGGCTGTGGCTCTGTGGTAGATGTGAGGGGGGCAGGGGTCGGTGGGGGCCCCCCCGAGTGGATGCTTTTCATGGTCAAGGTGGTGTCTTTAGCCGTGATCAGTGTCCAGTTGGAGATGGTGGGCTGGCTGGTGTTTCTGGTGGGCGGGTGGGGGCATCTGGTCGATGAAGTTGTCATAGAGATTTTTGATCTTGAGGTAGAAAGAGGTTCCAAGCTTGTCGCAGAGGTCTTGGAAGGGGGTGATGTCTGTGGCTTCCCTGCATAGGTTGGTGAATGGTTGAATGACACTGAAAAGTTCCTTGGAGTTGGTGGAGATGGCCAGGATGTTGTTGTGGATGAAGTTCCTCTTGGTGGCTCTGATCTGGTTGTGGTAGTCCGTCATGGCATACTTGTAGGTGGAGTGGTTTTCGGTTGTCTTGGTGTTTGTCCAGTTCTTCTCCAGGTGTCTGCAGGTGTGTCTGGTGTCTTGGAGAGCGGTGGTGAACCAGGCGGCTTTCCTGGGGCGTTGTCTGTCGGGGTTTGTGTAGCGGGGAGAGCTCGTTTGCGCAGTTGGAGATCCAGGTGTGGAGTTCTCTGGCTGCATCATTTGCGTCGAGTGCCCAGGTGTGGTTGTCTCGGGTGAGTATGGAGTGAAGTTGCTCGTCGGTAACCCTGCTCCAGTTCCTTCGTGGTGGGCGTGGGGCTGGTTTGGGTGCCTTGGGTTTGTTGATAGCGAAGTGTAAGCAGTGCGGGTCGGTCCATGGCGGCTGCATTATGTGGCTAAACTGGACGCTGTTTCCTGCCGCGAAGATGGGGTCGAGGGTGTGTTCTGCTCTGTGGGTCGGTGTGTTGAAGAGTTGTTTAAGTCCGATGCTGGCGAGGAGGTTGTCACGAAGGATAGTGGAGTTGGGGTCACTGGGGTTGTCGAGGTGGAAGTTCAGGTCTCCAATGAGTATGTAGTTTGTTGAGGCGATGGCGTGGGGTGCGATGAAGTTGGTGATGGTGGTGGCAAAGGGTTTTCAGGGGCATGGGGGTCTGTAGACGAGGGTTCCTCGGAGTGTGGCTTTGGGTGTGGTCTGGATCTGGAAGTGCAGGTGTTCGGCGGAGGGGAAGGTTTCACTTGAGGCGGTTAGGCGGAGGGTGCTCTTGTGGGCGATGGCAAGGCTCCTTCCTGGGTGGTTGGGGCGGTCTTTCCTCTAGATCTTGTATCCGTCTGGGACGGCGGTACTGATGTTGGGGGCGGAGGATGCGTTGGTCCAGGTCTCTGTGAAGAAGGCGATGTCGGGCGTGAGAGAGTCGAGTAGGTTCCAGATTTCCATGGCATGTTTGTGTAAGAAGCGTACGTTGAGGAGGATGCATTTTAGGGTGTCGCTGGTGCTGGCGTTGTGGGAAGCCATGATGGCAATGAGGGTCTGGCGGCAGTGAAGGCAGGAGAACTGGCTGTGGGTCGTGTTCGGCGAGGCCTGTTGGCAATCTCTAAATCTTCCAGGGTTGGGTGTGAGGAGGGTGGTGGTGTCGTAACGATGGATAGTGGGAGGTCCAGGGTTCCTGGCGCTGGCCGCAGTTGGTCACGGACGGGCGCAGAAGGGCTTGCCATAGGCGCGTCGGCTGCGCGACCACGCAGCGGCTGCCATTAAGTAGGGGAGGTGGGAGGAAGTAGAGACTGGGAGGCAAGAGCGGGGGAATTCCAGGGGGGAATTCCAGGGGGGGGGGGGGGGCCGAAGGTGCAGCAGCGGCAAAAAGAACAGGCAGGCACGAGAAAATAAAAACAGTGGTGGAATTAGAGCAAGACACAGATGGGCACAATAACAGTGGCACAACAGTGAAAAAATTAAGAAAAATAAAACGTCTGAGAAAGGTTACGGTGGTTTGCAAGCAGTCTGGTCCCAGTTGGAGTGGGCAGCAGGAGCGGGCAGCAGCCTCGAACCTCCCAAGGAGGAGGTCGGGCCTGGAGGCAAGAGATGGCACAGTGGAGCTGCGGAGAAAGAGTAGACCTAGACCGAGGGATGGAGGTCTTGATGGAGGATGGTGTTGTTTGATGTGACACATGGTAATATAGTGTTAAACAGTGTGGTGAAGTATTTGGATGTGATGTTTCATGATGGCCTCCAGCATCCTGAAGCCACCAGAATGTAAAAGAAAAGTTTGCTTTTGATACATAACCACTAAGGTTAGCATCTGTCTTTAAGACAGAAGTGTTCAGGGCGTGGCTGCGACCTCTATCAAGATGGCCGCATTTTTCTAAAGCTCTGGCAACGGTGGTCCGAATCGGACTCCAATTACAGCAGAAACCAGCCACACCATGCCGTATGTGACATGCATCGGTGGCAGAGACTCCGGTGAGCCTGGGGTCCTGGGCTGCTGTTGGCTGGGGGTTGGGGCGGTGTGGAGGAGGCGGAATGGTAGGACGTGGCCGACACTGCCTCGGAGGTCGCTGTGCGAGAGCCTGAGGCCGAGGCCGCCCGGTCCCGTCGGCATGTGCAATGGCGCCCCACCTTCCTTGCCCCTGAAGACCCAGCCCTGGTATCGACGGCCCAGAGGGCGCTACCGGACACCGCAAGGAGCAAGACTCCCTCCTCCACCCTGAAAGGAACAACAAATATCTGAGAGGTCTGCGAGGGAGACCAGAGCCCTGAGATGCCGGGTGGGCCTGCACTGATGAGACAAAGAAACCCGCTGCATAGAGGAGTCTGGGCGCTCCCCCCTGGTGGATATATATCGGACATACTAATATGCCAGCAACAGTGAGTGTGCTGCCCCTGTATCATCCCATACCGGCCCAACTCACGACTGCTTGCTTGCGGGGGGCGTCCATATCCTCACAAGTGTGCGGTGGGTCTGCCCCGTGTGTGCCTGGCGCGGTGGGGCTTGTGCGCCCTAAAGGGGGCAGGCCGCAGCCATCTCTCGGCCGGAACCTGCGTGGCACCGTGGAGCACTCACTCCCAGTAGCCCTGCGCTGACCACCATGCACTGGAGGAGACCACACAATGATATATCTACACCGCGACCACTGCAGCGCTTGTCTTCGCGGGGGAACTCCACCGCCCTCAGCCAGCTAATAGTGCGTGCTTCTCTGAGAGGGGACAACCAGACACCTATGAGGTGACACCCTCAGCATGGGAGAAACAGACCCTAAGCAACGACAGCTCACGTTTGACTGCACCAGGCTGGTTGAGGGGCACGGATCCCATTCTGATACAGATGACTCTGTGGATAGAGGCACAGATGCAACCGTGACCAGTAATATGGCAACCATCACAGCTGAGCTCAAGCCGGGCTTCTGTGCAATGGAGATGTGCTTTGACAGACTAGTTGGCCGTATTGATAAGCTGGGGGAACGACTGGACAGGAAGAGAGCCCGTCTTGAGGGAGCGGAGAAGAGGGTCTCCGACCTAGAGGACACCTCCTCTACGACAATAAAAAGACTGAAGCAGGTGGCCATCAAAAATGAAGACCTTGAAGCAAGATCCCAGCATAACAACATACGCAACTCAGGAATACCCGAGACAACAAACATGGGCCGGCCGGAGGATTTTGTCGAACACCTGCTGATGGAACTGTTTGAATGCACCAACTTCTCTACTACGTTTGCGGTTGAACGGGCCCATCGAGCATAAGGCCATCGTCCCCCTGAGGGGGCTCCACCACAGTACATAATAGCGCTCCTACTAAATTATAGGGATAGGGACACCGCCCTCAGGCTGGCGTGGGAAAAGGGCCCCCTCAGATTCCAGGGCTCCAGGATCATGCTCTTTCCTGACTTCACACAAATGGTGCAAGAAGCTAGACGGAAATTCAACGATTTCAAAAACACGTGCCGAAAACTTAGCGTCAAATACTCCATGTTATAGCCAGCATGCCTGCGAGTAGAATACAAAGGGCGCATTAGGATCATGGACTGCCGTGTTGGAGGTGGTAGCACTCTGCAAGGAAGTTCGTGCTGGATCCCCCTTGCCCCGGGGCTCTCCGAATGCGCTTCCAGGACCAGTACATGCTAGTCAGATGCACCCTGCGACTCAGGACATTACAATTTGAGATCCACTACCTGGAGAATACATGGCGCAACGCAGCATGCCCGCTGTGAGACTCGCTCCCAGATGAAAATGCCCTCGCCCCATAGCATAACTCACATAACCACCTTGCATTAAGCTGTTGCGCACTTACTGTATTATCAGCTAACTCCAATCGGACCGCCGAGGAACGAGCTGCCGACACGCCCCCGTGGTGAACGCCAAAGATTCTATATTGGGATTTTATTTCTTTTTGTTATATTGTTTTGTTGATCTATATGGGATTCGTTGGATGACGTTTAATCTGGTGTGGCAGTGGGCGGGGTTTCTAGGGAACTGTTAATGTTAGGAAATCAATTGTCTTTGATTGTTTCATACCACTCATGCCTCCAATTGCGCACAGCCGTTACACCTATAGCATACGCACCATCATCACTCTTAGATATGGGGACCGAACGATGGCCGGGAAAGTAGAACTCTCCATCCTATCTCTGGAATGTCCGGGGTATCAACAACCCACGTAAGGGAAAGCAAATACTCTCCTATTTAAACAGACGTGACATTAAGCTAGCATTTCTACAAGAGACTCATCTCTCACTTCATAATGACCAAGCCTTTGCCAAACAATGGGGCGCTCATAGGTACTTCTCATGCTATAGGTCATACTCCCAGGGGACCTGCATATTGATACATAAAAGTGTCCTATTCCTCTCGCATACCCACTACCCGGACCCGAACGGCAGGTATCAGCTCCTACAGGGTACGTTAGCTGACAAAAATATATTGTTGGTCAATATCTACGCATCCAATGTAGACAACCCTGATTTTTTCTATGATCTACTTTCACGACTAGACGGTTCTGAGGTAGGCCATCTGATAATGGGGGGCAACCTCAACATGCCACACTGGCTACAGGTGGAGACAACCAGCATGCAGTCCACGACAAACCCCTGTCCAGGGCAGCCTTTCGACAAATTACCAATACATACTCTTTGCTATATGCTTGGCGCACCCGCCACCCGCATGTCCCTGGGTTCACGTTCTACTCCTCTCTGCACTCGTTCTGGACCAGGCTGGACTACTGGTTTCTGACGGCAAACGTCCACCAGTGGATCTTTGGCATCTCAGTCCTGTCTTAGACACTGTCTGATCATTGCCCAGTTTTTCTTCAATTAGCAATACAGTATTCATGTCCAGCACCATTCAGCTGGAGGTTCTGAGGAGAAGCCCTCCAGGACCCCGTATTTCGTGCTGAGCTATTAACCTCTATCACTGAATACTTCACACAGAACACGGGCACAGTGTCAACCCAGCCCACCTTATGGAAGGCATTTAAAGCATATGCCTCTCTAAACATGCGGGTATTCTCCGCAACATACACTCTCAATTGAAACGCATTGAAAACACCTTGGGTGGTATGAAGCGGTAGTCTGCTGAGGGGGGACCGGACCGAATGCATCAACATTCGGCATTACTAGTTGAATTCTAGGAGCTAGCAGACAGAGAGAACGTATACCTGGGAAAACATGCCACTGCACACCGCTACAGTGAGGGGGAGCATCCTGGTCGAACCCTGGCTCACAGGCTACGCCAAAACAACCAACAAACTTATATTGATAACTTGTTTACGGATTCAGAGGGTATCATCACAGGAGACGAAAATATTATGCAGGAATTCCAGAGATACTACCGGGAACTATATACCCCCAGTGGCGAGGCAACCTCTGCGGAGGTCGCTGCGTACCTTGAGGACATAGCAATGGTATAGCTATCAGATGGGCAGCGAGAATTTCTTAGTGAGCCCCTAAGATTGGTGGAGGTGACACAGGCAATCACTGCTCTGGATGGCGCTAAGACTACGGGCCTAGATGGCCTTACAGGAGCCTTATACAAAGCATGTAAGCAGCAGCTGACCCCACAACTCTTAACCCTCTACAACGAATCCCTAACCACTGAGGAATTGCCACCAACAAATCTAAATGTCCATGCAAAATCTAATGGCCACTGAAAGGGTTTCAAGAGCAAACACTAAACAGTGGTGAGAGCAGACATTCCAGACATGTGCCTCTTCTGATGCCAAATGGCCTGAAAAAAAACACCCCCACAATTAGCCTGTATGGCAGGTTTTTCAAATAGCCACTTGACCTTCAAAATAAAGTCTCATCCAAGGCCTGTCCTGTCTATGGTCCTGAAAAATATCCCTAATTTATTTTTATCAAACGCCCTTTTGTCATCAAGGAACAACTTAAAGGCTTTCAGTGGTTGATCGCATGTCGCCCAATGTAGGTGCATTATGGCCTGCATAGTTTCCAGAAGAGCAGCCTGGCTTAAATCCCACTTGGGTTCTTGTACCAAAGACAGGATCAGTCTAAACATTTTAGAGACCAAAAGCCAAGATATTTATACGGGGCAATAACTGCCACTTTCAACGAGGTCTTTGGGGATGAGGGATTCAATCATCTTGTCTGAGATTTGCTCAAGAGTGTCCATCAATTCGGCCCCCTTTTAAGATACAGGATACAGCACTGGTGCAAGAAGTGAGACCCTAGCTTTAGAAAACTCTCTGGAAAATTCCTCTTCCCCTGGAGATTTACAGAAGGGACGCTCTTTAATGGCCTCCTTTATCTCTTCCAATATAATTACTCTCTCAAGAAGGAACCTCATCTCCAGCGATAAGGAGGGGATATTGAGTGGTCGCAAAAAAATATTTCTTATCTGGCGAAGTATCTTACTAATCAAATCTGCATAGTTCCTCATAAAATAATGCAAAGGTCTCAGCTATGGGAGTGCAAGTCATCAGTCCTTGTTACGGATTACGTATATGACCACCTGGGATTCACTCTTACATAAATGAAAAGTGTCACTTCAGTGGGAACTGGGATTTATTCAGTTCATCAACAATTCCATTCAGGCCATTCTTAGCTAGGCATCTCTGGCCTGGTCTGTCAGAGGTTTAGCGTTCCGATGGTGAAGGGTATCATAGGTCTGGAGGCCCAGTAGAGGACCCCAGTGGATACATAGTTAATGAAATGCTGTATCCATTGTGTCAGAGTTGAGAGAGTCCAAACAGTTCTCTAGTTTGTCCTGGGCCCTGAGCACCAAGGTCTTCCCAAGCAGCACTATGACCACATTCACTGGCTCTAGAAAGCAGTATTTTATATCCCATTGTCTGAGATGTAGTCCGAGTAGTCAGCTGAAATAGAGATACTCTGGAATTCAAAAAGGAAAGGGCTGTTATTCTTCTTTGCTGCCTGAAGATTCATCATCGAATGTTGGTGTCATGAAACAAAGGCAATGATGGGCCATTGTTAATTGGAGGTTTTTCAAAAGCCTGGCATGGATTCTTTGGGCTTTTTGGAATTCCAAGATATTCTGGAATCGGATATTTAAAAGGCGTGGGAGTTACTCCATCAAAAAGCTGATCAAATTATCCTTCTAAACCTTTTCTGACACTACACACATTCGAATATTATCTCAGCAAGAATAGTCTTCCAGGTCAATGAGTTTGCCTTTCATATGCCAGAGGTTCTGATCCCAATCCGTTTCCTTCAACAGCTACCAGTTTTTGTTCAACAGAATTTAATCATGTGTTGAAGGTGGAGCTGTCCACTCTTGTGGACTTCACTTGGCTGGCATCTCCATTACTTTATGTTCCATGTAGGTAATTGCCGACCTGATCGACAAGATCTCAAGGGCAACCTCAGACATCTTTTGTGAGCTCACCTGTGGCTCTTGTTTGTTACCCAAGAGCACTTCAGAGAAAAGCAGCTGACAGACTGCGAAAGTAAAAGACATATGAAGTGTCCAGATGATGGAATCCAAGATAGTGGAGTGCTTACCAGCCATGTTTAAGTACTGATACAACAGTCTGTAATGGCAGGAGAGGCCTTTGGGTTACAGCATCCGGACTGACAGCATCAGTAACATCAGTGTGCAGTGAGTGAAAGGTTGTATGTTGCAGCTATGTTTCATAGGACAGCTCTCTCGCAACAGTCTCCATCAATACCATAGGACAACTCCGGTCCAACACACAACATCAGTGTAGCATTCAGCAATCATAATATAGTACATAAGCGCAGAGCATATAGCTTATCGACATGGCAGAAACAGTGTGTAGCTTGGACGTTCAAAAGATACAGCAGGATCATAGCCAGTAGCAATCTCTCAAGGAGAAGGAGCAGTCACAGTGGGAATCACAGGTTCCAGTTCTGTCAACAGGTTTGATGCTGTGCAGGGCCGACTTGAGAATCCAAAATATTACTATCTGAGACAGAATGGCTATGCAGGCAAGTGAGGAATAAATGTTCTAAGCGAACAGAGTGTACAGACACACAAATACTGTCAGGCTCACACCCTCAAAGGTTCTAGCACGCTCCCTTCTCTACTGTTTCGGTGCCAAATCCTCAACTAACGTCTGTATGGTGGCCACTGTAGGCCCCAGTTCTTCTTGGGGGTCAGGAGCGGTCGCTGCCGTTCACCGATCTCTGCCAGTCTTGATTGCCAGTATCAGCCTCCTTTGCAGGGCACTTTCTTCAGTCTCAGGAGCATGTCCTCGTAGGACAGATGCGCCACTTTGGTGGGCAGGCCCCAGTACCCGAATGTACTCGTCATTGCTCGGAGCAGGGGGGCTCTCCAGATTTTCAAAACCCCAGGTAGACATCTACCAGCTTCAAGATCGAATGCAGATAAACAATCACTTCCCATGGGTGAATCCTCAGTTGCACAGGTCTGCAACCCCCAGTGATATGCAGTAAAAGCGTAGGAAAAGGCTCAGCCCAAAGAGCACTCTCACAAGGTGGTCATCATCATTGCAACCAAGCTCCGTCTCCAAAATTCAATTACTTTTGTGCCCCTTATTCCTACTCTTATTAGTGTAATTCTGCCTACACAGACTATTGGAAATTTTCCCTTTCTTCAGGGTCACCCTAGATTTGTGCCTTTTTATATTAAACTCGTTTTTGTTGGCCATACAACTTCACGCATTTTACCAGTGCTAACGTGCTTGTGTTCCCCGTTTAAACATGGTACACATGGCATACCCTAAATGACACATTTAATTTACTGGTAAGTCCCTAGTATTTGGCACTAAATGAACCTGGGAACTGTAAATAAAATGCTACAAGTGGGCCGCAGCACTCATTGTGCACCCCCCTAAAGACGCCATGTAAATAACTCTAGGCCTGCCCTTGTAGCCTGTGGGTGCAGTTTTAAACTGCCATTTCTAACGGGCAATCTAAACCTTTTCCCAGGCCTAAACCTTCCTTTTTAATGCATATTTGTCACTCCTAAGGTAGGCCCTAAATGCCCAGACGGCAGTGTGAATGATATTTAAAAAGTAGGCCATGTAGAATTAAAGTTCACTTGTCCTGGCAGTAAAAAACCTCCAAAGTCGTTTTTCATTGTAGCAAGGCTGGTTGTCCAACAAAAAACACTGGGTCACATTATCATTATTTCTAATACTTAACTTTAATTTGGGAGCAGCACATTATTAAAACACTCACTTGAACTTTAATTTTAAACCCAAATTATTGGGCCTGCATGTCCTTTGTCTTTCTAGTTAGGCTTCCATCAAGCCAAGTTGGGGTTAGAGGAACTGCCTAGCACAGTTTTAGGGGGTGACCCAACGTAATGATAAAGTCAGATTTTATATTACTATTTAAGAAACAGCACATTTATAAAATTGTAATCTTCCTGCATAAGCGAAATGTGCCTTTATGCCAGTGTCCAGTATCACATGGCTCCTGATCACTTTTCTGGAGTGTTATGTGTATTTTTCCCAGACAGTGAACAAAGGGTCCTGGGTGTGGGGAGGGCTATTTAATGATGTGGAGCCCTCTTTTTCCACAGCCTGATGTCTTGCCCTGCTTAGGATTTTTGACTTTCATTCCAAATATTAAGTAAGGAGGTAAAACTTTTCACCAAGATGAACCTAGCCCTGGTATTCATCCCACAGCCCATTGCTGGCGGTTTTGACTTTTGACTTTGTCCCGCAGTTGGTGCTTAACTCTATATGGTGCTATTTTGAGCCTTAAAGTTTAAAACCTCATAATAACCCCGGTTCTACTTATTGGATGTCTGTCATTTGTATGTCATTTTATTTATTAGAATTTCTGTTTGAGTACTGCACTTAAGCTGGACTACTTTTCTGCCAGGCTACCAGAGAGTTATGCATAGGTTTATTTAGTAACTTTTGTGGTTCACAACAATGAGGATTGTGATTATTCTTTGTAGTGGGTTCTCATCTCCTTCAACAAATTATCACATTTCTTGTACCTACATACATACAGAACACCAACATGTCTACGTAATGCACATAAATACAGAGCACGTGAGGGGAATACAAATTCATATATTTTGGCCTAACTGTCACAAAAGAGTGTATATTTAGCATGATGAGCTGCTGAGTCTCGAGGCATGTGATGTGCTGTGCTGCATTGGTCATTTAGTGACACCTGCTTCATGCCAGGACTAAACTTAGTAAAAAAGAATCTTTGGAGTTAGGCATTTGGAGCAGGGTGAGCTGGGTTGCAGAAGTTAGCCTCTATTATCCCAGCTCCAGGTTGAGGATTGCTGCTCTGCACACAATTAAAAGTGTGGGACCAAGTTGCCATTGTTTATCCTGTGATTGGCACACATAATCAGGATGCAGTCAGGGCAGTTCTCTGCAGCTCGAAGCTAGTTCAAGCAATGAAAAACTGTTGGTAATGGTACATGGTCAGTTCTCACTCTATTGTAGTGGAGGTGGACGTTATTTGAGTAAAATGGTGTGGCTTTGATACAATTTATACAAACGCCTGCTGTGCTATCTGTCATCAACAGCCACTGGATTGTCTAATAGTAGAGATGTAGAAATTGTTCCAAATTATTTTCTGAACTATAGACAGAAGTCAAGATCCATGTGGTGCCGCATAAACACTGCATCGGTCATAGGATGAATTGAGATTGCTGCCACATGTATCTTATTTCCCAACCCTGACCTTATTCCATGAAGCAGTGTACGCCATGGGGGTTCCTCTGCGCCTTAAGAGTTTTCAGACTCCTAGCTCTTCACCAGGCTACAGCAGTGCAATCTCTGATTTACCTACCCTGCAGCATAGAATGTTACTGAAGTGCCATAGTTTAATATGATTATTTTAAACAAATAATGGAAAATATTCAAAGTTAGTTTCTCGGTGGAACCTGTGCTGCACACAAGGACAGGGTGGGCATTTCTTAGGCTGCATAGCCACTGTTGTCACATGTGTCCCAAATGGGCAACTCCATCATGGCATTGCCCACAACATGCTACAGGTCACCGCAGGTACTCTACCCGCCACCCTACTAAAGGAGTTTCACACGCCCCATCAGTTCCAACCACAACTCCTCGCACTGCCCACTTGACTGAGCTTCTCACACTAACCTCCACCTTTGCTATGGCATTTCCCCATTCTATGAAACAACCATACTCCCCACAGCGCAGCCTGTCATTGCCAATAAGCAATCAAAAGCACAGTCACACAAAGGTCGCATCACAATCACTCACATCAACACCCCCACCACACACCCTCACACATACGGAGTAAGCTTAATCTTCTTCTCCGAACAATACACTGTATTTTCTTTTCTAAATAAAATGCGGCTACACACAAAATATATTGTTAAGGCGAGGCTGCGCAAGTCACTGCAGACGGAATGCGCATTCCAAACGTACCGAGGAGAATAGGGAATGTATTTAGGCTTCATGCTGTTGAAAGCACACAGGAGCTTCTGTGCTGCCCTCTGCTGCTGTATTTCCTAAAAGAGAAACAGGGTGTTAAGCAAATCAATTATCAGGAAAATATGAAAGTTTAAAAGCAAAATAACTCAACAACCTACTACAAAGGAGCAGTTGTATGTTCATGGCCCGCTTGTGTCTGTTTTAATTAGTCTGAAACCCGTCTGTGATAGAGTATCAAAGTAGCTTAAGAGAAAACTCAAACATTTCAGTATTGTTCAGTGTTCGGAGAGTGAAGAAGAAAAGTGTGCGAGCTGTAATTATGGGCGTGAGGGGCGCGTGGTCAGTGAGTATCAGGCCAGAAGCATGGCTTCAAACATCACAATGTAAAATAACTCGTTTGTTGACCTTCACTGCAGGTGACATTATTTGTTCCACTTACGCACTGAACGGTTAGTCAAACACGCACTGTTATAGAATTTGGACATTTATAAAAATGCAGGAAGCTTGCAATTTTTAATCACCTGTCACAGAACAATCTACACTAGCTGTCCATTTATTCGAGGTGCATCATCTTGCTGGGTCTAGAACAAGTGCCATAGTGCTTTCAAAGACATCTCTGCCGAAAGGCGCAATTACCCTCAGAACCTTCTCAATGGATTAGAACAATCCGCATACAGCATACACATAGATGTCTGCGGTAGTTGCCTGGGAGCACGATCTGTTACCTGCAGACTACACTTGGATCGCTGCAGATGGAACTCTGCAAAGGCATGCAGATTACCGCTGCCTGGAAATTGTGAATCAGGCCATATATCTACCATCATAGCTTAATCACCAACAAACTGCATTTTGTAGCAGATTAAGCAGTACTACAGTAGTACTACTCACATACTACAAAATGCAATTCACAAACCTATCACAGAAACCTCCGCCTCTCGTATCTTTTCTCTGTGGAGATCCCCGCTAAGGTGGCAGAGATCTCTGACCAAATAGGTATACTTTTTATTAGTAAATTTGGATGGACAAGGGGGAGACTAAAGAGTGGACTCCCTGCAAGCTACAGGTTAACAGAGCGCACCTGGACCATCACCACAAAGATTCTACAGCTTGGGGAAGAAGGTAATTAATCCAGCCTGGCAGGGTCACACCCGGCGAGGCTTTGGTTATGAGCCGTGTCAGAGGAATATGACATTTCGGGATGACCCATAAGCAGTACAGATATGGCTTTGGACTCAGCAGGATACTTCTTTTTACACAACTTACAGTGTACTTTGGTGCATGTCTGGAATTTGTAGGCCCTAGGGAAGGGAAACTACCCCATGTGGTCTCCATCTTCTTACAAGAGTAATGGATAATGGAGTGTTCCTACAGTGAAAACAGAAAAGCACACTGACTTTCCCTTACATGTGTCTCCCCACCTTATAAAGCCTATTCCATGTCACCCCCCAACCCTGCATATTTCCTGCCACACCATTCTATCTGTACCTGCTCCTGGGCTGCGCACAACAGGAATCTCCCCCACGCAGCCCTTATACAGGGGCACACACGTGTGCACACGTGTCTACATGTAACCAGTCCAGTGCCCCTCCCCCCGGCTGCAGCAAAGCAGCCTTCTCTCACAAGGGCACCAGTGCAGTCCACATGCAGTGTGTTTCATCATGAGTTCACTGTGGGTGAGTCCCAGCTTATGAGGTTCTCCCACAGTAAAATCTCAAGAATTAGGTGTTGAAAAAGCGAAATATCCGGGCGGCTCAGATGGTCAGAACCACCTTCTAACAGATCCGGTCCTGAGTACAGAACTCAATGTCTAGGATACTTTGTTTAGCCATGAGCAAGCATTGCTCTTGTTTGTACATTCTAGAGGACGAGATCTATTCTTGTAATTAAAGAGTCATTTTTTAAGCAATATAGTTGAGACTCTGTTGCATGGACTTTAGTAGCGTTTTCATGTGATTTTAGTCTTCATGTACATGAGCGGCTAAGGTATCCTCGGGACTCTAACTTTAGGAGCGACTGCTTTTGATCACTTTTCCCCATCCTCGTGTGTTGCGATGTAGTGACCGATCTCAGAGGCTGGTCACTAGGAGTTGGGAGGCACTATACTGATGTCAGGGATCAATGGTCTACACGACTGAGGGTACCATGGAAATATGGCATCACAACTGATTTATATAATCAAGATACAGCACACACGCTGTTGTCACAGGTCTTGATGAGACCAAGATGTAAGGCACGCGGCTGGCTCATCCATATTGAACACAACAATATGGAGCATCTATGAGGTACCTCAGGCAGTGACAAGTCACTTATGCTGCGCAGGGCTAAAAAACCCATCCAAGCCCTCAAGGGGAGTGTTCGGCAATTCAGTGCGTCTCAGTGCCCTTTCTCTACCACATGGGCTCGTCCTTGCAAGAGAAAAGGCACGCGCAGGCTAGTGCAGCACCAGGTTCAGCTGGAGTCACAGCCGCACCCATCAGTCCAGGTAGGCCCAGATGCCCATGCCAATATGTCCCTATTTGTGGTCCCCTCTGCCACCCGCACCCCAGTCCCGATCAATCATGTCCTTATGGCCAATTTAGTGCAGCACCAGTCTCTCACACAGCTGGCCAGTCCCCCTGCGCTCACTTTCCCAAGAGCACCACAACAGAAGGGTGTTCAGGGCAGAGCGCAGCCTTGATTGTCTCCACTGCCCCGCTTACACACAGGCCATCAGGCTGACACTGCTTCACAGCAAGCTGGGTAGCACAGGTGTGCCCCACTTCATACGTCCCAATGTCAGTGGGACCAAGGCAGTGCCACCTCTCCTACAGGCTGCAACGATCCCTGCAGCCTCAATGTCACGAGCCACCTGCCCGAAGGGGTCAAAGTTTTAGTGAACCAGAATTGCCAGATCGCTTTAGGCACCTCCTGCTGGAAGATACATCCAATTAGTTCAGGATTGCAGGCGATAGTGTCTCCTGATCCCAAGAGCCTCACTAAAGCACAACCAAAAAAGGTGGTGCCAGCTAAAAACTTCGGGGCTGTATAGCAGTTAGAGCTTCAAAGCCCTACAAGTGTAGTTACTATTCCAAAGCAATAGGTCTTTAGCCAGCCTTGATGAGTGGCAATAATTAGTTGACCAACTAGGAAAGCTTTCCATGCTCTGCAGCGGGTGCACTTTTTTTCCCAACTGGGTTCAGACTTGTGACATTCAGGCTAGAGAAGATTGCTAATGTAGGAGTGCTAACCCACAGACCTATATGTTAGTTGCATGAGACCAAGCAGCGTGGAAAAAGCACAGACTTCTTTACAACCATAACACTAACCATCTGAGCTATTTTGCTGTCATTACTATAGATAACCGAAATGGGCTTGTCACATTTGGTGGAGAAGGGGACGATCATCGAGGCGTTCTCTTCTTTCAAAGGAGACGCCTTTGGAGTGCCTTTTTTGCACAGTAGGTGCCTGCACACCCTCATAGTGAGGGACACATTTTTGGCACAGAATGGGGTGAGAGGTGTGTGTGAGAGATGTGTATTGTAATGTAATTTCTGATTATGCGCTGCTCTGCTTCTCATGATCTGTGTACGGGGTTGTTTAACTTTAGAATTGCATTTAATACAGTCACCAGGTTTATACAGTGGCTTTCTGTCACGAGCCAGCACATTGCAGAACAAACAAATACAGTAAACAAATGTGACCAGGTATTGCTAAAATATTTTTTTTGCAATGCAATAAAAGTCAGTGGTCAAAGCGCATTAGAAAAAGTATGGGAACTGTGATGCTGTGTGTAACGAGGCGGGTGAGTAAGCGTGGGGGCGGGGTCAAAGGTGTGGCTAAAATAGCAAAATATTTTGTAACTTTTTTGGGTCTTTCACCTTCAGGTAACTACATATAAAATAAGACAGAGCTTAAATGAAAAATAAATGCAAGTTTAATCAGTTGGAAATGCAGTATCTTACATTATGAAACCTCTGTTAGTTAATGCACTGCAGAGATCTGTGTCTGTAAGAAGGGAGCCACAGAATTGAATCCTTGTTGGTGCAGTGGAGAATAGCGACTTGTGTATGTTTAGTGCTTACGAGGTCCCAGTCTGTGAGAGAAAGTACTGTGAATATGGGAGGGAGGGGAACCAGACTGAGAACCAGGAGCATTATTCATGCTTATGGCATTTTGTTTTCTTTGATGAAAAATCTGTTAAAAACACTAAAATTTGTTTATCAAAAAAAGGCGGACCATATGCCTAGATTTTTAGTGTGCACAAACCATTAAAAAATATTTTTACGGAAAAACAAAAAACATCCCATGTCCATCAGGACTGCCCCAACGCTGCTCTAATTTAAGAAACGACTGAAGCCTCGCCTAAAAGAGCAATGCATCACAGTTCATAAACCGTACACAATCCAGCTTCATGTCCTATCACTCGTTGACTTTATGCTGGTCTTTGATTCTGTACAGCCAGGGCCGGACTGGATTTAGCGGGCACCGGGCCTTTCCCCGGTGGGCCACCAGGGTGGGGGCCAGTTTTGGACCGCTGTGGGGCCGTTTTTGTTAACAGGGGCTGGTTATAACATATTAGGCCCTTCTAACAAAAGCAGCTGCAGTGTTTCCATAACCTCTCCCCCCCTCCCCGCGGCCTACCGGACTTAATTTCCAGGGCCGGTTTGTGTTCCCAGTCCGGCCCTGCATACAGCACTCCACTGCCGTTTTGGTTTGGTTATGTTCACGCTACATAAATATCATACACATACATACAGAAAAATAGTCCCGAATAGGTGGCTGTCCCATCCCCCACTTAAAGGGAAAGAAACACGTAGAGAGACGCTCTTGGAGGCTCAAAGGTATCCAATACAGGACCCTACCTTTGACTCTGTGGTCAAAGGCTCGAATTTTGGTAGGTTCACTCAGCTTTTCATTCTGCTAAGGTTGACAAAAGGAGTACCATTGAGTTGAGGAATAACATTCATCTATTTTCTCTCAATGAAAATGAAATGAAAATAAAATTTATATAGCGCAATAGCTACCCTCAGGTCTCCCGGCACTGTGGACTAACGTAAAATAACAGGAGAGGAGCGGGTTAGATGCATTCATTGAAAAGAACGGTTTTTAGAAGCAATAGCACCAAAAGGTACCTGAGATGTGCTCTAAAAATACCCCATTTATTGATATGTAACAAAAACTTCTTGGGACAACCAAAACATATGATTAAATCAGCTACGATGATTGGAGGTAGACAATCAGCATTTATTTACCATTAATTGCCTTAAAACAAGTAGCGAAGATTGCTGGGAAGGTGACACAAGGTCTTCTTCTGCCCTGGCCAGCATGCCCACAATAAACAAAGTCTAGGACTAGACAAGTAGAGCCACAATCTGTCCCACTGAGGAGAGACGGCTTGAAGTTGCGGATGGGCAGGAACAGCATAGTTCATGGGGCACAGAGTAAAACCCTGAGTGGAAATAAAGAGACCGCATTTGTAATAATAAACCGAGGGGCATGACCCTTTTGTGTCACTTAAAGCATGCACAAAGATCACAGGTCTTCGCGCAGTGTTCAATGAGTGTGCAGCTGAAGAAGGAACCGACCTAACAACAGGGGTGGTGGGACAGACACAGTCACTTGAAACGGACAAAGCGTGCCTTCTGGAGGAGCAAATGACGTTCTCTGAGCAACACTGGGCGCCAAATGTGACAACAGATGCCAGTGTGAACAGCAGCACCGTCTTAGTTTTTGAAAATCGCTTTGAAACAATAAAGACGCTCGATAACTAAGCAACGCGTACGAGATTATTTGTTTTGTCAAGAAAAAAAACATTGAGTGCACCTAGGATTTAAGTTAAAGGCATTCATTTACAATGTTTGGGTACACGCACATCTTCATTCTGTTTAACATTTACATCCATTAACATTCTTAGCTTTAAGTGCACTAAAAGAAGGCTCTGCAGTACTGATCCACAGAAGAACAAAAGCAATTTATCTCCAAACGTAGACTGCCTGCTGCCCTGCCAAACCTCTCCCTGACTGTCTCTCCTTTAACCATCTGAACACCAGGGCGCCATTCCCAGATCTGATGAACAATCAGCCCTTTGGCTGCACTTTATGATGCTGTGTGTGAATACAACAGTAAAGAACTGAGACTTCAATTCCCAAATTGAGGTCAATTTCACGATACTGGTTTACGGAGGCATTAACCTCTACTTAAATGTACGGGTGATAAAACTTTAACTGGCTTCCTAAAATAAATCCAAAATGCTTCTGAGTTGAGAACATACCAGTGGAAGTGTGTCTGCTCCCAACTCCTAGTGGGATATGCTTCCACCTACCACCAGGCCCGAGCTTTTAGTACAAGGAGAGGGAACATTAACACAAAATTGATTAATACCCAAATGCAAATGTGCACAAATATTGTTTGCACACACAGTTTCCCAGCATTTCACCAAGTGCATGAACCGGATGGGGGTGGTTGCACCTTTAAACGGTTTTGATCATGTGTAACTGGTCCACCATGTGAGTATGAATATTAATGCTTTTATTGCAATTTTAAAAATGGGGACAGGAGTTATATCCTGCAATCAGTGATTCATAAGTTCTCCGGTTGTATGATCAATGCAAAAATAACAATTGATGGACAGAATGCAGAACAATGTCATACATTCACCCCAGTACAGAGATCTGGGCCTAAATCCATCGTTTTTTTGCTCACCATGCCATTCCAGTTTGAACCCAGCCATATGCAAATCAGTCTTGACCCTGTGCCCCATGGGAACAGTCCAGCCCGAACTGCCAAGCCAGGTCCTCCCTGGACTGGAAACAAGCATCCTAGGACCGGTTTCGGGCTTTCAGCCCTCGTCAGCCAGGATAGCTTGATTCCAGTGGCATGGAGAGCAAGGGACTCACGTCTGAGCATACCCTTCCCACTCGGGGTGACAAATGCAAAAATAACAATTGATGGACAGAATGCAGAACAATCTCATACATTCACCCCAGTACAGAGATCTGGGCCTAAATCCATCGTTTTTTTGCTCACCATGCCATTCCAGTTTGAACCCAGCCATATGCAAATCAGTCTTGACCCTGTGCCCCATGGGAACAGTCCAGCCCGAACTGCCAAGCCAGGTCCTCCCTGGACTGGAAACAAGCATCCTAGGACCGGTTTCGGGCTTTCAGCCCTCGTCAGCCAGGATAGCTTGATTCCAGTGGCATGGAGAGCAAGGGACTCACGTCTGAGCATACCCTTCCCACTCGGGGTGACAAATGCAAAAATAACAATTGATGGACAGAATGCAGAACAATGTCATACATTCACCCCAGTACAGAGATCTGGGCCTAAATCCATCGTTTTTTTGCTCACCATGCCATTCCAGTTTGAACCCAGCCATATGCAAATCAGTCTTGACCCTGTGCCCCATGGGAACAGTCCAGCCCGAACTGCCAAGCCAGGTCCTCCCTGGACTGGAAACAAGCATCCTAGGACCGGTTTCGGGCTTTCAGCCCTCGTCAGCCAGGATAGCTTGATTCCAGTGGCATGGAGAGCAAGGGACTCACGTCTGAGCATACCCTTCCCACTCGGGGTGACAAATGCAAAAATAACAATTGATGGACAGAATGCAGAACAATGTCATACATTCACCCCAGTACAGAGATCTGGGCCTAAATCCATCGTTTTTTTGCTCACCATGCCATTCCAGTTTGAACCCAGCCATATGCAAATCAGTCTTGACCCTGTGCCCCATGGGAACAGTCCAGCCCGAACTGCCAAGCCAGGTCCTCCCTGGACTGGAAACAAGCATCCTAGGACCGGTTTCGGGCTTTCAGCCCTCGTCAGCCAGGATAGCTTGATTCCAGTGGCATGGAGAGCAAGGGACTCACGTCTGAGCATACCCTTCCCACTCGGGGTGACAAATGCAAAAATAACAATTGATGGACAGAATGCAGAACAATGTCATACATTCACCCCAGTACAGAGATCTGGGCCTAAATCCATCGTTTTTTTGCTCACCATGCCATTCCAGTTTGAACCCAGCCGTATGCAAATCAGTCTTGACCCTGTGCCCCATGGGAACAGTCCAGCCCGAACTGCCAAGCCAGGTCCTCCCTGGACTGGAAACAAGCATCCTAGGACCGGTTTCGGGCTTTCAGCCCTCGTCAGCCAGGATAGCTTGATTCCAGTGGCATGGAGAGCAAGGGACTCACGTCTGAGCATACCCTTCCCACTCGGGGTGACAAATGCAAAAATAACAATTGATGGACAGAATGCAGAACAATGTCATACATTCACCCCAGTACAGAGATCTGGGCCTAAATCCATCGTTTTTTTGCTCACCATGCCATTCCAGTTTGAACCCAGGTATGCTCAGACGTGAGTCCCTTGCTCACTTTGCCACTGGATTCAAGCAAGCCTGGCTGAAGACGGCTGAAATGCCAGAAACCGGTCCTAGGAAGCTTGTTTCCGGTCCAGGGAAGGCATGGCTTGGCAGTTCGGGCTGGACTGTTCCCATGAGGCACAGGGTCAGACTGATTTGCATATGGCCATGTCTGAACTGGGGTGGCAGAGTGGGCTAAAGAACGGTGATGGATCAAACCCAGATCTGTTGACTGGGTGTGAGTGTTTGATTGGTTCTGATGCTCCGTCCATCACCACCCCCTTTTGTACCGGTTGTATGATCAGCATTTTTTGTGACAATGTTTTGAGTGCCACCTGCATTCTACAAGTCTATATTTCTGAGACTGATCAGGGATTTTGCAGCATCTGATCTAATAGCAAGAAATGATCGTGAAAGGAACTTTTTGCCGACTAGAAACACAACATATACCAATGGTAATCGCATTTGCCATCTTTTAGCCTCATGATCACATCTTTAGGTGTAAACACTTACCCTGAGACAGAGATGTAGTACAGTGTTGCCTTGGTAGATGCCTGCCCAGGTATTGACAACCTCAGGAAGAAACGATTTGATGATGTACAGCTTCCCTGCATTAAGGATGTTATCTTCTGACCAGATGCACAGAACCTTAACAGCTCGCCGTAAACCTCCTCCCATTTCCTTTTTGCTGATGTATTCAATCTTTGCACTGAGTCCTTCCTGCGACCATGAAGACATGCTGTTGTTTAAGATGCCAGGGGAGCTCTCCTCCAGGCGGTACACAGAGACCAGTTCACCTGCAAAAGAAGTGTATGGACAATGGTAGCAATGTAATGTAGTGCAGATCTGAAGATATGATCCTCACTAGCGACCAAACTTTAATACACTTTTTTTTACAGTTTCGTGAAGTGTAAACATGGTCTGAGGGCATCAGAGCACTTTAATAGACAGCCAGATACTGCACAGTTAAAGGCATGAGATTAAAAGATTTGCCCAGACTCATAGCATGTTGAGCTGAGGATGTGATTCAAAGCTCGTTTCCCTTTACCATAGCAGCAGCTTTATCCCTGCGCCCACCCCGCCCCAACTGTTCAATTACTTCCAACATCAAATAAAAAATAGAGGTGGCAAAATTAGCTGCCTCACTATTTGAGAATATGTATGTGGAAATGAAACAGTCATTTGTTCTTTTAGGAGGAAAAGCTACGTATGTAGCAAGAGCTACGAAAGAAAGATAGAGTCTTCGATATAGAGGACTGAGGCCATGCCAGTGGTGAACATCTAGGTTATGACCTCACCAGAAATTATATAATGGTAATAGAGATCTTCAAGAAGGTTAAACACAGCTTTTTACAGTGAGCCAAATGTTAGATCATGTTCAGCCCCCCAGGCATCTCATTATCAATGACCTTGCTTTTGCTTACCAAGAGGACACAGTTAGGCATCTGTGTACCAAAATTAACCCCTTTCTTTATTGCATATAGTGAATTTTACAAGACTGGCAGCCCCACGCTAACAATTTGTCTAGAAATGGAACAGTTTGGACCTTTCCATCATTAATGCTATTAAAATAAACAGCATGTCAATTTAATTGTTTCAAATGAACTTTGTTTAGATGTCCCCACGAGTGCTAATTAACATAACTTGATGTTTAAAGAGATTTGTCTGTAATTGTAGGAAACATGGCTTCAAGCTGTCAGGATAATGAAGCCAAGTTGAGGTCTAGCTGCAGGAGATGGAGTTACCTGGAAAATGGTGGCATAACAGTGGTTAGCTGTTTGCACAATAGGATTGTCCTTTCTTGTACCCATCCGACAACAAAAATCAAAGGCCATAACATCATCACGCTGTGATGAAGATATAAAAAAAAGCACTGGTCAGTCTACCATCATCACTGACCCTGCTTTATCACAGCACTTTATTCTCTCCTGCCATTAAATCGCAAGCGCAGCTTTTAAATTCCTGTGGCAACTGAGGATTTTAAACTCTTGTAAAGTTTGAGAGAGAATTTGAGAATCTTTTTGGGTACTTAATCCAAAAATGGGCTCTTTCATAAGAACACCCATTCACTCTTTAGCCATAAGAACGTTTCAAAAAGGCTGGGTGGTGCTAATGCAAAGAGAAAGCAGTGAACCCCAAATTAAAACATTATAAAGGATAAGTATCCCAGATAATCTAAACTGCAATGTTTATGAATACTTACCACATACATTGTTTGATAGCAGTACATCAAACACTAGTAGCAGTACAGGTTTTCATTTTGCCATATGAGCATTTTTTCTCTATGTATCACCAACCTTTGTTGCCAACAGCCTCGGTCCGTGCAGGTAACAGCTGTAACAGCGGTAGGGCGGGGTAAGGGGGTATTTCGAGAGACGATGCCAAGGGAAAATTAATCATTTATTTATTTTTCCCTCTGCAGCGTCCCTCGAAATCCCCTTTTACCCGGCTCCACCACTGTTACTTGCACGGACCGCGGCTGGTTGCCAACGTCATTTTGGAGCAAAACATTCAGCTTCAGCTCATAAAATAAGTTAGACAGGAATGTCCCAAGGAGTTAACGTCTCTAAGGGTACATAAGGAGTTCCCCCACGGAGGGTTATCAAGTCCCTTATTTTCTTGATCTTGAGGGGGCTTAGCATATATTTCCAATTGCTTGTAGCAATATATGAGGTCTGCTAAACAGGATTTAAGGGTCAGTGCCCGCTGCACCCCCAGTGTTTGTCAATCTACCTCTTGGCCTGTAACCGTTATCAATGCTGTAAAATTTCTACATATTTTTTAAATGCATTTTACTCTCATCGGGACCAGCATCCTGGGGTCTAGCGTGAGACGCATGTGAGTCATTTTGGCAGCAGTGGCCTCCATCTCCTGCTAGTATGTGTATAGTCTGGAACATGCCCAAGACTAGTGAAGGAACCTCGATTCAAGGACCCCACATCTTTGACAGCTGGATCTTTCTCTTAATCCAGATTTCCATAGGCTCAGAGGGATGTGATGTATTCTGCTTAGAAGGTGAAAGTGGATTATGGGTAGTTAACTTGGCCATCTCATGAGAAGGTTGAAGTAGAGGAACCTGTTCTCAACCTGGATGTGAAGCGCAAGTCTTTTTGTCTAAAAAGCACTCATAAAGTACAGGAGTTAGAACAGTAAGTAAGTAAGTAAGTATTTTATTTGTGCATGATTAATTAAAATCTTTACAAATCGAATAAAAACATTATAAAAGGAAATTAAAAAATAACAAGGACAGTTGACCAAAAAAAAATGTTTAAAAGTTCTCTCTGTCCTGTGAATTTTGCCAGTGTGATTCAGATTGTAGTTTACCATTATTAAAATCAACAGTCCTCAGGCTCTCATGTATCTGACCCCAGCGAGTTCAAATTTTTTTACGACCTGACAGTTTAACTTTGTTTTGCTGGGATTGAAACAAAGTTTGACTGCCTGTCTGCATGTCCGGATACCGTGAGTTTTAAAGGAATCTCGGAGGAATTTGCATCTCAGATCTTTCAATTTGGGGCAGATGCACACCGCATGGACAATGTCTTCCTTTCCGACTTTACACAGGCGGCATTGTGGTTGAAGATTTTTCCTTATCCAGGGCGGTAAGTGAGGATATAAAGGGATTACGGCCAGGCGCAGTTTTAACATTTTTTCTTTCTTTCTTAGGTTCATGCCAACATTAAGGTATGCCTGTGGTTGCATTGTTCCATAGTCATTAAGGATTATCCAGCCGTGTGCTTTTTTTGTCAGGGCCTCCTTATCTTCAACTATGGAAGTAAGTCTTACTACTTTTTTGGCTGTTTTTTTAAACGTCACGTGGTCTGTTGGGCTGCCCCACAAGTCGGATAGGCCCAGCACTTCAAGAGAATCAATTAAGTACTTCCTCGCTGATGATTTTTGGTGCCGAAGAGTCTCTTCCCAGATGTTAAAGTTTAGGGAATCTTTATCGGCATTGCGTATCTTGTGCCAAGCAACAACGTATGCACACCGTCTTTCTAGAGTTTGTTTCGTGATGCCAAATTCTAGTCGTATTTGTGCAGAGGAAACATGTTTTGGCAGGTTAAAGATGAGCCTGTAGGAGTTCGATATGACTACGTCCAAGAGGGTGCCATCTTTCCCTTGAAGGGGTTCGCTCCCGTAGGTGAGTGTTGGTTGCAATTTTGCACGAATTACTTGAAGGAACGGGTAAAAGGTCAGATCTGGGAGTTTTGTCTTTAAGGATTTTAAGGCAAGGGAGGTTGCCATTCCCTTGCCTCGCAGGGAGTCCAGCTGAGGTTTGAAGGTGATCTTCGAATCCAGTATTACACCCAAATATTTGTAAGTTGTTACATTTTCCATTCGTTCTCCGTTTATGTGCCAGTTGTTTTCCCTTTTCTTTTTGTAGTTTACTGCCATTATTTTAGATTTATCGAAGTTTATTTGCAGAGCGTTTTTTTTTTTTTTAAAAGGAGTAGGTAGTGCTTAGCAGGTGCTGGAGACCTATGGGCGTCTGGCTGATAAGCACCAGGTCATCTGCGTACAGCAGATTGGATAGTGTGGTCTTCCCTAGCTTTGGTGCGTGGCAGGAACTTTTGTCTAGTTCGCCCGGTAGATCAGCTTGGAAGAGATTGAATAGCGTTGGAGCTAAGACACAGCCTTGTTTGAGGCCCTTTGTTGTTTTTATAGGTTTTGAGAGGTGTGTGCCTGCACCTAATTTGATTTTAATCCAGGTGTTAGAATGTAGTGCTATCAGTACATTTAAAAGGTGAGCAGGTATACCCCATTTGACCAGTTTTTGCCATAGCATGTTGCGATCTACATGATCGAACGCAGCAGTATAGTCGATGAAACAGAGGTATAAAGATTTGTTATTTTCTCTTGCTGATTCCATCAGTAGAGTCAGGGCCATGATGTTTGTGGTTGTTCCTTGACCCTGACGGAATCCGGTTTGGGTGTTCGGGATTACTGAGTTTTCTGTGGCCCATGGGGTTAGTTCCTCTAGTATGTTCCCTGCAAAGTATTTTGCTTATACATCAATTAACGCAATCAGACAATAGTTTTTTGGGTCTTTTTTGTTCGAGTGTTTGTAGATTGGACTAATTATTGATCCATGCCATGACTCGGGTAGTATCTGAGTTGTTTTTGCGTAATTGAATAAAGGTGTTAGTGCGACGCTCCAGAACTCTACACCGTTTTTGTACAACATTGGTGGTATGCCGTTGGGTCCAGGAGCTCCTGTTGGTCTTCCTTTCGCTATTTGTCTTCAGATGTCATCTGTCCCAATAGTCGATTCGTGTGGGTCCGAATCTGTAGAGATGTCTACGTCATTCTTTGAATCGTACGTTTTCAAGAGGAGGCTACTACATTTGTTGTTTTTTTCTCTTTGGGCACCAGCAATCGTATGATGATAGCCTGATCCTTCCGTCATTTAGTCCGTTCTCAAGCTTTTTGGCGCTTCCTCTTTGATTGTGTCCTCACTGTTGAAGTGCCTAGCTAGGTAGTTTGTCCATGCTTCCTCTGTGATGTTTGAGTCTATGCCACGATGGTCTGGATTTTTTATTTCCTTAATCATTCTCCAGAATTTAGAGCTATTTTTTTGATTCGCTTCGTGGAATAATTTTGCCCATAGTTGATCGTTTTTATTTTTCTGTTTCTCCCATTTCTTCTGTTTTAGTGATTTTTTGGCTTCCCTCAGGGTTATCTGCAAGTCTTTGTTATCTGGATCTTTCCGTATCTTTCTCAGTGTGTGATTTATTATTCGTTTTTGGATCTTCATTCCCGGAGAGAGTGATGTTTTATTTGGGTTCCCCTTTCCGTTGGAAAGCTTCTTTGACGATCCTTTTGATAATTTGGCAGTAACTTAAGTTAGAACAGATGCACCGTCGCAAAGGGGGCCCCGCGGGCATGGAGACAGCTGACAGCAGCCAGAACGCAATTGACTGCACTAGACAGGGCTAGGGCAGAATATGCGGCGATGCGCCTACGCCACTCCTGTTATGTGGGGGGGACAAGTGCGGGTGGCTGCTTGCACACAGACTGCGAGAAGCCAGACAGCGAGAAGGGGTTCGAGAGATTAGGGGCCCCTCAGGTGTGACTCTCACAGATGACACGGCTATTGCCGGGTCTTTCCGTGACTTCTACACGCAGCTTTACACCGAACAACCTCTGGCGGTTTCGGACATGGATACCTATTTGGCTTGGGCCAATCTTCCTAGCTTAACACCTGATCAGGCGGCCCACATAGAGAGACACATTAGGGTCGAGGAGGTCATCGCCGAAATTGCCCGCCTGAAACTGGATAAATCACCGGGCCCGACGGTTACACCGTGGCCTTCTATAAGCAATTTTGCTACACACTGGCTCCCCTGCTCACCCGGCTTTTCAACTCCTTTGCTGAACCTGGCACTATTCCGGCATCCATGCTCGAAGCGGCGATCGTTGTCATCCCAAAACCAGGGAAAGACAAGACACTGTGCAGCTCCTATCGGCCCATTTCACTCTTAAATATTGATTTGAAACTATACACCGGGATTCTGGCCGCTCACCTGACCCCCTATATGCAGGGCCTAGTAGAACCTGACCAAGCAGGGTTTATATTGCAGCGCCAAATGAGCGACAACACGAAACGAGTTGTACATCTAATAGAAAAGGCCTCCTGTATCCCGGGCGAATTCCTGGCCGTGGATGCAGAGAAGGCTTTCGACCGCGTCCACTGGCCGTACCTAGAGCAGACGTTAACACGCACCAGCCTCCAGGAAAAGATGAGAACGCATATCCTGAATTGCTACCGCTTCCCTACTGCAACAGTCAGAGTGAATGGCTATACCTCAGCGTTGTTCCCCATCGGCAGGGGCACTCAACAGGGGTGCCCTCTGTCGACCCTGCTATTCGCACTCTATATGGAGCCTTTCCCTCAGAGGGTCCGTGACCACCCCCAGATCTCCGGCATTCGCTTTGGCGGTGACACTCACACTGTCAGTCTCTATGCGGATGACGTCTTAGCCAACCTCACACACCCCACAACAGCTCTTGGCTGTTTTATGGGGGAGTTAGAGTCCTTCGGGAGAGCTTCTGGTTTTAAGATTAACTTGACAAAATCAGTGGCACTTAGTCTGTCCTTGCCGTCGGCAACTCTGGCAGACCTACAAGCCTGTTATCCGCTACATTGGTCCGTCGAGTCGGTCTCCTACCTGGGTGTACGGCTGGCCTGTACCCTGCAAGACATGCGCCACATCAATTATTCCCTCCTGCAAACACACATTCGGGCTGCGCTCTCACAATGGAAACAACATCCAATTTCATGGCTGGGGCGAATAGCAGCGGTCCACATGACCATCCTTCCCAAGATTCTATATCTCTTCCAGACCCTGCCTCTTTCTCCCCCAGGAGGATGGCTACAACAGATCCAGTCGGAACTGTTCTCTTTCATATGGCAGAGGCGTAAACCGAGACTGAAGCGTCAGGTGAGTTTCCTCCCACCCCATGAGGGCGGCCTCGGGGTCCCAGACCTGGCACTCTATTACACCGCCGCGCAACTCCGGTACTTGGTTGAATGGAGTAGGGCAGAATCAGAGAAACATTGGCTCTTCCAAGACCGAGACGTTGCCGGTATGTCCCTCATGAAGATTCCCTTCCTGCCGAAACGTCATCGCCCACCCAACCTGTATGTTTTTCAAGTGACTCGCTCCGTTCTTAAAGTCTGGGACCGAGTTAACACACGTCACGCCCTCACTACATTTCCCTCCCCCCTCAGCTCCTTTCCTGACCATCCAGACTTCAGCCCTGGAGTGGGCCTCCAGGCCTTCCCGCTGTGGAGGGACATGGGCTGCCGAGCCTTAGGCCAATTGTTCCACAAGAATCAGATAGTTCCCTTCCCGCAACTCCGAACTGATTACAGCATAACTACTCCAAACCTTCACGCTTGATTCTTCTTGGCTTCTCCTGGTACACGCTGGCCCCCGTCACAGTCGGTTCTCTGAATCGGCGGAGAATGGCACCCCTCCCCTCCTCCCCCTTCTTAAGTTTACCTTTCCTTCCTTTCTCTCCTTATCCTCCTTTTTTATATTTGGGTGGGTGGGGGGTAGTTTGTATAATATTGGAGTTTTGATATCTCACGGCATTGCATCTACCATATTACGCCCTGCGTGGCGCAGACATGTGGCACTTTTCTTGACCGCTTGCTCCATGTTAATAAAAAAGATTTAAACCTAAAAAGCACTCTTAATTTACAAAGGAGATCGTAATCAATTTCCTGCTGCCCTCTTCCGGTTTCCTATTCTTCTAGGTTTGTGCTTGGAAAATATTGATCCTTTTTGGGAATTTACTAGATGGAGAGGGGGAACACTCTGCGCTGTTTGATGACCTGACCATAGACAACTGCCTTAATTTAGGAAAAGTCTGAACTCCACTCTTCTTCTAATAAAGCCCTGATATTTAGTACCCTTGTCAATGCTGTGATTATGTTAAATGAAGTATAAGCAGTCACGGTCATCAATATTACGTGTTTTATAGAATTTGTTGACATTTTTGAAAAAATTGTGACTCTTGCCAGTGCAGTTAGCCTCAGCTGAGAAATAGTTCAGCAGCCTGCCTGAGTCTTTGCAAAACTAAAAACAAAATTTGAACCGCTGATGACTGGGGTCTATACAATTGACTTCAATGAAAGTTTTAGGTAGTTTTATTTTCAAAGTGATAGCTTACGTAGAAGAGAATCTGACGACTCTCCTACTCAGTGATGGTTGAAGGAGGTTTTGAGTCCAGCTCTGAACTGCTGTATATCTAATGACGATAGGTGCTAGCATCTGAAAGATCCAATTCTGAAGAAGCCTACCCTCAGCTTCAATTTCTGTAATTTATTAATTTAACTCTTAGCTAAACTTGGTTTCAAGTAGATTTTCTTGTTCCTATATATACACCATGACATTATTCTTCCGAGAAAACGTAGTTTCGAATGTAATAAAAAATCAACAAACTAAACACAAAATCTATTATTGGGCTTCACCACAGGTAATTAAGTTTTCAGCTTCTACACTTGCCTTTCATTGGCAAATCCCTGGCCCTTTTTCTCGCTCTTGTAGGTTCCTACTTTCTTCCTTTGTGGCGGTTTTGCCATCTTCCTCGTCCACTATCCTTCGATCTGTGTGTTTTTCTCTTTTATGCACTTGGTAAATATGTGATGTGGAAAAATAAAAGCTGGCCCCCAAAAATAAGTGCCGTGGCCCCACCAGCAACCACCGCCTCAAGTTGAGCACTGAGAAGCAGGCAATAAAAATCCCTGTCAATACTATTCCTTTCTCTTCCCTCTCCGCACCCATCTCTCCATCACTGCCCCACAGGGAAGTCATTCATTCCATTTACCACTTGTTTAGAGCAGGTGGTAAATTCGGAGCATTAAACCCCTTGGAATAGGAAATACCATGCCGACTTCCATACTGCAATTCTGTGTGCCGCAGTTATTCCCCATTCTGAGGGATCTAACTGATAGGCGGGATTCAATTCAAATGTACTGGCCAGTAACAGTACTTCTGTTCACTAGGAATCTCCCCACACAATTCCATATAGCGCATAATAAGGGCTTAAAGTATTGTGTGGGTCTGCAAAGTATATCTTACCCGCTATGCGGATATTAATCAAGATGATAAACTCTACCATACATAGCGTGATAGTGAGCTCGTCATTATAGTTATCCAATCATGGCTTACAGTTTAGTATGTCAATTTTTTATTTTTTATTATCTTGATATACTGACAAGCCCTCACTCTCTTCCATTTGGAGCCGGCACAAGGATGTATCAAGTCCCAAGAGCAGTGATAGGTATTCTCCCAAGGAATAAGGGCAAGACATGCTGCTTGAATGCCCAATCTGTAGCCCCATACACGTGTCACTATAATAACCTACATGTCATTGAATTGCCCTAGAATCTGGGTGTGAGGCTGTATCTCGTTGTTAAAAGCAGGTGCAACCTCAACATGGCATTATCACAGATTTTTTTAGTTTAGTATTTTGAATTAATTTAACTTGACACTGTAAACATTTTCTGATTTTACCTCTTCTCAGGAACTCCAGTTACAAAATGATATATATTTTTTTAAAATCTTGCCGTCCGTTCCGTGTATCATATACATTTTATAGGCAATTACCTATGTACAGTGTATCTTGTTTGGAAAAGGCCTTCTGTTTGCATCTGGAGCTTCAAGATTATGGTAATGGTAAGCAGGGAAGCATGTGACGTGACAGAATACCTAGTGAACTGCAAAGTCGCCAAATGTTATTGTCTGTGGACTATAATCTTTCTACTTGGAGGAAAAACTCTACAATCCATGGGGCCAAAAATTCACACTCGGCCATGTCCTCTCCTGCTCACCCTCACTGACACCAGCAAACGAATGCAAACCAAGAGTGTACAGCAACTCCAGTTAATGTGATGCAGAGCAGGGGACTGCACACGTTACTGACCACTTCTATTCATAGTAATAAATCCTAAAGGCCTTTCATCAAAATGTTTTGCGCATTCAACTGCATTTAAAAGTTCACCTTTAAACACATGCAAACAATTCTGCATCACAAATACACATACCAGACAAAAGTACTATGTTACACTGTTTAGACGGTCTATTTCATCTTTGTTAGGCAGAGATACCTTTTCAGGCATTCATGTTCGTGTGTGAATGGAATCTCCCACAATACACCAAGGCTGTTGCCCTCATGATGGGCGTTACATCCTGCATACATTCACCCACAAGCTTTACAGAAATTGAATTGTTAGGCACCAAGTTACTTACCTCTGGGAGGTACAGGAGTAAAGGGAATACTCTGGGACAACCTCATCAAATTGTTTCTTTCAACAGCTGCATAAAAGGGAAATATATGTTAATTATAGGTTAAACAATTTAAAAGAAAGGACACTGCCATTACATAAATTACTGATCAGTTTACTCACCAGTGTAGTAAAACGTTATGTTCATGATTGGTTTGAAAGGTGACTCTGTCTCTGGAAAAATAAAAGCAGTTTTGTAGGCTCACACTTCAGCGCCACAGTAAAATGTTAAGCAAGACTGTTTTTAGGTTGAGCCTAGAGTCAGTACGCAAGCGCTGCTCTGGTGAAGATCTGCTGTAGTTCTGTACGTGAGGGAAGCCCCGCCCACTCCCCTGCCCATATTTTTCTTTGGCTTGTGTCTTTGTCCTTCGTAAATGCTGCCTTCGGATTTTATAGGCTTGTTAGTCCCACCTTATTACGGCCATGTTGTCATTTGTATCCTCCCATGGCTACTGGCCCCTTTACTTCGAGTGTTACACGGTACGTGTTATTTAGACGGTGAGCGCTATTTTCTTTAATGAGGTACTCATACTGCCTTCTCTACTCCCCCCTTCCTCCTGTTGTCCGTGCCTTCTCACCCCTCCCTCCCCCCGCCCACACTTCCGTTGTCCGAGCTTTCTCGCTCCCTTCTCCCCTCTCCTCCGCCCGCACTCCCGTTGTCAGTGCCTTCTCGCTCCCTTCTCCCACCACCCCGCCAGCACTCCAGTTGTCCATGCCTTCTTGGCCCCTCCCACCCTGCACTCCCATTGTCTGTGCCTGCCGCCCGCCCCTTGTCCATGCCTTCTCCCCCCCTCCGTTGTCTGTGATGATTACCATTTGCAATGCAATAGGTCTCACGTAAATGCGAGTCCTATTGCATTGCAAATGCTTGTTATTCTTTTGGAGGGAGAGTTCAAACACTAGTAGGCATGGTCTTTACTTCAGGGCTCCATTGCTGCTCTCCACCTCCAGAGCTTTCTACCTCTCTGGTCTCCCATCACTCATCGGGTGTGGCCATGATTTGGAGGAGGGATTGGAAGCTCATTGGATGCACCGGTTCGGTTAAGAGGTTATGCTGCAGCACTATACAAATACACACCTCTAGATTAAATTCGATTGTTGGGCTTTGAGAGTGGAAGGAACCCCTTGTCCACCTCTCAGTAAACAATATTGTTTAAAACGCACAATGCTGATGATAGGTTATTTCATCAAAGCACCTACCATCGCTGCTAATCCCCCCACCCACAACACCAGAGAAGCCACGCTAAGCCTGTCCAGCGCCTCCTGTCACAGGAAACCCTATTAGCAACCGAAGTTCTTTAGTACTTGTACTTTAGTCACAATCGACATAAGATTGTTCATTGAAGTCGGCGACATCCTGATTTGGTCCACATTTTCTTCAACTAGATGGTTTTATCTGCGGATGCTGTTCTGTCAGACGAAGACAATGTAATAGTAGCCCACCACAGACGGAAAATATTTTGCAGTTAAGCACCTTTAAAAGTGCTCTTATATCTGAAAGATGTAATACATAGGCTTATTTAAAAACATTAACAATTATTAAACCTCAGGTGACAGGAATATCGAGGCACACATTAAATCCATTTTTTTGTACAGTGCTTGTACAATCAGAAAATTGTTAAATCTGCCGTGCTTAGCATGTCGGTTGAAAACAAGAGGGTGCTCTCGCTGCCAAACATGTCCATGTTGGAGAATAAATTGCTACTCTCCATTTATAGTACTTATGGAAATTTCTGCCTGTTTTGCTGGTGAGTTTTCTATCCAGCCGAGTCCAGCATAGATATTTCATTTTCCATGAAAATATGAATTTGCTCAATTTGGCGAAGCTGCAATTCAAAGCTTTCTATAACTATAATTTTACACAGTTCATGGCTGACCATAAGCATCTTTTACAGAAATGTAGTGCTTTGGTGATATTTAAAGACAGTTCCCGGGCTATCAGTATTGCATCTGCAATCCCAAATTAACGGTCCTTAACATTAGCGACTTTAAGCCCAGAACAGAATCATTTGAAGACAATTCCAGAATCTGATTTCGCTTGTGAATGGTCTCTTTTTAGTATAACCATAGGGGCACTCATGATAAACAGGACATAATACTTTACATGCTCATCCACAACATAAATGCTGCTAATTCTTTGCTTGGAAGGCTTCAAAGTCTCGCATCCTACTGCCGACTAAACCTGTCCCTTCACTGAATAGGTAGTTGAGGCTGGAGAGTTAACTGCTTGGAAGAGTGAGTACTGTCCATTGTACCCCCCTTTCTGATCTGCTCCACCTGGATGATTCAACCCTTTAGTGTTAAGTGAGACTATCTGCAGGGAGTCTGTTTTCAACATTGGTGAAACAAGGGAAAGCTGGATGAATACAAGTTAGACAAACCTGTTGCAAAACATTGTACAGAGGTGCCACCTGTGGGATATGTGTCATGCAGCAAAGACAGGTTCAGATCAGATGTGACTTTAGTATTGCGGAATAAAGGAGGCAATTGGCAAAAGGCAGGGGGGCGAGGGAAAACAAAGGTAGAGCCCACCAACTCTTGAACCCACCCCGACCAACCTGAAATAGGTAGAGCGTGGAACCCAAAGGAGGAGGCCATACATCTCCGGTGCTCCACAAAACAAACACACAGATAAGCAAATGAGCCCAAGTGTGGATGAGCAAATATACATGCGTAGCATAATGGGCACAGATGCTAGGGTTGCTCAGTCACACGTGCCATATGAGTGACTGAGCAATCCTAGCATCTGGTGTATATGAGGGAATATAGAAGTTCAACAGGAAAGGTAGCGTATTACGAAGTGCCTGACTGAGGGAGTATGTTTACATCTCGGCCTCTTGAATGTTCTCCACAAAGGAAGATAGGTACCGGCAATAATGGAACAGATGAGGTGAGCCTTTGTAAGTGATGTGGTGCCTAGCGGGACCTGAAAAGGATAAAGGTATTTTCATGGTCCGTAGCCTGGGTCTGAGGGTGAGGGAGAGGCATCATTTCTGCACTTGAACGGTGGTCTTGGAGTAGTCCTGCAAGATAGTGATCCGGTGTCCTTACCAAGTCATGGATCTGTGTTTACGTATGAATTCCAGGATTAGTTCCTCATGTTGATAACGCAAGGGTTTGCAGACGATTGGTCTTGGTGGGCCAGTGGTGACAGAACGGTTGTTTTGGCGTGTGGGGATGCAATGAGCTCTCTCAAATTCGAAATGTTTGTCAAAGGATATATTCATATTGTGAGGGAGCCCGTCTTCCAGAAGGGCAACCAATGAGCCATATTTTCCCTCCCTGTCTTCAGGGAAAACAAAAAATCTGATGTTACGCCTCCTGTTTAGGTCTTTAAGGTCAGCAAACACGTTGCATGGATGCCGATAGTCTGTGCAGTCAGTGAGCTGAGGTCTTTTTTTTGTGGAAAGAGACTTGTCTTCAAGGTCGCCGATACGTTGTTCCGCAACATATAGTTTGTAGGTTATTTGCTTTGTCAGATTTAATTCCAGCCACATCTTGTTGAATAAGGTCTATGATGATTTAGGTCACCTGAGCCAGTTGTAATATACCCAACAGTTTTTTAAGAATGGTATCCATTGTTTCTTTCAATTTGGTTTTGTCTTTGATTGGGGATTCTGGTGAAGGAGGTTTCTGGTTTGGTCTGTTTCGTGCCTGGCTTGAAGTCTTTTTCCGCCATACTGTCGCTATTTGGTCCCCAAAGCGAGGAGTGGGCTGCGTATAAGGAAAGAGGCCCAGCAGCTTTAGTTCAGGGTTGTGAGCAGTAAACAAGGACCGCTCACATAGGATTGTGGAGCAGGCTGGTATTAAGAGTTACTATTGCGACAAATTGGTGGAGGTAGTTTCTACAACCCCTTCAGTGGATATGTGGTAAGGAGGAAACTCGGGGGATGTGGAGGTCCAGAAACCCTAACAATCCAAGGTAGTGCAGTTGGTTTAGTTTCCAGTTTTCAAAAGTCTTATGTTCCAGTAATAAAACACCACCCCTTTAACAGCCATGTATACTAGGCAGTTTGCCTTTCAATGTGTCTCAGAATTTGGTTCCCTTGTACTGGGCTCGCTAAGAGTAGAGGGGGCTTTTACACTTAGATCCTCAATGTATTGTATTGTATTGTATTGTATTTATTTCTTATTAAGCGCATCTGTCACCCAAAGGGTATCCTGGCGCTGAGACCCCATTAAACCATCGGAAGAATGTTTACATTGCCCTTGGGAACAGATAGGTCTTAAGGTCCCTTTTAAAGGAGAGCAGATCTTGATTACCCCTCAGCGCCAGAGGAAGGGAGTTCCATAGTGAGGCGGCCGCATAGCTAAAAGCGCGGCCACCTATCCTTGCTCTAGTGATCCTTGGAATCCGCACCAGAAACGCCGATGAGGATCTCAGAGGCCGGGCAGCTTGGTACCATGAAAACAGGCCCTGGAGTGGAATTGGTCCGAGTCCATGCAACGCCTTAAATACAAGACATAACGCCTTGAACGCGATCCTCTGTTGTATCGGCAACCAATGTAGATCAGCTAGAGCTGCAGAAGAGGAAGCAGAGCGTGGGCGCGATAAAGCCAGTTTCGCCGCCATGTTCTGTATCCTCTGCAACTTAAGGATCAGTTTTTTAGGAGCTCCTAGAAGCAGTGCGTTGCAGTAGTCTAATCTACTGAGTATAATACTACGCACCACCTCTGCTCTGACACCTGGGGGGAGTATTGGCAAAATTTTGCGTAAGGCACGAAGCAGGCCCATGCAAGTCGCTGCGGTCTTATTTACTGAACCATCCAGCTGTAGGTCAGGTTCAAATACCACTCCTAAATTACGAGCCGATTTAGCTCCTGCCACAGAACCCGGAATAGAAGGTGGCCAGAAATCATCAGGCAGCGCACGAGGGAGGCGATCAGGAGAGCAATGGAGAACCTCCGTTTTGGACCCGTTGAACTGGAGTGAGTTAGTTCGCAGCCATTCGGCTGTGGCCGACATACAGCGATGAAAGGTGTCTTTCGAAACCGACTCACTACCCTCAAATGAAAAAATCAGTTGAGTGTCATCGGCATAATTGATGACTGATATGCCGAATGACTTAATCAGTTCTATAAGGGGTCAAAGATATAAATTAAACAGGATCGGACTAATCGCCGACCCTGTAAGGCCTGATTAGTGAAGGAAATGCGAGCAGGTGGTTAAGAGAAGAAGAAAAAAGGCCTGAGTCAAGGGTCCATGAAGGGCTGTCTGAGTGAATGTCTGTTTAGGATTGGGCCGGACAGGGCGGTTAGAGTTGCCAATTACACTGCATTTGTGGGAAAATGTCTCATGCTTTTAGGAGCGGGGAAGAAGGTAGACCTTACCGTGTCATCTTAAAGGGCGATGTGTGGTCTGTTGAACCAAGTATACGCAGGCAGGAAAGTGAACATGCAGCCTGCCTCAGGGTGCCATGCAGGGTAATCCAGGTAAAACCATTGCTGCTAATTAGGCTCATCGGTGTTGCCAAAAATGCTGTATATGCCACATCAGGCAGAAAATGTCACTAGTGTCACTCAGGAATGTGGGGAGGGAGGAAATCAGTGCTGAATCCTTTGTTTGTGCAAGCGTTTGTTGCGGTCCGTCTGGATCGTTACTTACAGCGTTGTTGCATTCTGATATCAGGCACAGTGCAGGCCGCGAGCGGTCCTTGGTGTGTCTCCCCGCAGTAATATGCAGGCAAAGGGCAGCTCAGAGCCGCTTATTTAATTCCCCAGTGGTTCTGGAGCCTTTCCTCTGTGTGGGGAGCGCTGTCAATGCATTAGGCTTGCAGAAGGGACGACATTGTGGCTCCGAGGAGCCAGAGCTCACTCTTAGCCAGGCATTTCCCTTTGTGTCAGACAACCCACGCCCCCGAAACTTTAGCTTCTTAATGCAGGTTCATTCACAGCAGAGCCTTGAAGTGTAGCAACTTTAGTACCAAGTCTATCCAGGTGAACGGGAAGTTAATTTGTCAGGAATACAAGCATTAACATTAATCCACACACATGCAACAAGATCATTTATAAGAATGTTGCTATCCAGAATACAATAAGCCATGCGTTACAGCTGACTTGCCTGTCTGCCCTGAGGCCTTTCTTTTTTGATCCAGTCCCATTCAGAGGTAATGAGAATCAAGGCAGCTTTCTCAGTGCCTTCAAAGAACGAGCACATACTTTAGTTGTTGCATGCTTGAGTCAAGCACCCCACTCATATTTGGTTTGCGCATAAATCTGTCCGAGTGCTCCCATGTTTAGGTCGAGCCTAGGCAGCGCATGCACTGCTGTGCGAGCCATGCTGTTTTGGATTATGTACTTGAAGCCCCACCCATTGCCATTGTCCTTCGTAAATGCTGGCTTCTGATTCGTTATTAGGCTTGTTAGTCCCACCTTAGTACCGCCTTGTCTTCATTTGCAACCTCCCATAAGGAATGAGCCTTTACTTCAGTTGTTACATGGTGGGTCTTTTTTAGTCTGTAAGCACTATTTTCTTTAATGCGTTTCACCTACTGCAGGCACACATGTCTTCCTGCAACATGTGCACTTTGACATTACAAGCAGCCAGGGACAAAAAAAAAACTACCGCATGCATTTCTCCCATCCATGATTTCACCCAAAACCATGGTGTCAGAGGCAAAGTTGCCAGCAACATCGTAAAATAACCATGTGATGTATTTTTACGCTGTTGCTAGGAGGGATGCTGCCGACTCTGAGTGAAATCACGGAGGGCAGCAGCCGGCATTAGCAGAGGCAGAGCAGGCCGGAAGAAAGAGGCACAGAGGCTTTGCAAGAGTTTAAGCTATTAGCATTGTAAATTACAATGCCTTTATTTATGTTTTAAAGACCAAAACATAAAAAAAGGCATTTTTCATTTACAATGCTGATAGATCAAACTCACGTAAATGTGAGATCTATTGCATTGCAAATGCATGTTTCCTATATGAAAAGCCTCTTTGTGTGTTTGATAGGGCATTTGTAAGCAGAGGTTTTTGTATGTGAAAACTGAAATTTTATGTTTGAGACACTCACACAAATGTAATGTTCGTCCCACTACAACAAATTTATCGACTCCTTCTACGATGGTTCCTGACCCTGTGCTATTTGGAATCTATTTGGTAAATGTTAATTTCTTCCATGATGCAATAGAAGTGCTCAATGTCAGAGTTACCAATCTTATGAAATTCAGAATGTGTTAAGCTAAAAAGACATTCATCAAAACACTTATTATGCAAGGAATATTATACTGTCAAAGACTGACTAGGCTAATTTGGAAGATATTTTATAGATAATAGTTTTTTTTTTTTTTTAAATTTAGATGGCATACAAGTATTTTTTATGACAAATTCCCAAAATATCAACTATTGATTTAGTCATTTGTGACGGATATAAAGATGTAACTGCATTGTGGTAAATATTTAATTACCTGTACTATTTTTCATGCGGTAAAGTCTAGTAAGAATAACTCAGTAAAAATAAGAGGCAGAATCCGTGGTATTAGAGGTTCTGAAAGGCTTTATTCCTTACAAGGAATTATGGTTCGAACCATAGGCATCAAATTCCATCACCACGAGGGTTCAGGAAGGGAAGGCAATACATTATTGACAAGTAAAGATATTTATATGAAAAGCATTACATTAAGACAGATGCAGGAGGCGTAACAGCTGATAATATAGATAATAATACACATACGTAATGTAAATAGGCGTAAACATAGGCGTAGACTAGAAACGTCATTAAACATGATGTCACAGGTGGGTGGATCCATAAGAGAATCCTGCAGTGTCAGCAGAAATACTTGGCAGAGATGCGTGCGCAGCCGCATGACGTGTGATTGACGTGCAACTAGAGGGTGAAGGGGACTTGACATTTAGCTCTACATGTGGAGACAGAAGTCTGGGGGGTCATGTCAACCTAATCCCAAATCATATCTAATATCTTATGTTTAAAGAACTGTATTATCCAAAAGGAAAGGTCTCTCGGACGGAATCTATTCTATACTGACTGTTAATGCGTGTACAAGCGTCTAAGTGTCTACATGAGATGCGAGGGGGCAGGAATCCTCCATGGTAACAGGGGCTATGAATTACTTGCATGAGGACAGTGAGGCCTGGCCCTTTGCTCGGTAGCTGGAAGAATGTTTACCTAAACTACTAGACAGGAATGCATCGGATGAGGAGCGGAGCAGATAATCTTGAAGGTGAAATACAGTTTTTGGCAGGCAACAGGCCGGATCAGGCACCGTTAGCCGCGCAGGGAGTAGGACAAAGTTCATGGATACAGATGCGGGCTCGGACTGGAGCTTTCAGAGGCAGAAGGCAGGAAAAGGCTTGATGGCAGAATTCAGGGCCTACTCGCTTGAACTGTAAAACGTGGAAAGTGAACCACATAAAGTCGGTGGCCTTTCATATTTAGGAACGGAATATCCGACTCATTCATGGCGGATCTGAAAGAGGACATGTTGACGGTGGACGCACATGTATTTGCGTCTTCATAACTGGAACTGGAGGGAACATACATGTACTTGTAACATGCACATGGAGCCGTTGGGGTCTAAGATAGGGGACATAATCTGATCATAAAATTCATATTTCCTCATTCCCTCCTTGTCCCCTACGGACCCTCAGGAGATATCGATCTTCATCAATCCATCAATCTGTTCATATAGCATCATTTGTTCTTCTTTCTTCTTCCGGGATCTTGAATGAAAACTTGGATGCGGAATACACGATGTGGCACACAAACCACAAATCGCTGGCCCACATTGTAGACATAAGCAGCAACTGAATAATATGAGAAAGCCAAGACCTAGGAAGGATAGAATCCTCCATCCCCAGGCTGACAACACGCTCCAGAACCAACCGGACCAAGTCCAGGTGCCTGGACTCTGGTGTATCTGGCTTATAATCTTATGAAGGCGAGTTATGGCTTTATATACTGACGGCGAGTTTTCTGGTATGAAAACACAGCAACTTGATCCGATGACCCTACAAGCTCCGCCCCTATCGGCCAGGATGACGTCAAGGACAAGACGATTTTGAAGCACAACAATCCGCATCGCAGACTGCTCCTCTGTTAAGTTGCCTAGGGCGGAAGTAGTCTCATTCACTACTGCTTCAAGGGTTCTAGTTAATCTACGTATCAGCTTACTATTAGTGACTGTACCTATATAGGGAAAGAAACCTTTATTGAAATCTGTGTATTGCTCCCATGCTGTTTCGGTGTAGTCGACAATCGGGAGATCTCTCTGCTGTCTATTGTGTACTAAATGGGTATTTCTATGATAATCAGGAGGGGCTAGGAAAACAGGTGGCAGAAGGAATGCTATGTAACAGGTACCATCCCAATCTAGAGGTAAACGTATATATGCAGTCTGGCCACATATGAAGTAGGAATGACGAGAAGCTCTAAATGTAGACTTGCCTTGATCACTGAATTTCATCACAGTGGTGCATTTACTATGGCCCATGTGTATGGAACCATTCTTTCTTACACATAATTCACCTTTAACTGGAAATACTGACATAGCGGGCAAGATTGGTGTAGCTTCGGATTCAACATTCAGAATCATGAGGTTAAGTGTAAAGTTACCTAATCCATATACTTCATTTTCTAGATCAGTTCCTGTTCTTTTGGGAAGTCCCTCCTTGTTAGGGTAGCAGACTTTAAGCAAAACTAGGTTCAGGTTTCCCCATACCCAGTTGTCTTGATAAACTACTGAATTTGAATCTAGGGAATTAATCAAACTAAACCATGCTCCACAGGAGCCATTGTGTGTGAACGGATACGGAAAGAGAGGCAAAACTCCCTTATAGCTCTGATAGGGAGGAAGTCGGCCACATATCCAACAATTGGTAGCATTGTTGGTCTGATGGGAATAATGTAACATACTAATAAAAGTGTTGTTGCGCAGCGCAAATCTATAAGACAACTCATGCGGAGGTAATTCGCTAAAAGAATGTTCAGCAGTAGCATTGTAAGCACGCTTAGAAATAGGGTAATACATATGTAGCAATACACTAGAAATGATGATCAGAAGACTTAGAAAAAACAAAATTAATAATGTCACTATGCAGTGACTACGAAGCGATTTACAGTACGCATGTTTTTTAAGCTGTATCTGTCTATTTCTCTCTCTATTTCGGTCTAGAGGATACATGTCAGAGACAAATTCAACCGATTCACCTTGGAGAGGACTTAAACAATCAAATTGTCTGACTTGCTAGACCTTAGTTTCAGTTTATAGAGTTCAGTCTCCGTCTTTTCAACCAAGGGGAGCTTTGAGTCTGTCTGTGAAGAAGGAATGCAGGGCTGAGTGTTCACATCGGACGGTAGTCCATAAAATTTTTTGATATGGCTCGAGTGCAACCACCCTTTACGTCCCTCAATCTTCACGGCTGTCCTTGTGGTCAGCAAGACGAGCTTGGGCGACTGCCACCGGGGCTCCAGCTGGGTCTTCCGGTCAAAATTCCTCACAAGAACCAGGTCACCTGGAACCACGTCATGGGGCTTCACCTCAGTGTTATCGGAAAAAGCTGCAGCTACCTGTGAACGACAAGATTGTAGTGCAGACATCAAGGAAGCCAGGTAATCTGTCAGCATATTACAGTCAACATCAGTGATTTTACGAGGTATAGGCGTCCCCCACATATTTGGTGGTCTACCGAAGATCACCTCATACGGGGATAGCCCTGTTCGAGAATGTGCTACCATTCTCATGTAAAAGAGCGCAACTGGTAAGGCTACTATCCAATCGACACCTTTTTCTCTACATACTTTGGACAATCTAATTTTCAGAGTTTGATTATGACGTTCCACGAGACTTGCTGCTTCGGGATGTCGGACACAGTGGAATTTCCATTGATAACCTAACAGAAGTGAAACGTGTTTCATTAGGTCGGATGAGAATGGCTGGCCATTATCTGAGTACACGATACGGGGCAAACCATACCGTGGGAAGAATTCTCGAACTAACTGTTTGGCAGTAGTCGGGGCAGTGTAATCTGAGACGGGATACGCCTCTGTCCACCGGGAAAGAGCACAGACAACTACGAGGACATATTTGAATCCTCGACAACGTTCCATCTGGATATAATCCATCTGGAGGACTTCAAAAGGGTGATCGGGAGGTTGAAATCCACCCTGCTCTACGGGAATGCTTTTACCTGGATTAAACTGACAACAAATCATACAGGTACGTACTTTCTGTTTGGCTGCTGCTTGCAAGTGTTTGTTGAACCAAATGTGTTGAATGCTGTAGGAAATGGGACCCCCGGCCGGCCAGGGCTTGCGCCACAGCCAGTCAGAGACCACCACTCCTATGAAAGGTCGACCCCTGCTCGCCCTCTAGGCAACGCGGCGCGGGCAGCCAGGCCTATCTCGGAGGACGTGTGAAGCATTTGCGCACGCACCCACCAACAACAACCTCCCGGGCCTCCCACAAAGGAACTCCACACCAAGTATATATATATGAAAAATAGATTCTGTATTAAGCAGGACACATAGGAACACACATCGTACAAGGTGCCAGGGGCACGGGTAGGGGCTTCGGGGAAGAAGGTACAGCACAGGGCCAAGGGACCACGGCCAGGAATCACATAGGGGACATCTGGTATTCAAGGGGGGAAAATAGGACAAGGTACACAACAACAGGAGCACCCGTAGAGGTGCAACACAGAATACGTGTAGGGATCACATTAGACCTGGTCCATGGCAATCCACAGGCCAGCGGGCCTTTCTGGGGCAAGGGGCCCAAGTGTCTCGATGTTCATGGCAGGGAGCCCGGGGCAAAGCTAAACGTAGCAGTGGCCCACTAAGTGCTGGGCCACTGAGGGACCCCGTGGGAGCCTTACCGGCCCTGGGGAAAAGGGTGCCAACGGGTGGGGCCACTCGGGCTCTGGGGGCAATGATACGGTGGAGCCTCTTGGGCTCTGGGGGCCATGCCACAGGTGGAGCCTCGCAGGGCTCAGACCATTGGGGGGGGCACGCGGAGTCCCTCTCGGGGGACTGGGCTTCGTGGGAGGCCTCCTGGGCCTCGGGCACAACCGGAGATTCACTCGAGGGGGGGCGGACACCGACAACGTGTCCCGACGCCCCTCCTCCCTGGGGCTCGCAGCAGCACTCACCGGTTTTGGTGCGCCGGTCTCCTTCGCTGCGCCAGCCTTCTCCTTGTGCTCCGGGGCTCTCTCTCTCTCGGGAGCCCCGGGGAAGGTCAGCAGCTTCACGGGGGTATCGCAGGGGCGCGGAGTGAGCTCCCGCCGCTCCTGCTACGTCGTTTTCCTTCGGCCGGCCTCTCCTCCTTCTCCCGGGCCGGCAGCCAATCACGGCGCGGCCTGGGGGATGACGCCAGTGGGGAATCCCGGGCCGGCAGCCAATACCAGCGCGGCCCGGGGATGACGTCACTAGGGTCCCGGGCGGCGGCGGTGAACTCGGGGAGAAATCGACGATGAGTGGGCTCCCTCGTAAGGCACACGGGCAGAGAATAAAGCGAGGTAGGCACTCGCTGGGGGTATCGAACACTGGGAGCACGGGGTAGACGCCGGGTGGGCACCGGCTCGTTGAATGTAGCGCTACCAGCGCTGGTGCAGGAGTGAAGGACCCCAAAGCGGCAGGGGCAGGGAGCAGCGCTTCCAGGCGCTGGGCAGAAGGGACAGCGCTCCCCCAGCGCTAGATGCAGGCTACCAAAGTCCGGCGGTAGTCCAGGACCTCAGGGGGGCCCAACAGCACCAAAGAGGGGAAGGGGCCATCCTTAGTCTAGGAGTAGGGCAGGGCCCAGGGAGGCACGCCACCCCTGAGCCCCAGCAGCAGCAGCTCCGGGTAGATTCAAGTTGGAGAACAAGAACAAGTCCAAGGTGTCCCAGCACCCTTTTTATACACACATTCTTGGTCTGAAGGGGCAGGCAGGGGGAGAACCAGCTGGAACTGGTTATGGGGGATTCTTTACACTGGCCAGGCTAGGAACATCAGCCGCACCCCAGGGGGTGGAGCCAGCAGTGTCTGGGGAAAACCCAGCCTCATTCATGACACTCAAACCAGACGGTCAATCCACAAGCAGACCCAGGCTCACTCCTCCCCTCACATCAGTATGCTAAACACTCCATTCACCACCGGGCAGACCCTCCCAGATCCTGGGAGCCAGGCTCACCAGCCAGCCCCGGCCAATCATACGCCAGGCACATATTCCACAAATATGCCAACTTCCAAAAGAGGGACTTCTGCACTAGACACACTCATACCTCATATACCGTTGCGCAGCATTCAACCTCCCGAGTTCATCCATACCAGACTTGACCCTGCACACCCTACGCACCGGGAACTACTGAGGACTCATCCATTCCCCATGTATTCCTATGGAAGGGGAGGTCGCTCTCTCCTCACACTCACTCAGAGGGGGAATCACCATCCCCAGGTTACATATAGCATAAAAACTTCAGGGGCGGACCTGCCAGATGGGCCAGGTCCAACACACGTCCCTCCCAGCCCAAAGGCAGGGTAGACCAATCACTACCGTGATGGACTTCCCTGCTTGCAGGGCGATAGAACATGGACGTGGCCCGCGCTACCGAGCCACCCTCCAGTTCAACGCCTACCTGGACCGATAGACACACACAGGCTAAAAATGTGAAAAAAATGAAAAACAATAAAGACATAGGCCCAACCAGGCTATCCTACTGGTACGCCTTAGTTGTCTGTGACTAGGACCAGGCCCTGGGCTCCCCAGATACCACTGGTCCCTGCTAATCCGGAGTGGGGGGTGGTAACCCCGGGCCCACAATAGCCCTTCTCCACTCCCTTTCTCAGGGTAGCCACGCCTACCACTGTTCCTTCCACCTAGGGTCCGCACCCTCAGGCTTGCCAGAGGTCACGGGCAAGAATGCCCCACCCTACCTCTACTTCTGAGGTTCCGCGTCCTCCCAGGGGGAACACCCTCAGAACACACCTTCCTATCAGTTTTGGAACTTCCTCCCTCCACTGGTCTTCCACCTGGGAACTAAGCGTTCAGCTCTCCCCAAGGCAAGCCGCAGCAGCGCCAGCGGTCTCCCTTGTCCGGGATACAACTTAACATAAATTCAATAAAACGAGCCGCGGCAGCACTAGCCGGTCTCAAGGTTCAGCTCTCCCCAAGGCAAGCCGCGGCCGAGCCAGCAGGTCTTCCTTGTCCGGGATACAACTACCATAACTTTCACAAAACGAGCCGCGGCAGCGCCAGCAGGTCTCAAGGTTCAGCTCTCCCCAAGGCAAGCCGCGGCCGAGCCAGCAGGGCTTCCTTGTCCGGGATACAACTACCATAACTTTCACAAAACGAGCCGCGGCAGCGCCAGCAGGTCTCAATGTTCAGCTCTCCCCAAGGCAAGCCGCGGCCGAGCCAGCAGGTCTTCCATGTACAGGATACAACTTAACGTAAATTCAGCCAGGGCGACACCTGACGCCTAAACCATATTCAGCGGGGTACGGGGGGGACACCTGACGCATCAGACACATTCAGCGGTGCACGGAACACATGATGCCTCCAACACATTCAGCGGGGTAAGGAAGGACCCTGACGCATCAGACACATTCAGCGGTGCACGGAACACATGATGCCTCCAACACAATCAGCGCGGTAACGTAAATTCAGCCAGGGCGACACCTGACGCCTAAACCATATTCAGCGGGGTACGGGGGGGACACCTGACGCATCAGACACATTCAGCGGTGCACGGAACACATGATGCCTCCAACACATTCAGCGGGGTAAGGAAGGACACCGGACGCATCAGACACATTCAGCGGTGCACGGAACACATGATGCCTCCAACACATTCAGCGGGGTAACGTCAATTCAGCCAGGGCGACACCTGACGCCTAAACCATATTCAGCGGGGTACGGGGGGGACACCTGACTCGAACACATCTTTCACAGAGCGGACATTTACGTAACCCCTTAAAACAATAATCTCCTTTCTTTGCGACCATGTACAATACAGAGTTTTGCAGGGAGGCCAGTTATCGTTGGGGTACTGCGCAAACACAAGTCCGGATCCCACTTCTGACACCAGTGTAGGAAATGGGACCCCCGGCCGGCCAGGGCTTGCGCCACAGCCAGTCAGAGACCACCACTCCTATGAAAGGTCGACCCCTGCTCGCCCTCTAGGCAACGCGGCGCGGGCAGCCAGGCCTATCCCGGAGGACGTGTGAAGCATTTGCGCACGCACCCACCAACAACAACCTCCCGGGCCTCCCACAAAGGAACTCCACACCAAGTATATATATATGAAAAATAGATTCTGTATTAAGCAGGACACATAGGAACACACATCGTACAAGGTGCCAGGGGCACGGGTAGGGGCTTCGGGGAAGAAGGTACAGCACAGGGCCAAGGGACCACGGCCAGGAATCACATAGGGGACATCTGGTATTCAAGGGGGGAAAATAGGACAAGGTACACAACAACAGGAGCACCCGTAGAGGTGCAACACAGAATACGTGTAGGGATCACATTAGACCTGGTCCATGGCAATCCACAGGCCAGCGGGCCTTTCTGGGGCAAGGGGCCCAAGTGTCTCGATGTTCATGGCAGGGAGCCCGGGGCAAAGCTAAACGTAGCAGTGGCCCACTAAGTGCTGGGCCACTGAGGGACCCCGTGGGAGCCTTACCGGCCCTGGGGAAAAGGGTGCCAACGGGTGGGGCCACTCGGGCTCTGGGGGCAATGATACGGTGGAGCCTCTTGGGCTCTGGGGGCCATGCCACAGGTGGAGCCTCGCAGGGCTCAGACCATTGGGGGGGGCACGCGGAGTCCCTCTCGGGGGACTGGGCTTCGTGGGAGGCCTCCTGGGCCTCGGGCACAACCGGAGATTCACTCGAGGGGGGGCGGACACCGACAACGTGTCCCGACGCCCCTCCTCCCTGGGGCTCGCAGCAGCACTCACCGGTTTTGGTGCGCCGGTCTCCTTCGCTGCGCCAGCCTTCTCCTTGTGCTCCGGGGCTCTCTCTCTCTCGGGAGCCCCGGGGAAGGTCAGCAGCTTCACGGGGGTATCGCAGGGGCGCGGAGTGAGCTCCCGCCGCTCCTGCTACGTCGTTTTCCTTCGGCCGGCCTCTCCTCCTTCTCCCGGGCCGGCAGCCAATCACGGCGCGGCCTGGGGGATGACGCCAGTGGGGAATCCCGGGCCGGCAGCCAATACCAGCGCGGCCCGGGGATGACGTCACTAGGGTCCCGGGCGGCGGCGGTGAACTCGGGGAGAAATCGACGAGGAGTGGGCTCCCTCGTAAGGCACACGGGCAGAGAATAAAGCGAGGTAGGCACTCGCTGGGGGTATCGAACACTGGGAGCACGGGGTAGACGCCGGGTGGGCACCGGCTCGTTGAATGTAGCGCTACCAGCGCTGGTGCAGGAGTGAAGGACCCCAAAGCGGCAGGGGCAGGGAGCAGCGCTTCCAGGCGCTGGGCAGAAGGGACAGCGCTCCCCCAGCGCTAGATGCAGGCTACCAAAGTCCGTCGGTAGTCCAGGACCTCAGGGGGGCCCAACAGCGCCAAAGAGGGGAAGGGGCCATCCTTAGTCCAGGAGTAGGGCAGGGCCCAGGGAGGCACGCCACCCCTGAGCCCCAGCAGCAGCAGCTCCGGGTAGATTCAAGTTGGAGAACAAGAACAAGTCCAGGGTGTCCCAGCACCCTTTTTATACACACATTCTTGGTCTGAAGGGGCAGGCAGGGGGAGAACCAGCTGGAACTGGTTATGGGGGATTCTTTACACTGGCCAGGCTAGGAACATCAGCCGCACCCCAGGGGGTGGAGCCAGCAGTGTCTGGGGAAAACCCAGCCTCATTCATGACACTCAAACCAGACGGTCAATCCACAAGCAGACCCAGGCTCACTCCTCCCCTCACATCAGTATGCTAAACACTCCATTCACCACCGGGCAGACCCTCCCAGATCCTGGGAGCCAGGCTCACCAGCCAGCCCCGGCCAATCATACGCCAGGCACATATTCCACAAATATGCCAACTTCCAAAAGAGGGACTTCTGCACTAGACACACTCATACCTCATATACCGTTGCGCAGCATTCAACCTCCCGAGTTCATCCATACCAGACTTGACCCTGCACACCCTACGCACCGGGAACTACTGAGGACTCATCCATTCCCCATGTATTCCTATGGAAGGGGAGGTCGCTCTCTCCTCACACTCACTCAGAGGGGGAATCACCATCCCCAGGTTACATATAGCATAAAAACTTCAGGGGCGGACCTGCCAGATGGGCCAGGTCCAACAAATGCTGTCTAGCATAGCTTTTTCTCCTAGGTGCGCTGGACTATGTATTGTGTTAATGATGACTTGAACCATGGAGTCGGGAAGAAACCATATAGATTTTCCCTTCGTCATCCATCCTTGATCCGTTTGGATCCCTCCTAATTCAGTCCATCTCTTTATTTCTTCTGGTGTAGCATGTGTCTGTATGTCAATTACATCAAGGGCGGGATCCTTAACTGTCATACAATGTGTTGGTGTCGGAACTATTGTCTTTGTCGTGTCAGTTGTATGAGTCCGGTTCTGAGCAGTCTGTTTAGCTGTTCTGTCAGCTAGGTCGTTACCCTGGGAAATGATATCGGTAACTTTCGTATGGGCCTTGCATTTCATAATCGATATTGCAGTAGGTAGATGAATCGCGTCTAATAGAGCTTGAATGAGGGGTCCGTGTTGGATGTGGGTACCGTGAGAAGTTAAATAACCTCTCTCTCGCCACAGTACGCCGAAGTCATGGACGACTCCGAATGCATAACGTGAATCTGTGTATATGTTGACTTTCTTATTTGTGGCTTGAATACAGGCTTGTGTCAGAGCGATGAGCTCTGCTGCTTGAGCTGACAAAGTGTCAATACAATTTGTTTCGATCACTTCAGTGTCTGTTGTGACTGCGTAAGCTGCCACTAACTCTCCTGTACTTGTTCTCCTACATGAACCATCTACATACAATGTCAGGTCCGGATCTAATAAAGGGATATCTGTCAAATCTTGTCTGGGTTTCGTCGTGATAGTAATGACTTCAATACAATCATGTGCTAATGGGTCTGTTCCGTTTACTGGCAAAAGTGTGGCAGGATTTAATGTATTACAACGTCTGATTTCTATGTGTGGCTGAAACAATGTTAATTCATAACCAGTGAGTCTTGCTATAGTCAAGTGTTGTGTTTGCGTTCGGTTCAAGAGAACCTCTACTGCGTGTGGTACTTGTACTGTCAATTGATGTCCTAACACTATGGCATCGCTTTGTCTGATTGCTAAAGCTGTTGCTGCCACCGATTTCAGGCACGCAGGAAGAGCCTGAGCTACGGGATCTAATGTACTAGAAAAATAAGCACATGGTTTGTGTGATCCTGCTTGTTCCTGAGTGAGTACTGACAAGGCAGTACCTTCGCGTTCTGTAACAAAGAGTGTAAAATGTTTACTGTAACATGGTGTTGCTAAAACAGGTGCTTGACATAAAGCTTTCTTTAAGCTTTCAAAAGCTTGTGTATGTTCTTGAGTCCAAGGGAGGACAGTCGATGTGGCTGCCTCCTGTGTTGTCAACAAAATGAGTGGTTTTGCTAGAAATGCATATTGAGGGATCCACTGCCTACAGTATGAAGTGAGGCCTATAAAAGCCCGCACCTCCTTTTGTGTCTTAGGTGGTGGCATGTTAGCAATTAACTGGATGCGGTCGGGTGTAAGCTGTCTTCCCTCCTTGGACAGCAAGTGCCCAAGGTAAACAACTTGCTGGACACAGAATTGCAGCTTAGAAGGGGACACTTTGTGCCCCTTGTCGGCTAAGAAATGTAAAACCGTCAGTGATGTTTTTTCACATTCAGGTTCGCTTCGTGCGGTGATCAGCAGATCATCGACGTATTGAAGCAGGGCAGTGTGAGCTGGCATGTGAATACTGTCAAGTTCTCTTTTCAGTGCTTGGCTATAGATGCTGGGGCTTTCTGTGAATCCTTGAGGTGCGCGTGTGAATTTAAAACTTCGTCCATTTAAACTGAATCCGAACAAATATTGGCTTTCCGGATCGATTGGGGAGCTGAAGAAAGCGTTCTTGAGATCAATTACAGTAAAGAACGTTGCTTCTGAATCTATGGCCGTTAATAATGAAGAGATATCTGGGACCACGGGGTATTGTGGTACAATACATTTATTTAATTCTCGCAGATCAATAACTAATCGATATACTGGTGGTGCTTTTGGATCCGTTCTTTTAAGAATCGGAATTATCGGGGAATTACATACATTGGAGTCGGTTTCCACAACCACTCCTTGTGCAATGAGCTCGTCAATGATTTGCAGCAAAGCCACTACAGCATCGGGTGGTAACTTGTATTGTCGCATTCGTGGTAGTACCACTCCTGTTTTTAGTGTGACTCGATATGGTGTAATGTTCATGCAACCAACATCAGTGGGGCCTTGTGCCCATAAATGTGCAGGTAGATTCTGCAGCCGGTGATCCATGTCTCTGGACACGTAGTGACCTTTGAAGTCACGTAAAAATAATCGTACTCCATCCGGAGAACAACATATTATAGCTCCTAGAGCTTTCAATGTTTTTATACCTAACAAGTTTTCTGGACATGATTTAGTAAGCAATAAATCTGTAGTTCGTGTCAATGGACCAACCGTAAGAGGAAGGGGTTGTGATACTTCATTAATGATAGGTTTTCCTGAGAATCCAAGGGAAATATTCTGTGAGCCTGAGAGAGGTGCCCCTGGAACTTCACTGCGTCGTATAGTTGTTCTGCTTGCCCCTGTATCAAGTAAAAACTTTCTGTCTTCCCCTAATAGTTCACTATGTACATAAGGTCCCTCTTGATCTACAGGAACCTCGATAAGGGGTAAGCCAACTTCCCTCTCTAGGCTATTTCATGTGTATCGCTGATAATCGGGATAATCAGTTTGTGCATACTGGTACATCTGTTGTGTCGTTGCTTGTGTTGCAGCAATAGGCTGCGCTTGTGGTGTTGCTACGGTCTGTTGTGGAGCTGTCTGTTGTGGAGCTGGCCTAGATTGTGCATGCTGAGGGATTTGTGATTGGTTCTGATCCTGTCTAGGTGGACGTGGTCTTTCCTGGGTTTTACCCGTGGCGATATTATGTTTCAGAACTGCACAATCGTGTATATAATGACCTTGTTGTTTACAATAGTTGCATGCCCCTTTCACCAGACCTGCGGAATCACCCTTTTTGTGACCATCAGCTGGAACTGACTGAGCCACAAGCATTTTCATTTTCGTGTCTTTCATACGTCTTTGTTCATGTTCTTGTTCTTCTCTAATTCTATTGTGATGATATTGTAACATTTGTAACATCTGTGACGGGGTATTACCTTGCCAGGTACTCTCGAATTTCAATACTCTATTCTTAACTTGTGGTAGGGAATTTTCAACTAATTTTGTCACAAACAGATGTGGATATGACTCGCTACTTGCTTTTATGCCACTATTAATACCAAAACATTTTTCAAATCGGGAATAGAAATCACTAGTGTCTTCATCTTGCTTTTGTTTACAGGCTGAGATTGCACCCCAGTCCTCCTTTTTCGTAGTTAATAAACGTGGCAGTACCTGCACTAGTAATCCTGGTAGCGCTGTAGTCTTTTCCCCAAGCCCTGATCCTGCAGCTCGGGCCTTTTCTTCGTTTTCTAATGCTGTCCAATCTATCTTTTGGTCTCCCACCTCCCATTCCTTTTCTTTGAGTTTCTCGTAAATACCGGCAGGCATTAATACTTTTAATATTTTCATAATGTCGGGGTAGGTATACTCTCCCATGAGTAACATGTCTTTTATCTCACGGTGGAAACCTGCTGGATCCTTGTCATGGCTGGGTACTACTTTCTTCATTTCTAATAATTCAATTTTAGTTATAGGCGTGTACACAAACACGCGTTTAAAGGTATTATCTTCACCTCTGATTGGGTGTACTTCGCGTAAGGGATTCTGTCTATCTATGTGATACATTTTTCTTCCCATAGTGGGAACTGGAACATGTTCTGGGCATACGAAAACTATATACTGGTTTCGAAATTCTAGAATTTCTTTAATTAAATCAGTACCTGAACCTCTCCATTTATTCGTGAGTAATTCTGTCAATATGTCAGGTAGGGGTCCAGGATCGGAGTGTTGGCTTTTATATAATATAAGGAGGTGTTGAATCATGTATATACCAGCTAAACACTGTTCATCTGGGGTAAGGTTCAAAAACGTGTGTGCCAACGCATCATCACTGTATTTCTCAGAACTGTCAGCCCATTGTACTGCTGACCTGGCTAATTCTTGTTCATCCATAGAATCGAGCATATGGTACCCCCTTCGGTCTCGGAGTAGTTTATCGGCGGCTTGGAATAGGTGTTCAGGAGACCTTATATTTAACATAGGGGCTTGACAATTTCTGTTACATTCTGGACGTATCGGACGTATTGGATCATTAAAGCATCTGGTATTATTAAAAGATCTTCCTCTACCTACATAAGCCATTGTCTCTAAGTGTCCTGTGGGCAATTCTGATTCTTCGTCCTCCTCTCCCTCTGATTCATGTTGGTCTGTCTCTAATCTTTCTTTATGTATTCGTTCTACTTCTTTGCGGATCTTTCGGCACATAACTACTATACATGTCTGTCTATCATGTTTCCCTTCTGATATATTCTGACCCCATTTGGTAAGTACTTGCATTTCCTTCTGCTCTACCTCAGGCCTGTCTTGGTTTCTGATCACACAGTTTATGAAGAAGCGTAACAGTTGTCTCTGTACATCCACTTTCTGGTATTCCATGGCTTCGTCAATACTTTCAGGGCCTCGCCCTGATTGGACAAAGTGGTATATATTGTCTAAATGTGCCACCATTCCTGGTAGTGTCGCTAAATACCTTGAAGCTCGTCGTATACGTAGTGATGACAGCAGCATACCGTCCCGTCTACCGGGCACAGGATCATATCTACAATCCACTAGATGCTCTTTAAACATGTCGGAAGTTGCTAGTTGGGGTGTACGTTCGTATGCTAAATCTCTAAGGGATAATTTATTTCCTCGGGGTGGCGTGGCAAAAATTTCTGTCGTTCCTCCTGTCGCACCGTCTGAGGTGCTAGGCACGAAAGGATTTGTTGGATGTAAGATAGAAACTGTAGATGTGGGAAAAGCGGTAGAAACAGATGGACCTGTGGGAATGTGCGTAGGAGTTTGTTGTTGCGGGGATACAGACGGATGATCTTGGCGTTGAGCACCATCGGTAGGCGGTGTGCGTGGCGGAACATTAGCATATTCGGGAGCTACATCATCTAAATAGGAAGAAAGGAAAACATCTTTTGCTGTTTTGGGATGTGCTTTTATCGGGAGTAATGGAGGTGTCAAGTCTTTCGGTATTTCCGGGGTGGCCTGAGGTAACCCTTCGGCCAGAAGAGGATACATACCATTCATAAGGGTGTTTCTTTGTCTGTCTACTTGTTCTGCTTTTACTCGGGTACCTTCCTCAATTAATATATTTTCTCGGGCTTTATTCGAATTCTCCCTACTTTTCTCTTCCTGTCTGAGCGCCTTTTCTGTACGTCTATATGATTCTTTACGCCATAATTCAATGGCATCTTTCTGTGACTGTCTGGCTTTCTTTTTCCATAATTCTTCTTCTACTCTCATGATGCAATCTGTATCCCAAGTCCCAGCTGCGGGCCACCTCTGACTTTCTGGTAAATCTTTGGTGTAGTCCACCCATAAATCAAGAAATAATACGGCATCTAGGCCATGCTTATGATACATAAAATACCCTGGAGTGTCCCTAGGTGGAATGGGAACAGCTTCTTCGAGTACCCCTTTTCTAGTTTTGATCTGTCTTAATTTCGAAAAGAGCGGCATTTTTAGACCTTATTACTTAATCTTGAACACACTTAATACAATAAATACAATAATGAACAATCATTCACACCACAATATGTAGAATGTATCAAAACATTTAACATTTAACAGTTAACGAACGATGATAACTAATAGAAAACTAGTTACTGACATAATACTGACACTAAATAATACTGGATTATATACAAGACATACTAGATATACTGCTAAACAGTACAGATACACTGCTGAAAAAGTGCAGACCGGATTTGTGTACCCAAACCCGTCAGGACCGGCACAAATTAATGTGCACGTCTAACTGCCTCCCCAGCAACGGTACTCACCGGGTAGCACGGAACGGAAGGCCTCGGAACTGAACTGAACTGGACCGGACTGGACTCGACTTGACTCGGAGCTTCGGAACCTGGTGGGCCTCTGTATACCTCGGATCTTGCTCTCTCAGCTAGGCTCTGGTCGGGATACTTCGCACTTCTCACCGCCTCGTCTGGGTGTTGATCGCAGCCTCAGTCGCCCCCGCTTGGCCGGAGGGAGATACAGGAAATCCTGCGGGTACGCGTTGTTGTCCGTCCGGCTGTGGCAGGAGACCGGGCCTGCAACGCACCTCCGGCGCGTGAGATGAGAAAGTGTCCCTGTTCGGGCGCCAATTTATGTGGTAAATATTTAATTACCTGTACTATTTTTCATGCGGTAAAGTCTAGTAAGAATAACTCAGTAAAAATAAGAGGCAGAATCCGTGGTATTAGAGGTTCTGAAAGGCTTTATTCCTTACAAGGAATTATGGTTCGAACCATAGGCATCAAATTCCATCACCACGAGGGTTCAGGAAGGGAAGGCAATACATTATTGACAAGTAAAGATATTTATATGAAAAGCATTACATTAAGACAGATGCAGGAGGCGTAACAGCTGATAATATAGATAATAATACACATACGTAATGTAAAAAGGCGTAAACATAGGCGTAGACTAGAAACGTCATTAAACATGATGTCACAGGTGGGTGGATCCATAAGAGAATCCTGCAGTGTCAGCAGAAATACTTGGCAGAGATGCGTGCGCAGCCGCATGACGTGTGATTGACGTGCAACTAGAGGGTGAAGGGGACTTGACATTTAGCTCTACATGTGGAGACAGAAGTCTGGGGGGTCATGTCAACCTAATCCCAAATCATATCTAATATCTTATGTTTAAAGAACTGTATTATCCAAAAGGAAAGGTCTCTCGGACGGAATCTATTCTATACTGACTGTTAATGCGTGTACAAGCGTCTGAGTGTCTACATGAGATGCGAGGGGGCAGGAATCCTCCATGGTAACAGGGGCTATGAATTACTTGCATGAGGACAGTGAGGCCTGGCCCTTTGCTCGGTAGCTGGAAGAATGTTTACCTAAACTACTAGACAGGAATGCATCGGATGAGGAGCGGAGCAGATAATCTTGAAGGTGAAATACAGTTTTTGGCAGGCAACAGGCCGGATCAGGCACCGTTAGCCGCGCAGGGAGTAGGACAAAGTTCATGGATACAGATGCGGGCTCGGACTGGAGCTTTCAGAGGCAGAAGGCAGGAAAAGGCTTGATGGCAGAATTCAGGGCCTACTCGCTTGAACTGTAAAACGTGGAAAGTGAACCACATAAAGTCGGTGGCCTTTCATATTTAGGAACGGAATATCCGACTCATTCATGGCGGATCTGAAAGAGGACATGTTGACGGTGGACGCACATGTATTTGCGTCTTCATAACTGGAACTGGAGGGAACATACATGTACTTGTAACATGCACATGGAGCCGTTGGGGTCTAAGATAGGGGACATAATCTGATCATAAAATTCATATTTCCTCAGCATACAGAAAAGAGAGTCCAGAAGTACCGAAGTTCAGTGGCAAACATATTTGAAACTACAGCCAAGAATTAATCTAAATTATTAAATGACAAGTCACAAAAGAGGTTAGAATATTACTTATGAACACATTTCTGCTCTAAGTCTCACAATTTGACTCCGTGTAGCCATCAGTATTATTCGAATGTTGGATCATGAGCTTCCACAGTCTGTACCTCTCTTGATTGTGGTGTTGTTTGCTTTTCTAGTTCTTCCTTCCAATCATCTGATAAGCGCTCTGATACCCTCACGGGTCATATTTGTACTATATAAAACTTTATAAATAAATAAATGAATATGGATTCTACAAAACCAGTTACTTAAAGTGAAATATTTTTCTGTAATACATGGGTTGTAGACAGAGCTTTGATGAAATGTACTCATTAACAGGCCTACAAGTTTTTTTCCCAAAAATGCACATTAATTTACCAAAACAAATCTCTCACTTCCTTCATAAACGTCATTGAGAAACATTATTTATTGTCATGGTCCTTCAGAAGTGCAAGTCTCAAGTTGTCCCATATTAGGTCAGGCAATTTAATCTAGTTTAATATTTTCTTTGCATTGTGGTACTTTTAGTCTTGTTTAAAATGTGAAAAACCCAATCATGACTACCAACTGAAAAAAAGAATAATTTTGTTAAAACGGGAAAGTGTGAATAAAGTACTTGTAGTTTAGCAAAAACACGGTTACGTTTGTTGAAATAAAGGAAGGAATGGGGCATAATTTGATCATGTTCAGTTAAAGAAAGTCTCCCGCTGAGATATTACAAAGGAACATTTGTAAATTTGGTGATACACTCAATTTCAAGTGGAGTCTGAACCAAGAAAAATGCCTGCTGTATGTTGACCTTTTAATAAATTAAATAATGAGTGGTAATGGGTTACAAGTTTAGAATGTCATTGTGGGGTTTTGGTGATTACATAACCCACAATACCAAATGTTCTGTAGTATATGCACTATTCAACTTTTAATAAGCAAGAGGATCTAACAGACTAAATGAGGGCATCAGAATCAAGGAGTAGTGGACTGAATGTAATTCATAACCTCTTAAGAATTCTGTTTCTGTCAATTTGCAGACAATATTCACTGCTCCTTGGTTGTATAAAAACTCCATTACTTTTAACCTATGTGGTAATGTATGAGCTTGCAGTAGTTGGTTGTTTATTAGTTAAGAGAAATGCAGATTAATGGTTAGGTGAATTCGGAGTAGAAAATAATATGACGCATGATATGAAATATAAGAAATAAAATTCTCCAGTGAATTTACTAAGAACGAGGGACTCCTGTGCAACAAGCATTGGCAATGCCAGTAGGTCTGCCGCCATCTGCCAGAATTTTGGCAATTCTTATTTTGTTTTTTCATGGCTTTTGCTGAACTTTATTGTTTGGGCAACTGCTGAGAGTTTGTCAGTCTAAAAACAAATTAGATTCAAGATGCCATAACTCATAGTCAAGGTTACGGGTAACAAGAGAACCAGATTGTCGTTTGGAACCTTGGGTAAGCCTATGCGTAAAGAACAGTGGTCCATAGGTATCATAATCAACACAAATACATTGTATTGGGAATTATATAGCGCTTATTACTGCTAACGAGGCATTGAACCGCTTTACAGCGAGTAGCACACAACTCCGAAACCCAAGGTTGGTTACTGCGATTAATCATGTGCTCCCAAGAACAATTGTATGCATTTTCTCCGGTTACTTTGTGATATATTAATACCAGTATTTGTGTAGTCATTAGTGGGGGCTATGTGGTTTCAGGTAAATGGTTGGTGGGATAGACAGGCTGGTGGAGATTAGGAAATGTGAGATTACAGGGATAGCGTTTTAAAGAGGTGAGGTTTTGATCTATGAAAGGAGGTATCAAAGAAATACAGACTTTGATAAGAAGGCATGAGACTTAGAGGAGGCTACTCTCAGAAATAGAAGTTATACAGCGAGTGAAAGGTAAGAAGAGGGTCACTCTGAAAAAAGGAAAGGAATCAAGTGGGAGTAAGCTATGGTGAATTGTCAATGCAGAATCTAGGAGTATAGTGTGAGATGGCTTTCTGAGTTAGCAAGCAATAGGAGAACGGAAGCTGTAAAAATAAAAAAAAAACATAATGCTCCGTATCCACAGCAGCGATGTAGATCAGTTGTTGAGTTACATATACAGATGCAATAACAGAAAGCTCAGAAAGGAACCAAAATACCAATTGAGAGGCACACAATAGGAATCACATAAAGCTTTCACATGTTAAAGCCACACCCTCTATTATATGAACCATGCCCCTTTTACAGACCCCTCATTTCATTCCACTTAAAGCCTTGATCCTGGCAGTTAATACTTCCTTGCCTATAGGTGTAGAGTGGCTCCAACATCATTTTCACCACTCAGAACCAGAAGAAGCTGTTTATCCAAAAACATGTTGCATTCTAAAAACTTGTAGTTTTGCATTAATGGGGGCTGAAATATCTCAGCATGAAAAGTGCTGCCAGCCGAAATGCTAGGATTGGCTGTATTTTTGATGCACGATATGGAGTCACCAAGCAGCAAGTCTTTCAGCCATAACCGGCCTTCCTTTCTTTAGCCACCTGCAAAGCACTTTCGAATTATCCTTTAATATAAGGTGCTGGGGCTTTCAGCCCCATACTTGCAAAGTGGTCTGGGATGAAAAGCAGGCAGAGCTTACATGTGCCACACAAAACACAGAGCTGACAATTCACCTGCAATTCACACTAAGCAGGTCCATAGAAATATAACAAGACTAAAATGCCCATAATGTACTAGGTTATCAAAAGACAACCTAGGGCTGGGCAGGGTGCATGATGACATGGAGTGTTGGTGTTCACCTTATAAGTAATCAGCTCCCTAGGGGTAACACTGGGTCACACTTCCAGTCAGCTCTCCCTTTCTGCAGCACCATTCTGCGACATGCAGGTCTGGACAGCACCAAGCATCCAGCCCCCCCAGGAGCAGCGGTGATAGCGGAGCACTGTGATCTAAAGGATTCACACGCACCCCCCAAGTAGTAGCGCACGCAGGGATAAAGTATTAGAGCACATCCAGGCAGAGACCAATGCCCGTAATCCACAGTGGCAACGGCGCTGACAAGTGACTGGGCCTGACGTTGAGCCTTAGGGCTTCTGAAAAAGGAGCTGTCTGACTGTGGACCACAGAAAAGGAAATGATCAATTTATTTACTGGTACATAAAAAAAAACATTTGAAACAATGTGACAACGCAGTGGGTGTGTGGTGAGAAACGTGCTTGGTGCTCTCATACAAATAATACACACATGTGACAATACGTGATCAAGAGTGTGTATCAAGTAAGAATGACCAGCCCATTTTATTCTTATGTACAATAAAATTAGGTCCACAGAACTAGTTGAAGATGTTTCAATCCCTTAGACAGATAGAAGGATCATCATCAGGACTCAAAAAATACATGAGCCTGAGAAAAATAGAGGACTGTAAGAGAGCACCGAAAATATAGTGTTGAGAAGACCATAATATGGGATTCCAATGTATACAATGAGTGGATACTCACTCGGCACCAAAGAAACATGGTTGAAGGCACCAATGGTACTAATGATGATCCTTCTATCTGTCTAAAGGATCGAGGTGAGAGAAAGGGTTACAAAGAAAGAGACAGCAAAAAAAAGAAAGAGAAAGAAAGCAAGAAGGAAGGAGGAAAGAAGAGAAGGGAGGAAAGAAGAGAAGAACAGAAAGAAGGAAGAAAGGAAAGAAAGAAGGAGTGAAACCAAGAAAGAAGGGATGAAACCAAGAAAGAAGTAATGAAACCAAGAAAGAAGGAATGAAAGAAGGAAGGCAAGAAAGAAAAAGTAGGCAAGAGAAAGAAAGCAAGAAAGAAGGAAGACGGACAGAAAGAAGGCAAGAGAGAAAGAAAGCAGGAAAGAAGGAATGTAAGAAAAAAGAAAGCAGGTAAGACGGAAAGCAGGAATGAAAGAAAGAAGGAAAGCAAGAAATGAGGAACAAAGCAATAAAAGAATGAAATAAAAAGGAAAGCAAGAAAGAAGAAATGAATGAAAAATGGAAAGAAAGAAAGCAGGAAAAGAAAACAAGGAATTAAATAATCAAAGGAAGAAAAAAAGAATAATAAACAGAAGGAAAGAGGAATGATAGAAAGACCAAGGAAGAAGGAAAGAAAGGAAGAAAAAGAAGAATAGAAAAAAGGCAATAAAAAAGTGTTTCAAGTGCTTCAAATTATATACAATAAAGGCTGGTTTTCTCACTGAGCAAAGTTCATTAAAAAACCATTGGTGAAAGAGAAACTGCATGTGGTACCTGTGCGACAACTAAACAAAATAACAATACAATTAACAAAGTAAAAAATTAATTCAAAGGAAACAAGAAACAGTGAATTTGAGTGTTCCACACTGAATTAAAAGAGGAACAAATGGATTAAGTAAAATACAACAAAATATGTCAAGTGAATGCAGAGATAAAAGGTAATAGCATGAACAAAAATCTATCATTAAAAATCGGAAAGGAGACTAAAAACTAGGGGTGGGCGGAATTTGCGAAAGCGACTTTCGCAAATTATCGCGAAAATATTCAAAATCTCCGCAAACACGCGGAAATATCGCGAAGATGCGGAAGTTTTTCTCCCGCCCGTTCGCGGTATTTTCTGCGTGTTGGCGGCTCGCCAACTTAGCCATGCGGTTGCTTGCGGGCGCGGCCATCTTGTTTTCACTCTTCTCGCGGTGCATGATCGCGAGAAGAAAGACGTGATCGCGCGATGCATGACGTTATTGCGGGCGCGAACTGTCGCGAGACTGCGCGAAAGGCTACCAACAATCCAACATCTTGTGGAGAACGCGACCGGATCGGGAAAACTTGTCAGCGAACGCGGGGATTCAGGTAAGGCGATCGCGCGCGCGCGAGAATGTATTATTTTACAGCGCGAGCAAGAATCAAATTATCGCTAAACTGCGGAATGCGGAAATTTTGACATTTTCGCGCTCTCCGCGGAACGCGAAAATGTCAAATTATCGCAATTTCCGCGAGCGGAACGGAAATTTAGCCCAGGCCTACTAAAAACCCTTTGTTATCAATGGGATCCTGTAGGCCGAAGCCTCACATCCCTTTGCACATGACTCTCAGTGGACCAAGATCGGGTTAAAGTAATTGTTTTGTCTTAGCCTAAATGTCTAATTTCTAATTTACAAACTCTTCTGAAAATCTTCAGTGGACAATGCTTGAAGCTATGGTCAAGAAGGTGTTGATGAGGTTGCGTACGTCTGTTGAGGAGTCTCATAGGCTCTGAACTTTGCACCAAAATACTCTAGATGGGAATAATATTAAAATGAAGCTGCTGAGACTGGACCTGCTGGCCCCAAAGCACAATTTCCAGTTGCCAGAGTATGAGGGATGGATTTCCCCATAATTCCTGTTCATGCCTCTTTAACAACAGCTTCCTTTGTTGACAAGACCTTCTGCACTCATAGGCACAGGAAAGGAATTCCACAAGGCAAACAGGATAAATGTCCAGTTTTTCTTTAAGGCAATTATATTCAGTGGTTTCTGAACACTCTGCCCTCTCGAACCATAGGAAACAAGTCCTGTATCCCCATATCTTTGGGAAGAAACAAAAGAGGTGCACAATTTCCTCCTTGGAGCAGAGGTTCAATGTGCAGCTGATGACAAAGGTCAAAAACTACTGGCCTTGTCATGAGTCCATCTAAAAATAAACAGTGTAATGACCACACATGTAAAACCTAAGGTAAGCGGTATTAACCATTTCTCGTGTGAATGAGTCAGTGGATAGCTAGGACAGAGTAGGATTCTCAAAGTACGTAGGGTACTCAATCTACGTCCTCTCTGGTAGGTCACTGAGGGATAATAGGTCAAAACCCTATCTAATGCTGTGTCACTTTAGAAGCAATGCTAATGTCTGCTACCGCAAGAGCCTTAGCACTTATCCACTGACTCATTCACACGAGAAATGGTTAATACCGCTTACCTTAGGTGTTTACAAGTGTGGTCATGGCACTGTTTGTAGATGGACTCATGACAAGACCACTAGTTTTTTTTTTACTCTAAAGGGAGAAAATACAAAATTTGCTACATCACGTGTCACACAAAATATGTAGTTCATGCCATAGTGTGCAAGTGTGGACTTATGTACATTGGGAGTACCATCAGGTTACTCAAAGAGAGGATACATGAGCGCCAGAGGGCTTTAAAGATGCGGGATTTGAGATACCCAGTAGCAGTACACATCAATAAGTGGGAACAACAAGGTATACATAAATATTTTGAATTCTTTGGCATAGACCATATTTCACGAGACCCTAGGGGCGGTAATAGGGAATGATCCCTCAGAAGATGTGAAGCTAAATGGATATTATGTTTAAATTCAGTAGAATCTGGACTGAACACAGACCAAGAGCTCTACTATTTCTTGGGAGATAGGTGAAGTAATATGTCTGTCCTGTATTACTATAGGGTGGTCTTTGAAATGTATTACTCTTTCTCTGAAGGATGTGTATCTAACTTTGAGTTGGCTTACAACTATGTACTGCTAGGTATCAATGATTTGTATTTCTACAGATGCATTACAATTTTATATACTAAATTATCTTCTGTAAAGTGTTCTTTAGGGTTACTGCCCCAGGGAAAAATCTATAGACAATGAACGATTATGGGTTTTGGGCTTATGACTCACACAGGTTCTCTATTCCACAGGGACCCATTAAGTATTGATGAGGGAATTGGTTTTATTATTGGATCTTCGTATGGTACTTTCCTTATTACAGATTAGTATCAACATAATACAGGCATTGTCACATTAGCAACAAGTTGGTTACTTACAGACTGATCTGTATACTTAGTTATTGTTGGCGCAAGTGTTGTTTTACTTATTTTGACGTGGATATACTCCGATAGAGTTTGGGAATAAAAATTTTGTGATAAAAAAGACGCGGATAGCGGATGACATTAAATCGGTTATTTGGTTGATTACATTATAATTTGTCAGCACATGATGAGATGTTTTGTACATACTGCTTTCGTTGTTATTGGAAATTGAATTACTAAATTATGATACATTTCAAGATGGTGCGAGTTTTACAACCCGTTTTTTTACTTCTGCGATAAGTAGAGGCCGAGACTAGTGTCTAAGTACACGTGATATCCGGGCAATGGCAAAGGTAATTAGTACCTTAAATACGATACACACTACAAGATGGTGCAGGCTGGACTATCTGCCATCTCACGTGTATGCTTCATTACTGTACCAAGATGGCAGGTGTCTTTAGTAGATATAAGGAAGATGCATTCATGCGCTCGCAGTACACGAGCAATGGCGATTGTACGCCGGTACGGATAATAAGGACAGAGGTGGACTTTGCTTCCCGCACTCCGGTAAGAATCACAGTACACTTGTTAATATCCCGCAGGCAGTCGGGACTGTTTTTATAATGCATGGGGGTTCAGGACTTTGATTCACCAATGTAGTCATATGACTGGTATGTGGGGACGCGCTTTGGACTCTCGTACTAGCCTTACAATGTGTAAATGGCATGTTACAGCACAGTCGTGCATTGCTACTCGGAAGGCGCACTCTCTGAAGGATTAAAGGTTTCACATGGTTTACGGATACGCGTTTCAAATTCTCTTTTTCTTTCGCAACAATTGTGGCATTTTGATAACTTTCAAGTAACATTATTCCAAATAAAAGATTCTCGCCCTGGCTTAACTTTGCCAAATGACATGTTAGAGCATAGTAGTGCATTACGTTTGGTATTGGCTTACTGTTTGGATGATTAAAGGATCAAGACTTACCGTTTGGATGCATTTGAGATAATGGGCTCATGAACATTGATCTCCTTAGGAGATGAGTGATAGTATTATGGACTAAGCAAAACCAAAGGGGATGATTAACGGAGTGTTGAACATTGCAAGCACTCACCCCCAGTCAACTGATCTGGGTTTAACCCATCATCATTCTTTAGCTCACTCCACCACCCCAGTTCAGACATGGCCATTTGCAAATCAGTCTGACCCTGTGCCTCATGGGAACAGTCCAGCCCGAACTGCCAAGCCATGTCTTCCTTGGACCGGAAACAAGCATCCTGGGACCGGTTTCTGGCTAATCAGCCGTCATCAGCCAGGCTAGCTTGAATCCAGTGGCAAAGTGAGAAAGTGACCCACGTCTGGGCATACCCTGCCAACTTAGGGCGAACAAAGCAAAACCAAAGGGGATGATTGATGGAAAGACATGGCTTGGCAGTTCGGGCTGGACTGTTCCCATGAGGCCCAAGGTCAGACTGATTTGCATATGGCCATTTCTGAACTGGGGTGGGGGAGTGAGCTAAAGAATGATGATGGATTAAACCCAGATGAGTTGACTGGGGGTGAGTGCTTGCAATGTTCAACACTCCGTCCATCATCCCCTTTGGTTTTGAAGTATTATGGACTACACAGAGACGTGTGTGTGTGTGTATATATATATTAGGAAGTGTCACCAATTGCTATATGAATATCTACTTACCTGGACTGAGACTTGAATAGGATATAGGATAGGACCGTCACACACTAGAGGTAGGTGTGTGATATATATTCTGAATCTGGCATTACAGTTTATGACACGTATACCCACGTGTTTATACTAATTGGTACACTTTCTCTCATCTAGACTGACAAACTTTCACAGGTATCTGTTCTTTTTGATATTGTACTGAGAACACGAGACTTTTAGATTTCCTCTCCAAACTCTATCTTGCAGGAGGAGATTCACTTACTTTCCTGGTGGCAGTGGCCTTTGTGAACACTATGCTTCTTGTGTAAACCCAACTAGTAAATAGGGCATTTATTGTGTTTCTTACTGTTTTTTCACTGGGTTGTTCTTTGGATTAGGCACGAAATTGCCTCTGGGTTTTAATTAACATGATATCCACGGTTTAGGATTGTAATCACATTAATGGTGGTTAGGTGTCATTCCAATAATACATGTGGACATTGAGACTATATTGTATTACTTGACTTATTACAGCCCTGAAGAAGTCGTAGGGTGACTTTGAACCTGATGACGAAACACGTGTTGGCTGGTGTGAGGCTGATGTGACTACATGAATAAAATGAAGTCTGGCTGAAACCTGGATTAAAGACGTGAAGATTATTTTGGATATAAAGGGCCTCATGTAGGTAGCATACCAGTTACCACTTCTAAAATACCGAACGATACCGAATCGGTATTTTAGAAGTGGTAACTGGTATGTAGGTAATGAGTCGGTATTTTTTACCGAATCGTTACTAGTCGGTAATTACCGAATCGGTATTTACCGATTCGGTAATGAGGCATACCTTCCCATTGATGGGAAGGTATGCCTCATTACCGAATCGGTAAATACCGATTCGGTAATGGGGGGAACACATACAAGGGTGGCAGGGTGTCACATTGACACCCTGTTGCACCCCTGATTCGGCCATGTGTGCACATGTGGCACACATACATGCCCTAAGGGCATGTATGTATGCCACATTGCACACTGCTACGCGCGTAAAAATGCATTTACACATACATTCATTATTTACCACCAACTATAAGTTGGTGGTAAATACCGACTCTTAAACACACACACACACTCCCCCTACATCTCGATTTTGCTTTCGGAATTTACCGAATCGGTAAAATTACCGATTCGGAAAAGTTACCGATTCGGTAACATTACCGATTCGGTATTATTACCGAATCGGTAATTTTACCGATTCGGTAAATTCCGAAAGCAAAGTTTGTCCCCCTACATACCAATGGCCAAAATACCGGTCGGTAACGGTATAATTACCGAAAATCGGCCGTTACCGACCGGTATTTGGCTTCCTACATGAGGCCCAAAATGTGGACACTCATGTATATGTGCTCATGGCCTAGGTTTCCACTTCTGCAAAGCCTTCTATTTCTTTGCTCCACAGACCACAACAAAAAGCTGATCATCCACTTGAAGATCTTTTGTAAAAGCTGAGTAAAAACTTGAAGCTCTTTTGGGGTTCAACCAATGGTGCCCTGGAGCAAACATTGCTGGCACAGTGATGAACTGCCCAACATGAAAGACAGTCACAAATTTTGGTAAGAAGGCTGCTTGAGTTCTCAGGAGTAACTTGTGTGGGAAAAATGTGGTGTAGAGTAGGAGTGGGGGGAATTTTCGTAGTCGCGCTATGCAAAGCTCCGCAAAACGGTAAAAAATCTCCGCGAACAAGCAGAAATTCCGCGAACATGCGGAATTGCTTGTTCACGGTGTTTTTTTCCTGTTCGCAATCGCTGTTTGCGTGCTCGAGGGTAAATATCTCGCGAACAAGCATTTTGACAACGCGAACAAGCAAAAAATTCCGCGGAGCCGCGGAACGCAGAATTTTGGGCAATTCCACGTGCTCCTCGGAACGCGAAATTACCCAAATACTGCGAGTGGAACGGAATTTACCGCCCAGGCCTAGTGTAGAGAAGTTGCTTTGAAAGTGCCTGAGTTAATGAAATTTGCAATGATGAAGTAAGTTTTGTTGGTCAGGAAATGCAGCAAACAGCTATACATCAGATTGAAAGGTGTACACATGAGGAATGTCAAGATCAAGTTAAGGTGCCAATAAGCCATCACAAAAGCTTAGGAGGAAATGTGTGTCAAGCCTTAAATAAATCTTATCACAACAGGTGATTTGAACGAGGATGGTTTGTTCGGCATAAGAAGAAAGGCATAAATGGCAGACAAAATACTTTTACAGTCCTATTGCAAGGTCTTGCTTGGCTAGAGAGGAAACACATAAAATGAAATCCAATAGCTTTGCCTCTAAGGGGTCTAAATTCCAGGCAATGCACCAGGTTACAAATTTGCAATTTTTTTGTTTATGGTGAAACCCAACAATGTTAAAGTTTTTACTATCATCTGGAGCTGGTCCACAATTGCTTGCGGTGAGCCTGCCTTCGGCAGCCAGAAAAAAAACTATTCCAGAGGCCAAAGGGGATCACGATAAATTGAGAAAGCTCCTGGCCCACCTTGAACCACAAGTAACAACTCTGGGACTGCAGTGTCCTGCAAGTTCAAGGACACTATCCAGTCACCCAGGCCCAGAGCAGATCTGGGTCAATGTGAGCATTTTTAATCTGTCCTTTCAGAGGAAGGTGCTGAGAAGACAGATCCCAAGATAGGCATGAGGCCCCAATCCCTTTTCGGGGTGAGGAAATAGTGAGAGTAACAACCTCTGCCATTTTCCAAGTTCAATGCCCTCCCTATGGCATCTTTGGAGAGCAAGAGGAGCCCCTCCTGTAGTAGGATGGATGGACAGATGCTCATCTGAAATCTGCTCTAGTGTGGGAGGGATATTGAGTGAAGAGGAAAGAAGAAGTAGGGCATAACCTTCTTGAATAATTTGGAAGACCCATATGTCAGGTGTGATAGAACACCAACCATGGAAGGCAGTGATGGATACTGCCTCCCACTGGATGGGTATGCTCCGCTGAGAGCAAACTAAAGCAGTTTGTTGGCCATAGTAGCGGCGGAGGAGAAGGTGAAAGACTAGTGCCACTGCTGTCCCACTTGTTGCCGGACAGATGCACAACAGTGGTCATGAAAGGACTGGGTGGGCTGTCTGTTGCACCCCTGGTTGTGATGGCTGTCTCTGGCGATTTGTAATATCTCCAGAAGTAGCTCCTACATTTCTGAAACTGGTGGAGAAAGAGTTTGGCAGGGGCCAACAGCCTCAAAGAATGTACTGTGGGTCCACTGTCTTTAAAGCGCTCCAAAGCGGGACCCGCCTTGATTCTGCGGGGACGAGACCCATCAAAGTGCAAACCCATAAAAAAAGACTGCACATTGCTGCTCAAATTAGTGAACCTCATTCAGGAATATTGATAAAGGGCAATACCAGTACCAACTACTCTGCCAAGGCAATCTGTGGTATACAATCCTGCTCAGAGAACATATCTGGCAGCGTCCTGCCCATCATGTATTACCTCGGTAAAAGAGGCACTAAAATACTCTGGGAATTCCAGCACGATCTCGTTGCCATGGCCCAAATAGCATGGTTGTATCGATCCAACAGACACGCCTTGGCACCTTGTTTACAGATTGCAATTCCAGACTGGCTGAAAAAAATATACATTTGCCTAAGGTGTCAATTCTTTCAGATTTTTTATCCGGGGAATGATGGGAAACAAATTAGGGTTCACTTTACTAGTCAAGGTCTGTACAATGCATCTTTGTAGTGCAGGGTGTCCTTTGAGAAATCTGGGTCAACAGGCATGGGTCTGTAATGTCTGGCTCCCTGCCTGTATTCAGAGGAGGGCAAGAACATGGTTTCGACTAAGTAGCCATCAAAGTATCTGTGAGGACATCATTAAATGGTAAGGCCTCAGACGTTGCTGGCCAGGGCTGTAGAATTTCCATTGAACATTTGTATTAGCCTCAGTGATGAGCAGCTGTAACTCTAGCACCTCAACTGCTCCCTCAGAATCACCACCACTGTGAATGAGGAACTTTCCTCCATTAGAGGCCCACCTGGTGAGTCAAACTCTGTCACAGGCTAGGTCTCAAACCCGCTGGTGTTTTATAAATTTAGGTACTAGCATCACCAACATCCGGTGGGCACCCTGCTCCGGTACAGGGTCAGAATCAGAAACAAAAACATAATAGAGTCTCTGCTGATAGTCACAACATGGTACAGGCACAGGGTTAGAGTCAGGCTACATGACAACTGGTTGCACTTTTCTAATTTTGAGCCTGACATTGGTTGAGCTTGGGCTGGTGCCGGTTTGGGGTCCGACATCAGCAGTGAATCATCATCTGGTACCAGTGAAGTCTGCACTGGTATCAGGGTGGCAGCAACTGACGTGGATCATTGGGCCAGAGTAAAAGTCTGTACTATAGTCGATATTGGCTGGGTAATGGGTTCCAAGAAGACAGAGGGCACTGGGGAGAGACCTGCTGCCGGTAACCAGACTGGACGCCACTGCGGTTCCGCATGGCCTGAATGCACACCAGAGGGAGCCAGAAATGTACAAAATATCTGCAACATAGCCTCTCTAATGGCTTCAATCCCTAGCAAGGTCGATGATGGCCTGGGGAACTCAAGTCATGTCAGAACAGTTGAGGAATATGCTAAGTGAGTGGTAGCCTTGACCGAGTGTGACACGCATCTTGAAGCACTCGCCTTTGCTTGTTGGAGTAGCAGGATTGGGTGAGTCCCACTTTGCTTTTTTATGCTTGCATAAGGACTAGAACTTGCTGGAGGACTTGGGAAGTGGAATGGTCATGGGATCAGCCACAGAACCGACCCCATGCTCGTAAAATGGAGCAGGCGTGAGAAGAACGTGAAAGCCATTACTACTCCTTGTGGCCATTGACGTTCAGCTTTGCCTTCTGGTCTCTAATTACCTCTGAGTAGATAAGAGGGCACTTATCTCATGACTTAAAAGTTGTGTGCCGAGTCCAGGCACCAAAGATGCACCTCATGCGGGTCCGTGACTGACATCTGCTTCCTGCAGATGCCGCATGTCTGTAAACCTGCCATTTTCCATTGGGACATTGTTCCCTAGGACCCTTGAAAAGTTGAAGTCATTGGAAGACCCAACAATTCAGGAGCAGAGCTCTGGATCCACATCAGAATATGTGAAAAGAAAGGAACTGATATCAAAGAGCAGGGGTAGCACTTATATGCAGCTTTGATCTTTCACATTCTAGACAGCATAGAGCCAACCTTGAGTTGCATGACACTACCTAACGGTGCAGAGGAGCACTACTAAAATAAATCTCTGAATTGAGTCTGGTGCCTGGGGAATATTCTAAGGGAAGGAATCTACAGTTAGAAATATCCATCAGAAGTCTTCTTTTCTTTATCCACGTCAGGCAGTAATCTCTTGGGAGCAGGTCAATCAGTTGCGTTAAAGTGTTTAATGAGCCCATGATTGGTGATGATCTTTTTGTAAATAAGACAGATTCTTGCATTTTCATCTCTTAGAGTTTGCAAGACCTAATTTCTATTCCATGGATAGGTTTTTAGGTGAAAAGCTATGCTACAGTCTCCTTCTCCACAGAAAACAAAATGGTCGATCTTCTGTTCCCTTTATCAGAATTCTCCAAGTCTCCATATTGCTGCCTATGACAGCCCTGTTAAAACTTCCAAGTAAAATAATGCTTGTTTAAAAAAAAAAAATTGGCACCCTCTTAATAACATTAGGTGAAGGGATGGTTAAACAAAACCTAGAAACCAATAACAATAACTTCCCTTTCAGGAAAAATGTTTTCCTATGCTATTTAATACCATTATTGAGGAGGGGAAGGACAGCACGACTCACTCAAGTCTTCTGTGAGTTATAGCACCATTGCATACTCAATAATGCTATAAATAGCCTATTACACCCTTCCCATCTTGGTGTGTGTATATACTTGAGCGGCTCCAGTGTGATGAGTGGGTCCTTTCCCTGCCTCAAAAATGGTATTACATAGCATATTATTCTCTTTGGATCTTCATGTATAGTTTATACCATGCTGTTCTTTCATGCAGATTAGATAGAAACAAAGTTAATTAAGTAGAAACGGAGCACAATCTTGCTGTGCACACTCAGATAGTGCAATTGTATGATTCAGGGGGAGGGTGTGTGTGTGTGTGTGTGTGTTTGCGTGTGTGTGTATGTATATATATATATATATATATATATATATAGATCATATCTATCCAATAATAAGGATTTAAGGAATTATTATAGAATGGAACACAGTTATTTCACAAAGAATTTTAGTCCTTAAACTCATACTTAATCCTTGATGCCCCTACACATAAAATGTCTTTCATAATTGATTGCCATTCTCTGACACTGGTTGCTCATCCGCCGATATGTACAATTCCAGTCTGCATATATCACTGTATTAGGTAGAATCCATGAAAATATACCAGCAGAATTGCTGGGGTTCCTTGGGTCCCACTGTCCACTGTTGCAATGCCTGCTATAGTTTCAGCGCTGGATGGGGTTTAAACTGTTAGGTTATCAGACAGTAAGGGACAAATCAGCTCTTTCTCTGGAATGAGGATGATGGGCAAGAATGCTTAGAATGTTTGAGTAAGAAAGGGGAATTCAGAAATGAATTATAGGGGCGTGCAATTTCTGCAGACATTGTGGTAGGAAATGGCTCTTCAGAAGTCTATAGATCAACTATGCCATTATTTTCTATATATATATATATTTTTTTAAACTGTTTTATTGGTAAAAACAAACAACAGCACAGCAATGCATTGAGGTTATGGCATGCATGGGGTGAACGTGTATTCACGCATTATGATTTGGTCGATATTACATTGATAGCATTATTATAAATTGCAGCAATAACATCACAATCCTCCACTCGAAGGTGACCCATCAAAAGTGAACACATTGTCAAGTCTCATATTGTAACTCCGCAGTTCAACTGTTGGAGACAAACATATATCTCCCCTATATTTGTTCCACATGCCCCACTTGCGTTCCCACTTTTTGGGGCATACCCTGTGTTTGAAAACATCTTTTTCGGCTATCATGGCGCTGTCCATGTCAGCCGCCCAGTCACGAATACTAGGCATCGCTCCCACGCACCATTTCTGTGCGATGTTGCGTTTTGCAATAGCCCATCCCAATGAGGCCCATGTTTTCTCGGTCTGTGTTAGGTCAGTGGCATCCCACACATTGAGTAAGCAAAGTTTAGAGGAGGACGTCAACGTCTTACCCCCAGCCCTCTCCATTTGTTTGGTAATGGCGTCCCAATATGATTGAGCCGCTGGGCAGTCCCATATAATGTGAAAAAAGTCCCCTCCTGGCGACATTGTTTGAGACAAAAGAAATCTGTCAGTCTGCCCATTTTGACTAGGATGCCCGCATCCAGATAAGCTCGATGGAGGATCTTCAGTTGGACCAGTCGCAGTTGCATGGAGATAGCCACCTCTCTAGGGGAGGCCAAGACATCACGTCAATCATCCTCCTCAAGAACGCCCAGGTCCACCTCACAGAGTTATGTTCTAGATTTTTGCAGCCTGGTGTCAAGTGAGGTGAAAGATCACAACAGTGGTAATATGAAGAACCAGGCAGGAAAACCTAGAATCTGTCAGTTTAACACACTATTAAAGGCGCTGTGGCATACAACTGAACATTAGATGTTTGAACTAGTGAAATGGACGCTATGTTAGAGCTTAGGTAGTAAAAGGAAACACTAAGTTGAATACAAGTTGAGGTGCTATTTTTCGCACCTAATAAATGATGATATCAAAGAGATTGTTATTTTTCAGATGTGATAATCCTACCTATTACGAGTTGTTGGGGAATTACATATGGATTTTGGTGTTTAACGCTCCAAGATTCCGCATTATATGGTAAATACCGTATGGTTTCCACCCGTTACATTGCCTTAGGTTTGACATGCCAAAATGTAACTAGGGTTGAGTTATTTAACTCATGTGATAATTATCGGATGCGTTAAATAACACTCACCTCATAATTCCAACCCATGCAGAATTACCCTACCAATACACTCTCTCTCCCTCCTTACCCTGCACCACCTCCCCCACCCTCCCCCCTCACCATCACTCTCGGCACCTCCCTGCAACCCGTCTGCCCCACCTATACCCCCTCTAAGTATGGCTTAGCCGTCTCTCAGTCCCACCACCCTGCACCTCCGCCCCCACACTCGCCCCCCACCATTACTCCCAGCACCGCCCTTCACCCCCACAGATCCTGGCATTGCCCTCTCTCTGCCCCCTCACCCAACTCGTCCTCCCCCACCCTCCCCCTCACCATTTCGCACAGCACCTCCCTTCAGCCCATCAACCCCACCTTTACCCCCACTGATCCCAACTTTGCCGTCTCTCTGCCCCCTCACCAGCCCATCAACCCCACCTTTACCCCCACTGATCCCGACTTAGCCGTCTCTCTGCCCCCTCATCCTACACTTCCTCCCCCACCCTCCCCCCTCACCATTACCCTCAGCTCCACCCTTCTGCCCATCAACTCCACCTTTACCCCCACTGATCCTGACTTAGCCGTCTCTCAGTCCCCTCCCACCGACCTCCTCACTCCCCCCTCATCGACATACACACAGAAAGAGCACTTTGCTTTATCCCCGACCACGTCTCCCCCTCAAACAACACCAAAGATGCTACTACTCCGCCTACTCCCTCAGTCCATCTTTCCAATAAGGACACTCTCACGCCTGACTCCAGATTTGACCAGATATTATCAGCCCTTCAGCAAGTCAAATATGACATCCGAACCCTACACGATCTGATATTACAACAACCCAAGTTCACTTGCAGTAAACAGGAATACAGATCTTTCCCTCGCTCCAAGAACTCCAGTCACACCCACCATCTACCTGCAAGCTCCCAGCCTCAGGGGTCTCCACGTTGGAGTACAGTGCCGCACCCTAATGCCTTATGCCGCCCCAGCAGGATGATAAACCCTCTATCTACTATAGAAGTAGGGGCCCTCCTTTGCTCATACGAGCTTCCTCCCCCTCCACTGAACATTGGACTTCCAGTTATCTTACATACAGAATCCCAAATTCAATCTATCCCTATCAACACTCACAGAGCCACCAGACATAACTCCAGAGACATAGTTGAGAATAACCTCACTAGAATCCCCCTCACAATCGAACCCACAACAGTATCCAACAAGACGCGGCTAAATTGTATTCTCCTAAACTGCAGATCTGCATCCAGACATGCATCTGAGATAGCTGACCTACTACTCACTAACGAACCTGACATTCTGATCCTGACGGAAACTTGGTTAAATGATACATCTACACCCATCATGAACATCTTGCTACCCCCCAACTATGACATCACCAGACTCGACAGAATGGACAGGCCAGAAGGTGGGATAGCCTGCATACATCAGAGCAGTGTCCAACTCCAATGCCCCCGCTTTTTCTTCCTGTGAATACCTCTGCTTAAACATCGCCAGTAATAACAAACAAATCTGTTCTTTTCACACTTTCTACCACCCTCCTGGAGATAACCTCACATTTATAGAACAATTCATAGATATTCTAGCGTCAAATTACAGCCATCAAAATAAGCAAATATTCCTGGCGGACTTCAACCTCCACTGGGATGACCAGAACGACCCTGCGGTAAACAGCCTCAAAGCCTTCCTCGCCAACCTTAATCTCAACCAAATATGTAACAGCCCTACACACGACAAAGGTGCAATTCTCGACCTAGTAATCTCTAATGTGGACTCCACACAGCTCGACTCGATCCTCCCATGCGACTGGTCTGACCATCACATTATTACTTTCCAAGTCTTGGAAGAGGTTAAACGTCTCCCAACACAACCCCTGAGAACTAAGATCTGGAAGAGAAACCTGAAAAACATCGGCTCTAACCGTATAGCATCAACTAACTCAAACCCTCCATGTCCCCCGGAAGACCTAAACGATGTCCAGGGGCTGACCAATCACTACTTTCACTCCATGAACAACCTTCTTAATAACATAGCCCCGCTTTAACTGAAAAGAGCTTCCACAAAAGACTCAAAACCTTGGTACAATGGGAGGCTAAATGAAGGCAGGAGATCCGCACCCTCAGCTGACCACCTCAAGCTTCTAAGACTCTCCAGAAACTCCTATTTTAGAAAAATCTGAAAATCTAAAACAGACTTCTTCAGGACTCAACTAGACCAAGCCAAGAACCGCCCCAAAAAGCTATTCGATCTTATCAAAACCCAAACCAAGAGCATACCCAGTCTCCCGAACGCCATCCCTCTTAATCTACCCAATTGTGAAGAATTTGCCTCCTTCTTCGCTTCTTAAACAGAATCCATAAAATCATAACTACTCAAGTACCTATTATCCATCTCAGACATGGATAAGAATTCATCTGTGCCCCTGGCTGGTGCACAAACTAACATCCTCCCAAAATTCAAACTCAAAAACAACGCAACTTGGTCCCACTTCAACACTTACAGTGAAGACTCCATATTAAAGACGCTAACCTCTCTGAAACCCTCCAATCCTTTCACAGACCAGCTCCCGGCTAATTACTTAAAAGACTTAATTCCCCTATTATTACCTCTCTGGACCAAGATCATAAATACGTCCCTCCTTCAAGGATTCATTCCAGACATCCTGAAAACAGGTCAGGTGTCGCCTATCCTAAAGAAAACAACAGCTGACCCCTCGGACCTAAATAACTATCGTCCGATTTCTAACATACCTATGCTAGCCAAACTCCTGGAAAAATGTGTTAACTTGCAGCTGAACAGTCACATTGATCAATTCAACCTGCTTAACCAATTTCAATCAGGCTTCCGAGCAGGTCACAGTACCGAATCAGCCATGACACATGTAATTGACGACGCTCTAAAAATCCTGGACCAAAACGAAGCTTGCTTACTTATCCTACTCGACCTATCGTCAGCATTTGACACCGTCAAACATGACAACCTGCTTGAACTCCTGAAACACAGAATGGGATTGTCTGGTACTGTATTTAACTGGTTCACCTCCTTCCTTCAAAACAGATCCCAAACATTCAAGGTCAACCAATCCCTGTCCGACCTCATGCCACTCACATTAGGAGTTCCACAAGGCTCCTCCCTCTCACCGATCCTTTTCAACCTCTTTATGGAACCTCTTTTTTTTTTGTTGAAACATTTTTTATTGTTTTCAAAGCAACAACTCAACACACGTTCCACTACCCCCACCCTTCAAAGGAGTACTGTACATTTATCGTCGCTACCAATTATCCAGGAGAAGAAACATCCTTCCCACCCAGTCCCCTTTCCCCCCCCCCTCCCCCACCCCATGTCAGTGTGCCCCCGTCACCTACCCCTCTTCTGATGTACCCCACCTCCACAATGAAGTATGTACGGGTGCTCAACCTCTCCTTAACAAAACAGAGCCGTCCCTCGCGCCGAGCCAAAGTTTATGCGTCCAGGGCCTACCACTATTCCCCTCCTACTCCTCACTCCCTGCTACCTTCTGCCTATCAGATGTGCTCTCCACTTCCCCTGCATCAGACATCAACCCTCTTTATGGAACCTCTTACCGATCTTCTCAGCCTCGCCAAGATTCACTTCCATATGTATGCAGACGACACCAAAATCTACATCCAGATCCACTCACTTGATGACATCAAATCACTCAACTCCACTCTACAAAAAACCCAAACATGGCGGGGCCGAAAACCATTTGCAACAAAATTTCCTCAAAACGGAATTCCTCTTAATCGCTCCCCCTAAAAAAACTCCCACTATCCTGGATTGGCTGAAGCACTTAACAGCTCTCAAAGGACAACCTCTCATCGTCGACTGAGCAAAATCGTTAGGGAGAAGGCTTGACAGCAACTTAAAGATGCAGAAGCATATCAGCGCTTCCACAAAAAGAGCCAACTTTCACCTGAAGACCCTGCTAAAACTGAAACCCTTTCTGCCAGCCTTCGATTTCAAACAAGCAGTTCAAGCCCTAGTAATACCTAGAGTTGAATATGGGGCGGTAACCTTATGCTGCCTCCCAAGGTCATCGACAGCCCCACTAAGAGCCACTATCAACTCAGCTGCGAGACTCATCACGGGTTCAAAGAGAAACTCTCACATATTCCCTGACCCGAGAGCCCTCAACTGGATACCATTTGAAGCTAGAATTCATCTTAAAATCGCTTGTATGACGCACAAGGCCCTACACCACAATTCCCCGCACTACCTAGCTCAGAAACTGGAGCTCTCTGCGGGCAGCAGAGCCTCCAGGAGTGCCAAGACACTTCTTCTAAAACCACAACGATTTGCCAAGAAAAAACCTATATCCGCTCATTCTCTGGTATGGCTCCTAGGATCTGGAACGCTTTGCCCACTGAAACAAGAACGAACCCGTCCTCTGCCTCCTTCAAAAAAGAAGTGAAAGCGATCCTCATGGCTAAATTCACGTGAACTCTGGCCTGTTGCTAGCTTTACTGTATATTATAACTATCTATGTCTTTGTGCTCAATAGCTGTCATTTTGTATTTCACGATAGCAGATGTGTACATGTATATACTATGTATAGCTGTTTCACCTATATCTCTGTTTGCTACATCTTGTTTTCTTCATTTGACCTGTAAAACGCTCTGATACTCACAAGGGTCTTGTTCGCGCTATATAAAACCCTCAAAATAAATAAAAAATACCCTCCGAACTCATATTTATTATCAAGGTGATAATGAGCGATTTGAGTCAAGTTGTGACCGAGAATACTTGGGCAGAGCTTGATGCTTAATAATTGTGTTGCGGTTCAAGGTAAATGATCATCAGCAAAGTTAAACCACTTTACAATGACCACAGCTAACTGTAGAAGAAGATTCCACGCATGCTCTGTTAAGACGAAGACTAAAAATAACAAGTATTGTTCTGTACTCAGACCAAATATTCATTCACCAATAAGAAATGCTAAGAGGTAGCTAACATTTATTTGTAAATGTATCTAGATATAACTTCTCAAATGTGTCATTGCAACATTCATTCCACACTTACCAGTGAATCTTTTGTCTTCATGATGCCTGTGACAATAAAAAAAAAGGATAAAATGTGAGCCAATCGCAGAAAACTATTTCTACTCCTGTTATGTTAGGCTACGGGGCATTGACGTTAAGGAAACTGCTGCTGGACATAACAAAAACTGGAAAGGAGAATGTATTTGGCCTTCTCCTCACAGTGCAACTGTAGCAATGCTGTATTAGAGCCACCTTTTTTTTAGTGGTTGATACTCATTCTTATAACTTCTACTCAGAAGTGTTACAAGGTAAGAAGTATATAACACGCACTGGGAAAGACAATAGTCTCGTCTTTGACAGATGCTAGCTGACATTTTACTTTGTCAAGCATTGTTGCCAATGCTGGACAGAAAACAGCTCCAGGGAGAGGACATTTGCACATGCATGCGTCACCAAGGATGCGCATGAATGCGTCAAGACACTGCGGAGGACAGTTTTTAAAAATGTACTGTTCCATGATGGTAGATGCCCCCCTTGCAGTATTAAGTTTAAAAAGTGTGGGAGCAAATTGGAGCTAATGGCTCCTCTATAAAGGGAAATGTAATTTAAAAAAACTATGGGAAGGGGGACATATTAGCAACACAGGATTAGGAATGGGGTGGGGAGCAAGTAAATGATGCTGAGCAGTGGGAGCAATGAGGAGCAGGGAGGGGTGAGGGACCGCTATGGAGAAGTGAGGGGACGGGGGACAGGAATGGGAGGAGGAAGCAGCGCATGGGATAGAGAGCAAGAAAACACATGCAGTCCCATAGAGTGCTGAAAGAAAAAGATAAGTACTTCCCTGATGCTAGCCATGGAGGAATACAAGTCATACAATCGAAAGGAGGATGAAGAAGAGATGCTCTAGGGGAGGGACAAACAGAACAACAGGAATGCAAGCCATTCAATAAGAATTAAGCGAATGAGATCACAGCATAAGCAATGGGCTGACCCACTGCCCACCCTAATCACTGGTATTGAACAGAATAGGTCATTGACACCCTACAACTAATCGCTGTCTGTAGGCAGGACCTACAAAACATACCACTATGCAGAGCAGATACCCTAAGCAGAACCAGGTGTAAATGATTTGTTAGGTACATGTTATGTTTGTGGTGATTAGAAGGTGACGATACTGAGATGTCAAAAATGATCATGTCTGCACATTAAGGTTTTTTATAAGCCGTCGTGGAGTACTCCTCAACCACATGCTCTGATGGTTAATTCATTGCAGGGCCGGCTTTAGGGCAGTGCGACTGGTGCGTCCGCACTGGGCGCTGATCTAGAAAGGGGGGCTCTGTGCTTAGCAATAACTTATGATTTAAAGGCACATGCTACAGTGTTCCTTGTACATCCAGTTCTCAGGCAACAATGAAAATGTCAAGATAACTCTAGTGATTAATGTTCCTGATAGAGAGAGAAAAAACTTGGAGTTTTGTCTAGTGGCAGTGTTGACTCGCCATGAAGTAGCTCAGAAGGTTAATATGCCTGCTGCAAAGACCAGATCTTTATTCTATGCTGTGTCCTCAGGTAACGCAACTGGTGCTGTGTAAAGCGCTCTGATACCAGATACCGGGTCAAGTTCGCGCTATATAAAACTCCGTAAATAAAAAAAATAGCTGAGTGGATTAGTAAAGCCAGTCTTTACCAGCGCTTTAAAACAAGTGAAAATATGTGAGAGAGGGGTTATGGAGAGATAAGGGGCACGCTTGCCAGATGGTAGCGAGAGAATCCAGGAGGTCAGGGGCGCCAAAAAAGACTGGGTCTTTAGCATGAATGGTAAAGATAAATGAGCAACAATTCCTTAAGTCGGGAGGGGGGGGGGGGGCGGGGTTGGGGAGGGGAACAACTGTCCTGCATATTTCCAAGTGTAGAAGAGCTTTTTTGAGATATTTAGATCTGGCTTGAGTGAAGTGTTAAGTTGACAATAGAGAAAAATGCACTGAAAAGAAAATGTATAGTGAATACGCTCTTCCCAGTACAGCAGCTCTTCCAGTGTACCTCAATCTGGATACTGAAGTACGTGGACCCACCCACAGCTCCGCCAATACTTATCCATCCCGAATCAGGCACCCTGCGCTAGTCCTGAAATGGGAACCACAACTATGGCAGTGAACCTGTAGCACCACCCCTGTATTTTTATGTCAACAATCCATGCATTAAGTATCAAATAAAGATGTGTACCCATCAGTTGAGTGTGTCGTTTTAGCACGTAATTTTGAAAGTAATAATAGGCTACATTAGTACATATTACCCCAAGATGCTTCTATTGTTAACATTTTATTTGTAGTGTTGTTTCTTTGATTCCTATCTTAAGGTAATAGCACGACAGTGCTTGGACCTGGTTCAGATGTGTTACAGGAACCTGGATGTGACGGGGTTAAGGATAATTCTGACTCCGCTAAACAGCACATGCACATTTTATTTTGACATATTGTAGATTCTACTATGTTGTGCATACCGTTAAAGTCTGCTGTCCACCCCATCCAAGAAGCAGCAGCAGCCTGTCAGCTTGCAGGCGAACAAAGTTCAGGAAACAGACCGTTTCACCCCTACAGAAAGCAAAGTTATCTGGTAAAGGGGTGTAGTGTCTGCCCCCCAAGGTTGCCAGAGCGCCACCTAGCGGTAGGTTGCTGCACTGCACCAGGGCCAAGTGAAGACTGCAAATTAAACTGGGTCCCAGCGAAACCAACCATCTCTGCAAAGTTAAAGCTGGTTCTAGCGTCTGACACAAGTAAATAGCCTTCAGAGCCTTGAATACTGCTGTCCCTGTGCAAGAAGGGACTCAGCAATTCAAAATTCCATAGCCCTGCAAGCGGAAGACAAGAACAGTGCCTGCCGCCTCAGCGTAGTGCAGAGGAAGAGAGAATTTGTCATTCACCCCCATGTCTAGGCCGTCCACTGTACCCACTTGCAGTGATGGGAAGCAGCACAGCCCCATGACTTTGCTCAGATCAGTGAGTTACATACACACCATAAGAGCCACTGGCAAAGAGAACATCACACACTGGTAGAGACTGACCCCCCCAGCAAAGAGAAAGGAGTAAGTCCCAAGCAGCACAGCAAGACCCCAAAGCAGCATGCCCATGAAATGCAGAAGGCATCTGTGAGAGGCACAGCCAGGACTGGTGCTGAGTGCACCCCCTCTCCCCCACCCCAGTGGCCGTATATCACTACAGCAGCAGCAAAGAGCCCCCAAGAAGCACTATGCCGCAGAGCAGAAGAAAACACAGCACCTAGCAGAAGAGGAGAGCATCATAAGCTGAGCATTGCAAGCGCCAGGTGGCAAGAAGCCATCACCGCAAGAAATAAAAGCAAGCATGCCAAGCAACAGAAGAGGGCGCCCATGAAGGAGAACAGAGAGCACGAAGTCAGAGGTGCGCAGAAGGCCTCACCAGCGAACTTGACAACACGGGTAAGCGCCCAGGAGAGAGAGACCTCTCCACAGAGAAGAAGCAATGCTGAAGGCAACAGGGATGGCCTCCAAATCTCCACCGCTCCAGCGAACCCCGGCCCTGAGCCTAAGACAGCACAGAGTGGTGTCATCCCTCACACTGACTCACAACAGAGTCGCCAGTGGCACAAGACAGACAAGAGGAGAGTCCCACACTCTACGTGGCAAGCTGCCACCACAACATGTGCTCCAAAGACATGCGACACGTGGCCGGATGCCACATCGCACCGACAGGACTGACCCGTGATAGGTCCGCAGCAAAGAAAAGACAGTCCTAAGAACAGGACGTGACTAGTGACATGTCCGTGTGGCGCAAACATAAACCATGTGGCATGACTCCACCTCAGAGCAAGGAACCTGGTCGGAAAAAGGAGAAGAGCATGGCAGGATGCCACATCGCGAAGGAGGTGAAGAGCGTGGCAGGATGCCACACTGCTTAGGAGGAGAAAAGAGTGGCACAACGCCACAGGGCAAACAACCACCACAGGTGTGCAAGAGAAAAGAGAGACAAGCGATAAGACAGAGGACTCATGCCAGCACTGGAGAAGGTATTCAGCAACACAAGCCAGCCACTGGGGTGCACAGCCATCACTCGAGACAGCTTTGCGGGAGGACCAAGCATCAGCCGCTAGCAAGCCCGATCTGTGTCCAGGCCCCACGCTTCACAGTGTGACCGTCCACTCACCTGCCACCGGCTGCTCAGCATTGATGGCATCACAGGTAGCAAGTGCACCTACCACAAGACAACCGCAAGTGTCCATGAAGTTCCTCCAGTCCTCCAGACTCCAAGATATTGCCCTTAAGCATGATATCGCCACCGGTCCCCCCAAGCGTAATAAAGTAATCGTACTCATCACCCAGATGCATCACCAGAAACACCGAAGGAGCATTGAACCACCAGAATGGATCCAAATGCCTGAAACATCCGGAGACTGGAGACACATCCCTGGTGCCGGGGGAGGCTAGCCACCCAGGAACCTTCTGTGTGCCCTTGTAAACCGGAGGCCTGACAAAGAAGAGCCTACTCAATCATTGGACTATCCACCCTTGGGGTTGCACTTGGCTTGGCCGTGGCCCTGTTGGGAGTTCCGCAGCGATCCCTCAGTGCGGCCTATGTGGCCCCACACACAGACCACGCAGTCACATAGCAATCCAGGGGCAAGGGCCTCAAGGGAATTCCGGTGAGAGCGAAATCCCAACAAGAGAGATGAGTCTGCAGCAGCTCCATGACAGGCACCGGGAAGCATGGAGGTTGCGGATGGCGACTGGCCACCCGAAGACCACCTGAGGAAGGCATGTCCAGACAGCCAGACCACACAGACCCTGAGACATCACCCTTGGCAGGTGCAAGAGCAACTTGGTTGTGGTCATGTTGTCAGTTCCTCAGCCTATGAGTGCCTCTGCACAGTACACATGGGCCCGTAACAGCCCGGAGGAAACGGCTTTAAGGAGACTCATGTGAGAGGGGAGGCCAGGCAAGAGAGGGCAGTCTGAAGCCGCTCTGCCAAGACAACTGGGAAGCATCGCCTTCGAGGAAGGCCCTCATCCACCAAGGTCATCCTTAGTCTTTGCAGGTTTTGCTGGCCATTCGATCCTGAGCGCCGTCAAAAAGATCTCCAAAGTGGACTCCACCATTGCTCCAGATGCACCCCGATTTGAACTGTGTGAATAGTATCCAACACCGTGAGATCAGGCCAGTCCAAACTACATTGCCAAGGTGGACTAAAGCCTCCTGACCATGCAGTCCAGAGCCCCAGCACTGCCCAGTAGATGGCCTGAAGAGACTCAATGGTGCTGTGCATTTGTTGTTTGTTTCCCACAGGTTGGACTTTTGTTTGTTTAATTTCCAATAACGTTTGGGAGGGATGTAGTGTCCTACTGGACATGTTCTAGTGTTCAGCCTTGTGCTGTAACCCCACTCTACACCCACTCATCACAGGCATCACTGGTCAGGTGACCCTGCGAATCAAAGGGACCGGGCGCATGCGCCCTAGGCCAGTTACCAGTACCCTACTACTGTGTCCATGTGACTTTCTCATCAGCATGTGGGCCTAGCGCCCACGACACCACAAAGGGGACCTAATCTTTGAAGCACAGGAGGGTGAGTACTATCCAAACATCAAGTGTAAGAAACAGGTCACCTCGCCTAAAGAAACGCCTAGGACCAAATTGTAATTGGCATTAGGTGAGAAGATGTAATCCCCCTCTCCCCCCTCAACCTCACCGGAGTTGAGACTGTTCCTAATAGATTAGATTCTACATATGCGACACAGCCAAGAACGGCTTTTGCACAGCTTGGGGAGATTTATGTGCACACAAACGCATTTATGATTCTGAAATTTCACTAAATATGAGAAACCTCAAGATTAAAAATGCATTTAAAATGGTGGAAAATCTACCAATACATGAGAATTTTCTGCTGCCAGGGGATTTTGAGGGGTGTCCATGCAAAATGCATGAAGCACCCACAAACCGGAATGCTTGTTGAGATTTACACCTTTTGCATTGCTATTCCCACTCTCGCCATTCCCACTTCCTACTCCCAGAAAACACTGCGATAGCTATTTTTTTAGGGTGGTAGATGGAAGGGACCATCTCCAAATTACAGGAGGTTCTGAAAAGGGAGAAATATTTTCACTTTGCGGAAGTAGCAAATATAAATGTGGGAATAGATTTGGATGATAACTCCCAGGTATTTCTGGCTGCCCTAAATTTGCAGGAGAACACTGGCATTATGACTTGCACATCTATTGAAAAAGTAGGAAAACCCCTACATTTCTGACTGGTTTAAAACAGTTTTGTATATCGGGCACTACTGGTTTACTAAGTGAACAGGTCAAGTTAAAGATCAGCCTAATGAAACATAAATTGGGCAAGCTTTATACAATAACATAAGATATTCACAACACATTGAGCTACTTATCTTATTTTTGAAATTCTGTTGCACTATCAAAATTGATTATTTTGGGGGATTATAGATATTTTATAACATGTCTTTTGCACATTGTGAATCCCCAGACCTTTTAGAAGATTGAACCCAGAGTTGTGTGAACAGCACCAACAGTAAAAAGCACGTATGCATTATGATACTCTCACAGTGGTATTCCTGCATACAATGTAGAGAGAATATTGATAACTTTATTGCGTATAAACAATCTGATATTTTCTTATTTCGGAATACATTTAAAGTCAATATTACTCACTTCTTACTGCTGTCTGAAGATGATCGACTGTGCCTCATATCCTTGAATACAAATAAACATATTAAGGGCTAAGAAATAACATGTTAAAATAATTAGCATGGAATCATTTATCACTGTATGTTTTGTGAGAATTGGAAGTCGTGTACGATTCTGCAGTCAGAGAGTCCCACTAGGTCAACTCCATTCCATCACCACAGTCTAAATACTATCCCATGCTCCACTGGATTCAACAGAACAATGTAAATACAACCTTACCACTGACACTGTTGAATGTTAGCTTTCAATATCACATGTGCTATAACTTCAGAAGTAGTATGTGTAGGGATGAATAATACAAGAGAGCCAAGAATAATACAATAGAATAATACAGTAAAAGCCAGTCTCTAATTCCCTTCTTACAGGTGACTTATGGTGTCTCTAGAGTCGTGTAATAACAAAATGATGTAGTTGGTCAACTGTAATAATTTATTACAGTTGCATTCTGACTCATAATGCTTGCTGTCAGCAACTGAGGTGAAAGGTAGGTCATGGAGCATTATTACAGCTGCAGTTTTGTTGTGAACTCCAAAGTAAGACTCCATTTTTAAAACATTGAGTTAGCCCATCTGCTTTTGGTCCACATTCAGCATGTCATTGTTTTTCGGAGAACTTGTAAAAGTGTCATTTTAATCTAAACACTGATATGCTATTACATTAGGCGACACAAGCCTGACACAAACTTCTCAGTATCTACATCTCAAGGTTTAAGAGTGCACATGAAAGGAAAACATGTAGTTCATGTTGAAGTTTTTATCATGCAGGTTTAGACCAGTTGCACCCTGAATTTTAGAAAATCCCAACTAGATTTTGCAATACATGTAAAAAGTATGTGGTCAGTACACTATATAAACCCCTGGAATGATGACTGCGTTGGAGAACCTTCGCACCAGGTTATTACAAGAGGTCCTGCAAGACTGCCAGAGCATTCACTATTTTGTCAAGTGTCGATCCAATGAAGAGAGGAGCTGAGTCCAGCTGTTGTGTGTTTTCCTTCTGTCTCTCCTGGCTGAAGTCTGATAACACAGCTGATCTGCTGTGGACAGGTGTGCAGTGCAGAGGGCCGCACTAAACTCTAGAGGCAAATTAGCTATTCCATACTCTCATAGTGTAGTGCATACAAGCAGTGCAGGCGGCAATTCATGGACAGTAAAAATATGTTTACTCTCAGCCTAGGCAGTCTACATAAAGTGAACATGGAAGAAAGGGTTCCACCATCTTGTTATTAGTGGAACTAGATATTCTGGGTCAGGTCTATGTCCACTCTCCACAGGAAGTGGTCATATAGGACACCCAAGGGGTAGGTAGCCCATTGGCTACCACCTTACACTCCCCTTAACGTTAGTATTTAGGTGGCACCCTGACACCAGGGACTCCGATTCATCAACTGGGAACAGAAGGAGGACCAAGAAGAGCCAAAAACGCAAGAACTGTGGATCAGACCCGGATTTGGTGCAAAACTCTGCCTGCTGCTGTCCTGACAATTGCAAAGACCCAACTTGTCTTGCAGCTGTGCAGTCTCTAAAAGCCTTGGAGGGCTGCCAGCACTTGCCAACCAGCCAGCATCTCCCTTGAAGTGGATGAGCCACTTGCCTGCAGGCACCAACCACACCTGCCCAACACAGCCTTCTGTTGACCCCCAGGCCCACTAAAAGAGCAGCACCCAGAAGAAAGACTTTGTGGCTCCCAGAGGTCATTCCCAGCCCCCTGCAAGTACTGAGCCATAAGACCCTCCAGGAACCCTCCAGCACCAATACTCTGGGTAACAGAGCCCTTGCAGGAACCAAGGCTTGTTTAGTGTCCAGGGTGGGCACCAACCCTGCCAAGACTGACCTACCAATGAAGGATGTCAACATTACTAAGGCCAGCAACGAGAGTGGCCCTGCTGTCCTGTTTGCAACCCATCTCCAGGCCAACACCGAGAAGTGAGAGTCTCCAACGCTAGCGACCCGCCTGACAAAGCACTTCTGCAACCGAGCCCCACAGCCAGAGTCCGAGCCAACCAATGGTACCCCCTTACTCCAGAGACCCTCAAGAGCTGAGCCCCCCTTTGGGTTCGGCCTGAATTGTCCCCCAAGTCCCCACTTGCAGCCTTTTTCTTGTTACAGGTTTCTCCATTGACTTTAATGGGTAGCATTTGAGGCTACCATCGCGACCAGCACTTCTGCACCCACACACAGCAGGGCAGGCAAATCCAAACTACTGATGGTTCCTTAAGTCCTGAAAAATAACCAGGAGAATCGTTTGTAAGTTCACCTATGAAGTGAATGTTTCTCCCATAGGATAACATTACCGCTTTAGAGGCTCATGCTTCATATCTGAAAGCTGTGATTCTCGACTGTTTTTCTTTCTACATAGTGTACCTGAGTTTGGAACACTGTATAAAAAGCCAGAATCCTACAGATGCTCAAACTAGGAAGAGAACTGTGTCAGGTTCATGATTTGGGGGTGGAAAGCAAGGAAAGAGAGTAGGGGGCTGCTCAAATAGTGTCACCCAGTGGTTGACAACTGTTTGAGGCCAGTGGTAAGTACTGGAGCCAACAGACTAGGGGTCATGAAGCAACGCTGGAAACAAATTAAAAAGCAATCTCCAACTCCCAGGAGAAGAGCCTCAGTGGTACCATAAGCTGGGAGCGCTCCATGGGAGACAGGAGGGTCTGCAAGGCTACCATTCTCTCTGGATTAGTCCAGTGGCCCTGGACTAGGGACTAGGGAAATGTATTTAGGGGATGATCTAGGCCTCAAAGTAGTTCCCCTGCAGACTGTGAGGTGACAAATGGTGGGGAGGCTAAGTACTCCAGAAGGCCCAGTGATAAGGATATTCTGCCATCCTATTGTCGGTGGGTGGCAGAGAGAAATCTCTGAAGGTGGTGGCTGTTGCCAGAAGCATTCTCTTACAGTTACAGGCCTGCTCAAGGGAAGGCACAGAAAGGGTCGTCACCGGCCTCCTATCCTCAGCGGCAATGGCAGGTCCCGCACTCTTGGCCATGGAGAGCTGGACGCTTAGAACATTGTGAGATTGGGACACTTCTTTCTACCCAGTCCGAAATGGCCTCCAGCTCAGTCAAAATAAATGTGTTTCCGTCTACCATGAAAAGAGGCGAGAGTACTTAGTGCCCTGGTCCCAGAGTTTCCTCTTGATGCCTAATAAGTAAAACTGTTACTGTTGGACAGCCAGAGTTTGGCCTGCAAACAACAGCACCTGTCGGTTTTCATCTTAATGAGCACCACTCAGATGACTTCATCCCTGCCGCAGTAGTGAAGTAGGCAGGCAAGGAAAGTAGGGGGAGATAAAAAAACAAAGAGTGAGGTTATAAGCAGTAGTTAATGACCTGATCCACCCTGCCATGAACGGTACTGGGTTGGACCCCTCAGCGCCCCTTTGGACCCCAACCACTCATAGATTAATCCTCCTGAAGTGGCCTTCCACATCCTCCACTGAGCTCTTGAGGAATAGCAATTGGTTGGTCAAGCCTCAGAGTTGGAGACAGTAGTCTTGAGTCATTGGGGCAGTTACACCATTGCACTCTCTGTTTAGGGTTTAGGTTATCCTCTCAGCCAGCTTTCTGTGATATGCTTGGAAGAAACTGAAATCTAAGCCGAAGTCATCCACTTTGGCCTTCAGGACTGCTTTGTAAAAGTTGATGACAGGTTGTAAGGTGTTGAATTTATCCCTGGATAGTAGCGCAGCTGTCTCCCTAGACGTCTGAAGAGAATCCGTCAATATCGGAGCTTTTGCGTGAGTTGATTTAATGCGGCCTCTGCTTGACACAGGTGTTAATGGTGTAATCGATGGGTTCTCCTCCTGGAGAAACCCAATGATGATGCAGCATGAGCAGCTCGGTGTCAGATCAACACTGTGCTACCCTATCTCCACTCAGAACTCCTGCTTTTCCCGAGAGAGGAGACTGCAGTGGTCCAGGCTTCCAATGGCAGATGAGGAATGACAGGCCCAATCCTGAGGGTATCGAGCACTGACTGTATCATGTTCAGAAAGGTGCCAGATACTTCATCATATCCTCCGGTTATTGGTGCTTGCAAATTTAGTGAATGGGGCCCCCTCAAGAGCCGGCACCCCAAGTTTGTGAAAGGCAGCCCGGAGAGCAGGCGCTCAATGTGGTCACAGCAGGGGATAATGCCCGCAATACAAGGAGTACGGAGTCTTTTGCTGTCGCTATTAGAGCTGATGAAAGACTTTACAGGGGAGCCGAGTCCTGTCTGAAGGATTCAAGAAGCCCTGGGGGGAGGGGTAACTGTTCCAGTCACCCGAGCAACATCTTTCCTCTCAGGATGGCAGTGCAGAGTCTGAAAAATGGGGCGGGGAGACCTCTCCAGAGTCCAAGCAGGTAGTGGTCCTTGATCTACGTAGCACTCAACCTTGCCTCCTGTAGACCAAGGCAGAGGAGAATACCGGTAGTGTTGCCGTCTTCCAACAGTGATACTGGGTGGAGAGCAGAGATCTCACCGATTAATGTCTCAGACTAGAGCCTCATAGGTATGTTGCAGGATTGTTGGCCCTCAGGCACATCCAGTAGTTGTGTAGGCCAGCCCTCTGGGTCCGCTGTTTGTTGCAAGAGCCTTAAGGCCCAGTCTCAAGGAGCCACGGTAAGATTAATGGGAACCGAGGACTTAGCAAGTATAGGGTGTCTCTGTTTTTCAGAATACAGTAAGGACAAATGTCGCTTCCAGAGGCATTTGCAGACTGGATAAGCACAGTCCTCAGTGCGCCTGCTGCTGACTGTAGGGGAGGCCCTAGTCAATCTCCACAAACCTCCCAGGCGTTAGAACTGTGTGGAGGGCCCATACAGGGAGCTGATATGGGTGGGGTCATAAGAAGCAGGACAAGGCATTGGGCGACCACTGCAGAGCTGACTTACCGGTCTCGGCCAGCTTTGATAGGGGCTGGGGCCCCGGTGAGCCAAACACAGATTCTCAAGGTGGAGGGTCTTCTTCAAATCTCAGCTTCGCCATGCTGGAGACCTGTAGGCAGATGGGTGTCTTGGAGAGTCCATGCTGGGGCCTCTCAGGCCAATGCCACCCATGAGAAAAGACACACCAGTTCCAGGTGCTGTCCTTAACCAGACCCACCCCGATTTGTTCAGAGGGCAGCCTGATGGTGTGTAGATTTCTGCAAGGGGATCGCAAAATTCCAGGGTTTAATCTGACTAACCAAAACAATGAATTGCCATATTTTCAAACTGAAGCTGCTGCAGTGCTCTAATGATAGGAAGTTTGATTCCTTAATTATTAGCGCCTACCAGTTTCTCCCAAGCCACTGAACCAGAGGTGTATTTGATAAAGTACAGAGGTAAGCGAAAATAGAACTGCATTGTGCTACTATCTTAGTGGGCATTTGTCCGATGATATTAGTGTAGAAACACCATTGAATAAGTTTGAGCAGCTTTCCCAAAACCTTCACTAGTGCATCAAGTACAGTCAGGGTGACAATTCTCATGGAAGCTACAATCACCCTTCAAACCATCATTCAGAGATGTTTTTAAAGAGAGTGGTAAACTTGTTACCCCTTTGATACCGAGTGTCTGAATCACTCCTCGCCTCACAGAACATAACTTTTCAATGGTATATAACCCAGCCCTGCTCTATTTTTCATGTCTTTGCAGAATCAAGACAAGTTGCAGTCAAATCCAAATTACAAATTGATACATGTGCTGGCCAGTACTCCCGAGGCCACTTACAACTTTAGGATCAAGCTTTCTTAGTTGGAGAAGAGAAGTGTTTTTTCACTACACTTCCATGAAGAACGCTTTAGACAGGGGCACGATTAGAAGTACTGCTCCTGGACTCCATCCCTCAGCACAACACAAGAAGAGTGTTCAACACTTTGACCGTCTTTGAACAAATGAGTTACTTTCTATGAAAGCTAGGTTACATTTTTAGTTCATTATTGCTCCAACAGGCATACTAGAATGGTTTGACAGACGCCACTATTCCTTGCAATAAAACGCACACTCTCCAATGTGCTTTACACATTGCTATATCAACTGAATATCCCTCCAGCAGGCTGGAGTCATTTACAGTATTTGGAAAGCAAAACCGGAGAAAGGCTTTGCTAGATTTGATGATCTATATTTTGAAACGTAAAAAAAGCTCATTTATAAAATGTTGAATGTCTAAAGGCGCGCTTGGTTGTAGGAAATGAACCTGTTTAACATAGATTTACAGCAAATAAATATGCGTTTATATATACCAACCATCAGTAACGCAGTTTTAGAATCCACCTGGTCCGTGGCTTCAAAAGAAGCTGCCTTGCTCAAATCTAGAAAAATACAGAAAATATCGAATATTGTAAGTGTTTATTTTGGGAACGAGAACTCGACAAACTTGTTTCCCTGCAAATAATTATTATTTCTATTCTGCTGCTTCACAGTTCAAATATTGTTTTCCTCCCTGTCATAGGATGTAAACCTTCCCTTCGAAGATCATCAACAGTACAGATCCTCTGATTGATACCCCCAGTTCACAAAATGAAACCAATATTATCATTAGAAAAATTAGTTCAACACTTATACAGGGATTTACTCAAAGATTTTCATGAGAGAGAATCTACTCACAGGGATGGGGAGAACGTGATCTACAGATGGAATGCCATGTACATTTATCCATACCCACAAGCTACACTTCCTGATATTCACAGACTCCTCTCCTAGTCTTGGCCATCATAGAACATTTTGGAAATGTGCTCACCCACACCCAGTGCCACCTACCCATATCCCCCGTTGCTACTCTACCACAACCCTCCATGCCCTGTACCCCTGACACAACTCCCGGCAGTGCTGCCTCACCTCGCTGCCCAACACTGAAAGTGTGTTCTACTGTGGCACCTGCCATTTCACCTGCACCTTCCCACATCCAGCTAACTCCCCCGTGCATCTCACACAACCAACAATACACAGCCACACACACCCGACCCTGTCCCGCATACTCCTCAATACTCGCTCCCTCACTAAACATGTGTTGGAAGGTGGATTATAAGTATTGGTAAGTATGCACCTACCACTAGCAATAAGGCCACAAATGCAATATAAGGTCAAGACAAGGTTTCAATAAATTATTCCCTTGCTCAACCCATGGTAGCTGGAAACGAGCAGGCAGGCTTAACTTAGGAGACGGGTGTGTGAAGCATTTAAAAACACCAATACATCAAATAAGTGAGACACAGCACACAATATAAAAAACAGGATGGGAAATATTTTTATGATTCAAATTACACAAACAACAAAAAGCCAATATAGTGAACCGCCGGAGATATGATTTTTTAAAGAGTAAACACTTTCTAGTGCTTAAAAACATATAACACCATCTGGGGACATCTGGTCGAGCTCGACCATGCCACCATCCAACTTTGAGGCCGACCGCGATGGAGCCCTGGTTGGATACACTAAGCAGAAGGCACCAGTCAAAATTTTACCTTCACAGGTAGAAACATTTCTGGAGGGTTTTCTCTTGTCGTTGAGTGATGCTCCTCTTTAGGCTGGGATTCGAGTCGATGACGGAAGCTTGCCTTAGCGCAAGGCCAGAGTGAAATCATGGAAGGCTTGAGCTCTGGGGCTTTCAGCAGGGCAAGCCTTAAATCTAGACCTGGTCGCAGTTCGACGTCGGCAACCTGACTCTCGCCGACCAGTCGGTCGCCTTATGGAGCTTTTTCCAAAAGTTGCCCTAAACTTCTCCAAGCGTCTAGAACTTCTTCCTGAAGTTGCTCTTGAGGCTTCAAAGTGTCCACAGCACAAATCCAAGGTTTGAGAGTCTCTGAGTTGCTCGTCGGATGTTTTGGACCACAATACCCACAATGTACCTGGCCAAATCCTTAAAGGTCCACTGGACATACTCCAGGCTGGGGAATTCTTTGGGGAGATGGTGCAGGTGAGCTCTGTTACCCTGTTGCTTTCAGGGAGTCCACCCCTTAACCCTTTTGAAGCAAGGCAAAGTCCTCAGGGCTATAGTTCCAAGTGTGCAGCACAAGCAGTCCTTCAGAGTGCAGTCCTTTGGGGTGCAGACCCGGGTTCCAGCAGGGCAGTCCTTCTTGTAGGTTCAGGCAGCAGATCTGACATTTATTCAATGTTCTGGGGTGACAAGCAGGGGGGAATCCCTGACCAATGGGTTACAAGAAGCCACCCAAAAGCATGACAGCTTCCTCAAAAATGTGGCATTTTCTTGTCCCTCAAAACACTGCACTTTAAAATTCAAGCTGGAGAATTTCTCTCCATAGGAGTAAGAGCTCGCTAAGCCAACCCACTGGTGTGGCTCATTTCCCTTAAAACTCCCTTTCCAGATCTCCTGCAAATTTCACTCTTGGGACTGCCATCTGGCGGGGGTACAGGAAGAGGAGGTAGGCCTGACTGGCATTCCCTACTATCCTGCTCTCTTTGAAGCCCAGTTTGATTTACCCAGCCCCCTTTCTGGCCTTTGCTCTGCAGCTGCAGAGCTCCCCAAATCAGATACCCTCTTATCACTTCATCAAAGCAGTTTGGCTAAGCCTGTTAAGGGATGATCAATCAGAAGAGTCTACTAGAAGGCTAGTTTTGGCTCACAGAAAATAAAGTTCTATAACTTTTTATCTGTATTAGTTGTCAAAGGTTGAACTGTGGCAGGTAGCTGTATTTATCATGACCAATCTTTCAAGTCCTTGAAATATTATTTTAGTTAGATCCTGTGAATAGATACACTGTATTACGGTGTTATAATGTTAGCCTATAGAGCTAAAAGGCTACAAAGAGGGGCAAGGGGGACTACATTGGTAGTTTTTCCCTCATCAGGGCATATAAAACGTATTTTTAAATGTCCCTGCTTATTTGTACATGACACTCTACTCTGGGGGCACCTAGGGTAGACCTTAGGGATGACCTATATGTACAAATAAGGTTGTTTAATACTTTGGAAGTACCTTTGAATCCAAAGTCTAATTTGCATGAAATTTAAATTTAAAAGCAGCTCGCAAAGCTGACTTCTACAATGACAGCAGAAAACACAGCACTGCACACTTAAGTGCCTCAAAGTAGATGGGCCTCTAAACCTACATACACTACCATATACTAGGGACGTACAGGTAGGTTGTCAGTGACACTTGTAATTACACCAAATTTCCATATACCTTTTTAATCAGAGCACTGGCCCTGGACTTGGTTAGCATATCTCAGGGCACAGTCAGAGTCGGTTACCACCAGTATCAGTAAAAAAACACAATGGGGGTGATCAGGGCAAAAAGGATGACCTTCTCACAACATGCCACTGAAATTTGGAATCTGCTACATGACCACTCATCAGATGTGCTCTTTCTGACCAGATCCTCGCTGATCCCCTAACCGGCCCCAGTCATCACCATAGCAATCCCCTCCAGATGTAAGATTGCAGGACAGGACAATTGGACCTGTAGTCAAAATCGCTATCATTTTCAAATAATCCACCCAATGCTCCTCCACCTCGGAAATTACCACCAGCAACATAGAACACTTAACCATCAAACTCCTCTTCACTGCCAATTATATCTTGAGTGGCCCCCTTTTCTACCGCCTTTCTAGACCACACACTAACTTCAGCAGTATCATTGCAGACCTTGTTGCCCTCCAGATCTTTGACCAAAACCTTGAGGACCCCCCTTACCACCTGGCCCACCATCAGCACTCAATAAATTGCAATTACCATGCCTTCCATACTGTCCAGAGCACTCTTTGACCCCTGTTCTCACCACGTCTTCATCAAAAGACTAGTTTTCATTTGTGAAACCATCGCCTTGACCCTGAACAACTTTGTCATCACAGCCACCTACCCGGATGCCTGTAAACACGCCACGATAGCACCCATCCTCAAGAAACTGTCAGTAGACCAGAAGGTGGTAGCCAACTGTTGCCTTGCCTCCCCTATAAACTACCTAGCATAAGTCATGGAAAAGATGATAAACAAACACCTTGCCACCCATCTAAAAAATAAGCACCTCCTCAACATCACTCAACCCAGATTCTGGCCCAACCACTGCCACTGCCTGCATCGCTGCCACAGACAGCATCCGGATAATCATGAAACGAGGTGACACTGTGGCCCTGAATGTACTGGACCTTTCTGCAGCCTTCAGCTCAACTCCCATCTCATCCTTATCCAACGACTGCATGAAGCCAGCATCCAAGGACACACACTTTATTGGATTTGCTCCTTCTTGACGGGGCCTCACTCACTCAGCCAGCTTGGCCCCTTTCACCTCAGACACCATCAATCACATCTGTGGAGTTACACAAGAAAGCTCACTCAATTCTGCTCTGTTCAATACCTACATAATCCCACTTACCACCATTTTCTCTCCAACAGGACGCCAAGTACTGGGACCAATTTCTCTGCCTACATGACCTAAGTCGACAGATGGATGAAAACCCACTGCTGCAAATTAAACACTGGCAAGATGGAAGTAGTATCTTTGCCAAAGAGACCTCTCTCTGGGACTCTGCCAAACGGCCTGCCGAACTCAGATCCCACACTACTCCCGGCTACCAACACAAAGAACTTCGGAATAGTAATCGACAACCAACTGAACAAGTCTGGCCAAGTGTACGCCGTCTCCGTCTCATGCTTCCACACACTCAAGATGATCTTCAAATAGCTCCCCACCAATACTCGTTGCACCGTCAACCAAGTCCTCATTACCAGCAAGCTGGACTATGGCAATGCATTCTATGCTGGAATCAATACTCAACTGACCAGAAGACTTTGGATCACACAAAACTCAGTGGGCAGGCTCACACTTAACCTTCCACAACGCACTCACATGACCCCACACCTCAAGAGCTCCACTGGTTCCCAATCCACAAACGAGCACTCTTCAAACTCCTCATGCACACATATAAAGCCTTACATAACACTGGCCTTAAGTACCTCAACAGCTGCAAAAAACTCCACAAACCTACCAGTTACTTTCACTCCCCTGAACTCCTACTTATATACCATCACATTTGCAGGATTAGATCGAGCAGTCGTGTCTTCTCCTAACTCACTCCTAAAGCCAGGAACAACTGCCCTTGCACCTTAGAGTCGCCTCCACAGTTCCTGGATTCTGCAGGAAACTAAAGACCTGGCTCTTCATCTAGCCCTGGCTTGGCCCATACAGCTTTGGCTTTAGTGCCAGGATACCCTCCCAGGTGAGTTGTGTGTGGTGCGGTAAGGTGAGGCAAGGTGAGGTAAGGAAAGGTAAAAAAGTTAACATAACATATTGAACAACAAAAGTAAATCTCTTATGAAAGTGGGAAGGTGAATGGGATATCCTAAAAACTGGTGGAAAAGGAGCAAATATTTTCTGAGTGGAGAAAGAAATTAAAAAAAAATTCCATCCCACAAATGGTGATGGCAGCTAGAAGAAAATGCTGCCTTCCTGAAGGTATTGCAATGTATTAGATGTTGCAGTAGAGACATGATCTAGAGTTCTCTATGAACACCATGAATCATAGGAGGACCAGTGATGATCATAGGATCTATTAGCTGATCTCTTTTTAGAGGCTTACAGGGAGCTGGAAATAGACAGGGACAATAACTTGTTTAGAAACCCTTCCGTCTCAACATCTAAGCCGATAGTTTTAGATGGGCCAGGATCTCTAGAGCAAGATGAGGAAATGCCAGCGGGAAGGGGATATTTGAAAGACGCAATCCGGTTCCACCTGTAGACGTCTCAGTAAAGGAAACTATGGTCTCCTCATCCAAAAGATTCACTCCAACACCATCTCTGCCTATTACTCCTGTAACCTTGCTAAAACCCTTGGGATTAGAGAAATGGGGGAAAAGCATAGAGGAGACCCACTGCCCAAGGACTGGTTAAGGCATCCATGCCCGCTGCCCTGTGATCATGACATATCACAGAAAATGAGGTAGTTGGACTGTCCAGCGCCCTGCAAACTGATCTGTCTTGGGGGGGTGTTCCCACTTTCTACATATCTCCTGAAAAATAAGAGGACGCGGGATAAAGGCCTAAGAACTCGTCAGGGATCCTTTGCTATATATTGCTCTGAGGTTCGAGAGGTTATTCTCTCTCCAAGAACAAATCCAGTGTGCTAATTGGTTAGGGACTCCATTCCTGTACCAAACTGGTGGTTTAGGTTGGCCATGGTCACAGTATTGTCCATCCTGATGACCAAAGTCCTCCCTTTATAAACTGCAAAAAGATCTGAATCATTCTTCAGATCTTCCATAAGTTCCTTCAAATTGTGTGTGGAGGGTGCTAGATAGCACAGCAGCAAGATGGCCTCTGCTTAGCTCAATTCAGCATTCATCCATGGTATTTGGGCATTAAACTGGCTGATTTTGCACTGCAAGTCTACTTTAAGAGGAGGTGCAACCAGTGATATCTGATTTGTGGCCCGAACACCGACAGAGGTGAGAAAACGATGGATGGTTGCCTGCAATGCGGCCTTGTGTACCAGTCGCGGGGACCCTCTCTGTCAGGGGAAGTGGATGGCGGCACTGTGGAGTCTGTGCATTAAGGGCATACTGGAGGCTTGCATTTGCCGCACGCGTGACGCTGGAACGATCCTGAAGGGCTATTAGGTGAGGTGATCAGCCTCATAGAGATGAGCCTGCCCTTCCCCGGCGGTGAGTACTGGGGCTGTGGGAGGGCAGACAGAGCCACTAGAGGTGGCTCTGTCTGTGGTGGGGTAGCAGAGGAGTGATGTGCTGCACAGCCCCTCGCACTATCGGACGCGTCTTGTTTCAGCCCCGGACGAGAGCTCTGCGAGCTGCGTTGACGACCTGACATGAGAAGGTGGAGTACTAACCTGGAGAGAAGACACTGCACATATCGGCACTGCAGGTAGGCCCTGCGACTCTCGGTGAGCTGGATCTTGACCCTGCTCCGAGGACCTGTGAATTTGGACCCTTTCCATCCCCTTGGGCTCAGATTTCCAAGCGGCCTGGTCATCTTTGAAGTGCCTACATTTCGGAAGAGCCTTCCTGGTCTGGGACACCTCCCTGTAATATTGGCCTGCTTATGCCCCCACCACTGGCACTCTGTTGGCACTGGGAGTTTGCAGGGCTTTGCGAGGCCTACATTTGAATGCTTGCTCCACTGGGGGCAGAGATCCCCCTCCCTTTTGGGCCCTGATTGCTGGGAGATTCGCTCAACTTTATAGTGTCTACATTGGGATCTACCCTGTTTGAGCCCCCTGTCCATTATTGGCCTGCTTGTGACCCCCCCACCCCCTCCCATTGGAGCTCTGCTGGTGCTGGGGTGTGGCAGGGCTTGTGTGTGCTGTTGACCATCAGCAAGACTCCTGCACAGCTCTTTAACCCAGCTTTCCAGCACCCTGGGAACATCTCTGTTCTTGCACGGTAGACACTTTGAGGCAGGCCTTAGCAAGCAGATCAACGTGAGCCTGATTCTCTTGGGAGCAGCGACGCCAACTGGGAGTGGCGCTGTCCGGCAACTGCCTGCCCTGCTGGGCTGCAAGCCATGGGGAAACCAGTTGCGCGTCAGTTGAAACTGCCACTTGAAGGAAAGCAGCAGACACATAAAACTGAGCCAGAAGGAGCTGTAGAGGACCCCCCTGGACGGTCTCAGGGAGCTTACATGGAAGACTCAGATCTGAAGGAAATATTGTTAGAAATCAAGAATCGTCTGCGCGCTATTGATGTCAAGATTGACCTTCTCATTAGCTGCATAGATCACTTAAAATAGTGAGCGAATAAGCAAGAAACTTGAATCCCGCGCGTCTAACAAGGAAGACTCTCAGACAGAGGCTGGCAAACATCTGCTCTGCATGAGTAAAGTCCTAGAGGTCATCAAACTAAAAAACAAAGATTTAGAAGCACGATCATGGTGCAACAATTTCTGCATAATTGGAATTCCGGAATCCACGGTGATTGATAAAATGGAAGATTTTGTTGAGAAAATGTTGCCATCGTTATTTGAGGACGTTCAATTGGCTGTCTTCATAATGGTGTGCACTCTCAGGTCACTAGGCTCGCACCCTCCCACTGGCGCTCCAGCTTGACCTATAATGGCTAGACTTCTTAATTATAAAAGGTTGCGATGTGATCCTCTGGCTACCTCTTGAGCACCACTCCATTCAATAAAATGGCAATACGGTCTCCTTCTACCCTGATTTTACAGTGCAGGTGGTCCCACTTGATTCCTCCTGGCCAAACTGCTCCTCCAAAAGGCGTACATTGCCCACTCCTTGCTCAACCCTGCCAAGCTGCAGATACACCATGATGGGAAACCCCACTGCTAAAGCTGCGCTGAAATTCTCTCTATAGGTTTCAACACAGAAATTAACTTCTCGAGCAGTGACAACAAAATTCGACCACTGGAGTCGCTGGGTACCCCGGTGGTGCATGCTGCCTCTACAATTGCAATTCAACTGTGGCCGACATATCGACTGCGTCCTGCCCCGTATGATGAGAAGATACCTCAACCAGCTCAGATTTTCTTATGTTGATGACTATATTTTCTGATGCCCATACTGAATTTAATTCTGGTGCACTCGCATCCCATCGGCCACCCAGTTCCTTCCTCACTGGGTTGTACGCCTGACTCTTTGATTCAACACGGAATGAGTCCCATTGTGCATGTTTATTTCTGGGATGTGGTTATGGGTGGTAGGTGGGATGAGGGCACTCTACTAAGTTTTGGGGTTGAAGTGGCTGAGAGATGGTTTTGTTTATTAGTTTGTGTTTCATGGTTTTCTTTCTCCACGTCACACATGGCAGGGCACCACACTGAGTCAGCCACCAGCAAAACTATTGGGCCACACTTGGCCGACATTCATTGCAACATGCCACCCACCTCCTGCAGTGCGATGACCACGATCAGATGCCTGACCTGGAATGTCTGTGAGTTGAACGACCAGCAGAATGCCAGGTTATTCCACGCTTACCTCAACAAGCACCACATCGACATCTGTTATCTCTTACTCCCGCCTATTCTCAGGTTGGTGCGCGGCGGCGCATAGAGATCTCCACTCTAATTATGCTTGGGGGACTGCCATAATCTTACGCAAGGGCTTACTCTGGCATCTGAGCCAGGCCACCTGTGACGTTAACAGATGATATGTCCTTCTCCCTGGCACACTCAGACTTCCCGTCATACTAGCTTCCATCTATGGCCTCAACACTGACTGCCCTGACGTGTCATAACTGATCACTGGCATGGGACTAGAAGCTGTTATATGAGTTGGGCCATCTTAATGTAGTCCTAGATCACATGATGGACCGCTCCGGTGCACCATGATGACTCAATCCAAACTCTGCCATGCAACTTCACACACTGATGAGGGACAACTGCTTGACCGATATCTGTTGGCAGATGCATGCAAACAGAGTGGAGGGTACCTGTGTTACAGTAGCACACAGCGGGTGGTAGTGAATAGATTATTGGCTGCTCACTCAGGATATCCTTACCTGGGTCACCACCATGATACATTTGCCATGTGCCCTTTCAGATTGTACCCCTGTCCTTCTGGAACACTCCCCGCCCCTGGCCTCTTCGCGGGCCTTCACCTGGCGCTTGGCTCTCGTGGCCCTATGCAACTCAGTTTTTAGCGGCGAGGTCCGAACTACAATCATGGACTATTTTGTCAACAACAAGTAGTAAGTTACTTCCCTGTCAACCACATGGGAGGATTCCACAGCTGTCATTCACAGAATTTGCATTGCGAAGCAGTCAGATATCCTCAAAGCGATCAGGGCGCAACTAGCTGAGCTTGTGCGTGACCTTTGGACTCTCAAACTGTAATTCTACAACATGAAAAACACTTCACCACGGCGGCCATTCATGCAACCCTCTCCCAATTTGAGGCTATGATGGAAACTCGGTATTTGTAGTGGGAGGCGACTGCACAACGCTATGGAGAAAGAGACCCTTCCAGGAAGACGCTCGCTAACATGCTGCACAGGCCAAGGACCTCTGTCTATGTTGTGGAGCTAATCAAAGACCATCAAGAATGACAGTCCACCCCTGCTTGACTGCTACAAACCATGACCTCCTTTTACTCCAAGCACTACAGCGCCACAATGGTGGCGAGCGAGGAGGAGCTGCCGGTGTATCTTAATACCATTCAGTTGCTTTGGCTTGATGAGCCCATCGGCTATACCTGGACTCCACCTTTACAATGCAGGAAGTGCTTCAGGCCATCCAGAGCCTTCCCAGTGTTAAGGCGTTCGGCCTCGATGGGCTCACCACCTCCTTCTACACAGAATATGTAGCTCCTTTGGCCCCGCATCTTCTGGCAATGTAGGAGGCGGGTCTGGCGTCTGGTGGGTTGCTGCCGTCCCTCTGTGAAGCAGTGATTGTCACGATACTCAAACCGGACAAGACTGCCAATTGATGTGACTCATACCGGCTGCTCTCAATGCTAAATATTGATAGTAAAATATTTGCCCAACTCCTCGCTGTAATGATGTGAAGCCTTAATCTTGTTTTGAGATATTTATTACATGGACACAGAGCAGTCCACTTGCTTCCAGTATCCCAGTCTCCAGCAAGTGACCAAAATAGATTCCCTGTAGATTCTACGTGGTCATGACTACACAAATATAGTTCTTATCCATGACATCACTACATCTTCCCCCTACTGAACAAACAAAAGAAAACTACAGATAACAGATGATAAATAATAAAAATAGAAAAGAGAAATAACTGTTAACATTGATCAATCAGTCTTTGAGGTTTCTTTTGTATCCTTTCTGTTCTTATAAGAGGAGCACAATCACTGATACCATCTCCTTCTCTGTAGGTTTTATTTAGGGGCTTACAAACTTTTTGAAATGTGCTTTATTTCTTATTATCACTTTATTTTCATTCTGAGCAGTGACAGCTGAACCTTTCATCTTAGTCACTTCCAAAGGAGATGGGTGAAATCTACTCATAGACTTTCTTCTTTGATTTTGCCTTACCAACACCACATCCCCTATTTCATAATTTCCTCTGCGAACATACTTTCTTTGTTCTGCATTCTTCTTCATTTTTTCTTTCATTTTCTCATCTCTCTTTGTAATTTGTGTATGTTCTTTAGGAGGTCTTAAAGGCACTTTTGGCAAGCGTGTCTGTCTAGACTGGCCAATCATTAGCTCTGCAGGAGTCTTTCCAGTCGACCCATGAGGTTAATTCCTATAGTCACGTAATTCTTGTCACTCAGCTTGATTTACGGTAATGTCTGTTAAATTTGCCCTCTCCACAGATTTTTTTAATGTGGCCATCAGTCTTGCCGCTATAGCATTTGCTTGTGGAAGAATGGGGTAATCTTCCTATGTCTCACACCCATATATTCAAGAAATTTTGTAAATTCTTTCCCTTTAAAAGGGAGACCATTGTCTGTCTTCAAAACATTAGGTATACCCCAAGCTGAAAAAATGTCATCAAGAATAGGTAAAATCACAGATGCAGAAGTAGAGGTCACTGTTTTTGCAATTGGAAATCTAGAATATTCATCAATCAGAACAAAAAGATAATGTCCAGAATCCAGAGGTCCATAAAAATCACATGCCAGATTAGACCAGACAGCATCTGGCAATTTAGACATTTGTAATTCTTCAACAGTTCTTTCCCTTGTGGTGCATTGACAAAAATGACAAGACTGCACAATCTCTTCTACCGGACTGTCGAGTCCCGGAAACCACACTTTTTCTCTTAAAAGACTTTTTGTTGCCGATATTCCTCTATGACCTTCATGTGCAAGGTTAATGACACGTCTCTGCAAACTGCTTCGAATAACTATCCTGTTTCCTCTAATAAGAATACCATAAATGGCTATCGTCAATTCTTCTTGATTATTTTTGAAGACAAACATGTCTCTTCTGCAGACTCCCGGTTGAAACTTCGTTGAAACATTGACATGCTTCCATCTATTTAGGTTTATCATTCTTTTTACTTCCACTAAAGTATTGTCTTTGTTAGATTCATGAATTTGTTCTTGTTCAAATATCACTTCAGGAACTGTTGACTTAATAATTAAATTTATGTGGTTTTCTGTATCATTCATTTCAATTTTATTCTAATCTGTTGGATGCCTAGACAAATAATCAGCAGGATTATACTCTTTTCCTGGCTTATGAATTATTTTAAAATCATGGTCCATTAACCTCAAGCCCCAACTTTCAATCCTGAGGGGTCTCTTCTCTTTCGGATTTCCAAAAATAGTTGTGAGAGCTTGATGATCTGTTACTATCACAAATGTTTTTCCATACAAAAAATCATGATAGTGCTCACATGCCTAGACTACCGTCAAACTTTCTTTCTCCGGTTGAGAATATTTTTTTTCTATATCCGTCAGGCTTCTGCTAGCATGTGAGACCAAAAATCTTGGGGCATCTTTTCCTTGTTTTTGTTGAAACAAAATAGCACCTACCCCCACTGGACTTGCATCTACCACAATTTCTGTGCATAAGTTCGGATCAAAGTATTTCAAATTTGCTACTGCTGCTATGTCACTCTTTATTTTCTTTAAAGCATTGTTGCATTCCTTACTCCAAAGGAATGTTTTATTCTTTTTCGTTAACTCTCTGAGAGAAGAGCTGCTAGTAGCATAATCTTTAATATAACGAGAACAGTAACTGGCCATTCCTAGAAAAGAACGTAATTCTGTAATGTCTTTTGGACAAGACATTGCCACAAGAGATGACACTTTCTTTGGGTCCGGTCTCATTCCTTTACTTGAGAATGGAATTGACTTGTGGATGCGGTTGACACTGCAGACTGCGCACTACCTTTTAAAGTAACTTTTAACAATTGTTGCACTATCGCTCTATTGTTTTTATCATTGGAAGATTGTATTTTTATTGAGTGGGAATCTAAGAGTGGAGGTGGGAAATTTACGAACATACTGCAAATTTACCTGTGAGCCTCGCCCAGCACCCCGGTCCGTCGCGGCAAGTGCCGATTGCACGGAGGGTGACTTCTGGGACTCAGAATTCCTCACTTCCGGTTCACTTGGGCTTCTGGCTGGTGAGCGGGCTAGTGTTCAGACACAAAGAGCCTACTTATTCCACGACCGGCGCCATAGCACAGTTGGATGCGGTTGACACTGCAGACTGCGCGCTACCTTTTAAAGTAACTTTTAGCAATTGTTGCACTATCGCTCTATTGTTTTTATCATTGGAAGATTGTATTTTTATTGAGTGGGAATCTAAGAGTGGAGGTGGGAAATTTACGAACATACTGCAAATTTACCTGTGAGCCTCGCCCAGCACCCCGGTCCGTCGCGGCAAGTGCCGATTGCACGGAGGGTGACTTCTGGGACTCAGAATTCCTCACTTCCGGTTCACTTGGGCTTCCGGCTGGTGAGCAGGCTAGTGTTCAGACACAAAGAGCCTACTTATTCCACGACCGGCGCCATAGCACAGTTGGATGCGGTTGACACTGCAGACTGCGCGCTACCTTTTAAAGTAACTTTTAACAATTGTTGCACTATCGCTCTATTGTTTTTATCATTGGAAGATTGTATTTTTATTGAGTGGGAATCTAAGAGTGGAGGTGGGAAATTTACGAACATACTGCAAATTTACCTGTGAGCCTCGCCCAGCACCCCGGTCCGTCGCGGCAAGTGCCGATTGCACGGAGGGTGACTTCTGGGACTCAGAATTCCTCACTTCCGGTTCACTTCGGCTTCCGGCTGGTGAGCGGGCTAGTGTTCAGACACAAAGAGCCTATTTAACAACATGCTGAGGCGAACGCGCAGCGGACGCGCGCAGCGGGCGCGCCGGCGGTGCGCCGAAGGCGCGCCAAAGGCAAGCCCGTCTGCGCCCGTCCGCGCCCATCCGCGCCTGTACCGAGCCTAGGGCCGGTACCCCTGGTTTTGTGGATAGGAACCCAGGAAGAATTGTATATACACACAAAGAGCTACTAAAGTGGGATAACCCAGCGGGTAACCACTACTGCACACGCCTAAACCCCATGGATGAAGTCAAACAATGTGACTGTTGCAAAATGCCCTTTCATTTTTCAAGGATAGGCAAATTTGAACCACAGACGAACGCCGCAAACAACAAACCGAGGGTTGAGGTTTTCAGGGCAGTATTAATAAATGCAAGATCCTTGATAAAACATAACACAGATATCGCAGAAATGCTGGATACACACCACCTGGATATGGCTTTTATCACGGAGACATGGGCTGACGGAGCATCAGACCCAGATATTGCTCTAGCATTACCACCAGGGTATACTGCCACCAGAGCTGACAGAATAGGGAGAAGGGGTGGAGGGCTTGCCATTCTATGTAGAGAGGAACTGCACGTTCACAGCTCAATCATGGGTAACTCCTCTGACTGTGAAATGCTTGTATTTCAAATCACACTCTCAAAGAACTATACATTCAGAGGCCTTCTATTGTATAGACCTCCCAAGGCAAGGGCCCCTTTGTTATCAATCCTAAGCCCAATTCTAGAATCAAGTCTGCAAGGATCAGACTTCACAATCCTAGGGGACTTTAATTATCACCTTGAAAAAATTACGGACCCCAATACGGGTGAATTGCTCGATGCAATGTCTGGACTCTCCCTGGACCAGATCGTTAATCAAGGTACCCATGTGGCAGGACACACACTGGATGGGATTTTCTCCTCCAACTCCAACCTTAAGATTTTGGAGATTCTACCCGTCACATGGTCAGATCATAAAGCCATCATATTTACTATCACCATCAGTCAGGTACAGCTTGGAGTATCCAAAGGCCTGAGGCCAGTTACATACCAAGACTGGGCAAAAATCAATATACAGCTGCTACAGGAGACACTCACTAGGACCAGACCTGAGTCAGTGCCCAACAGTAATCAGCTAGCCGACAGGATCTCCTCGTGGATAAAGACTGCGGTGAAACTGGCAGTCCCTACGAAATGCTTTGTTCCAAAACGGAAAAAGCCATCAGAACCTTGGTTTTCTGGAAAACTCAGGGCACAGAAACAAACATGTAGGAGGGTAGAGAGGAAATGGAGAGCCAACTATGAACCAAACCTTAAAAAGGAATATGCTCAAACACTAACTGACTACAAAAAACTTGTAATCAGGGAAAAGTCGAATTATTTCACCAACAAAATCAAAGAGACGATGAACTCAAGTAAGGAACTCTTCGCGTCTATTAAAAAATTAGCAGGTCCCTCACCCACGAATCAATTGGAAGGCAGCACTGAGTTCTGTAACAACCTAGGAAAGTTCTTTGTGGACAAAGTTGCCAAAGTATTTGGACCATTCCAAACAAACCACTCTATTACAAGTTCAAATAACTATCCTAGCTCAGAACGAGAGACATCAAACCCGGAAACAGGCTTCCGCTTCACGCTCCCTACAGTAGAACAGATACACCAGGTGGTAAAAACCATCAGATCCGGCAACCCAACGGATCCGTGCCCGCCTAAAATTATGCATTTATTCCCAGATATACTCAGTGAGCAGCTACACGTCCTGTTTTCAGAAATAATCCACTCAGGAGCCTTTCCAGATGCCTGGAAAATCGCTGCAGTCACCCCCTTACTAAAAAAAGTACCCTGGACCCTAAAGACCTCAGCAGCTATAGGCCAATCTCCAGAATACCCTTCCCAGCGAAAGTATTGGAGAAACTGCTTAACCAACAACTGAAGGATCTTATAGCCTCCAGAAATTACCTGGAAAATTCTCAATATGGGTTCAGAGAACATCATGGTACTGAGACAGCATTGGTAATGGCAGCAGAAGGTCTCAGGAGTGCGTTAGACGCAGGAGGGAAGGCCGCCTTGATCTTGTTAGATTTATCGCCGGCCTTCGACACCATGAACCACGATATCCATCTGGCACGCCTGGACGAGCTAGGGATTCAAGATTCTGCCCGCCAGCTGATGGCGTCCTTTCTGAGAGACAGATCTTTCACAGTCACTCTGGGAGAACACGCCTCCAGCCCTTTTATGACACCATGTGGGGTTCCTCAAGGCTCGGCGCTTAGCCCCACTCTTTTTAACATTTACGTTGCCCCTTTAGCCTCAGTTATCAGAAACTTCGGTTTCACACCAGTCTCATATGCCGACGATACTCAAATAGTGGTATCAGTCTCAGGCAATATAGAGGAATCAATAGACCGCTTCAGGAACTGTATGACCCAAGTCAACCACTGGATGCGATGTAACTGCCTAAAGCTTAATGGTGGGAAAACCGAAATCATGCTGCTAGGTACTATGGCCGACCTTTGGTCCTCCGACTGGTGGCCTGACACTCTGGGCGACTGCCCTCTCCCAGTGGGGAAAGTCAGAAATCTTGGTTTTATCTTCGATGACAAATTGACGTTTAATTCCCAGGTCAACAAGGTGTCATCCTCCATATGGCACACCTTGAAACTGATCAGAAGAATATGCCCATTTATCCCACTGGATTCACGGAAAACTGAGGTTACAGCGCTTGCCTTGTCTACATTGGATTATGGCAATGCCTTATACACAGGTATCCAATATCAATACCTTACCAAACTGCAACGCCTCCAGAATGCGGCAGCAAGACTGGTGCTGGACATCCCTAGATTTGAATCCGTGTCTAACAAGCTAAAGGACCTACACTGGCTCCCCGTGGACAAAAGGATACGGTTTAAATCCTTGTGCCTGGCCTATAAGGCACTTCATGGCTCAGGTTCACATTTCTTGAGAACCCAATTCCAATGGTATGTCCCAGGCAGAAGTCTCAGATCCGCCAACACCAAACTTGTCCAAGTCCCCAAATTCAGGCAGAGTAGATGGGGAGGAAGAAGTTTTCTGCTAAGGACAACCAAGCTGTGGAACCTTCTACCTTTCAACATTAAAAACAGCCCTACTCTCTTCGCCTTCAGAAAGGCCATCAAGACATGGCTATACCCCTGCTAATCATCCTCGCAGAATCTCCTCGCATCCAATTTCAGCGCCAAGACGCCTTCGGGCATGCGTGCGCTCTACAAATATAAAAATCAAATCGAATATATGACCATAGAACGTCAATTCTGATTTACCAATTTCGCACTTTTCAGAGTTCAGTGTTAACCCAGCTTTCATAAGCTCTTGACAAACTTCTCTTAGTGCTTGATCATGTTCACTTTTTGTTTTTCCAAACACAAGAATATCATCACTGTAGTTCATTGAATTTTTTACTGGTCTGATAATTTTTTTTATAATTTCTTGAAAAATCTCTGCAGCTGAGCATATACCAAATTGAGTCCTTTGTAACGAAATAAACCCATATGTTTTGAGAAAATCATAATATATCTTGATTTTTCATCAATTTCCAATTGATGATATCCTTTACAGAGTTCCAATTTGGAGAAAGTTGTTGCCCCATTCAGAATACTAATCATGTCATTCAAATGGGGCCCAGGATGTCTCTCTCTATCTATCGCAGTATTCGGTATTCTCATATCAACACAAATCCTAATTTGGTCCGTGTCTTTTTTTGGCACTACGACAATCGGAGACACCCAAGGTGTTGGACCCATAGCAGGCTCAATTATGTCTTGTTTGAGTAGAGAATTGATTTTGTCTTCAACTTTACTCTGCATGTGAATTGGAACTCTCCTGTGCATTTATGCTACTGGTTTCACTTTTTCATTTATGTGCAACGAAATAGTCTTCCCATTCAACTTTCCAAGACCTTTCATCAGAACAGGAAAGTCTTTTAAAATATGGTGTTCTGTTGTCATACGAAACGTCATAGCCAATAGTCCCATTAACTGAGCTGTGACATTGCTTAACAAACATGGCCCAGCAGTTTCTCCTTTCAACACATGTACTTCTTCTTTCAGAGATATCTTTCCATATGATAGTTTTTCTTCAAATGTCCCTAAACATGTTACAGGTTCTTTTGCACCCCATTGGAAAACTTTTACATTTGACGAAACAAGAGGAGTTTTTTTTCCCATTCTGTCATACTCAGTCGTACACATGATATTACACGTTGCTTCCCTATCTAGCACAAACGGAACTTTTTTGGATCCTACTAATATGTCAACACAAGCTGTTTTTTCAATATCTTCTTTTTTTTCTCACCCTCACTTCTTTCTGACATTAGATATAAACGCTCTTGTTCAAATTCATCAGCGGAAGAATCTTCAACACTTTCCATTTGTCTGACATACCTTGTACTTCCTTGACGTTTCCACATTTTTCCACCATTCTATCTTTTGAATCTACATACAGCAGCAAAGTGATTCATCCTTCCACACTCTTTGCACTGTTGTCCAAATGCTGAACATGTACTCATATGTGGAAATAATTGTCCACATCTATAAAATATTCTTTTTTCTTTTCTAAAACGTGTTGGCTTTTCCATTTCTTTTTTGAAGGTTGTTGACTTTTCCACTTTGTTACTAGTTTTTTCATCTTTCTTTTTATCTTTTTCTTCACTTTTGTTGTCCTTTTTTGGCATTTGGTGAACTTGTTCTAATGTTGTAACTCTTCCTTGTTCCATGTTATTCGCATGTTTTTTTGCTTGAGCCTCAGTATGTGCCATACGCAAAATTGTTTTTAAATCATAGGTTTTTTGAAGAAGTTTCTACCGGAATTCTAGTGAATTACATCCTTGAATGACTCTTAACCTGACAGCTTCTTCATTATTGAACTTATCAAATTCACAGAACGTGACTAATTTTTTTTATTTGGTTACAAACTCATCAATTGTTTCGTTGTCTTGTTGACATGACATATTAAAATTGTATCTTTCAAAGTCTACATTTCTTTGTGGGTCAAACCTTTCATTCAAACTTTTCATGATGCCTTCGTACATGTTTTTATATGCATCTGGGAATGTAACAATAATATCTTCCACTTCATCACCCACTAAATTGAGTAGTAGATCTTTTGATTGCTCATCGGTATACTTTTTGCATGTTGCCTTAAGAAAATGTTCAAATCGTCTTGTCCACTTTTCCCATCTTTGAGCAATTGTTTGCTCATCTGTAACATGTAATGGTCTTCTATGAATTGCGCTGGACACACTTTCCTCTTCTTGTTCATCCATGTGTCTGTGTGTAGATACACTGTTTGAATTTTCACCTTCTTCTACTAATATAGTATCCATATTATGTTATTTAGTTCTTTAATACTTTTAAATGTGTTTGTAATTAAGTTGTTTAGCTGTTTAATTACGTTTTATTTGCTTAAAACCGAGTGAAAATTACTTTGCCTGATCTTAAGATGGAGTCATGTGGTATTTCAGTGCAATGTCCCAAAACTTGCCTGACTCCAAGATAGTCGCCGAGTTTTTGAACTCTCACGTTATTTTCTTTTGCCTGAATCTAAATGGCCGCCAATTGTGACATATCAGACGAAGCCACACGAGATTTGCTTTGCACATGCTCACATTCATGGCAATCAATTGTGCGCCTCGTGCTGCACCGGTAAGCAGTTCTCCTTATTTAAAGTTATTTAGCGCGATTTCTACTCAGCGCGTTACACAGGCAGACATATACAGGCAGTTTCTTGTGTATTTCTGATTTCTTCATTCAATAATGACAGTTTACAGCAAGCGCTCTTACCGCAATTATAAGAGCTGAGGCAGGCGTGGGGTCGCATCGGCGCTCGTCGCCAATCTGTAATGATGCGAAGCCTTAATCTTGTTGTAAGACATTTATTACATGGACACAGAGCAGTCCACTTGCTTCCAGTATCCCAGTCTCCAGCAACTGACCAAAATAGAATCCCTGTAGATTCTACGTGGTCATGACTAAATGACCATAGTTCTCATCCATGACATCACCACTCTTGCGAACCGCCTCCTCCTCTTGCTGCCCGACATTGTGCTCCCGGACCAGTTGGGATTCATGCCGGGCCAATCCATGGCGCATACTCTTCACTCACATTTTCCTGCTCATGCATGCTACAGTTGCCTAAGCTCACTGCTGTCACCGTCCTATTAGATGCCACAAAGGCGTTTGACTCCTTTTAATGGCCCTTTTTGTTCCACCTACTCTCACGCCTTGATCTCAGCCTGCACTTCGTGCACCTGATTCGGCTTTTATACACCTCCCGACAACCCGACTTCGCCTAAATGGGATGATCTCAGAACCATTTCCTGTTACGTGTTGTGTCTAACAGGAATGCCCATTATCCCCGGTCCGATTTGCCGTGGGGATTGAACCGCTAGCTGCCCGGCTACGACAGCACCATGCCTAAAGGACCTCAATTTTACGGCCCAAAGGATCTTAGTGTCCATGTAAGCTGATGATGTCAAGCTGTATGTCTGGGAACCTTCAATGAACCCAGCCCCCTTCATTCGTGAAATCATCAGATTTGGTGGCTACTCTGGCATCCACATATACTGGGCTAAATCTATACTATATCCCCTCACCATGGGTATGCAGTAATTTGAATCTGAATATCCACTGCATTGGGCCTCTGAACCAGTGTGCTACTTGGGTACTTGACTCAGTCGTGAAATGGACAAACTCTGGAGAGCCAACTACAGCAGAGCCAAAGCATGGCTGGAGGAGCGGATCCTGACCTGTATTCAACTACCTCTGTCTGTAACGGGGTAGAATGCTATTGCGAAAATGGTGGTTTTACCCAAATTATTGTATCTCTTTTGCAACCTCCCAATCCCACTCACCACGCATTTCTTCTGGTGATAGTGCTCCAATGTGGTGACCCTGGCCTAGGACAGAAAACAGCAGAGGATCACGTGGGAGATGCTTACTTGTCATTTCTGCACGGGGGCCTTAACGTGCCCGGTGCACACAAGCCCAATACCTTCACTATTGGCTCTACTCGACATGCTTTTGACCCCAATATAGCGGTGAAGGCAGATCAGATGGCCCCTTGTCCACTGGACACAGGGCTTTACTAGCCCTCCAAGTCCTCGTGAGCAGATATTGGAATAGTTAAATGAGTTTGATTAGCTTGGAAAGGCATGCAACATTGTGCCTGGCTACCTTGCATTTATGCTTCCTCCTTCCCGTTTGCGTGCAACTCCCTGCAATCACCACTGCAGGATGTCGATGCCAGAGCAATATCCTACCAGTGAGGTTTCATCAAATTTGCAGGTCTATACCCTGAGGGTCAGTTTTAACCCCCATTCACAGCAAATAGGCATCCCCAACCATGAGCGCTTGATGTCCTTCTTTACATCAGCTCCGGGCTACTTGGCATGCGATGCATGCCACATTACCCGGCAACACCACCCATACTACATGCACTTGAAAGTATGCTGACAAACACCACCCCATCTGGATTAGACATTCACTTATACACAGAGGTGCAGGGCAAGACACCAGTGTACACCCCAGCGGCTCATGCTGCCTGGGACCTAGACTCCGGCCCCCTCCCATCATGGACACGCAATGGTTGAATTGCTGTGGGCAAACTGCAGCCCTCTCACCCAACTGCGGTTCATTCATAAATTTCTGCACTGACTATACCGTACCCCAGTGCAACTCCTGCACCTGGGGTTAGTTGACGATGCATGCTGCTTGTGATGCGCTGCCCCGCAGGCCTCATTCCTACATCTTGCCTGGGAATGTCTGTAGGTGGCGAGCTACTGTTCTGCCGAATTCTTTGTCAATCAGATAATGGGCCATTCACTACCACATTCCCCTTAGTGGGGCTTTTAGGATATGTTAAAGATGCCAAACGGGCTTTCGACTCCTCATGGCCATGCTCTTGTTTTTAGCTAAACAGCAGGTTGAGGTGCATTGGAGATTGTGGCCTGCACCAAAGGCTGAGACGTGGCTGCAATATAGAGTTTATTGCCAGGTGCAGCTCTCTACTTACTGGGAACCTGAGCCACTGAGATCTTGCCCAAAGGAACCAATGCTGGCCTACCTACGACAGAGACCCCCCCACCACCACATGCAAAGTGGGACTTGGTGATTGCTGAAATCTCCCATTTATTAGATGAGGATGCCTGCACCCCAGGAGGTCCTGCCCCTGACAACCTGCTCACTTGAAACTCTATGACACGGCGTTGATTGTAGAGACAAGCTTTATTTCCTTGGCCATTCCTCGGGTGGGGTGATGCTGTAGTGACTCTTTCTGTACTGCACTGTATTATTTCCTGCTGTTTTGGATATAACTCTGTTGGGGTGACGATGTCATGATGTATTATATTTTCAAATGAACTTTCTGCTATGCCTAGCCTTTTCCTTTCTCCCATGTCCATCCTCCTCCCTTGCGAGGTATCTGCCTACTTGTTGTTATCTTTATGAAATACCACTAAAAACAGTTTAAAAAAACGTTCCTTCAAATTTGAAGACCTTCCCTGTTCTAATATCTCCCAATGGCACTGAGCACTCAGTCTCTAGGACCACTCTCCACCCAACACTGCTGGGATCCGTGGTGAAGATTGTTGGGTTGGGGTACACAACCAGAGAACCCCCGTCGAGCGAGGAAGGATTTGTCCCAATGTTAGGTTGTCTCAAATTGAGGAAGTCACTGGGATTGTTGCCTCATAACCCTGATGACAAAGCTGTCAGAGACTCAGGATGTAGGAAATCACTTGGCCCAGGTGGTGTCTCGTCCAAGGAACAATACTAAGAGTTGCTGCCTGAAAACAAGACACAAAATTGGTATCCTCAACTTCCACAGGATTCAAAGACAGAACCTGAAGAGAGGAATAGATGGATTCCTACCATATTCCCCTGGTTATGAAGTCACTTCCTGGCCAGAGCCTCCTGCTTCCTCATCAGATGGTGTACAATGGTCATGAGCTTGTTCTTTCTGAACTCTGGAGCAGCAGACGACCCAGCACTGTGTTAAAAGTAGTTCTTATGTAATCCAGTCATTGTGAAAGTTAAATATTGGATTTTTGCCAATTGACTTGAAACCAGATTTACTGAAGTGTCCTGAAGGTCAAAGCTGTGCCCTGACTCGACTTGATGAAAGAAGGTGAATGGATGAGATGGTCGTTCAGGTACAAGTGCACCATTACCCTTTGACCATGTAGGAGACCCTTCATTGGAGCCAGGACTTTGGTGAATACACTCAGAGGTCTTTAGGCCAAAAGGCAAAACCCTGAATTGCCAGTAGAAGCTGCCTACTGTGAACCTGAGAAACCTCTGATGGTGAAGGGCAAGTAGGTAAGCGTACTGAAAGTGTATCTTCATTAAAAAAAAATCCCCTTTGAGATCAAAGGGGATTTTAAGATGAACACTTTGAAGAGTGTTCATCTTAAAATGGGTTATGGGGATAAAGAGATTCAGGAACCTCATCATGAAATCTCCTGTACCAGGAAAGTCTTTGAATAACACCCCTTACCCCTCTCCAGAAGGATAACCGGGAGAATTGCCATCTGTCTCAAGAGAGAGATATTGTCTTGCAAAGCACTCCTGGTCATGTCATCCGGCCTGAGAGTCTGTACAAAATAAGACTCTAGAAGGTTTGTGTGTAGCACAATCAGGTAGCCTTGAAAAACAACCTACTTCACCTATCTGTCTGCAATTAAATCATCTCTGCAGACCTGCTGAAAACAAAGAAGTCTACCTCCCTCTCAGCATAGTCAGGAGCCCTGTTTGGAATTGGTCTTTCCTGCTGGGTTAGATGTTGAATCAAAAGACACACAATTGATGGACGAAATGCAGAACAAATCAAAACAGTCAGCCATAGTCAAGAGATCTGGGTTACATCCATCATTCTTTTGCTCACGATGCCACCCTATCAGTCTTGACCCTGTGACTCATGGGAACAGCCCAGCCTGAACTGCCAAGCCAGGTCCTCCCTGGACCGAAAACAAGCCCCCTAGGACCAGTTTCGGGGTTTCACCCCTCATCAGCAAGGATATATTGAATCCAGTGGCACAGTGAGCCCAGTACCCACGTCTGGGCATACCTGGCACACTTAGGGAGAGAAAGCAAAAGACACACTATTGATGGATGGAATGCAGAACAAATCAAAACATTCACACCCACTCAAGAGATCTGGGTTAAATCCATCATTCGTTTGCTCACCATGCTACCCCAGTTTAAACCTGGCCATATGCAAATCAGTCTTTATCCAGTGCCTCATGGGAACAGTACAGCCTGAACTGCCAGATGTTGAACCAGACTGATTTTCCCTTGGTTTGAAATGGGGTCTGGTGGGATAAGTCATTCCTCTTCCTCTTGTAGTCATATTTCCTCTTACCAGCTGTCCAGGATTCAGTTCCTGTGAAAGGGCTGGGAGTGCTTCTGACTCTTGAAGAATTTTCGTAATAACGTCTCTAGCTCTTCACCAAACAGCTTTGAGCCTGAGAAGGGCATTCTAAAAGGCAGTTCTGCTCTGCCTCAACCTTCCAAATCCTCAAACGACAATGGCATCGGGTGGCCACAGAGCCCAAAGAAGTGACACTCAAGTTGTAAAAAATAATATCTGACAATAAACGAGCCTGGATCTCCATTTTAGTTAACAACTGTGAGAAATCTTCGCCCTCCTGAAAGGAGGCAGAAATTGCCTGTAAGTCCTTCAGCAAGGATTGATAATCATGAACCCCATAAATTTCCAATAGTAAAGCCAAACTAAGCATAGCGTGGGATCTCTTAAGGGCACTGGATGAGAAAAACAATCTCCTCAGTAAGAAAAGAGGGCTTGTCCACTAAATTGGCTATGAAGTGGCCCACGACTAAAGACTGAGGAAGGTTGGCTCTCCTTTAGCCAACGGGTGCAGTCTCCTCATAAATCTCAGAAACGAAACTCTATCTTGGTCCTTCCACTCCCATTTTAGTACAATCTGGATTGTAGGAATGATAGGAGCCTCAGACAATGCAAGTTTCTGAAATTGACTAAATCATTCTCCACTGGTAATTGGTTGATCCACATCTATCGGGAGTTGAAGGTTACAAGAAAGATAAGATATGAAAGGCTGATCCTCCTTCAAAATATATGTAGACTGCTTTAAATACGTTTAAAATAAGTACTTTTACAGAGACAACCAGTGCTTATCGGCGCCATTAGTTAGTAGTGAGTTAGTACAACGAGTTACAGTTACTGTTGGCTTAATAAGCGGTGTGCGTCCGTGCAAATCCTGGCAACTTCTGTGAATTTTATTACAAGTGGTGCGCATCCACGCAGAAATAGGAATGCTGAGTTAGTATTTGAGATAAGTATTGCGATGCGTATCTGTGCAGTAGTCACCGTAAGTGCCTTTAAAAAATGCCTAAAAGTGGTGCGCATCTGTGCAATATTACTTATCTGTAACTTGTTGGGTCAAACGAACGGAACTCGGATAAGTGGCTCACACAGGACTACTCCGGAGAGACGTGACTGGATTCAAAGCGCCAGCTTCAGATAGTCGACATCCAAAGTTGCAAAAAAGCCTAAACAAGTATATATCCTACCAAACGAAGCCCAAACATGCCTAACCATCGAATATTACAAAACATTTGGAAAATAATTCAAAATGTAGCGTCCTCAGGAGAAGGGGGGTAAGGAGTCAGTGGGAGGAGCAGGAAGGAGCAGGAGGCAAGATGCAATGAAATACGAGCACAGAAGCTGAACATGCAACCACAATGTAATACAAGCAGCAAAGAATTAAAAAAAAGAATTCCCAAAGGAACATATAAACACTTAAAGCATAAAGATACAGTACAGTACATGGTCTCTGCTCTGTGGGAGGAACAAAAGTGAAAAAGGGGGGACAAAGAGGTAGGACTAACGACTAGCAAGCAAGGCTTTTTAAATACACTGAAACAAACAAATGAAAAGCATGTGGGTGATTTTAAGCCCACAAGAGAACTATATACTAAATACTCAACCTAAACAACCCGCACATTGACAACCAGTAAATCATGAAAGCACTACTCAGAAGCTGTGAACAAGTTTAAAGAAAACATGATGCCAACAAATACTACGCTAGTAAACAAGTAGCCTTTACAGCAGCCATACAAATGAAAAACAAACGCGCTTACTTACAGCGGTGAAATGTTTAGCTTATGACAACATTTGACCACAGAACCCTGAATGGAAGAGTTGCGACCTGCAAACTTCAACTGCCCGGAAAGCGACAGGCCACACTAAATAGAAACAGGATGTTATGGAGGAGGTGAGGGGTTTATGGGTAGAGTTTACCAGGGTATGGAACAGAAAAACAGTGATTTAAGGTAGCGAATAGACACCATCCACTCAAATCGTAAGGGATGGGATGAGGAAGGAGATGAGGAGGTACTGGGCAATCGTCGATCTCACATTTAGAACACATGGAATGTTTCCTTCCTGGGATGGGCGGCACTGTTCAAGATAATCATGCTCCTCAATTTTTTGCTTGGTGAACAAGCTGGCCTTCACCCTCCAAATTAAGTCTTCTCTGACAGTTGATTGGCATGCCTTTGGGAATAGGGACTATATGTATGCATTAATGGGAGCATGCCCAAAGGTGCCAAAGTTTCAGATTGCTTATGTGTGACATTTTCATAATTTCAGTGCACTTATGAGTGACCTTCAACGACTGAGTGGCACTTTCTCGCGAGCAAAAATCAAGCAATGAAGACGAGGGAAACATATAAATACCAGAAATTACACCCATTTCAGCAATGAAAAACTCTAAGAAGATCTTAAAACTGCTACAAAGCACCAGAAATGGAAGGGCACTATCCTAGTGCCCTTGTGTAACCTGATTGTATTGTAAGAAAAAATGCGTAATCAATAACAATAAAACTATCCTGCCTTAGCCAGTATTCTCCTTTTTGACAGGTTTAAGTAAACACCAGCCTGCACCGACCGGTCCTTCTAGCACCTCCCTGGCAATCAATCAAATTAATACAGCATCATGACACACACAGAGTCTGTCCAGGCTCTCGACGTGGGACCATACTGTAACCAAACTGAAACAGGATGTGAGAGGCCCCAGGGCGGATCTCAGCTGCCCCAGTCTGCTAATAAATTATGATAATCAAGCAAAGACGTCTCAAGGGGAAAGTGTTAGTCAGGGACGGCTTTAGCGGTGGTGGCACCCTGTGCAACAATCATTTTTGGTGGCCCTACACCACATGACTGCCTCCTCGGATTCTCTCACTACAACTGGACAAAAGTACCCTTCATCTCTCCAATCATAAGTTATTGCTAATCAAAGTGCCCTCCCTGAGGCCAGCGCCCCCTCCACAAGTCAGCGCCCAGTGCCGCTGCACCTGTCGCACTGCCCTAAAGCCGGCCCTGGTGTTAGTCCACTGAGTCAACAGATCGGCATACTTATACCAGGCTGACACCATGCTAATGCCACTACAGCGCTATGGAAATGTATATAGTATGCTTGTATTGTAACATTGTGACAGAGCTATGAAAACAGAAAAGTTCAGATGAAATGCACTGTAAGGTGAACATGTCATGCAACTAAAAAAAGAAGTGCAGTAATTGAAATGCTTCGGACATGCTGCATGCCTCTGTGAGCAGCTCTTGAGCAGGGGATTCCCTTAGGGCAGACAGCCACGTCAGAGCATGGCTGCAGCATCTGCCAAGCCTCAGGAGAGTGGGGGCTGAGGCTGCAGTGCTCACAACAAAAGTACATTAAATGACAGACGAACTAGGAGCGCAACGGCTGCCCAGCACCGTGCCTCAGGAGAAAGGCTGAGACAGGAGCTGCACATACACTTGACAGTGACACTTACCGGTCTGTGCGAGCGTCATGACTGGGTCGGCCAGCTCCGATGACTGACTTCCCCCTGGCTGGCCATTGCACTGGCCGTGGATGGTCCAGAACTCTTGACTGGCCGCTGCATTATGGCTATGCACTGCCTGACTGCAGTGCAGGCTAACATGACTCAGAGGCATCTCTCAAGTGGAGGCCAGGTCGCAGGTGCCGGTGGGTGCAAAAATATTGGCAATATTACGAGGCACGGTGCAAGCAGCGGCGGGAGTGGCCTGTGCCGTTTGAAACTTGTGCACTGCAGTGCCCAACCCACTCACACTTTGTCCGCCTATAGGGGTGTCTCTGTGTGACACATTAGTTTGTCCTTGTTGCGTCATTGGGCATTGTGACATCAGTGCTGACTCCACGCTGGTGTTTCGGGTGAATGGGTTATATTGTAGCCTAAACCAGAGCGCGCTCAGCTGAGCCACCCCATGAGGGTGTCGCAATCAGAGTGGACGGCACACTGCCACCAGCTTGCTCAGTCACACAGTGGTAGGATCAGTCTAGACAGCTGAGGAGGCACTATAAGTGTGTGACTTTGCATTTCAGTGCGGTGATGCGGATCACCCCACTGAATGCGATAATCTAACGCCTGAAACATGGTACCTGGCACGGCTGCAAGCAGCAACAAGCCTTACCGCCACCTTTCAATGCATCTTAAAACCAAATACTCAATGGATTACTGAGACATTTAATTACCCACAGGTGAGGTACAGTACATTCTAAATCGCATACAGGAAGCTGATGGAACTTGAGAAATTGCTGCTAGCAATTAGGTTTATGGATAGATACATGACAAAAAAGGTATGTTGATCCTGCCAACCGCATGACTAATACACAAAGAGATTTACAAAAACTGAAATTACATTGGGAACGAGATATTGGGGGAGTTGGAGGATGGAACCTCTAAAGCTCCACTGCAAAGTTTTGATAAGGTCAGACTTTTGACTAATTCCATATAAAATACTACACAGGTTATGTTACACAAGGGCTTTAAAGATGAGGCTTGGCAATTACCATTAGCCACACCCTAAAGGGTTGCCCAATCATCTGGGAATAGTGGTTGAAATTACAGAGCAAAATGAGTCTGGTACTGGTGAGATACCAGAAAATATTTTTCTGCCAGGGCCTCATACTAACAAAACATGACATAACACAAAGGGGGAGCAGTCTCGGGCTACCCATTAACACAGAATGGTGTAGTAATATGGATTGGTGTATGGCAGTGGAGAGAGGGACGTATGCAGAGTAAACATGTGCCCAAACGTTTGATAATATATGGAGAGTTTTTGTAAGACACACTATGGGCTGTTGAGTGAAATGGCCATGCCAATAACAGAGTTCATACCAGTGCACATTGGCAGGGGCCAACTAGAGCACAGAGAAGAGATAAGTACACAGCGAACTATATATCTATTGTATTAGTATTAGAATGTAAATGTATGTTGTGTGAACCAATACAATGTAATATAATTGCAATAAAAGTGAAGACCATACTCATGTACTGTATGTTATGTGGTTTTGTTCAAAATGTAAAAGTTAATAAAATTAGTTTTGTTTTGACGAAAAGAAATCCAGAATACACAGGGTGGTGTTTTTCCCAAAGGTAGAGTTGCAGATGGCTTAACTGTTGAGACACCTGCTCATAGGGCTCAACACACAATAAGAATACCCTCACATCTAATTAAGGTGGCCCGTTCAACATATCCACTAGTATTTATTCTGTACATGTCAGCCATTTAAATCAGAGCGGTGCTGGGCAAGAAAGGTCTGTAAATGTCTCCTAAGCCATATACAATATTTATGTATATGGTATTTCTTTCGTTCAAACTTAGCCAATGCCTTTGTTTTTTTCGAAAGACAGAGCCCCAATTGGGGGTGGGGGGTTTGGTTTTAGAAAAAATAGGTGCCAATAAGCCCACCACGCAGACATGGCATACCTGCTGTCATTGCTATTCTTCTCCCCCCAAAGTGGCTTCCACCATGGAGGTGGGAATTAATTTGGAGAAAAATATTTGCCCTTTGTGTGGCAAACTCTAGGTTTGGCAATCTTAATTAGGGCATAACTCTAGACTAATTACTAGCAATTTTACCTTGTTTTTCCAGACATGCAGGTCTTGACCGGTTTCTCCAACTGATATGTTGGATGTGTGTTTCCTCTCTTAAGATGAGGTTGGACTAGTGAAGTTCCTCCTACTTGGGAATGTTCAATGGTTAAACATATCTATAAAAAGGACATAAAAACTATCCTGTCTTGAATAGACCTGCATGCCGATAGATGGCATAATGCAGCTCTGCTCCAGTTTTGTTCCGCTCCTGAAGTGGCGAGTGGTGATGCATGTAAGCTTCAACCATGTGCGCTGACATCAGTTGCATTCTTATGTTACCTGCAACCTCAGACCCAGAGCCCATTGGCAGATTGGCATGACCAGTGTAGACATCTCTAGACTGAGAACTTATCAGATTGAAAAGAGTCCTGTTCCAAGAACGGGATGCCTGGAATCAATGAGGGTTTACAGTTAAATAGAGTATCCACCAGAAAGGTTGTTACAAAAGGTAAGTAACTTGTTCTTCTGATGGACACCTGTAACCATGTATTCCTCATCTTCTGAATGGATACCAAAGCTGTACCTCCCCAGGTATATGTGAACTGCCTCAGATCAAAAACTCCTGCTAGACTAAGTGGGCAAAATGCCCCTCTTGACAAACCTGACTGGTGAGGTATTAGTGCACCCTAAACGAATGTACAATGCCTATATAGCGACTTGACAAAGTCTAGGACAGGTACCTCACGTGCTAGCACAGTGGTAGCAGCCTTAACTCTGGTGGAAGGAGTCCATAAGCCTTTGGAGGCTGCTTCTTTGCCGATGCATAGTAGGGTTTAATGCAGAAATCAATCAGGAGATGGTCTGTCTTTGCGCAGCCTTGGCCTTTTTTGGCCGTGCCAAGCCCAGAAAGAGCTGATCGTCCACCGGATAGTCTTTGGTGCGATCTATGGTAAAACTTAGTGCCCTATTATGGTTGAAACAATTAAGTCTCTATTTCTCCTTAATGAGGCGAGGTGGGGCAAAGAATGGCGCATGGGTGATAGCCTGTCTGACATCAAATGGAGTGACCACTTTTTACAACTTATCTGGAAAGAAAGATGTATAAGGTGGCTTGCCAGAGCGAGCATGTAGCTCACGCACATGCTTAGCCAGTGTTAGGGTGATGAGAAAGATCATTTCGAATGTTAGAAGTCTTAATGATGCATTGGCTCAAAAGGGGTGCACATCCCAAAAATTAGAATTAAGTTCAAAGTCCTGTTCTGCCATCACAAAGAAAGAAACAAAAGTTCCAACCCTTTCAAAAATCACAACAGGTGATTTAAATAAATAAGGCTGATCCGACAACTGCTTAAAAGCAGAATAAAATGACAAATAGCCTTTAACAAAGCCAAAAGCAAGTACTTGCCAGGCTACGGACAAAACAACTGATAAAACTCAATTTACAGTTGGTTAATTTGGTGGGTGCTTCAGTTTTGTAGAAGAACAACCCGCCACCAAGATAACATCAACGACCTCAGGAGGAAGGTCAAATTGGGTCAAATGCCACTGCTCAATCAGCAAGCATTAATATGCAGCTTGTGCAAGCATGGGTGCAGTACTTTACTCTTGTGCAGCTCCCAAAGAGGCAACTTGAATGGAGGATAGATGCTCATGCTTAAAAGTTCTAGGTACCACCATCTACTGTCCCAACCCAGTGCCACTAGTATGACTTGGACGCGGTTGCGCCTGATTTTCTTTAGAACTCAGGGCAAGAAAGGTAGAAGTGGGAAGGCATGCAGACGTCGATATCTCCATCTGAGGTGGAATGCATCTCTAAGAGAGAGCCTTCTTGGGAACTCTAATGCATAAAAATGCTGATACTGCATGTTCTCTGCGGGGATGAAAAGATCAAGCTAGGGTTCTCCAGCAGGTGTAACTTCCATTCGTGGTCCGCTAAAGTATACAAAAAAGTGATGGATGGCATTCTTGACTTAATCTCAGCCACTGATAAATACTTCCGACCGCATCTCTGTTGAACATTATTTTACATACCATGTCACCTCAGTTTGGATCCAGCCATAGGCAACTCAGTCTTGACCCTGCTCCTATGGGACAGTCTAGCCTACCCTGCCAGGTCAGATCCTCCTTGAACTGGAACATATGCAACCCAGGAATGGCAGCATCCTGTTAGAGCTCAGCAGCCACGTATAGCTTTGTTCCAGTGACATAGTGTGCCATGGACCCACATTTGCACATATCAATCCCATTTAGGGTGACACACTAAAGCATACAAAAATTGATGAAATGGAATGTGTGAATTCATCTAAGACACTGGTAATTATTAAGTCCACATTCCAGTTCATCGCTATTTGCACACCATACCACTATGCAAATCAGTCTTGACACTGCTCTAATATGAACATTCCAGTCTGAACTTCCAAGCCAGGTCCTCCAAGAACCAGAACACAAGCAACCCAGGAGCTAAGCATTGGTGGTCGAGTTCGTCCTGCCTGACATTTGAAGATCCCTCCAGGTGGCTCACAACCAGAGAAACTACCTGGTTTCAAGGCACTTCCTGAGGCATAGGGCCTTCTGGCACAGGACCAAAGGCTCTAACCCGCCTTGCTTTTTGTAGTAGCACCTGGTGGTGGTGTTATCTGTGAGCACCTGCACCAGCCTTTCTCTGATGTTGGGCAGGAAACCATCAATGCCAATCGAATCACCCTCGACTCCAACAAATTAATGTGAAGATGAGCTTCTGCCACAGACCTCTGAGCTTCCCCTCTGCCAGATGACTTCCTCAACCCAGAAGGGATGCATCCACAATCACTGTCAATTCCAGGAGGTGTGAGGAGAGGGGTCTGTCAATGACCCAATCATGTTCAAGCACCCACCACTGCAGATCTTTTGCAATCTCCTCAGAAATCTGGATACAATTCAACAGATTCCACTGATGCTCTGCCCACTGACAATTCAGGTCCCACTGCAGAGCCTGCTTATGTCATCTGGCATGCTTAACCATCAGGGTGCAGGAGCTAAACAGTCTCAGCAGCCACAGAGTTAACCACGTTGAGAACCAGGACAGACACTGAAAAATCGGGATCATAACTCTTATGTCCTGGACTCTCTGTTCAGAGTGAAAAGTACTAAACTGTACTGTATCGAGAATGGCTCTGGTGAAAGGGAGTGACTACAGAGGAGTCAGGTGTAACTTTGGCACATTGATAATAAACCCCTACGATATAAAAAGGTTTGTCATTGCTTGGAGGTGGTTGAAGACGACCTGTAGTGAGCCCGCATTTAATAACCAGTGATCGAAGTAAGGAATACTGGTTTCCCCAACCGCCGAATGTATGCTGCTACCACTGCCATCACTTTTGTGAATGTCTGAAGGTGAGGGTGAGTTAGAGCACTGCAAACTGAAAAGGCCTGGACCACTGTGAATTGCAGTATGTCCTGCAGGTGCAATGCCACCATCCAGTCTCCAGAACCAAGGACAGAAAGGACCTGGGTTTCTGTGAGCATTTTTATTTTTTTTAACCACATTGAGGCATCGCGAGGGCAAAGATATAAATGCAACAAAAACCTCTGTCCTTCTTTGGTACCAGGAAGTAGCAGGAGTAACACCCGTTTGTCGGAAGTGCCAAATGACAAACGGAGGAAATATCAGATCCTGCCTCTGATGAGATGGATGTGTGCAGGAGTGGACACACTAAAGTGGTTTCACAGAAGTTGGAGGGGTGGTGGACTGAGCTGTGAATTGTCCCTGATGTCCTGGGTGGTATCTTTGCAAACTGTGGCCTTGGCCACAAAAGGTATAGGAGATCTTTTGGGCTGGCAGCAGGGTCGAACGTTGGTGTTATTAGACACCCCTACCGTAATGCCGAAAGGGGTGAAGTTGCTGATAAAACTGACTGGGTGATGCAGACAGGCCCAAGGAACATGCTACAACCATGCTTTCTTTAAAATGTTTCAGAGTGGATTCTGCTTTCTCACTGAAAATGTGAGAACTATCAAATGGCATGTCTATCAGGGATGCTTGTCCATCCCGGAAGAAGCCTGAAGAAGTGGCTCTAAAGTGTCACAACTGGGGGATGGCGCCGAGGCAAGTCGAGGCTTGACGACTCTCCTGCCTGCTGCCGCCCTAAACAGTGATTCCCGGGCCAAGTTTGGGGCACATGCAGCACCGGAGAGGCCACTAACACCAGTGGAGGGGGACGGCGCCAACGCAACCCAGAACGAGCGCGTGAGAGGCAGCTGGCCAGGTCTGTCAGAGGCGGCGGGGGAAGGACACTGCAGTGGCCGCGGCGCACGTTCCCAAGGCCAGATCTGGGCTTTGCAGGTACTGAGGCTTTCACTCCAGGATCGGGGGGAGTGGGCTGCGGGTGCGTAAGCCTGCCTAACCACGCCACTGCCCTCCACAGAGGGCCTGCAAGGTACACTTCAACATTGGGCCAAAGGTGAGGCCCTGTGCGGCCATACTTAACAGGCATGGACGAACGAGCTGTCCAGGCTCAACCAGAGGGGCAAGATGGCGCCTTGGCGGTCCCTTCTGGGACTCGCCCCCCTCCTGAGACTTCTTCCCAGCAGGCTGACCAACCCGTGTCAAGCGCCCTCCCACCGGTGGCATACCGGGGACGGTGCGAAAGCCCTGGGGTGGAGTTGGAGGACAGGCTGGCCATGACTTTGTAGGCTGGAGACAAGTACAACGGCCATGATCTTGGAGTTGCAAGAGAGGTAGGCCCCAGTCCACGCTGTCCTGTGCCTCCCCATCACACATCAGAGGGCACTCCAGTCCCTGACAAGACGCATCCCCCCACAGTCTGAAGGGCCGGTGAAGAGCACTGTTCAGCCGCAACGTCCTTGGCGCGCATAGGAGAGGGGGGCTCGGGTGCCAGAGCGGAGCTGTGGGGAGACTCGTTGGTGCTCCATGCCCCCTGCGCATGTCCCTTCACCCAACGTATCAACGGGCGGGTCGCCCCGTGCTAAGCAGGCGCCATGGAAGGCAGCAAGGGGGGTGCAGCAAACTTGGTGAGGAGCGCATTGCGAGGCCCAACAACTTCCACTGTTATTGCATGTGGCATCCAGGGGCACGAGGGGGAGATAGCTAGCCACAGCCTGGAGTGTGCCGCCATGAAGGCCCCTTCTCACGCAGCTGCCAACCTCGGAGCTACAACAGTAGGGTCATACAAGGGGTGCGCACGGCTGCCCAAGCTAGCAGCTGCCTCTCGAATCTCCAGCGCAATTTGATAAGCCAGGGAAGTTCTGGGATAAATGCCGGATAGCATGAGATGACGCACGACGAACCAGAAGAACCCGGGCGACTGGCAAAGCTAATCTATTTACTATGGCAACCGGGCACCCCAAAAAAGACCGCTCAATTAAAGACCTCCTCTTCCGCACCGGGGGGCCCACACCAGAGGACGCAGTCACGCTGTCGGGCGGGACAGGGTCCCAACCAGATAACACCATGGAAAACCAGTGACACAGTTGTTTATGGAGGCATTGTTTACTTCCCTCCGAGTTGAACTTCACTCTCTAAAAATTGAATTCGCCCAGGAGAACAAGGAGACCCGGAGAGATGTGGACGCTTTGGGGGAGGGCGTGGTGGATTTGGAGGAAAAGGAAGTGGGCCGCAAGGAAGAGACAGAGACCCTTCAACAAGAAGTTATCCGACTCCAGGAGAAGCACATGGACATGCAGGCACATCTAAAAGACTTAGAAAAACGCTCCCAGAGGAACAATGTGAGCATTAGAGGAGTGGCGTCCGGGACAGAGGGGGAATACATTTTTGGCTTTGTCCAAGATCTTTTCCGCCACATTTTGGAGGGCCCTCCGCAATCTCCGATTCAACTGGGCCTCCCCAGGCACAATATTTCAAACCCTCTGGACATACTGGTCTGTGTACTTGACTTTCAAGTCAAAGAGGAATACTGAAGAAAGCACGCAGCTTGCACCCTATTGTCTTCCAGGGCCACTCCCCCACCAATTTTCAGGACCTCGTGGCTCTCACCCTGCAGAAACACCAGTCGTTCCGCCCAGCGACAGCACAACTACTCAGCCTGGGCATTTCCTACTCCTGGGGCCATCCCTTCCACCTAATTTTCCGCTGGGAGGGAAAACTCCTCCAATTACGCTCACTCACAGAGACATGTTGCATGCTGGGAATAGAACCCCCTGGGGAGCAGCGCTCAGGGGACACACCACCCTCCTCTCAAAGAGCGAAGAAAAATGGCTGGCATAGAGTAGGATGACGCCGTGCCTTAGCCAAGCTGGACCCAAAGGAGATTGCTAAGGGCCGGCAGGCAGCTTTGGAAGCAATCCCTTCCACCTTGGCTAAAACTGTTGTCCCTTGAGCCTGGACCCAACTTCTGCATAACGTATAGATAAGGGAGCCACTGACCACATTACATCCCCCCTTTGGATTTACCACGTGGTTTCAGTATACCACAGGACTTGACGTAACAATTTACTTCAATTTTTTCCTATTGTTGTTGTTTGTTAATTCTGAAAGGGAACTTGTTGGGGCCTACACTAACCCACACAGGGGCAGCGCTATTTTTATACACCATACTGACACCATGCACTGCATAATTTCCTGGGTTCTCGGGAGGGGGGGGGGAGGGTCGGGTTGGACAGAGTAGATACCCCTTTATTGCCCACATGACGGGAAGCACTCTCCAAATGTTAACACTCAATGCGCGAGGGCTCGATAACCCGATCAAAAGGCGGGCAATACTTAATCAACTTGAGTCCTCTCAGGCAGATATATGCCTATTACAGGAAACCCAACTCGTCTTTGGGGATTGTCACAGATTGATATCTAGGGACTTCCCAAAGCAATTCTTTTCGCCCAACCATTCTAAGTCGGCGGAAGTAGCAGTTCTGGCAGCCAAGTCCTTCCAAGGGGTGATCGAACAGAAGGCAGAAGTAATCAGGGGACGACTGTTAATATACAGGTCCTCCATTGCAGGGAGGTCACTTGCGATAGATACAATTTATGCTCCCAATGAGAAACAAGAAGGGTTCGTACATGGGGCACTGGAGAGAGCGCTGAGTTCTGGGGACCAACTAGTACTACTGGGAGGGGGCCTTAATCTATTGGACAACTCGCTGGACAGATCAGCACAGAGGTACAGCCAGTCGGGAGCATTGTCCACTCCTCCAATCACAACTGGGGCAGCTGGGGGTGGTGGATTTATGGAGGTGAAAAGAAATTGAAATACATACAGCTGCGCTGTCCGACCACAGGGCGGTCACACTCTTGATTTCTCTCCCCCCAGACTGCTGTCCCCCCTAGGTCCTGGCGGTTACGGGACTTGATGCTACATCGCAAGGAGGTTAAAAACCAAATGCAGCATTCACTTGAAGACTATCTTACACATAACGATACCCCCGAGACATCACCCGCGGCACTATGGGGAGCACTCAAAGCTGTCATTAGAGGGGAATTTATCGCTATATCCTCCGCAGATGATAAGTTGCTTAGGGCAAAGAGAGAGGACCTTACTGGGCGAACCAGTGAACTTGAATGCATACATCAGCGCATGGGAGCCCCACGGGTCGGGCTCCAACTATCCAACATGCGCGTTTAACTGGCAGCGTTAGACACAGACAGGGCAGAATTCTCTACACCTTGCTTACGGCACTCATATTATATTGGGGGAGACAAGTGTGGTCTGCGCCTCCAGGCTAAAAGACAAGAACAGGGTTTTTCTGAGATGCATTTCTCTGCAGGAAACCTGGTCACTGAAGGCCCAGACATACCGAATGCCTCCAAGGACTTTTACGAGCACCTATATAATTCCCAACATCTAGACGCAGAGGACAGATCCCAATATCTGAAGGGGGCCAAGACCTCGACCCTTACCCTAGATGTGGCTGAGTCCCTAGTCGAGGACATTCATATCGAGGAGGTAATATCGGCAATAGCGGGCCTTAAACTTGCGAAGTCGCTGGGCCCAGATGGGATCTCAGCGGCCTTTTACAAATCCTTTTGCCCCACTCTAGCCCCTGTCCTCACAAAACTCTATACTTCCATTTCAGATTTTGGTTCGATCCTGCCTGAAATGCTTAAAGCCTCTATAATAGTTCTACCTAAGCCTGGGAAAGACATACAACATTGCAGCTCTTACCGGCCTATTTCCTTTTTAAATATAGACCTTAAATTATACACGAGTATTATTGCCCACAGAATCAACACTTATCTCCCCTCCCTAGTGGACCCGGACCAAGAAGGCTTTGTTCCTCACAGGCAGACCAGCAATAATACTAAGAGAGCGCTGCATATCATTGACAAGGCGAACAAGTAACGGGAGGAATATATGCTTTTAGCGGTCAACCGGGTCCACTGGCCATACCTTAACCAGGTGCTACCTCACTTTGGGTTCAGGGACAGATGTAGAACTCAAATTCTAAATTGCTACCAAGCCCCTACTGCATCAGTCCGGATTAATGGCTTTTCCTCATCCCCCTTATCCATAAACAGGGGCACCCATTAGGGCTGCCCGCTCTCGCCCTTATTATTTGCTCTGTATATGGAGCCCGTGGCCCAGAAGATCCGAGACCATCCGGACATCATCGGCGCCCCATTTGGTGGAGATAGGCATTCCAATAGTCTCTATGCTAGCGATGTCCTGGCATCTCTTGAGCACCCGATTATTTCTCTACCGGCCTTTATGGGGGAGCTGAAGGCTTTCGGGGCAGTTTCAGGGTTCCAAATCAACATAAATAAATCTCAAGCACTTATCCTCTCGGTGCCTCAGAGTACAGTAGATCTTCTTGCGTCCCAGTTCCCAGTGCGGTAGGCCTCAGAGACTACTCCGTATCTGGGGGATCAACCTAGCCAGCACAATTCAAGCGACAATAGACCGCAATTACGGGGCACTCCTTTGACAAATACTAAGTGACCTGGGGAGGTGGACACACTTTAGAATTTCTTGGCTGGGTCAGATAGCGGCCTGCAAGATGATGGCCCTTCCCAAGATATTATATTTCTTCCAGACCCTGCCCTTCTCTCCCCCACAGGGTACGATCGCTAAACTCCAATCAGAACTTGCGCAGTTCATTTGGCAGGGACGGAAGCCGTCCCATAAAGCACTCCCTGAGCTTTCTCCCCCAGAAGCTGGAGGGCTGGGAATCCCAGATTTACAACTCTATTTTTAGACGATATCTGGTGGAGTGGAGTCGCCCAGAATCTGAGAAGCACTGGTTTTTACAGGATAGAGCGGAGGCGGGTATGGCTCTCTGGAAGATTCCATTGCTCCCCAAAGCACACAGGTGAAGAAGCCTGTACCTGTCCCCAATAACCCGAATAACGATGATGGCTTAGGATAGAGCTAGAATTAGAATGGGTCTGACCACTTATCTATCTTCGCTGACTCCCCTTTTCGAGAACCCGGACTTAACCCCAGGAGCTGCAGCGGCGGAATTTACAATCCGGAGAGCGTCGGAATGTCGCTACATGGGCTATTTCTTTGATTCAGAGGGCCTACTCTCATTGCCCCAGCTGCGTGAAGACTTCGGGCTCCCGGAATCGGAACGCTTTCATTATCTATAATTAAGACATTGGATCACGCACCCCTCCAACTGCACCAATGTGCAGCGTCGCTTGACTCCGTATGAAAGGTGGCTCCTGGCCAAATCGTCTGATAAAGGCATGATTTCAGAGTTATATGCAATCTTGCTTCAAACTCAGGTTCATAGTACATTCCACGCTGGGCGGGTACTTTGGGAGGAGGAACTGGGGCGGTCCCTGATCACAAAAAATTGGGAGGGCATAGCCTACAGGGCCCGCCACACGGCACCCAGTATGGCCCTTACAGAGACACAAACTAAGATCACATCACACAGGTATTACACACCGGTCAGGATAAATGAAATCAAACCTTCGCATAGCGAGAGTTGCTGACGGAGCTGCAGGAACAAGGGGTCCCTGACACATATACTGTGGGTTTGCCCGCAGATTCAGCAATATTGGACACAGGTCATCTATGATATAGACAGACATCTCGATACATAGCTCCCACAATTTCCAACCTACGTGCTGCTGGGCCTCCCAATCCCATTAAAATACCCTCTAAAAACCACCCGTGGCCGACAGATTGGAATGGCGCTGTGGGTGGCAGCCCAGGCCATCCTGGCCCACTTGGACACAGTGACTATCTCCTCACATACAAACTGGCTACACAGGATTTGGCACATTTTGGGAATGGACAAGATCTCCATGTCACTGGCGGGGAAGGGGGATGAATTTCAGGAGGTATGGGACCTTTATGTGTCGCTATTGTCACAGGAATTCCATGCATTGACGTGCCCAAAGTATGTCAGACTCCAACACCTTTCGGAGGTCCCTAAGCCGGAGAGACACACGGAGAAATAATAACATTTATATACACACAATGGTGCATATATCGCATATGGGTGAGTGGGGAGGGGAGGGAAGGTTTGGAGGGGGGTTCTATTTTGGGGGGTTTTCCCTTTGTTTCTTGGTTTTGTTTATGCATCGATCGCAGCAAGGCATTGAGTATGTTTCGCTTCTAGGTGGCTGTATGCTCCCAAAGACCAAAATATGCTGCTGTATTTGCTTGGTATTTTTGATAATGCTAATAAAAGATTTAAACCATAAAGTGCCACACTTGCACCCATCGCCCAACCTAAGCAGTCTGTTGTATCCAAGCCAGTGCAAAATGAATTTAGCTGTTTCAAGCCCATCCTGGACAGCTTGAGTTAGGAACACCCAGAGGATGCCCAGAACTGCTTGGGCCACTGTGTCCTATACGGCATGGGAGTAGTGGACTAAAAGGCAGCAGGCATTCACTGATCGCAGAGCAAGGCTTGTGGAGGAAAAGATGCTTTAGCTAAATGTTTCGTTCTCCTAGACTCATGAGGAGGTAGGGTGGTGTGGAAGGTTTTGTGATTAAGCTTAGTGATGGACACTTACCACCAAACTCTCCAGTGTGGGATAATGTTTAAGAAGTCAGGGTCACCTGAGGCTGGTCTATGGCACTAACCAACAAGCCTATTAACTAGTGACCCTGAAAATGGTTTCATCTAAGTACCCAAAGTGGTGTCCTCCGTGAGGGCCTCAATAAATAGTAATGGGAATAGAGGGTCTGTAGGCACTTGACCAAGCTGGAGTACCTCTGTCAGAACATTAGTCTTCACTTCCATAGTAGGGAGCTGTAGTTTTAGTACTTCTGCTGCCTTCCACATAATTACAACAAAAGAGGTGCTTTCTTCTGAGGCAGGGCGGGAAATAGAAATGGGTAGTATCTGGAGAAGTAGCCAGGTCACTGGTATCCAGGAGTTCCTCCTACCAGTTTTACTCATCACGTTGGGGAACAAAATCATCCCCTTCATCAAAGCTGCATTGTCGGGGGCGTGGCCAGGCGCCGTACGAAATGGCCGCCTGATTCCTGAGCTCCGCCGGGACCGTTGGTGTCCTTCTACATCCGCGCTGGAGGGATCACCCGGAGAGCCCCCCAGCTTCCTCAGGCCCAGTGCTCTGCCGGAGAGGCTTCGCGGACTCCGAAAACCTGCTGACGCCTCCGCACGGCGGCCGCGACGGGTGGCGACGGCTCGGCGCCTCGTCCATGGAACCCCGCGGCCGCTCCCTGATATAATTGAGGCCCTGGCTTTCGGCCTGCGGCGCGCTGCGCCCGGAGCGACGGCGGCAGTAGGGTGCGGCGCCTCGCAGGTAACGCCGAGGCGCCGCATGACTCTGGCTTCATAGCGGCACTGCTGGGAGACCCGGGCGCCCGGAGGATCGGCGAGCTGCCGAGGAGGCTGCGCCCGGCTGCGACCAGCTGACGACCCCTCCCGGGGAGAGGGACGGCCGGTTTCTCTCTGCTGCCGCCGGAGTGAGGAACGAGGATCGGCTGGGGGCTGCTTCTGCGGAGTGCCACACATCGCCTGCTGGGTGGGGGCCCAAGTTCTTGGCCGCTGGGTGGGCTGGACACAGGAGAGCCGGCGGCGTGGTGGCTGAGGTCGCTGACCCCGGATCGCGAAGGCCTGAACACACTGGGGGCCCCCCGCCCTGAGCTATACCTGTCAAGTGCCGGTGGGGCGGCGGCTACACCCGGACTTCAACCCGGGGGTTCGGAGCTGGCGCGGACCCGCGGGCGCCCAAGCACAGAGGCGGGCGGAGGACCACCAGGCTCCAGTGGCACCGAAGCGATTATGCGGCCCAAAGGAGGCGCCGCGACCCAGACCAACAAGCTGGACCAATACACTATAGCCAAAACGACGCCACAGCCGGGAGGGGCTACGAAGGAGGCCGCGGGGCAGGCGGAACCCTCCCTGATGTCTATAATGGCCGCGATCCTAACCCTTTGGACGAACCTGGAGACGAAAATGGACAAGATCACTATAGAGGTGAACCTGCTCCGGGCCGACTTGGGGAAAACCACGGACCGGTCCAAAACCAACGAAATGGACATAAAAGCCCTGCAGGAATCGGAAAAGCGGCTCGAGGGCAGGGTCAACGAGTTTGTGCACCAACATCGGCTGATGGCCCTACCGCTCGAAGACCAGGAAGGTAGGGCCAGGAGGAGCAACATACGCGTGGTGGGTGTGACGGAAGGACTCGAAGGGGACTGCGTGGAGCTCTTTCTGGAGGACCTGATTCTCCGCCACCTGAAACCCAAGAGGCTCTCCAAGCTCTTCACGATCGAGCGAGCTCACAGGGCCCCGATCCCAAAACCCAAACCAGGGGCCCTACCACTAACAATTATTGCTAAAGTGCTGAACTACCGCGACCGCGACGTAATTCTCCAGGCGGCTAGACAACACGGCGACCTACACTACGAGGGGGCCACGGTTCGCTTCTTCCCGGACTTCACGCTCCAGGTCCAACAGGAAAGGCGCTCCTTTCAAGGGGTCAAGGCGGCACTGCGAGATCGTGGGCTTCGGTACATGATGTTCTTTCCCGCCAAACTGAAGATCATCGCTGGCGGTAAATCCCTCTTCTTCACCTCGCCGGCGGCGGTGCAGGAGTGGCTGGACGCGACCGAAACGGCAGAGGCCCCCCGGCGGGACGGTGCACAATGGCGTGGCTCGGGGCACCCCTCCCCGGGATCAATGGCAGGACGAGTGGAAGGTGGTGAGAGGAGCCAGCGGTCCTGGCGTTCACGATCAAACAGTCCCCGCTGGGACTCACCCAGAGACGACGCAGCGCGATGAGGCCACTGGAGCTCGACAAGAAGCCGTCGGACAGTAACGTATGAAAGTTCTTGACTGTTAGTCTTACTGCTCCGGGGGGCAGGGTGAGGGCCTGCCCAAATCCTTTGAGCCAGGCTCACTGTTAGATGATGCACTGCTGGCCTGAGGGCTGAACGAACTGGGCACCACGGACAGGCGGTCAGGAGGGGGCTGGCCCACGAACTTCCCACGTAGAGTACCTCGGTGGGCTCCACCGGGGCAGGGTTGGGCGACAGGCGCTCTGCTAATTGGGGTGGTGGGTAGTTCAGAACCCACGGAGCAGGGGGCAGGGAGGGGGGGGGTTTGTTTTGGCACGGGGGGGCAGGGATGTTGGGGACAGACGGGGGGGCAGTGGGTGGCACGCATGGTTTGCCAGTTCTTTGACTGTCAGCTTTACAAGCACGTGCGGGGAGGGAACCAGGGAGGGGTGGGGAGTTGGGGAATTTCTACGGTCACACGGAATATGTTGTCACATAGTAAGCCGTACTACCTGGGTGGTGGGACGAGGCATCCTCACGAGCTACAGTTATGGCTAGGAGATGGGAAAAGAGTTTGAGGGTCCTCAGCTGGAATGTCAACGGACTAGGGGACAGACTCAAGCGCACCATAGTCCTGCAATTCCTCAAGCGGCACCAGCCGGACGTAGTGCTACTGCAATAAGCGCATATGCTGGGGAATGTGTCAGGCCCTCAATAGATATGGCTACACTCTGGCAGCTCACTCTGGCTTCACCTCCGGCTCGAGAGGGGTGGGGGTACTCCTGCGGCGCGCGCTACCCCTCCATATAGACCTGGTCAGGACAGACCCACAGGGCCGCTTCTCAGCAGTGTCTGGACGCTGGGAGGGCCGCACGCTTAATCTACTGTCTGTTTACATCCCGCCTGGCCTCCAAACCCGGGCCTTCGCGGACCTGGGCACTTTTCTCCTTTCCCTTCCCGAGGGTCAGTTGGTGCTGGGAGGGGATTTCAACGCAGTGGTGTCAGGCACCCAGGATAGACAGCCCCCCAGAGACCTGCCCCAGGGGCAGGAGTGGTTGGCGGACTTTCTTGAGGCCTTTGGGCTTACGGACGTCTGGCGCCTGCTCCACCCAACGCACAGCCAATTTACCTTCTTTTCGGGGTCGCATCATTCCTTCTCGCGATTAGACTACATCCTTACTCTGCTGCAACAAGACATGACAGTACTGGAGGCGGCGCTTCTGCCTAGAGGCATTTCTGACCACTCACCAGTCCACACGCACATCACATTTGGGAATAAACGGGAGGGTTGCATAGCACCAATAAATGCATGGCACTTGAAACACGAGGACACCAAAAAACAGATATCCCACTCAATCTCTCGATACTTCGAAGATAATCTTGGCTCGGTAAAATCCCCCGTCACCTTGTGGGAGGCATTTAAGCCCGTGATTAGGGGAGAGGCGCTTTCGGCCATATCGGCTAGGTGGCGGGAGCGGTACGGGCAGGTCGCCACACTAGAGGCGGAATTGGAGGTCCTGGAGAGGGAAGCGCCGGAGGCAGGGGAGAGGGAGGTCAGGCACAAGCTGCAGTTGAAGGCGGCGGAGTATAAAAAAATGGTAACCCAAGAGGCCCAGACTGTGGCTCGTCACAAGCTTGGTAGAATATACGACCAGGGCGATAAAGCTGGGAAACTTATTGCCTGGCTGGCGAAAAAACAACAAGCCAGTAAGGTGGTGCCAGAAATACGTACCGAGGGCGGGACTGTAGTTACTGAGCCTCGGGAAATAGTGGAACAGTTTGCGAGACACTACCAGCTGGTCTACAGGCGTGAGTCGGACCGGCCGGAGGAGGACTACATGGACCTCCTAACGGACATTCGAATGCCCTCCCTAACGGATAAAGATCGGGAGGCTATGGACAGCCCAATCACTGAGGCCGAACTTCAGCAGGCAATTGGAGAATTGCGCCCTGGTAAGGCGCTCGGTCCCAACGGCCTCCCAATTGAGCTCTACAAGCTCCAGCCGGACGTCATTAGCAAGCACCTGAAACACATGTTCGAGCATAGTAGGGAGAGGGGGTTGCTGCCCCGTGATCAGCGTATGGCGACCATAGTGGCAATACCGAAAGAAGGGAAACCCAAAGATTCATGTGCGTCATACAGACCAATTTCGCTCCTAAACGCGGAGCCCAAAATACTGGCGAAGACGCTGGCCAATAGGCTCAGATCGGTGCTTCCCTCGTTGGTCCACCCGGACCAGTTGGGGTTCATGCCACACCGTAACACGGCCCTCAACATTAGAAGGCTAAACGGCGTACTGGGGTAATGCCACAGAATACAGGAGGACGCAGTGGTGGTTTCCTTGGACGCCACCATGGCCTTCGACACCTTAGAGTGGGCGTACATGTTCGCGGTCCTTCGCAAACTGGGCTTCGGACCTCACTTTATAGCGTGGGTGCGTCTACTATATGCTAAGCCCCTGGCGCGGGTGCTGGTGAACAACAAGCTGTCCGATGTTTTCACGCTTGAAAGAGGGACCAGGCAGGGCTGCCCCCTCTCTCCCCTTCTTTTCGCCCTCTCCCTCGAACCACTCGCGGCCTGGATAAGGCAGGCTGTCGACCTAAAAGGTATATCTTGGGCGGAGGGGTGGGAGGAAAGAATCTCCCTCTATGCCGACGACATACTCCTGTACCTTTGTGAGCCGCGCAGGTCGATAATTGTGGCGCTCGACATACTTGCGAGTTTCGGTCGTAACTCGGGCTTCCGGGTCAACTGGGCCAAATCACACCTGTATGTCTTACGGGGTGAACCTCCGCGGCTCCCGGACACCTGCCCTATCAATGTGGCAGAGGACGGGTTTAAGTACCTGGGGGTGTACATCACCACTAACAAGGCTCTGTCATACGAGCGCAACCGCAAGCCGCCGCTGGTGCGGCTCCAGAGAGAGGCCAAATCCTGGCAGCACCTGCCACTGTCTCTGCTGGGCCGGGCGGCCCTATTTAAGATGCTAGCGCTACCACGGTTTCTCTATGCACTACAGAACTATCCAGACTTAGTCCCCAGCGGCTACTTTGTGGCGATCGAGGCCGCACTGCGCAACCTCCTTTGGGCCGGGTCACCCCGAATCTCCTTGACCAAACTCACATTGGGGTGGTACGATGGCGGTATAGCCCTTCCTGACATCCGCAAATACTACTGGGCAGCCCACCTATCTGCGATAAACCAGGGTACGTATGGAGATGGGAATGATCCCGCCTATGGCATGGACAGATGGCTGCTTTCCGGGGGAAACTATGAGATAGCACTCTACTCCAGACGGGGTATACGTCAACTCACCGGACCCACACTTCACTCGGTACAGATATGGCACATTGCCCAGAGGAAGCTCGGATGGGCAGGAGTCCTTACTATGGCCACGCCACTTTGGGCCTTCGACAAATTAGGCAACCTGGGACGTACCAAGGGGTTCCGCAACTGGGACTTGATCGGTATCTCCCAAATCAAGGATATCCTGGGCCCTATGGGGATTCGTACATTCGCCCAAATGCGAGACACATACGAGCTGGCGCACACCGAATACTTTAGATACTTACAGGTGCGACACTCCCTGCAGGCTAATATCCCACCGGAGACCAAGCTACCACAAACCTCCCCGCTTGAAGATAGGTTACTGGATGGGCACCTCACGGAACACGCCATATCACTCACTTACAAAAAGCTAATCAATAACCCCCCCCGACATGCTCCTACCCCTTAGAGAGAAATGGACCGCTGATGGGCTGGAGATAGACGACGAAGAGTGGCTATACGCTCTGGCTTCCCCCCGCGAGGTCGCGATCTCAGCCCGGCTACGACTTATCCAACTTAAGATCTTGCACAGAGTGTATATCTCCTGCACTAGGCTACACATGATGGGGAGGGCGGACTCAGTGCGCTGTAGGAGGGGATGTGGTGGAACGGGTACCTTCTTCCATGTGTTGTGGGATTGCCCTAAGATTCAACGGTACTGGCGAAGGGTGGTGCATTGTATGGAGGAGGTATGGGAGGTGGGAATTCGCCCGGAGGCCAAGAGGTGCCTCCTCAATATATGGGAGCCAATGGACCTGTCACCGAAAGGGAGGCTCTGGGTGATGCTCGGACAAATGGTGGCAAAAAGGAACATTGCCAGGCTATGGGGCAGTCCTCTCCCGCCCAAAGTGTCGGATTGGCACAGCGACATGGACTGGTGTATGCTGCATGAAGAGACTGTGTATATAGCGAGAGGGTGCCCCCGGAAGTGGATTGAAGTGTGGTCCAATTGGAATGATTTCAGGGGGGGCATCTGCGAGCCTCCTCCCGTCGGGCAGGAAGGCGCAGTGGATCTGTAAAACCCCGACTTAATGTGGCCCCGGGTGCTCAAGAGTGTGATGCGGAGGTCGCACCACCGGTACGGAGGCGATTTATGGTGCTGAACGTGATGACCTTGTTTTGTTAACTGGGGGAGGGGGGGTGGGGGGGGGGGGGAGTTCGACTGTTAGGCGCCTTTACGCCATTTTGGCAATATGCTTATGTTTTATGGTTGAAAAAGAGAAAAATGAGTCCTGCATTATCCATCTGTACACAGTGAGACACTTGTACCCTCTACCGCCGCCGTACCCCCGGGTTGACGGCACAGGGCTGTGTGATTTACGACTGAAGGCAGTGTACATCCTCCGCGGCCGGCCCGAGGGGTTGTAGGCTGGAAGCTGTGTAATATGCAAGTCTGCAATAAAGGTCTTGGGAAAAAAAAAAAAGCTGCATTGTCTGAGTCAATGCAAAAAATATCTGTGTAAAGTCTGAGCCCAACCATGTAGTAAGTACAAAAGGGGGTGGTGATGGACGGAGCATCAGAACCAATCAAACACTCACACCCAGTCAACAGATCTGGGTTTGATCCATCACCGTTCTTTAGCCCACTCTGCCACCCCAGTTCAGACATGGCCATATGCAAATCAGTCTGACCCTGTGCATCATGGGAACAGTCCAGCCCGAACTGCCAAGCCATGCCTTCCCTGGACCGGAAACAAGCTTCCTAGGACCGGTTTCTGGCATTTCAGCCGTCTTCAGCCAGGCTTGCTTGAATCCAGTGGCAAAGTGAGCAAGGGACTCACGTCTGAGCATACCCTGCCAACTTATGGCGAACAAAGTGGTACAAAAGGGGGTGGTGATGGACGGAGAATCAGAACCAATCAAACACTCACACCCAGTCAACAGATCTGGGTTTGATCCATCACCGTTCTTTAGCCCACTCGGAACAGACTCGGAATCGGTTTGATGGAGATTGGAAGCAAGACCGGGTGGCATGCGGACGCTTTTGTTCCCTCTCTGGGGTTCAAGAATGGCAGGAAAGGGCATAATCACTTTTTTTATGTGTGCTTCTTCTTGGACTAACCTGAAGACTTTGACGTGATGATGTGCTGTGGGAATAACTTTGGGAGCTGGAAAGGGACCTTCAGTCATTTCAGCCAGTCTTGGTGGGGCGTCTTCTGATGTTTGGTGACATACAGCTTCGATTGTGGATTCCCTTGGACACAGTTGTCATCATAGGTCATGGAATTGTGCTCCGACCCCACGTTTGTGGGGGTTGTGACACACATTGGTTTGTAACAGCCCCTACATGGCTTGATTCTGTTGTTTTAGAAAGTGCCATCTTACTTTGCACGCTCGTAAAATTTCGAAAAAGGGTCTTCAATAGACCAACGAGTAGCTTGGGATCCACGTCCGAAGGTGTGGAAAAAAAGGCACTAACATCAACACTTATGAGTGGTCTTTATGTGCTGCTCCATTCATAACTTTTGTAGCAGAATAAGGTCGTGCGTTGCTTAACAGTGCCACCTACTGGCACACAGGAGTACTGCTTTAAACTTTCCGTATCAGGTGTGACGCCTGGGAAGTACTCACAAGTCAGAAATCTGACTGAGGTTAGAACTATCCATCAGAAGATGTATGACTATGACACAAAAATGACCTCTGGCCAACTAGAATAACAATCTACAGTCACAATACCATACTTTATGGCATCATGCAGCACATTCAAAAGACCCATGATGTACAGTCCGAGCTCAGTCGGAGCTCTCCGTATCAGGTACAGGGGCTAATTCTACAGGGCTACGCACAGTTAGTTCTAACTTGTCACTGACAGCACAAAGAACACACTAACATTGTGTAATGTTGGGCCTCAGGCCCACATAGAGATGATTGACTGACACGGACACTCTGTAGTCTGGTGCAATACCTGGCTTCGGGCACGTGCGCCCGGCCCCTTTTATTGACAGGTTCACCTGACTGGTGACGCCTGTGGTGGGTGGGTGTAAAGTATGTTACATTTGCGGGCAGAACACTAGAACGTGTCTAGCTAGATACTACACATTCCTCCACACTTCTGTCCAAACCAGACCAACAGATACACTGCGGGACCCTACGCTCCATAGTTCACATGCCTTTGTGACCCTCATGGGCAGATTCCAACAGCTTCCCACAATGATCCAAAGGAACCACCAACAACTCAGCCCTTCTCATCAGTCCGCTGACTAACAAAAGTTCTTCCACTACATGGTGGAAACAACTACCTCACTGTCAGCATCCTTCATCTTGAGCTAACCACATCGGATATACTGAGAAACTTTCTTCAGTACTTCCTACTCCTCCGAAACCTTCAATCACTCAGACTCCAAGACACACGTTAGGTAACATCCAGAAGGGCACACACCATCCTTCCCAATTAAGTTTATGATTAAAATGAAAATCTCGATAACAATCTGCCATGACCTTTTTAACACCTTGTATGAACTCTATACGGTAGCAGAGCTACATTGCTGTGCCCTTGGTGGTGGCCACTGTGAGAAGTTGGCCTGATATGTAGTGCGCACTATTCTAGTGATCACTGTGTATCATTCCAAACGACCCTTATTGATGATTGGTTGTAAGTCAACCTTATAGACCAGCTATCCTAGTAGCGTGGATACGAGCAGTCTTAGGCTAAACTCTAGAGGGCGTGTTAAGCCAGCTGTTTACCATCACATATACCCCTTGAACATCAAGTGAAAGGACACCACACAAGTTGTTATGAAAATAAAGGATATTTATTTATAACAAGACTACCCTGGCTCTTTATGAGTCAGGGAGCTAAGCACAATACAAAACTCTTAGGAAAATACTACTGGTTGCACAATTTACACAAATGCCCGAGGGGCACGGGAAACCATCTACACTTACAGGGAAATGCGAATGGATAGAGTCTGGAGGTACTGATTCCGGAGTGTTCCGATCAGTGGGACTAAACGAAAAAGGAACTAGACACTTGTAGAGCGAACCTGCGATGGAGCACTGAAATGCTCAAGTTACCTAGCCCAGAGGCTGCGGCTGCGTGAAGTTCGGCAAGATGTCGGGAGTCCTCGTGTAGTCTCAGGAGCCTGAAAGAAGAAGTTGCTGGCAGGCGACCAGTGACGATGTTCGGAGCGATCCAAGCCTGGATCGGTGATGAAGGAAACCTGAAAGCAGAGGGGACTCAGTTCTCAACCGCTAGCCAGCGATCGTGTGGGTACCAGGAGGGTACCGGCTGAAGTCACCTCGACCAGGTGAGTGGGTGACGTCGGACTCGGCTGTTCCTCGGACCAGGAGGCGCGGCGGCGACCAGGATGGAGGGCGAGCTGTCCCACGAAGGTGTCTGCTGTCGATGATGCTGAGCCCAGGCAGGGGCAGCGGATCTTGGCAGTGGCAACCCAAGCGGGGGAGTCAAGATGGCGTCGGGAGTGGACCAGGAGGGTCCGTGGTACTCCTCTGTTGGAGGGAAGCAAGAGCCAGTCTGGAGCAACCAGACCGGTGATGAAAACAATCTTGGCGCGTCGTGTAGAGGGCCACAAGCCGGTCGGCAAGTGGTCGGACAACGCGGTGAACAGCAAGGAGCGGAAGGGCCCCCACGCAGATCTCGGAGATGCTGGGGAGGCAGACTTCGATGCTGGAGCTGCTCGGGGTTAGGGCTTCTCAAACCCTAGGTGCACTCACTCGAGGGTCCCTCGGTGGGCGTGCTAGATAAGCGTCGTGCAGGTTCTGAAGATAGCCGGTCCCGCAGGTCTCGTCACACCTACGACTCTCAGCTGGGCTGATGAGGTAGGTAAAAGGTCAGAGATGGCAGGGACTCGGGTCTCGTCGAGCTGGGCAGTCTTGATCCGTAGGAGAGACGTACAGCAAACCGCAAGCGCTTAGGTGGTGCCTGCTGGTGCAGGGTGGCTACTCCTTAGCCACAAGGGAGAGTCTTCAGAAATAGTCAAGAGTTCCTTTCGTGGAAAGTAGTTCGTGATTCGGAGTTATCCGATTATCTGATTATCCAATTTGGGAAGGGGACTCGCTCCTACCTTTATTCTAAGAAAAGGGGCTGGCCCGTGACTAGGTTCTACCTATGGGTGGAGCCAGGAGGGGGGTGGTTACACCCCTATCCTTTGTCCGGCTTCGCGCCAGCTCAGGGGCTGGTGTGCCCCCGAAACTGGTTTGAGCCGGGCTATGCACAGTGAGCACCGGGGTGCCACTTGCAATCACCTTCCTTTCAGCCCTGCCTACCTGGGATACACAAACCCTGTCTGGGACGGTGCTAACACCGCCCTCGACAGGAAACCCTTTGTCCAAGCTCCCCTTGCTGGAAGGTCCCCCAGCAGCAGGAGGTCAGACTTGTGTCTGGTGGCAGCATCCATTTTGTGATGCTGAGGCTTGAGTCAACTTTAACCGGGGTTCAAGGTTACTTCCATGTCGTGTCCCTCTAAAAGGGGGGAATGCTAACCCCGTCACCAGGACTGGCGAGGGGTTCGTATTCCCATTCGTATGACACCTTACTCGACATGTATAGGTGATGCGATGCCAAAGTTAGCAAATAACCGCAAGGATTATAATGCATTAAAAGTAGTTGGCCCGCGTCACCATGGAACGGCTATTAGGTCTTGGTTCCGCAAGCCGTCGACGGGCTCAGCTCGCGCCAGAGCACCGTCCCACATGATTCCCTGCACTCTGCCTTCAGGATTGATAAGGCCTGCTATAGGAGTGACTGATAGGAATCCATGTGTCCATTTTAGGGTTTAGGTGTAGGAATACTACACCTACAGCAACGGGTGATTACACCACGTGGCCCCAGCTGTCGTGCAGCCAGTTGTGTCAGATTTGGGCGGCCATTCCAGGGGTGGCATAATACATGCTTCAGCCCCTGGTAGGCCCTGGGTACACCGATGCCCTGGATACCTGTGGTATGCTGAGACAGGGACTGACAAGGCGGCCCAGTTCCAATTAGTGGATGCACCTAATGTACATGTGTGATAATTTCGAGAGAGAACAGCTAGGCTGTGGGTCTGATTGGCAGGCCCGCAGCCGGAGAAAGTCGTAAACCAATGAAGCAAAAGCAAAAAATCTGGGTGATCATAGGATTGCAGACCCTACTCTCCTACATGACCCCCCCCCAAACTTCGGGACAATAAGCTAACCTTGACCAGGTGAGTCTTCTTGCTCTAAGTGGAAATACCTGGAGAGCCCATCTGCATTGCCATGATCAGTGCCAGGTCTATGCTCCACTGTGAAGTCCATCCCCTGTAGGGAAATGGACCACCTAAGTAGTTTGGGGTTTTCACCCTTCATTTGATTTAGCCACAAGAGGGGCTTATGGTCGGTCTGAATCTTGAAGTGAGTGCCAAACAAGTATGGCCTCAACTTCTTCAGGGCCCAAACCACAGCAAAGGCCTCCCTCTCAATAGCTGACCAATTCTTCTCTCTGGGGGTCAGCCTCCTGCTAATAAAAGCTATGGGCTGGTCATGACCATCAAAATTCAGTTGCGATAGAACAGCTCCCACACCCAGCTCCGAAGCGTCTGTTTGGACAATGAATGGTTTGGAGTAGTCTGGACTCTTTAGGATAGGTGCTGTGCACATGGCCTGCTTTAGGTCATCGAATGCCTTCTGACAGCTTGCTGTCCACTGAACTTTTTTTGGCATCTTTTTACTTGTCAGGTCGTTTAGCGGGGTCACAATGGATCCATAATTTCTGACAAATTTCCGGTAATAACCAGTCAGGCCCAAGAAAGCTCGAACCTGAGTCTGGGTGGTTGGAGGAGCCCAGTCCTGGATGGCCTGTATTTTGCTCTCCAATGGTTGAACCTGGCCTCCACCTACAAGGTGGCCCAGGTATACAACCTGTGTCTGCCCTATCTGGCACTTGGTGGCCTTGATAGTGAGGCCTGCCTTCTGCAGGGCCTCTAACACTTTCCTCAGGTGGACCAGGTGATCTTCCCAGGTGGAGCTAAAGACAGCGATATCGTCCAGATACGCCGCACAGAAGTCGTCCAACCCAGTGAGAACGCGATTCACCAGCCTTTGGAAGGTGGCAGGTGCATTTTTCAAACCAAAGGGCATTACCACGAACTGATAATGCCCACCCGGGGTAGAAAATGCTGTTTTGGGCTTGGCCTCCTCAGCTAACCTGATTTGCCAATACCCAGCTGTCAGGTCAAACGTACTTAAGTAGTTGGCCGAGGCCAACCGGTCGATAAGTTCGTCTGCTCTTGGTATCGGGTGGGCGTCGGTCTTAGTGACCGCATTGAGACCTCTGTAGTCCACGCAAAACCTCATCTCTTTCTTACCGCCCTGGGTGTGAGGTTTCGGCACGAGCACTACGGGGCTAGCCCAGGGGCTGTCCGAGGGTTCAATGACTCCCAGCTCCAACATTTTCTGCACCTCTGTCTTGATGCAGTCTCTGACATGATCAGGTTGCCGATAGATTTTACTCTTTACGGGCAGACTGTCCCCAGTGTCGACCTCGTGGGTACACCACTTGGTCTGACTGGGTGTCAGAGAGAACATATGTCGAAAGGATTGAAGAACCTGTTTACAATCCTCTTGTTGATGTCCAGAGAGGCTGCCACAAAAGACAACACCATCTACTGATCCATCGTCAGGGTTCTGAGAGAGCAGGTCTGGGAGAGGGTCACTCTCCTCCTCCTGTCCCTCATCTGTGGCCATGAGCAAGCCCATGCCCTCCCTGTCGACATATGCCTTGAGCCTGTTTACGTGGAGCACCCTGTGGGGGCTCCGGGGAGTTCCCAGGTCTACCAGGTAGGTGACCTCTCCCTTTTGCTCAATGATCGTGTGGGGCCCAGACCATTTGTCTTTGAGTGCTGCTGGGGCCACTGGCTCCAGCACCCACACCTTCTGTCCAGGCTGGTACACAGTCAGGACAGCCTTTTGGTCGTGCCAAGCTTTCTGTAATTCTTGGCTCGCCTCAAGGTTTTTAGACGCCTTTTCCATGTACTCCGCCATCCGCGAGCGGAGACCGAGCACATAGTCCACAATGTTTGATGCCGGCTTTCTGAGAGGTCTCTCCCATCCTTCCTTTACCAAACAAAGGGGTCCCCTTACAGGATGTCCGAACAGAAGCTCAAAAGGGCTGTAGCCAACCCCCTTCTGCGGGACCTCTCTGTAGGCGAACAAGAGGCAGGGTATCAGGACATCCCATCTCCGCCGAAGCTTTTCAGGTAGTCCGTGAATCATCCCTTTTAGGGTCCGGTTGAATCTCTCAACCAGCCCATTGCATTGTGGGTGATAGGGTGTGGTGAACTTGTAGTTGACACCACATTCCTTCCACATAGCAGTCAGATATCCCGACATGAAGTTTGCACCTCTGTCTGAGACGACCTCCTTAGGGAAGCCCACTCTGGAGAACACTCCAAGTAGGGCCCGTGCCACCACAGGTGCTGTAGTGGTCCGAAGGGGAATAGCTTCAGGATACCTGGTGGCGTGGTCCACCACCACCAGTATAAACTTGTGCCCTGATGCTGTCTGGGGTTCCATTGGTCCGACAATGTCGATCCCCACCCGTTCAAAGGGTACCCCCACCACTGGTAGTGGTATGAGGGGGGCCTTTGTCGTGCCACCTGACTTACCACTGGCTTGGCAAGTGACACAGGAGCGGCAAAACTCCTTCGTATCTTCGGACATGTGAGGCCAGTGAAAGTGTGGAACAATTCTGTCCCAAGTCTTATTCTGGCCTAAGTGACCTGCAAGGGGAATCTCGTGGGCCAAGGTGAGAAGGAAACCTCTCAGAGACAAGGGGATGACCAACCTCCTGGTCGCACCAGGTTTGGGGTCTCTTGCCTCAGAGTACAGGAGTCCATCGTCCCAGTACACTTTGTGGGTACCTGTGGCGTTCCCTGCAGCCTCAGCAGCAGCCTGCTGTCTGAGGGGTTCAAGTGAGGGGCAGTCTAACTGTGCCTTCCCCAGGTCTTCCCTGGAGGGTCCCCCTGAGCCCAGAAACTCAACCTGACCAGGTTCAAGCTCTTGCGGCTCAGTTTCCCTCAGTTCTTTAAGGTCAGCCTCCTCGGAGACTTGATCCATGACCTGGGGCAAGGGGGAAGCCGAAGCCTTACCCTTACTGCTCCTTTTCTTGGAAGGTGTCTGGTCCGTTCTTCCAGGATCCAGCACCTGTTCAGTGGGGCATCTTTTGGCCTGTGACCTGGTCACAGCAAGGACATGTGCTGGCAAGCCTAACATTTCCATGTGAGTCCTCTGCTCCACTTCTGACCATTGTGACGTTTCCAAATCATTGCCCAACAGACATTCTACGGGGAGGTCTGAACTAACCACAACCTTTTTCGGGCCACTTACCCCTCCCCAGGAGAAATCAACAACTGCCATACTGTGATTGGTAGTGACGTTGCTGGCATTGGTCACTAGGTAACTGGTACCTAGCATGATCTGTCCAGGGTCCACAAAGTTAGGCGTCACCATGGTGACACTGGCACAAGTGTCCCTGTAGGCCTGAGCCACTTTTCCATTGATCAAAGGTGTCTGTCTGTATTTGCCCAAAGTATTGGGACTGGCATCAGGGGTCATATCCATATCCCCTGTACAGAAAAGGACGGCCTGAGTGAGCGTGCCGACTAAGTCGTCACTCCCCTCGGTTCCCAAGGTTAACCCAACTAATGCCTTGGGGGGCGCACTACCACTGCTGACTGTACTAGGGGGTGCAGGTGCCTTAGGGGCTGCAGTGGTAGGAGTTTGCCCTCCTTTCTTGGTGCACTCACTAAACCAGTGAGTCTTACTTTTACAGTATTGGCACCACCTTTTTGACTGGCCTTCTTGAGTCTTCTTCTTCTGTGAAGCCTGACCCCCACCCTCTTTGGTTTGTTGGGGACCTGTCGAAGACTTCTGGTCATTTTGTTCGTTCTTGTTACCCTTTTGGTCTGCTTTCTTCTGACCACCCTGGTTCTGATTCTGGTTCTGCTTGACCCTTGTTCTGACCCATCTGTCTGCCTTCTTTCCCAATTCTTGGGGAGAGGTCAGATCCGAGTCGACAAGGTGCTGATGCAACAATTGGTTCTGACAGTTGTTTAAAATCTGTTCTCGCATGATAAGATTGTACAATCCTGTGTAATCAGTAACCTTGCTACCCAGTAACCAGCCTTCCAAAGCCTTAGTGGCACAATCAACAAAGTCAGTCCAATCCTGAGACTGAATTTTCTGGGTGTCCCGGAACAGCACCCGGTACTGTTCCGTAGTTAAGCCGAACCCATCAATCAGTGTGTTCTTCAGGACCTGGTAGTTGTTAGCATCCTCAGCTCTTGTAGTGAGGAGCTTGTCCCTTCCTTTACCCTCAAAGGAAAGCCACAGTATAGCTGCCCACTGACTTGGGGGGACGCACTGGACAGTGCAGGCCCTCTCCAAGGCAGTTATCCACTTGTGGATGTCGTCCCCTTGTTTAAAGGGGGGCACTATTTTACTCAGGTGTCTAGTGTCTATACCCCTGTCTTTCTCTCTATTGAGACTGCTGCCACCAGTGGGATCTAACCCACTTAATTTCTGCTCTCGGGCTAAGGCAAGTCTTTCTTTGGCGAGGGCAAGTTCTTCCCGCTCGATCCTCAGATTGACCTCCCGCATCTTCGCTTCATGCTCCCTCCTCTGAGGGGAAGTCATTCCTCTCTGAGAAGGTGCCTGAGAGACATGTGTATGAACCGATCTGCCAGAGCCTCTGGAGAGAGACCTAGCTCGTCCGTTCCCAAGGTTAAGCCTGCTTGAGCGTGGGCCCGGGGCTCCCCCAGTTCCATTCTCATGCCTGCTTAAGTTGGTCCTTGTAAGCCTGCCGACTACCACTGGACCTTTGTCTGCCTCGTCTCCCGATAACTCGTCCTCGTCCTCCTCCTCTGTGTGGAGGTCGAGGTCTGGGTCACCGAGGGTTCCCTCTAAGGGAGGCATGTTCCCATCTGCACTGGGGGGACCTGGGTTAGAGGACCTCCTAGCATCGTACGCCTCTAAGAGACCTATCAGTATTGCGATGGTAGGGTTAGAACCCTGGTTTAGCTTCCTGGAGGCACACAGTTGTCTCATCTCCTTGAAGCTAAGAGTTGCATATCGTGACACGACCTGTGGAGGGTCACTGACCACTAAGGGAGTCCCTGCAGACTCTCCGTGGACCGACATGCTTTTCTAGTGAGGTGTAAGTGTTGCACCTACCTACACTATGGGTTTACCTACTGATCCCTTGCTAAGAGTTGTAGTCAGGGTGTGCTAAGCCCTGTTACACTACAACAGCCGGTTCAGTAGAACTCGGAGTATTCTAAGTTAAGTTATATGTACCTGGGTACTTATGTGATCTTTCACTGCGATATTCTTAGGATACGTGTGTGGTAAAACAACAGCAAGCTCAAATCCCAACCGCTGCTCACCAATGTGAGAAGTTGGCCTGATATGTAGTGCGCACTATTCTAGTGATCACTGTGTATCATTCCAAACGACCCTTATTGATGATTGGTTGTAAGTCAACCTTATAGACCAGCTATCCTAGTAGCGTGGATACGAGCAGTCTTAGGCTAAACTCTAGAGGGCGTGTTAAGCCAGCTGTTTACCATCACATATACCCCTTGAACATCAAGTGAAAGGACACCACACAAGTTGTTATGAAAATAAAGGATATTTATTTATAACAAGACTACCCTGGCTCTTTATGAGTCAGGGAGCTAAGCACAATACAAAACTCTTAGGAAAATACTACTGGTTGCACAATTTACACAAATGCCCGAGGGGCACGGGAAACCATCTACACTTACAGGGAAATGCGAATGGATAGAGTCTGGAGGTACTGATTCCGGAGTGTTCCGATCAGTGGGACTAAACGAAAAAGGAACTAGACACTTGTAGAGCGAACCTGCGATGGAGCACTGAAATGCTCAAGTTACCTAGCCCAGAGGCTGCGGCTGCGTGAAGTTCGGCAAGATGTCGGGAGTCCTCGTGTAGTCTCAGGAGCCTGAAAGAAGAAGTTGCTGGCAGGCGACCAGTGACGATGTTCGGAGCGATCCAAGCCTGGATCGGTGATGAAGGAAACCTGAAAGCAGAGGGGACTCAGTTCTCAACCGCTAGCCAGCGATCGTGTGGGTACCAGGAGGGTACCGGCTGAAGTCACCTCGACCAGGTGAGTGGGTGACGTCGGACTCGGCTGTTCCTCGGACCAGGAGGCGCGGCGGCGACCAGGATGGAGGGCGAGCTGTCCCACGAAGGTGTCTGCTGTCGATGATGCTGAGCCCAGGCAGGGGCAGCGGATCTTGGCAGTGGCAACCCAAGCGGGGGAGTCAAGATGGCGTCGGGAGTGGACCAGGAGGGTCCGTGGTACTCCTCTGTTGGAGGGAAGCAAGAGCCAGTCTGGAGCAACCAGACCGGTGATGAAAACAATCTTGGCGCGTCGTGTAGAGGGCCACAAGCCGGTCGGCAAGTGGTCGGACAACGCGGTGAACAGCAAGGAGCGGAAGGGCCCCCACGCAGATCTCGGAGATGCTGGGGAGGCAGACTTCGATGCTGGAGCTGCTCGGGGTTAGGGCTTCTCAAACCCTAGGTGCACTCACTCGAGGGTCCCTCGGTGGGCGTGCTAGATAAGCGTCGTGCAGGTTCTGAAGATAGCCGGTCCCGCAGGTCTCGTCACACCTACGACTCTCAGCTGGGCTGATGAGGTAGGTAAAAGGTCAGAGATGGCAGGGACTCGGGTCTCGTCGAGCTGGGCAGTCTTGATCCGTAGGAGAGACGTACAGCAAACCGCAAGCGCTTAGGTGGTGCCTGCTGGTGCAGGTTGGCTACTCCTTAGCCACAAGGGAGAGTCTTCAGAAATAGTCAAGAGTTCCTTTCGTGGAAAGTAGTTCGTGATTCGGAGTTATCCGATTATCTGATTATCCAATTTGGGAAGGGGACTCGCTCCTACCTTTATTCTAAGAAAAGGGGCTGGCCCGTGACTAGGTTCTACCTATGGGTGGAGCCAGGAGGGGGGTGGTTACACCCCTATCCTTTGTCCGGCTTCGCGCCAGCTCAGGGGCTGGTGTGCCCCCGAAACTGGTTTGAGCCGGGCTATGCACAGTGAGCACCGGGGTGCCACTTGCAATCACCTTCCTTTCAGCCCTGCCTACCTGGGATACACAAACCCTGTCTGGGACGGTGCTAACACCGCCCTCGACAGGAAACCCTTTGTCCAAGCTCCCCTTGCTGGAAGGTCCCCCAGCAGCAGGAGGTCAGACTTGTGTCTGGTGGCAGCATCCATTTTGTGATGCTGAGGCTTGAGTCAACTTTAACCGGGGTTCAAGGTTACTTCCATGTCGTGTCCCTCTAAAAGGGGGGAATGCTAACCCCGTCACCAGGACTGGCGAGGGGTTCGTATTCCCATTCGTATGACACCTTACTCGACATGTATAGGTGATGCGATGCCAAAGTTAGCAAATAACCGCAAGGATTATAATGCATTAAAAGTAGTTGGCCCGCGTCACCATGGAACGGCTATTAGGTCTTGGTTCCGCAAGCCGTCGACGGGCTCAGCTCGCGCCAGAGCACCGTCCCACATGATTCCCTGCACTCTGCCTTCAGGATTGATAAGGCCTGCTATAGGAGTGACTGATAGGAATCCATGTGTCCATTTTAGGGTTTAGGTGTAGGAATACTACACCTACAGCAACGGGTGATTACACCACGTGGCCCCAGCTGTCGTGCAGCCAGTTGTGTCAGATTTGGGCGGCCATTCCAGGGGTGGCATAATACATGCTTCAGCCCCTGGTAGGCCCTGGGTACACCGATGCCCTGGATACCTGTGGTATGCTGAGACAGGGACTGACAAGGCGGCCCAGTTCCAATTAGTGGATGCACCTAATGTACATGTGTGATAATTTCGAGAGAGAACAGCTAGGCTGTGGGTCTGATTGGCAGGCCCGCAGCCGGAGAAAGTCGTAAACCAATGAAGCAAAAGCAAAAAATCTGGGTGATCATAGGATTGCAGACCCTACTCTCCTACAGCCACTGCTACCAGTGGTTTCAACTGCACGCCCCATCGTTTGCTGCAAACATGGTTGATGCCCCACAAGGCCAGAGCCTCACATTCCACCAATGGGCAGGTGGCTTCCGCTCCACACAAACCTCTTGAGACAAATGCCACCACCTCATCCGTACTCCAGAGGAAGTGTTGTTGGAAACAAGTAATCTGTTCTTGGAGCTCCAAGAATCACATCCAGCAGAGATTCAGGCAAAGAAGCAACCTCTGAAGGAATGCAACAAGCCTCGAACCCAAACAATCTAAATTAGAATACGGACTCTCTCAGCATGAGCCAGTTGGAAAGGAACACCCAACAACCATCACTTCCACCGCACTCGTAATCACGGTTGCTCCTCATGGTGTACCTGGAGCAGATCCGAAGGCGTCTAAATGAAGCAAACTAAGCACAAGAAGAATAAGGATAACTGCATTTCTAATGATCCCAATGAATTGGCACTTATGTTGTCACTCTGCCGTAAGCATCTGGAGGCCCGGAAAATCTGGGTGCGCATCCTACTGAAGAAACGTGGTGTTCATATAACTGGTAACTCAGCTCTGACACAGCAGAGTGCCAGACTTTCCCCCTTGTTGCCTATGTATTAGGCACTGCCATGATAATGCAGCTGGTAACAGAACAAGGATAACTACTTTTCCACCGAGGTGGGGATCAGAGACATGAATGATTAATAAACAAAGCCGCTCTCAAGCACCAGTGATGTTCGATACCCAGAATTGAATCTGTAAACATGTGTTGCCCTCCCAAGGCACTTGAATTTGCCAAAACTGCCTCCACAGTGCTAACTATGAAGACTTGGAGATAGGCAAAGTCATCTTTATTTTGCCTAATTTAACCCACCCTATTCTCCATGTCACCTCCATGTGAAACAGTGTGCACTGTTCCAGGTCTCATTTATTAAACGTACACCATATTTCAAAGGAATCCTGACATCACCTACTGCACCGGTCACAAGTTTAAAAGCTGCTTACATACCTTTCAGTCCCTTCCATCCCTCATGGGACATTGGATACATTAATGTCCAAATACTCCTTCAATTCTTCTTCCTGCTATACCTTGCCACCCCCTGGTTCCTGCTACAGGGTGGAGGTTCCCCTTATTAAGTTACCCATGGGACTCCAAAGGAAGAGACTTCCCTCTTTCTGAGACCTCCTATGCAGATCTTCATCGCATGTGTCCTGATGACACAGGCATAGATCCAACACATCTACTGCTTATTCTCTGCTGCTTAGTTTAAGTGAACTTTGAGTTCACCTCTGGGACTGCCTCCTGTTGCTCTTAAATTTAGTCAAACACACTTAACCCTGAGAGAGTCATAGAACACCTTAATTTGCTCCGTAACTAGGAGGAGCTGTGCAGTCCCTATTCACGGTCCCCAACAGGCTTCCTAGGTCGATGCATCTCTAGGACCTTGTGTGGGATCCGGATTCTTACAACCATTACACAATGGTGGGTCCATTTAACCTCCACCCAAATTCGGTCCTGGAGCACAATGGGCTTCTTCACAAACACTCACTTTACACTCACACGTCATTTAAGTATCGTACCTGCTGCCATTCACCAGCCTATCATAGGAGTCCTTTTCATGTCAGAGCCTAGAAGGGGCTCCTACCACACTAAGCATGAGAGGGACACCAGGTACTGCTTCAACAAAGTGCTACCACAATTGGTTTGCTCCCTGAAGTAAGGGCACTAGCATCCTCCTACAAACACCACCAACTTGAACTCACCCTAGTTACGGGTCAAGGAGAAATCAGTTGTTTTCACCCATGGACATTCTACTGTGGGGTATCGGTAGGGTGACCAACCGTCCGTAAATTTCACAGGCGGCTGCCCATTATTTGGGCCTCTTGCCCGTGAGGAATTCTTTCACGGACGCCTTTTGTCCGTGATTTCAGACATTGGAGTGAGCAGCCTGTAACTCTCACTGCAGGGGGCAGCTCACGCGCCTGTTGTGATCAGTGGCCTGCAGCAGCCCCTCCCTGACCTGGCACAGATTGTGATCGGCCCATTATCATTCTGTATGTCAGCCTATCACATACAGAATGATAATGGGCGCAGTGACAGCATTTCCAGGGCACAGTACCCTTCCTTCATTCATGGGCTCCTGCCACGTCACCAGGGGCCAAGCTCTGGGGAGGTGGAGGTTTCATTTTGGTGCATGTTACCCAGGTGCATCCACTGTTAGCTTCTTAAACTGTCACACAAGCAGTGATAATGGTACAAATACAATTGTCCTTTATTGTTTATTTCTTTTGCTCCAATACTGCAAAGTTTCTGCATTTGTGCTGTTATTAATTTCTGGGTTTTTTCAATGGGATAGAGGGGGCATGTAAGCTCTGAGAAGCCTTCAGCTTTGATCTTTTTCTTCATTTTTTTTAATATGCAAACACAGGTGTTTAAGTTTCACTCGCGCACAGAACAGATGCAGTGCAAGGTTGTCTCAACCCAATATGAACTTATTTTGACTTGTACTTGTGTTGGTTGTCTATTTACTTATGTAATAGTGTGCGACCTCCATTTTTATGCGTCTGTAAAACTTACCTTTTGCCCGAATTTTCGTCTTGAATTTTGACCTTCTGTCCTGAATTTTTGTCCTGAATTTTGACCCGTGCTAGTTGGTCATCCTAAGTATCGGCTGTCTAGGCTGTCAGACTGGGTATGTCAGACTTGGTCACAAATAACAATGCCAGCGTGACTCTTATACTGCTAACCTTACTCAAACCTACTATCCACTCCCTTCACCCACACAAGGAAAAAATACAGAGGCTCTAGACTAGACGCAACCCTTACTAACCCTACATTACTACTCAGGGTTGGATGTACTTTGTTATTTCAGCTACAGATCTTGGACTTTATAGACAAAGCCATTTTGTGATTGCAAACTCCAAGATCTGCAAACTCCCAGGGTTTGAAACAGCAACATTGTTTTCTTGGTAGGTTTGAAAGCCATTCCCTTTGTGACTTTAAAAAAAGCATTTTCGGCTCGCCAAAGGAATTTACCAACCCATACAAAATCGTAATTAGGACGAGTGTAAAATGTGCGCCCTTTCCTATTTGCTTCTTGGGGTGCAGGTAGTGATCTATGGGACCACTACCTGCACCCCCATGACGTTTTCCCAAAAGGACTTTTTAAGCAGGAACACGAGTTGCATAATAAAACAATAACATAAATCTCCTTTAGGATTTCAAACTCGGGGATGGTGGTCTGCTGATCCATTCCTGTGTTTAGTAGCCAATCGTAGCGAGTCACAAATACCGACCTGCCTAATTATTTTTAGGTCTTGCGACCAGCGTTGCACTGCGCAGCAGTGCTCGCGCAGGTCGCGAGACCTTTAGTAGGTGAAAAACGGGGAAATCAAGCTGACCTAGGAATCGCACACGCTCGTGCGTGTGCGTTTCCTTTTCAGCTCCCCCATTGGCCTTTGCATGCGTCTTATTCTAAAAGACTGCACACAATTGGCCCGAGGCGCACGCATAGCTCCTCCCATGGTCTATTGGTGTCTATTACGCGCACCATGCGCGTAATAGACACCAATAGGCTGTGGGAGGAGCTATGATCGTGCCCAGACACAGGCGTGACGTGCGTGCCACTTGTTTTTCTTTACTTTTGGTATAATCGCGGCACCTGCGCTTTACTTATAACATTAACAGTAAAGCGCGGGTGCCGCGATTATACCAAAGGTAAAGCATTTGCAATGCAATAAGTCTAGCATTACTGAAAGTTTGAGCTATTGGCTTTGCAAATAATTATGCAACACCAATAACTCAAACGTTTAGTAATGCGAGACCTATTGCATTGCAAGTGCTTGTTCATTAGGCAGATGCTTCTGCAACACCCTCCGACTGGACATTTTGCAAACAGACCTATTAATGTATAGGTTACACTGCAAAGTTAAAGACTGATTGCAAAACAGAGGGTGAACAGAGACCATGTTTATTTATGCATATTTTTCTTTAAACAGGGAACGCTGTAATGATAATTGATTTTTAAGTTTTGTTTATATTTGTTGTGAACTTTCCTGAGATGTGCGTTTATATAGTCAATATCTGTCTATTGATTTTATAAACAATAAGAATAATATTCATGTGTGTCTTTTGTCCTTTGCTAACATGAAGCTCACACTTCCCCCCCCCCCCAAGGTCTCCTGAAATGGAACTGATGAGAGGCTGCATCAGACACGGACACATCACAAAGCCGGAGGACAGAGGGGGGGTCGAGGCCTACTCTGGTTTAGTAATGTTGCATTCAATGTAAAAGGAGGCTGTTTGTACTGCGCAGCATTTGTGAATAACATTTGCACACATATTTTCCTCATGCCCTCCGTACTGCTGCAAGGTAAAGTCGTCATGAAAGACTCCCTCGTCTGCTGTGTTACATCAAACGTTTCTATGGAATAAACATTTCTGCAGATACGAAGCATATGTTAAGAAGAACGATGCAGCATGTTGGTGGTCACGATTAATAATAAATGAACAATACAATGACCACACACTACAGTGAATATACATTCCACAATTTAATGCACTACACATCATAAATATTTGAAAGCTGGGCAGGGCTTGTGTGAACATTGTATTCCCATATTTAGATTAGAACTAGAACCCCCGTCTTTAAAATTCGAGGTCAAAACGCTTTATGTCACATCTGTGTTGCATCGGTTACTGAATAGCTGGTCACAGTGTATATCCGCAGGTAGGATCTCAAAATGTGTACATTTAAAAAAAACACATTTGCGCTATCTTCATTCAAATGAAAACATAAAAGCGAGTCTTCCAACTTTTCTCAGTGTTACCTGGCAGAGATTTCTGCTGCAGCTCAGAAAGTGTTGCCAATGCTCTTGTGTCTCGCGTTTCACAGTGGGCGCTTAGTTCATCCTGCGCAGAAAGTGTGAAAATAATATTAGTTTAAAAAGTAAAACCTTCAAGAACTAACATACTAAAGACTGCATCCACCTCTGTCCCAGCAGGGTGGACCAGAAACAGCTCTCAGCTAGGCACACTGCAGTTGGCGCTCAGCCTTCCCCCTCCTGCACAAAAGCAGGAATCCTCTGTGTGCTGAGCACAGACGCCCACCAGCTCCTGCTGGCGTATGGGACAAAGAAGGGGCACTAGAGGCTCAGCAACAACCAAGATACGTGCATGCATACGTCACTCACCCCTCTGCTGTACTGTGTGTGGTCGGAGACCGAAGAGGGTAAGCCCTTATCCGCTTCCCCTGTCAGGGAAACATACCAGCCATGCTTGGTCTGGAAGCCTTAGGGTACAGGGGACAGGAAAGGGATCCATAAAACAGGTAGCCACTCATAGCTTTCATCTCTTTCCACAGCTCTGGTGCCAGACCTCCAGGGCACTTTGCCCGCACCCCACCATCTGCATTAAGGAGTAGTTTCTTTTCTGTAACTCCAGTTCTGTAGTAGGGGTATCTCTGTTATAGTCATAATCTAGTGAATAGTCCCGCCCATGTACGTGGACCCCGGAGCAATAAAAATAATCTCTAAAAGGTGACAAATCATGCAGACCTGCATACACCTTTAAGAGAGAATTTAATTTAAAGACAGATAATGCAGCCTATACCCACAGGCTACACTGTCCAGTACTTCAACTAGAATTCCACCAACATCCACAAACAGCACTGCCTGTCTAGTTTTTCTCCACATAGGAAAAAACCCTGCCTCTACCAGCAAAAGCCTCTGGAATGATAGAGAGGAAGGAGTGGACAGACAAGCCCCATAGGCTGCCATTATGTGGCTTGGAACAGGATACTGTGCCTTTAAGAAAACTTTCCAGTTTTCCAGAACTTTCCCCAGTATCCCAGAATGCCCAGCAGGTCCCATTTACTTTCAGTTCTTTTTGAAGGCGTAGCACGCCAGACCTGTAGCATTCTACATATGAATAAGTATCTCTCCACCGGGGAGGAGGGCGGGCGCTTATGACTATAACAGAGATACCCCTACTACAGAACTGGAGTTACAGAAAAGAAACTACTCCTTCTGTAGTAGGGGATCTCTGTGTATAGTCATAATCTAGTGAATAGAATGGCAAGCCCATCCCCACACAACAAAGGCGGCGGAGAGCACACAAGACACTACCACTACTGTGCGAACAAATTTCGCAGCGAAGCCTGCCCAACCTGAGCATCTGCCCTGGCATCCGTGTCCAGACAGTAATGCGCAGCAAAGGTATGGACCGACTTCCAAGTGGCCGCCTTGCAGATTTCCGCAATCGGAACATTACGCAGCAAAGCCGTCGTGGCAGCTTTGCCCCTGGTGGAATGAGCCTTAGGTTTACCCCCTAAGGTCTTATTAGCCTTTTGATAACACAATTGTATGCAGGACACAATCCACCGAGAAATGTACTGCTTAGAGGTCGCAAGACCAGTCCTGACTGAGCCATAATTAACAAACAATTGGTCAGACCTACGAATATCCTTGGTCTTATCCAGATAAAATTTCAACACCCTCCGAACATCCAGGGAATGGAGAGACCTTTCCGCTGGCGAAGAGGGATTCTGAAAAAACGTAGGTAAAGTTATGGTCTGGTTGACATGAAAATCAGAGATAACCTTAGGAAGAAATTTAGGGTGAGTACGCATCACAACCTTAGCAGCATGAAATACAGTATAAGGTTCTTGACAACATAATGCCTGAAGTTCACTCACCCTGCGGGCCGATGTAATGGCCACTAGGAACGCCGCCTTCCAGGATAGGTGCTGCAATGAAGCCTTGTGAATGGGTTCAAAAGGCTCCCTCATCAGTCTGGACAGCACCACATTCAAGTCCCAGGAAGGCGAGGGAAGTCTGACGGGAGGAAACACTTTCTTCAAGCCTTCCAAAAAATCCTTGACCACAGGGATCTGAAAGAAGGAAGTCTGTGAAGGGCATTTCCTGTAAGCAGTCAAAGCAGCCAGATGAACCTTAATGGAATGGAAATTAAGGCCAGACTGCGCCAGATGTAAAAGGTATGGAAGGATGACATCTTCCTTACATGTTGTCGGATCAAAGTTCTTGGACTTACACCAGATACAGAACCTCTTCCACTTGTAAGCATAGGATGTTCTAGTGGAAGGGCGCTTAGACTCCTTCAGAATGTCCATACAATCGTCTGGTAGATTCAGATGGCCATATTGCACTATTTCAGGAGCCATGCCGCCAAACTCAAAGACGAGAGGTTGGGGTGCACCATCCGCCCCCGGAACTTCGTGAGAAGGTCCGGCCTGCACGGCAACCGCATGTGAGGAAGGAGAGACCGGTGAAGAAGGTCCGTGAACCACCACTGCCTGGGCCACTCCGGGGCGATCAGGATCATCCGCGCCCTGGACTGGGACAACTTGATGAGCACCGCCGGAATCAGGGGAATGGGTGGAAAAGCGTACAGAAAGCTGTTCGACCAATCGATCCATAGCGCATTCCCCAGCGTCCCCCGCTGGTAGTACCTGGATGCGAAGTCTCGGCATTTGCTGTTTTCGGCGGTGGCGAACAGATCTATGTCTGGAGTCCCCCACCTTGCGAAGACTTCTCCTAGTACTTCGTCGTTTATGACCCATTCGTGGTTTTCCTGAATCAGCCTGCTCAAGGCGTCCGCCTGAGCATTCTGCACTCCTGGCAGATGCGTGGCCGTAATCGTCAGTCCTCTGGCCAGCAGCCAGCGCCAGATCGCCTGCGCCTCCTGCGATAGAGTGCACGATCTCGACCCCCCCTGCTTGTTGAGATTTTACATCGTGGTTGTATTGTCCGTCTGTATCAGCAGCGAGTTGGTCTGGAAGGACGGAAGGAAGGCCTTCAGTGCCAGGAAGACAGATCTGAGTTCCAGGAAATTGATGTGGTACGTCGATTCCAGAGCAGACCACTTTCCCTGAATCTGCAAGTCCCCGGAATGCGCTCTCCAGCCCTGGAGAGACGCATCCGTCACGACACTCGTCGTGGGAATGTCCTTGTGGAAAGGAACCCCCTTGAGGAGGTTTTCCGCCGGACACCACCACTTCAGAGACTGAAGAGCATGCAGCGACAGACGTATCTTGTCGTCCCAAGAGCCTGTCCTTTGATCCCACTGATCCTCCAAACACTCCTGCAGTGGTCTCATGTGTAACCGAGCGTGAGGCGTGAGGAAGATACAGGAGGCCATCGATCCCAGTAGAGAAGACACCTTCCTCACTGTCGTCGATGGAGCAGTCCTGAGGTCCTGAGCCTTCCAAAGGAGTGATAACCGTCTCTCCTCCGAAGGAGACACGCTTGCTGACCGCGTATCGATGGAGGCCCCCAGGTACTGTATGCACTGGACCGGAGTTGTGACCGAATTGGACATGTTGACGTGTAACCCCAGCTTGTGCAAGAGCTCGCACGTCCATCGGAAGTGTTCTTGCGCTTTCGCGAAGGATGATGCCTTGATCAGCCAATCGTCCAGATACGGGTAGACAAACACCTTGTTCCTCCGCAGGTGTGCCGCCACCACCGCCATGCACTTCGAAAAGGTCCTGGGCGCAGATTTTAGCCCGAATGGCAGTACTGTGTACTGATAATGATTGGCGCCGACTTGGAATCGCAGGAACTTCCTGTGCTTCCTCGCTATGGGCACATGGAAGTACGCATCCTGTAGATCTATGGCACAGAGCCAGTCTCCCCGTTGCAGCTGAGGGTAAATCTGGTGCAACGAAAGCATGCGGAACTTCTCTCTGCGAATCCATTTGTTTGCCTGCCGCAAATCCAGAATGGGCCTGAACTCGTTCTTGTCCTTCTCGCGAACGAGGAAGAACCGAGAGTACAGACCTCTTCCCCTTTGAGACAGAGGTACCTCTTCTACCGCCTTTTTTCTCAACAAGATGTCTGCCTCCGCCTGGAGCTCTCTCAGCTGGAATCGAGAGCTGACCGGCGGAATCGTTGGAGGCGGGCTGATAAACCGAAGACTGTATCCATTGCAAACAATATTCAGCACCCACTTGTCCTGAGTAATTTTTCTCCACTCTGCCGGAAAAAATTGAATGCTTCCCCCCACTGGAGTGGGTAACGGTTGAGGGGGAAGTAACCGCTCAGGGCCGAGACCCGGCCGGGCCCTTGGTTGTGGTAGTAGCCTGCTGGCCTCCTCTACCCATCTGGCGCTTCTGGAAGGGCTTGCGGAACTGCTGCTGTTGTGGCTGCTGCTGTCCCGAGCCCTGCCCACGCCCTCTGCCCGACGACCCGAACCTCCTTTGGAACGGGCGCTTCTTTTTCTTGGCCTTCTCCAACCCGGCGGCCGTCACGGTTTCCGCCTCAGCCTTCATGCGGGCCATCTCATCGTCCGCATGCTTCCCGAACAGGGTTTCCCCCGAGAAGGGCAGGTTGGCCACTCTTTGCTGCGCCTCTGGCTTGAGGGACGTCAGGCGCAACCACGAATGGCGCCGCTGGTGGACGCCATGACAGTAGGCGTGGGCGGCCAATAAAGATACGTCCGCCGCTGCGCTGATCATTTGGTTCGACACCAGCATGCCTTCGCGCACCGTCTCCAAGAAGTCCTCCTTCTTGTCCCGAGGCAGGAGGTCTGCATATTGCTGCAGGGACTCCCACAGGGCCCGGTCGTAACGGCCCAACAAAGCCCCTGCACTCGCCGCCTTCATGGTGGTGGCGGCGGTACCACACACCTTCCTGCCCGCAGAATCCAGCCAGCGGCTTTCTTTGTCGGGTGGAACCGTGGAGGACGGGGCGGTCGCATGTTGTTTTCTTGCCGCCGTCACGATCACCGAATCCGGCTTCGGGTCCACTCTCAAAAATGACGGATCCGACTCCGGGGCCCTGTACTTTTTCATGAGCCTGGAAGGAGCGGCCTTCGTCGTCGCGGGAGTGAGGAACAGCTCCAAGGCGGGTTCCACCAGTCCTGGTACAAGAGGCAGTAGGGGGCGAGACAGGTGTTTTTTATGAAGCGTCTCGAATATCACGGACGTCGTGGGTGTTGGAACCGTCACCGTGATACCCAACTTTGCAGCCCCTCGCAACAGCACCTCTTGGAACGAGACCAAGTCGTCCACCGGAGACACCCTCGTCCCCGGGGAGTCCGACAGCGTCGGGGAAAGGTCTCTGTCCGAGGAGCGCGTGCGCGACCTGGACCTATACCTCCTACGGCGTCGTCTTGAGTCCGACGAGGACCGTCCACGGCTCCGTGATCTTCTCCTCCTGTGCGAGCGGGAGCGCGACCTCTTCGGCTTCGGCCTGTCCGCCGGTCTCGCTGGTCCAGGCGACCGTGGGCGTCGTGGCTTCGGGGTCCCCTGCGGCGGAGTCGGGTACCGTGGAAGGGAAACCGACCGCGGGGGAACCGGCGGCGGTCCCACAGGGGTGCGTGGCAGCGACAGAGGCTGGGGCGGCGGAGGCAGCGTCCGCGGCCGAGGTGGCGGTGGTGGAGGTGGCGGTGGTGGAGGAGTTTGTGGAGGTGGTGGTGGAGGTGGTGGTGGAGGTGGTGGAGGCGGAGGTGGTGGAGGCGGATGCGGCGGAGGCGGGAGAGGAGGCGGCGACGGAGGCATCCGAGGAGGCGTATACACCACCGAGTACACCGATCCCGGTGACTCTCTCTTCCTCGACGTCGATCTTCTCCTCGACGTCGATCTTCTCCTCGACGTCGATCTTCTCCTCGACGTCGATCTGTGCCTCGACGGCGACCTGTGTCTCGACGGCGACCTGTGCCTCGACGGCGACCTGTGCCTCGACGGCGACCTGTGCCTCGACGGCGACCTGTGCCTCGGCGCCGATCTTCTCCTCGGCGTCGATCTTCGCCTCGACGCCGATCTTCTCCTCGGCGTCGATCTTCGCCTCGACGGCGACCTTCGCCTCGACGGTGACCTTCGCCTTGATGGCGACCTCAAGCGTCTCGACGTCGATCTCCTTCTCCTCTTCATCGACGGCGAGCTGCGATCCCTCGACGGCGAATGCTGACGCCGGGTCCCATCTCGACGACGACCGCTGGATGGAGCCGACGACGGCGTCGTCACCGACGACGCCGATGTAGTCGACGGCGGCCTATGCAGGTCCCTCGACGGCGATCGTCGACGCCGCTTCTCCCCAGAGCCCTGGGGGGACGGCGAACAGACGGTGGTCATCCTCCTCGACGTCGCCGTCGACGCCCTCGACGTCGACGGGGAGTGGGAGCGCTTACTGGTCTTCCTGCCCCTGGGGAGCCTCCCAGAGGCCTCAGTATGGGCCAAATCAGCCCCTCCAGACCCACCTGGTGCCTTCAGTCTTCGTTCCTCCAGAACTTGAAGCCTGATTTTCATTCTGTCCCTCAGGGTCCTGGCTGAGAACGAGTGGCAGATGGTACAGCTTTCAGGCACGTGGGACTGGGGAAGGCAACCAATGCACACCTCGTGTGGATCAGTTTTAGCCTTCTTTCGCCCACATTCCGGGCACTTGACGAACAAGCCAGGCATGTTGACAGTACCAGCTACTAAACACAAGAAAAAGTGACAAAAATTGCCAAAATCTCAATTAAACCCTTGAAAAGGGGAGAGCTCAATGCTCCAGGGTCCTGCTAGCAGGAGCCGGAAAAAAGAACTGAAAGTAAATGGGACCTGCTGGGCATTCTGGGATACTGGGGAAAGTTCTGGAAAACTGAAAAGTTTTCTTAAAGGCACAGTATCCTGTTCCAAGCCACATAATGGCAGCCTATGGGGCTTGTCTGTCCACTCCTTCCTCTCGATCATTCCAGAGGCTTTTGCTGGTAGAGGCAGGGTTTTTTCCTATGTGGAGAAAAACTAGACAGGCAGTGCTGTTTGTGGATGTTGGTGGAATTCTAGTTGAAGTACTGGACAGTGTAGCCTGTGGGTATAGGCTGCATTATCTGTCTTTAAATTAAATTCTCTCTTAAAGGTGTATGCAGGTCTGCATGATTTGTCACCTTTTAGAGATTATTTTTATTGCTCCGGGGTCCACGCACATGGGCGGGACTATTCACTAGATTATGACTATAAACAGAGATCCCCTACTACAGAACCACAGTCACAACTGCCTTTGGGGATGTTACCCATCACCTATCCCTGCGTATGTCCCAGTGCCAGGCTGAACCCACGTCTTTCAGAATGGTCCTCTCTCACCTCATCACCATTCACAGGGGAGAGCTGGCCTCTTCCTCTCATGTTCTCGTCTGAGGGTGGAGCAATGGTTTTAGCTGGGCACTTTAAACTTTAGTTAGAAGATCCATTGGAGGCCTTGAAAAACTCCACAAAGAATGAAGGTAGAGTTTTCTCACACTGCTATAGATCAGAAAGTCCTTATATTACAATGGCCTTTGGAAGCAAATGTTACTCCACAAGCAGTGGACAGCCAACATTTGCACAAGCTCTTTAGTGGTGAAATGTAAGATGGGTGCCTCAAGGGAAAGTGTGGAGAGGACATAAGAAGGGTGTTCTTCTGAAATATGGCAGAAACATACATCTTTTAAACAGGGGTACGACTAGTCCAATGATTCAATGTCAGATTACTTCAAGGGGACCGTTGACGGTCTTCTGTGCCACCGTATAGGTCTGCAGCAATGCACACTTACCAACTATTGAGGAAACTGCGCTACTAACATTTTGTAAAATGTATATTAACTCCATGACAACACATAACTTGTACTCATTGAAAATGAAGACTATCAAAATCAAGATGTGGAAAAGCCAATACTGTTGGCAAAAGAATCCATCAGAAGAAGTTCTAAGAAGGGGTGGCTCCTCCCCTATGGCAGAGGAATGCCAACCCCCTTCCAGCAGCAAAAAAAAAAAAAAAAAAGAAACAACAATAAACCTGGGTTTATTATCACTTTACTTTGTTTCCCGGAGTCTTGGGGGCGTGGCCAGGCCCAGGAAGATAACATGCCACATCACATAGGGAGTGGTTGCACTGTTATCAGTGCGCATGACAGTCTAGCCGGGTGTCTCAGGCCGGCCAAACCGTCAGGTGCACTGAGCGCTCTCCAACCCAGCTGCGATGTTGGGTTGGAGACAATCAAGCACAGGATCCTAGAGTCCCTGGGAGGATGGACCGAAAAATGCAGCAGGGTATGGGAAATTCACTCACAGGATATAAATAACTTATATTAGCAGATAGTAGGCATAGAAAAATGTAGAGTTTTTCTAATCAGCTGTTCAAATATTGAAGTACTGCATTAGGAGCACCGGTTCCTGAAAGTACTCCGCTGTGTCAATCCAATGCTTTGCATCCAGAGGATCATTCACACGTTCAGGGAAACAATTAACTAATTAAGCAGGGCACAGTTTACAAGAGTGGAATTTAAGCTCATATCCGCTTGTTAACTCTCCTGCCTGTTAACAACACCAATTTAAAAAAACTATAAAATAAATTTGATGATTGATAGGGTGTGGCTTATCACCAGTGAGGGTATCCAGGCACTGTCCATAGGCACGGGGAGATTAGGTGATTTGCCCAGAAACACAAGATGTTGAGCCAACGCAGAGACTTGAACCCGAATCCACAGCTCCTGAGTCGGAAGCTGCACCACATCCGGTTTAAGACCATTTCACTATCTGACTTTAAGAACCTTCTGCAAGATGAAGTCATGATTATTATTAGAAATATGTATATCACTAACTGCGTAGGACAGTCATGCCCTTCATCGATAATCATGGACTGGAACAGTACCTATAATCACTTATTTTCTATCAAAGAGGCTTAAAATAAACCAAGACAACCCATAGTTAAAAAAGGTTCTCTTCATCCCAAGAATCGAAAGAATGTAAAACATTTCCATTACACAATCTTAATAATGGGGCTACTTCATAGCTGCAAGGCCATTTGCAGATCAATGTGCATTGTGTCAATTTACAAGCAAGTTTTCAACTAAAATAAACAAAAGTTTTGGCTCTCCGGAAAGCTGGATGACAATGAGGCAGCCATGATCACAATATTAAAAATGTCTGCTGCATTTGCTACCACAGACACAAAATCCTTTTAGCTAAGAAAGAGGTGGCAAGTTGTTCTCGGATGGTTTTATACCTTCTTGAACAACAGATGCTATGCTCATGTAGCTGTCTGTTTTAGAGCGCAACTAACACACCAGAATAAGGTCCTTTAGAGCTGTACCACAATCCGTTAAGTGAGACTACACTCCAGAAAGAGAAATATACTGCACATCAAAATAGATTGATTGAACAGCCAGGTTTTTAGGGCTTTTTTAACTAAAGCAAATTCTGTACTCTTTTCAAGAAAAGAGGATGGGTATGCCACCAAGCGGATCCACATACTCTGAACAATTGCTTTCCCCATTTAGTTTGACTAAATTTGGAGACTTCAATGGTTGAGAGGCTGATGACTAATTTAGCCTGGCTGATATTTAGAGAAGCTAACAGCTAATGAATGAGGTTGACTAGCATGAACAATTGAGATTTAAAGATGGCCTTATTTATAAGCAGCCCGTAAACAGCTCAAATTATTTTCAGAAATGGATTTGGGTTTCCATACTCTAAAAGATTTATCTGGCTGTCCCCATTTTGAATATTTTCATAGTTTTTGCCGATAAACCTTGGGAAAAGACATTACAATTTTCAATGCAAGAATACGTAAACTCATTGACCCCCTTGACCATAGGTATTAAGAACAAAGAAGAGTAGATCCTACATTGAACTCTATCTTCTTCAAGACTATTTCAGACATGTTTATCACAATCCAGGCACAGGTGAATAATAAGCCTGGTTAAGCCTAATGCCTCTAAAGCCACGGTTTTACTGTTGTTCCTCCCTAAAACACAGAGAGATCAAACAAAAGCATGAATGCAGTTTTAAAATTAATTATATGTCCTTGGGTAATCATGTCTATTAAATTGTGGCTTCCCACATACTTAAAACTCTTACACAGGATTCATTTTGTTGCAAGCCCATTGTATTTGTACTGTCGGGTTTATCATAAGATCTAATAATGAATATTGCAAAGTGTTCAAGGATGGCTTAGCAAAAAGGAACATCTAAAACAAGTGCTACAGAATGCCTTCCCCAGGACTGTTAATGGTAAACAAGCAGGACTTACATTGATAATAGGTCTGGTAGTGTATGTTCATAAGGTAAATTGATCAGGAAATTAGTCAAGACTTATTCGCACTGTAGAATAACATGATGATAGCGATGAAGTGTTCATCTTATTTTACATTTTGTCACATACAACCTCAGGTGTATTTTTAAGTATGTTTAATGATTCAAATATAGTGTGACTGGCGACCTGATGCAATGAAAACCCTTGTACACATCTACCACATTTATTGTTTATGTATTTCAGAGTGTCATTGGTAGTGTTCATACCACTAGGATTTTTCAGCAGAGAAAATAGTATGTTTAGAATCATGTTTCATGATTTTCTAAATCACCTGCCAAGTTAGATCACACACAAATATATGGCCTAGGCTCGTCCTTTAGACAGGACTCTTGATAAAGAAGACAACAAGGCAACTTCCATTTTATTGGAAGTAGGGCCTTGGTCCGCAGAAACAGTCAGGGATTCAGGCTAGGGAGAAGAGTCCTAGCACATTGATCAGATGCCACTGAGCTAATTAGGCTGGGTCTGTAACCTCTGCAGGAGGAGGAATTGGGTTCGGATCTGCTTAGCCGTTCCACCTAGATTTTTGATTTTGAACCATCTGTGTGTTTTTTTTTATCTCTGCTGCAAGTTTCACTCCATTCACTGTAGGCTCTGCTGAAATACACTTGAGTGCTAAAAACGAGTTCTCTCCTTTCAAAATAAGGTCCGCTGCTGCACAGTTGGGGATAAGAGGCACTGCACCGGTTACAGGTGATCATGAGTGCTCCCTTGTGGGGGCTGAACAAGAGGGATAACTGTCTAACTCAGCCCAGGATCTGTTTAAAGATAGCCTGTCACAGATGGGACCTTTAATAAACTGATTACGGCCTGTTCAGACCTTATAATTTAATTGGACTTCCAAAAATAAATATATCAATTTAGTTTTAAATTAACTACAGTGTTAATCTGTAGCGCTTCAGTGTATTCATTCTGCAGATGAAAACTGAAATAAAACATCAACTTTGCATTGGCTCAACCTAAAGAAAACAAACATTAGCATACCTTTCTACAGGTTAAAAAAATTCCAGATATACTTGGGAATTGAGTAGACACCAAATTGCCTATCCTTTCCTAAAATGACCTTTGAACTTTTATTGCACGAGACGAAATCCTCCTTGGCAGCCTGGAAAAATCATGCACTCTCTTCGGTGGGACAAATAACCGCACTAAAAATGTCATTCTTTTTTTTTTAATATATATTTTTACTTTGAAAACTGAGCAAAAGTAGATGATGCATACATGTTGCAACAGAGCTGGAAACCAATTCCAGTGGTAGCATGAAATAATTTGATCTGTAAACTGTCATCCCCCTCCATCCAACAACCCCTCTCAGGACACCAGACAGTCTGCATCTAGTCTTTTACAGATCTCTGCACTCCAGTTTGTGTGAAATACGGTATTTCAACGTTCCCCTTCCTTTCACGGCATATCAGTCTTTCTCACCGCTGTGCTCATAGATCTCCAAGGAGTAATAATGCAGCTATTTACCCCACACCTTGAGAAATTTTCTTTGAGGCATAAGCAGTTTTTTTGGCCATCATATACATGTCCATTATCCCGTTTCCATTCTTGTATAGTTGGGCATTTTCTCACTCCGCAATATCGCTTTTTGCTACTATAAGGCCAGGGCGGCAAAGCAGTAGTTGAGCACGTGGTAAGTCAATTTCATTAGGGACCCCAGGATAAGGAATTTAGGGTCCAATGGAAGTTCGGTCGAGAGCACTCTGCCGAGTTCCCCAGTAATATAAGTAGCTCTGAATTAGGGGGCAACTCCAAATTGTATGGAAGAAGGTACCCTCTTCTCTCCTACATCTTTAATCAGTATGAGATCTGTGCCCTCCCCACTGCATTCAGGTGGCGTCTATCATAGTACACTCCATGTAATATTTTGAATTAAACTAATCGCAGTCGGACCTTAATTGGTCCCTCAGGTGGGTGCACTACAGCTGCCTCCCAGTCAATGTCCTTAAGCACTCCCACTTCTTCCAATCTTCCTCATAGGTTATCAGACATGGTGTTAAGAGTTTTGCACGTTAGAGAAATTGCTCCCCTTCCTATGTCTTCAGTCAGGAGCCGTCCTTCTAAAGGGCATATTCCAGAATACCCTCACCGGGCAGACCCTCTGCCCTCCATGCATGTCGTATTTTTGAGTATTTCAAGAACTGGTTAGAGCTCATCCCAAACTCTCTTTGAAGTGAGGAGAACGGCATGATGTCTCCCCACTCAAGGAAGTCCCCCACCTTGGATATTCCGATCAGGTCGCAAGCCTCGAATCCTTGTAGTTTTTGCATCTCAGGGAGCCACCTCCCCACCCTCAAGGATGTTTTTTTCAAGTAGGTTTCACGTGCCACCCAATAGTTTTCCTGGCAAGTAATTAGCTCCTAATGTTCCCCCCCCCCCCAACCAAAATACAAGTTAAAGCGGTAATTATTTTACCCTGGCTTTGACTCTGAGTCTACCTCTTATTTGTTTCCTAATGTTGACATGTATGCTGTGGATGAAATAGAAGGGAAGGTTGTCATCTCCATTTGGGAAGGAGGGAGGGGGGTTTGAGGGCCATGGGGTAAACAGGGGTTACCGGGCATTATCTTTGGGGGTTGCTTAAAATACAAATTAGAGGGAGCAGTAATTAGCACATAATCCTATTGCTGCCTTTCTTAATCTCAGTGTTTTCTACTACTGTAACTTTAGCAGTACCTGTTACAAGTTGCAAAGTCACAGCGGGGAAGGGTCTTGAAAATGAGTAGCATTAACACAGGTGCCCAGTTAACCCTCTCCCACTATCTGTATAATGAATAGAATTTAGATTCATCCTTAAAGTGGTTTCTGATGACTATTTCAGCATAATTTGAGAGTTGCGACTTTGGGCTGGTTTTTGGGCTGACATTGCTCTGCATTGGGCTGAATGTGGGATTATTCTTTTGCAGCTTTGGGCTTGGGATGGGCCTCAAAATCTGGCAATACTGTTTCCAGTTGCAGCACAGAGGCGGCTCATCAGGATCGTGGCGGTGCAGGCAGCTGCTTCAGCGCCATGGTGGAATCAGATGGTGTGTGGGGAGCAGGATCATATGTAGGATTGCCAGTTAAAGGATTCGAAGACTTGTTAAAGTGTGGCCGCCATCTCTGCCGCGTAAGCCATGCCTCTAAAGATGACATTCTTGCCACGCATCTACATATCTTTGAGATCATGCTTCTCCCCCTGAAAATGGAAGATATTCTACAACAACAGGCAGTTTGCATGACTCATATTTGTAAAGAGACATTCTGCAAAGACCTGCATGATGCACCCAAGGGATGGAGGGATGGGGTTCCCCATTTACTAGGCTACTCCCAAGCTTGCCATTAGTGATACTTGATTGAATGTTGGAAACAAGAAAATACAACTAATGGTGCTATACAGACCAGAACATGGCTGCCAGACCCCAGGGGAGGTATCTTGGTTTTCTAAAAGTTCAAGAGACTGACTCCTTTATGTCTCCCCAGTAACAAGTGCCATGCTCGGAGTTTGAGACTGCATCCCACGTAGAGATGACCTTACTATCTTCCCCTTCCTCACCAATTGTTGGTAACGCAGATTTCACACCAGCAATGTTTTCCAGTGACTTTCGGAAATGGAGGCTGAAGAGATGCTTTAGGCTTCGAAAGTTCTGTTCTGGAGGAACCTTGAAGTTGTTTGAGAAAATTAAACATGAATGTGGAATCTCCAAGAAGGAATCCTTCCGCTACCTGCAGATCCGGCACTAGGAGACCTACACTGGCATTAAAGAGTGCTCCACTAGGGAGCCCACACCCTTTCAAAAGTTTCCCCAACATCTCTCGCCTACTAAACGTTTTGTCTCCCTCCTTAACTCCCTGGCATTCATACACAAATCCTCTTTTTAGGAAAAGTATGAAATGTACCTCAATATAGAACAAGATACCAGACAGTAGCATAAATACTCCTCCATGCTAATAATTTTGGTCATCATGCCTGGGGTAGTGAGAGCTTCTATAAAATCCTGTTCCAATGGCACCTTACCCCTGCGCTTATCCACACTATCAACAGCGAGCACCCTAACACTTGCTGGAGGGGATGGGGCGACGTGGGTTCGTTACTGTACAGCAGACCAGCGGAGGGTATATACCCATTTTACTACACAGCAGGCAAGCAGATTTCCAACCTTCTGCTGGCGTTCACACATACCATCTCATTCCTTTGGAAGCAGACCACTCTCAAAGGAGGTTACACTCCTTGTCTGCACTACCCATGTCTCACAGCCTGCTGGCCACCTGCAGGGCATCTGTGAGTCTGGAAGGAATTGGGATCTGCCCTCCACAAGACCACCGTATTGGAATTTCAATGGATCCTTCACCTCAGGGTGCAGAGTAAGTCCACCTCTCCTGATCCCCAGCGGATGTGTGGAAGACACAGGTCCAACAAAGTCCAAGCCAGTACAAGTCCAAAGTGTCCTTTTAATCCAGACAACGGGATATCCATCCTTGCCTTATGTAGGTACTTCTCACAGTTCATTCCTCGTGCAGGGGTTTAAAAGTGGTGGCGAAGAGTTCTAGAAGGAGGGCATCTCCGCCCATACCAAAGATAATACACCATCTGTCCACCCTTTGATCCATCAGCCTGGACTGCATTTTGAAGTTTTTTAACTTGACAGAATCAACTCTCGGTCAGCAACAACTCCTCAAGGGTGTGCTGCTCCACTTCTGAATCATTTTCTGGATGCTCAGGTGCAAAATTGGGTTTATTCTTCTTATAAAACCAATAGCGATCACTGGGAGGGCTCGGTGAAAGTCTACAGTATTCTCCCCCAACAGAAAAAGGTTCTATCTTTTATACATCACCAATGGACTCAAAGTGATTGCACACAACCAATTTGCAGTGTTTCTCGGCAGGAACTGATGAGTACTTGACAACAGCTGTTGGTCTTGCACTACATGATTGGTCAGAAAACCTTCTGTACTGGTCTAAGTCCAACTTTGTAATTTTCCTTTCTTATTTCCCTCCTTCCAAAAATATCATAAGGAAGTCCCTTTTCCGTCTCCGTGGGAGGTGCAATCAATCTGCCTGCCTCCCTTTATTCCTCTGGGGAAGGGCTCGGCTGTCAGTGTAGATTAATTATCACATGCAGATTTCTCCTATACCCTCATCCACCTGGAGAAGACTTAATCCCCTCCAAATGGCAAAGGAGGGTGTCCTCAGCTGATTTGTGTCAGTACAGGGCTGTAGGCACAGCAACACGCCTATTACTCCTTTCACTCCCATGTGCAGGTTTTCAGCAGCATTTCAACAAATCAATGCTCAGTGGCGTCCTGAACTCCCTCCCTACCTCCCCCTTCCACCGCTTTTGCAGCTTAAGCAGGGGTGGAGTTGACACTCACAGTTATTTATGAGCCTTTTCTGGCTGCAGCTCTGCAGACAAAAGCTCTTTAAAATACTGGGAAAGGATAACAGAGGTCAAGCAAGGAAATGTATTTACAACAAAGAAATGATAAGGAAAACCGAGGGAAAGAAAGAGAGAGGGCTGGAAGGAAGAGGGAACTGAAGGGCATATGAAAATAAGGAAGAAACTGACGAGAAGGAAGGGTAAAAGGGTGAAAGAATGGATGTAAGGGCAAATGGACTTATGGACGTAAAGAAAAAAAAATATTTGCATGAGAGAGAGAAAGAAAGGGGCTGGAATGATACAAGTCTGAATGAATGGGTGAGTGGATGAATGGGCAAATGGATGAATGGTCGCCTGGATATAGGTGTGGAAGGATGGATTTCTGGATTGATAAAAGAAGGTTGAATTGGTTGATGGATGAAGAAGAATGGATATTTGGATTGATGGGTTAAAGGATGTATGAATGTTTGAAGTGTGAGCGGAAGGATAGATAGATTGAAAACCAAAAATAAAAGCGTGGATGGATGAAATGGTGAAAGGATGGATGAAAGTAGGAAAAGATGGATGGATGGATGGATGTATACATGAAAGGCTTAAAGATGAACGGAAGGCGTTAATAAGGGACCTCATCTAGAGTGGGAGGCTTACTCGCTTAGCTCACCCAACGGCATTCAAGGTATGGATCAAAGTAGCAGGTATTTTAAGTTGCTGCCTACTCCCTTGACAACATGGCACTGCAAAGGGCCTCTATCCTTTCTTATCTGTCCGAGATTCTTTAGCTGACAGCGGTGGACTCGTATTGCAAGATTTGTTCTTAGGATTTCCGTCTGTATTGTCCGATAAACTTGTACCTGCTGTATGGTTAAAGTGTAATTTTTTTTACAGCATATATAGAGAAGGGTAAGAGTAGCCATTTGTCGGTGTTGCGTTATATCGCCTAGTTTTAACTATGAAAAAAGGAAGCAACTGATACAATTTTTATTAAAATAGGCAAATTGAAAAATATGTGCAGGCATTTCCATTTTATTAGTAAAAAGCATTCTATAAATCTCTTTTCTCAATCACCCTGTGGTTCCTGCCGACAGAACATCATTAAATGCACGAGGGCACTTTAATCGTGTTTAAATAAGTGATTAATAATTCTAGAATTTCAGGAGCTTTAGAAAAAGTATTGTGTTTCCTTTGTTTTTGCTAAAATTAAAATAGTAAATCCTTCATAAATCACAAAGTGATCTCACCCAAACATTTTGAGGGCTTAGCGTCTCTAAAGAAACAACTTCGGGGGGCGTGGTTAAGATAGCGGCTTAGGCGGACATGTCATTCTGCCTCTCGCGCGGGCGGCATAGCACAGCACCGGTGATCGGCCGTTTCCACCTGGCCGACACCTACGACATTAGCCCAGCGGGTGCCGGCAGTGACGAAGGAGGCACGAGAGCAGCAGTCCGGCATGGACATGACCCCCGGGGCCCGAAAGTAGGGGACGGAGAGCAGACCCGCGAGGTAGAGGCCTGTCTGAGAGGGGGCGCGGCCTCGACGCAACTGAGGCCGAGCAGGCACATCCAGGGTCGGCCTGCTGCAATGCGGAGCCTGGGAGGAGGACTGACAAGATGAGCCGCGCCGCGTGATGATCCCGGCCACCCCCGCGCAGGAGTACCCTGGTAACCTAAGCCAGGCTAGGCGGAGCGAGGAGGGGGCCTGGAGGCCGAGGTCTGGTGGGGAGACAACGCGGCCTCGCGGCGGTGGCGGCCAGGCGGAGGCAGTGAGAATCGTTCTGCGGCAGCGTGAGCCCAGGCGGGGAAGTCTACTGCGGCGGACGGTGTGGTGGGGGACTCCTCCCTCCCTTGAACGACGGAATCGGCGGATGCAGTTCCGACGCGGCGGACCCGGAGAGGCGTGAGACAGATCGGCCGCCTCGGGGCAGCTGCAGCAACTCGGGGACCCCAGAGGCGATTGGGAGCTACGAGACCAGGACGGGACCCCGCCGCCCCACCACCGGACAGGCAAGTGATCGCGCTGTCAGCGCCAACGGTGGGGGTCCCGGGGGTGGAAGGAAGGAGCCAGCGGCAGGGGACTTGCAGCGCCCTTCCCTGGGATGAAGGCCCGACAGCACACCCAAGGAAACGGAGGCCCGAGCTGAGGGCCGGTGGGCCCTGAGTGCATGTGGGGTCCTGAGGGGTCCTGGCGGACTGCGCAGAGAGGGGACACGTGTCGATGGGTCCGGGGCCTGCCAGCTGGTGAAGCGCTGGGGCCTGGGGCGAGAGCCTCGGAGAGACTGGGCCCGCAGCTGTGAGGCGGGTTCACAGCGACTGGACGGCCCGGAGCTAGTGGAGGGGCCATCTATTTCGGCGGGCCCTCCGGCCTCTACAGCGGTCAGGCAAACGATCGCACAGAAGGTGGGAGCTGTGGCCGCCGCCGCCGGCGGGTGACCCAGCGGTGTACGGCCGGGGTTCTGCGAGGGCAGGCCCGAAGCGCGTCTGACTGGGCCTGGATCTGGGACGCACATGTACTGGAATGGGGAGTAGGCCCCTGTGAAGGACTCAGAGACTTACGGGTTCCACGCATACTTGGCACGCCGGAAGGGACTTACTGAATCCGCGAAGCGGGAAGCTTAGCATCGAGGCTGGGGCCCGTTGTCTTGTGGCGAGACCTACCGACGAGTGATAGCATGGACAGACGTTGGGGACACCCGAGCAGCAGTGAGGAGATTCGAGGTGGGGGCCCTGCCGGGGGAGGGAGAAGCGTTCCAGGTCCCTGCCCCCCCAGCGGACCAGCGGTGTCCAGTACTCTGCGGCGGGTTTGGGAACGCGGCGCAGTTGGACAGCGCTTGGCACCCGAAGGGCGATAGACCACGGCAGAGTGAGCGGGCGGAGAGTCACCGGGGGCACGGCTCCAGGGCTGCATCAGGGGCACCATAGCAGACCGTTGGGGTTCGACATCAAGAGTGCGACCCGCATAAGTGGACTGGACGGCAGAGGCGGCAGAGTCGATAGTTGTCGGGCGGGGTCGCGACTTCCCCCGGGCGAGCAGGTGGAGGAGCCGGGGGCACGTTATGGTCCCCCCGAAGGGCCGCAGAGACAAGACACTGAAAGATCTGTTCGCGAAGCCACTGGTGGGGCCCTCGGCAGGGGTCATGGTGGCGGTTGCGTCTGGTCCCCCGTCCACGCAGCCAGAGGGAGCTGAACCGATCACTAAGTCATTTCTAGAATCCATGTTCACTGGCCTGAGAGCTGATATCCAAAATCTTCAAAAGGAATTCGCGGCGGAACTTAAAGAAGTTCACAGGGATGTGGACGGCATCGGGGAAAGGGTCGCCACGCTGGAGGACAAAAGTGATGGCCGCGACACAGAACTGGCGGCGCTACAACAAGAGATCATTCGGGTCCATGACCAGCAGGACGACCTTCAGTTGCACGTGGAAGACCTGGAAAACCGGTCTCGACGCCACAATATACGCATCCGGGGAGTGCGAACAACCGAGGACTCAAAAGATCTATTTGAATTCACGAAAGAGCTCTTTAATCATATCCTAGCACGCCCACTGGAGTCGGAGCTGCGGATCGACCGGGCACACAGGGTGAGTCCCCCGAGGCCCTCATCCGCCACTCCGCCCGACATCTTAGTGTGCGTGCAAGACTACCGCACCAAAGAGGACATACTGCGTAAAGCCCGTCAACAACACCCAGTGAAGTTCCGAGACCACGCGCCTGTTCTATACCAGGACCCATCGGCCCTCACGCTCCATAAACGTAGACTTTTTAAGCCGATTACGGCGCACCTTCAGCAGCGCAACATTTGGTATAGTTGGGGACATCCCTTCCGCTTGGTGTTCCGCATTGACAACACACTCTACCAATTGCGGTCCCTGTCAGAGGCGGCAAAGCTGTTGGGGGTGGATTTACCGGCAGAAGACAGGGGTGCTGAGGGGGGCCCAACGGAGGCAAAGGCGGCCGGACCTGGCTGGCGCCAACAGGGCCGACGTAAGCGCGCTAAAAAACCTCCAGTGGCGGAGATCCTCAGAGGACAGCAAGCAGCACTAGAGACAGTCTCCGCGGGTCTGCGTAGTCTTTCGCCCAGCGGAGTTGTGTGACCGTTGAAGCCGGTATCACCACTGGATTTCTGAACGGGCCACCTGTGGGAGGGGGACCTTCTCATTTTGCTACCTCACCCTATGTTGTTACATCACCCTCCACCGGAAGGTGGAGGACACTGGATACAGACTGTTGCTGTTCAATTGTTGGGATGTTTGGTTGGGGGGAGCGGGTTGAGGGAGGGAATGGGGTTCCACGTCCATCATGGGGTGGGGTTGTGACGGTTGCAAACACACAGGGAGCACGCACCGCTTGCCCACGGCACATTCCTCCTGCACGGGCTGCGCAGTACACATCGCATTTTCTGAGATAGCGAGATGGAGTGAATGGCGCCGCACACACTTAAAGAATTAACCCTTAATGTTAGGGGTCTTAACAACCCGGTAAAGCGCAGAGCCGTGCTGTCCTGTTTGGAGAACTCCCAGGCTGATATTTGTCTGCTCCAGGAGACCCACTTACTAGCTCAAGACTGTCACCAGCTCAGGTCCCGCAAGTTTCCGGTACAACTCTTCTCTTCTAGCCTCACCAAGACTGCGGGGGTATCGATCCTGGTGGCCCAGCGGTTTAGGGGGGAGGTTTTGCAGAAGGAGGCGGAAATTAGAGGACGGCTGTTGATCTACAGGTTTGCATTGGGAGCCTTAACCTTTACCATCGGCTCTCTCTACGCTCCCAATGAGGGTCAGGAGCGCTTTTTGCAGTCCGCCCTCACGGAAGTCACGGCAACGAGCGACCGCCGTATCCTCTTGGGGGGAGATTTGAATCTCGTTTTTGATAACATACAAGATAGAACTTGTCAGCGCACACATCAGGCAGCTGCACTTTCAGCGGCGGGCCTTGACCGTCTACGAGACTTAGGGCTGGATGAGTCGGGAGTTTTCTTATCACTCTCATGCACATAAAACATATGCGTGGCTGGATTACCTTCTGGTTTCCTCCGCGGTCAGAGAGATGGCCACGACGGTAGAGATAAGGGTAGCTTCCCTATAGCGAGGGGCACGAGGCAGGGGTGTCCGTTGTCGCCATTGCTTTTTGCTGCATATATGGAACTCCTTGCCCAGAAGATCAGGCAAAATACGGGAATTTCCGGAATTAAGTTCGGGGGGCATGTTCACACCATCAGCCTATATGCGGACGATGTGCTATTGTCTCTATCAAACCCGCGGGAGGCGCTGCCGCCGTGCATGGCGGACTTAGATGCCTTTGCACGAGTGGCGGGGTTCAAGGTGAAGTCGGTGGCTCTTGGCCTCTCCCTGACTCCTTCCACCCGGGAACATTTGCAGAGCTCACTCCCTTTTCAATGGGCGGAGGAATCGGTCCCCTATTTGGGGATCCAGTTGGCTCCTACGCTTTCACGAGTGGTGGCCCTCAACTATGCCGATTTGCGCCGGAAGATCCGCAGAGAGTTAGGGCAGTGGAAGTACTATCCCCTCTCGTGGTTGGGCAAGGTCACGGCGGTCAAGATGACCATACTACCACATATCCTCTACCTCTTTCGCACCATTCCTCTGTATCCGCCGGTGGGGTGGCTTCAGCAGACTCAATCAGAGTTGGCCCAGTTCATTTGGACCGGGCGGAAGCCGCGCATGAAGAGGTCGTTGTCCACTCTCGCACCTGAAAATGGGGGACTCGGGATCCCCGATCTTCAGCTCTATTTCCGTGCCGCTCAGTTACGCTATCTGGTGAAGTGGAGCCGCTGGGAGTCGGAGAAACATTGGCTGTTTCAAGACCAGGCGGTAGTGGCCCGGCTTCTACAAGAAATCCCCTTCCTGTGAAAGCAGCACAGGCCTCCCAATCTCTACGCCTCTCACATCACCCGCGTTCCCTTAGAAATCTGGGATCGTACTAACGTCTCATGATCTCACCACCTTTCCCTCCTCGCTTTCACCCCTGTTCGACAATCCGGAGTTCACTCCTGGAATGGACTCGGCGGCTTTCAGCGGGTGGAAACCGGCTGGCTGCCGTTTCCTCTATCATATGTACGATTCGGAGGGGGTGCACTCGTTCCAGCAATTCAGGCAGGAATATGGGTTACCGGAGGAGGAACGAATCCTATACCTCCAGGTTCGGCACTGGGCGCTCGATGGGCGGGTCCGCTCATTTGCGGACCGGCGGCTCTCCCAGTACGAGCGATTGTTAATAACACGATCATCAGATAAACAGCTAATCTCTGATCTGTATAGAATGCTCCAAATGCGATTCGCGCACACTAACAACGCAGGACTGACACGTTGGGAAAGGGAGCTCGGTAGGAATCTGACTCACGAGGAGTGGGGGGGGATATATTACAGGGCCAGACACTCAGTGTACCACATGGGACTCACGGACACCCTCACAAAGATTGCGACCTATTGGTATTACACTCCGGAGCACTTAAATGCGATAGACGGGAAGAGAGACGCACACTATTGGAGGGGATGGGGGCAGATAGGCACCTTGGCCCATCTGCTTTGGGATTGTGACTGTGTCCAGCCATACTGGACCCAGGTGCTCGACGAGGTGGACAAGCATTTCGACACTACCAGACCGCGCTTCCCGGCGTACATACTGTTGGGCCTCCCAAACCCTTTGACATACCCGCTTAAACGTAGGGGACGACAGATAGCCATAGCGTTGGGCTCAGCGACACAGAACATACTTACTCATTGGCGCACTCCCAACACACCAACGTTTACGGGCTGGTTATACCGATTGTGGCATGTCCTAGGCACGGAAAAACTCACACTAACACTGACCGAGGAGGGCTCCAAATATGGGGAGTTGTGGAAGCCCTTTCTGGCACTGTTGTCCTCCGAGTTTAGGGAGGTTACTTGTCTATTTGCGCCTGCTGCGGCTGTCCGAGGGGCGGACGGAGGGGTAGGGCTTGGGAGCGGCAGAGATAGTGGGGGGAAAGGGGGACAGATGGACGTGGAACGGGGGGAGGGGGTGGGTTGGGGTAAGGGAGGGGGGAGTTTATTTTTTATATATGGTTTGCTCCATAACATCTTATTGGAGATTACTATGGCATCTCCAGATTGGTCCACGTTTGAATTAGACTGCATCAGAGAAGTGTGGGACCTATCCACCATTCAGAGACTGAGCAAGGTATTGTTATTTTCCTGGGTGGGAGCCTTTTTGTATATTTTTGAAATGCCAATAAAAGATTTAAACCATAAAGAAACAACTTCTCAAATAATCCAGATTCTGGTTTTCCACTAAAAGATACACCTGTGTTTTATGGCTTCGTGTGAAATATTGAAATATAAGGGAACTTCAGAGAGCTGAAACCCAGTATTCCACCGGTCTCCTAAGTTGCCTAACTTTTGCACACCTGCTTCTAGTATCCATCAACATGACCTTCATGAACTAACAATTGTAAGCATTATATATTTACACAGTTTGCGTTAAGTGACTTTAATAAGCAATTTGTAATATATTCGTGGTAAATAAAACCTTACCGTAACATCAGCTGATTTCGTGACCTCTGGCATTAGATGCTGTCTATTGTTCCCATCACCTGTAACAACAAAGAATGCACTTAAGTTTAACTGAGCATTAAAATGCGAGAAAACTATTTTGCACTGTCATTAAGCTACGCAAAGATGTCCTATTCACTGCCATCATATGAACGGTTTATGGCAAGGTGTGGCTTTCATTTAATTGTCAGACAAACTATCTTTATGAAAAACACAATGTTAAACTTGTAGAGATGAGGAAAGTTGGAGCTCGACAGTCAAAACACCTTTAAACTATCCATCAGTTATATACATCTTAATAAGGCACAACGTGGAAAAAAAGAATGAAAGCTACCTCAAAACCTTAAGGCATTCATGCAATACTAGTTGGGAAGAAATGAAATACTGGGATTACTGTTAATATTATTGGTAATGATTCATGAGCGGGAATAGTGTGTATTAATATGCATTTGGAATAATAAAGACAAATATTAATTGAAGATAACTACAAAGTTCTTATTTTGAAAATAAAATGCAAATCAATCATATTACCAGTTACCTTACAATTGCTCAAAAACGTCATAGGTTATTTCGAATTAAAATAAAGTGCAAATTTACACGGATATAAGTACTGTTGAGACTCGGCACAGACATATGTCAGGAGAATTATGGTTTTATTTCAGTTTATTTAATTAATTTCCGCTGCAAACCTTGTGCACGAATTTAACAAGTAGAAGAGAAGAGAAAATCATAAAAGGGAAACACACCGTTTAATGCACTCGTTGATGTTGTATGCAGAACAGAGTCTGCGTATTTGATAACTCCAAATATTCAGAAAAACAAGTAATGAACATTGATTCATATATCAAAAAGAACACCCAAATGTAACTTGTGTTCTCTGTATTTTAATTCAGATCAGTTGCCCAGCCAACACATGTTTCGTCTGGGTAGTAACCCAAGACTTCTTCAGGGCTGAAAGGATGTACAATAGAACATAATCAGACAAAATAAAATGCAATGCATTGTGAGTGCAGATGCTCGTGACAAGGCGAGTGCCAATGATGTGAAAAGGTATCTAAAAACATTATGTATCAGCGCATAAATACACGCAAGCATACAATGTGCGGCTATTTGTGAGGCGCAGCACATGGTACATGACAATTGTGGGTACGCAGTGAATTCATCATTGATAAGGTGCAGACAAGTCAGTGAAAATGGCGTGTCGCCATGATTTGCTGTAGTGACTGAGTTTTACATGGTCGTGCACAAGTTTGCGTCATTAGTTGTTGCGCTGCTGTTAATAAACATGCAGCCACATTAGAGAGTGAAGTCACAGTACGCAATAAATAACAAAGGTGGAGTGAGACGGCAAAGGTAGAAGAGGGTAATGGAAAAGAGGGGAGAAAGTGCAAGTGCAGAGCTACACAGTAATGTCATGCAAGGTAGTGCATGGGATATGTGATCCTACCTTGAAGGAAAAATTGCAAGGTGGTGATCGATCTATGGAGACAATAATGGACACGGTGTAAGTTTACAAAAGGTCAGACTGAGGGACCTGATGGCTGCGCAAAAACACTAGCAGGTGAGGAAAGGGAGGTGTCTCACCTCTCCGCCGGTTGTAATTCCTTACCGGCCTGCATGGGAAATAGTACTAGCTGAAGATAAATGGGGGATAATGATATCACAACTATATGTAAATTGACATAAGGAATGGGGCTATCTTCACACTGCCGGTATGCCACTCTGTATACTTCATCCTTTTATTTCTCCTCCCTCTACTCACTTTAGACACCGTCACTTTGGACTCAGGGACACTCCTTTCATATTTGTCCACTGAGTCCCAGTTAGTATGCGGTGTACACGCACCTTTTGTTAAATACCTATTAATATACTGATTCCCAGCATGCGTCCCACCTTTTTTACGGACTGGGCGTGCCCGATTTCAACTCGAGCACCGCTCACAACACGTACTTCCTGGTTCATACTTGAACCTAGGTTGGCGTTTCAGCCTTTTCGGCTGATTCAGCTTAAAAAGAGCACTACGTCGAAACCACACTTCCGGTTATCCCCCCAAGTCGCCAGAACGTGCAGCGCGCTCGCTGCTTCAACACATCTTATCAGGTGAGGTTTCAACTTTTACATTCCCCTCAGTCCTAGATGGACTTGTCAATCGCTTATCGGGTCCTAAAGAGTTTTATTTTATCCTGTAGGACCACGTTTTAGACTCCAGCCTTAATTTGGCTCAAGACTCATCACCTTGAGCGCCGTATGAGCCACTGTGCCACGAGGAGGTAATTATCTCCCAAACGTGCCTTAGACAGGACGCTCAGTTTGTTACATGCTCTTAACGCATATAAGCACACTCCTGCTTTTAAAACACCTCCTTTTGATTTTCGTCCCTAGGGACACCCCTCCGGTCCTGTCAACGGGTCCATTTATCTCTGGACCAGCACATTTATCTTCAGCTAGTACTATTTCCCAGGCCAGCCGGGACAGAAGAACAGGTACTTACCTTCGGTAACGCTTTTTCTGGTGGATACAGTATCTGCCTGTGGATTCCTGACCTTGTGAATATCCACTGCGCCAGCATTCCACAGAACTTTTTTCCCCAGCTCTCTACGCCGACGTGGACGTCATAATACCTCGGCTCCGCTCTCGACTCCGTATGACGTCACCGGAGCCATAAGAGAGCCACGTCGGCGTGATGACGTCAGTTCCACCCATTTTTTCCGTGCCTCCGAGGCGAACAGGTGGACCAACGACAGATTCAAAGTATACACAGTATACAACATTCGATCAAATATACATAGTACATATACAAAAGGAAAGCTAAAGAACATAAGCATTTCCTACCAATGTACCAGATAGAAAGAATCTACAAAGTATAACAACATCTCAAGCAAGACATCCTTTAAGGTATAAAAAGGTGGACAACGGGGAGGCGGGTGGGCCAGTGAGGAATCCACAGACAGATACTGTATCCACCAGAAAAAGCGTTACCGAAGGTAAGTAACTTGTTCTTCTGATGGATACATCTGCCAGTGGATTCCTCACCTTGTGAATAGATTCCCACAGCAGTCCCACTCCCGGAGGAGGGTGTCCACCTTCTTATACCAAAAAGTCTTGCAAGACAGAGCGCGCAAAGTGGCCCTCCCTCCTCATCTCAGAGTCTAAGCAATAATGCTTCGCGAAAGTATGGAGGGAGGCCAAAGTCGCGGCCTTACAAATGTCTGCAACAGGAACACCCCTGGCCAAAGCCAAGGTAGAAGACTTATCTCTAGTTGAATGAGCTCTAATCCCCTCAGGATGAACCTTACCAGCAAGGGCGTTGCAGATCTTGATGGCTAGGATGATCCATCTGGACAGAGTGCGCTTGTGCACAGCTTTTCCTATAGAATGTCCAACATAGCCCACGAAGAGCAGATCGTCCAAACGAAAGTCTTTCGTTCTGTCCAAGTAAAACCTCACAGCTCTTTTTGGGTCCAGTCGATGAAGTCTTTCCTCCTCCTTGGAAGGATGAGGAGGCGGATAAAACACAGGGAGAGTAACAGACTGCCCCAGATGAAAGGGAAGGAAAGCAGCCCTGGCCCTAAGAACCATCCTTTCAGCATGTAAGGTTAAAAACGGGGGTTTAGAACTAAGAGCTTGAAGCTCACTCACCCTCCTTGCCGAGGTTATGGCTACAAGAAAGACTGTCTTAAAAGACAACAGCCTTAAAGGACAACTATGAAGGGGCTCGAAAGGAGACCCAATCAAGAAAGTTAAGACAAGATTAAGGTCCCACTGTGGCATTACAAAAGGAGTAGGTGGAAACCTATTAGTAAGACCTATGATAAATCTTAATACAATAGGAGATTTAAATAATGATGGCTGATCTGGAAGACACAGAAAAGCCGATAAGGCCGATAGATAGCCCTTGACCGTGGCCACAGCACAGCCCTGCTGAGCCAAGGAAAGAGCAAACTGAAGCACATTAGAAAGATGGGCTTTTAAAGGATCAACGGATCTCTCTCCACACCAATTAACAAACTTAGACCACCGATATGAGTAAATGGACTTGGTGGAGTGTCGCCTGGCCGATAAAATAACATCCACCACATCAGGCGGGAGAGAGAAGGAACTCAGGTTGCCCCGTTCACTCTCCAGGCATGATGGTGCAGGCTCTGGAGGTGGGGGTGAAGAACCTGCCCCTCCGATTGCGAGAGAAGGTCTGCCCTGAAAGGGAGACGGAGCGGAGGGTGCGATGAGAGGTGAAGTAGATCTGTGTACCACACCCTTCTTGGCCAATCCGGGGCGACCAAAATAACTTGGGCCCGGTCTTGGCGAATTTTCCTCAGAACCCGAGGAATCAAGGGTATGGGAGGAAACGCATAAAGGAGTTGTGAGGCCCAACTCAACTGAAACGCGTTCCCTAACGTCCCCTGCAACGGAAACTGGAGACTGCAGAATGACGGGCAATGCGCGTTCTCGCGGGTGGCGAATAGGTCTATCCGAGGAGTCCCCCACGTCCGAAAAACGTGACGAACCACCTCCAGATGGAGCCTCCACTCGTGGTCGGCAGAGAACTGCCGACTGAGACTGTCCGCACGTACGTTCAGCACCCCGGCCAGATGATTCGCCATCAAGCAAATCTGATGATCCTGAGCCCAGGACCAGAGCCTTAACGTCTCCCTGCAGAGACGATACAACCCTACTCTTCCCTGCTTGTTGACATACCACATCGCAGTAGTGTTGTCCGTCAGGACTTGAACCGACTGACCGCGAAGGGAAGGGAGAAAGGCCTTGAGCGCCAAACGTATAGCCCGTAATTCCAGAAGGTTGATGTGAAGCAACCTTTCCTCTGGAGATCAAAGACCAGCTGAGATGTTACCTGCAGATGATGTAGCACCATCTCTGGGGACTCTGCTTTCAGAAGCCAGTCGTCCAGGTAGGGAAATACTGGAATCCCCGAACTCCTGACATGAGAAGCCACCACTGTCATCACCTTCGTGAAGACTCGAGGTGCGGTTTTAAGACCAAACGGGAGGACCGCAAACTGGTAGTGTTGCGACCCAACCGTAAAACGGAGATACTTCCTGTGCGACTTCAGGATTGGGACATGGAAATACGCATCCTGCAAGTCGATCGACACCATCCAGTCTCCTTGATGCAACGCTTGAAGAACCTGTGCAAGGGTCAGCATCTTGAATTTCTCCTGTTTCAGGTAAAAATTCAAGACTCTGAAGTCCAGGATCGGACGCAATCTGCCGTCCTTCTTGGGAATCAGGAAATACCGGGAGTAGCATCCCTGACCCCTTTCCTGCTCCGGAACCACCTCTATCGCACCTTTTTGTAGTAAAGCAAGGACCTCCTTCTGCAGAAGAAGCAGATGGTCTTCCGAGCAGAAACCCTGGCAAGGAGGGTACGGGGGAGGAAACTTCCCGAAAGGGAAGGGCGTACCCATTCTCCACGAGGTTTAAAACCCAAAGGTCGGTCGTGACAGATTTCCAACCTCGCAAAAAGTGGGACACCCGACCCCCCACCGGTCTCACATGATCTAGGATGGGGGATCTAGGGCTGCTTCCCTGAAGCTTCATTGGGAGCAGAGGAGGATAAAGATGAAGATGGGTTGCAGCCAGAACCTCTCCTACCCCTTTGTTTTCCACTATACGACCTATAGAGGAGATTCTGCTGCTGCTGTTGTTGCTGCTGCTGAGGTTGCTGGAAGGAACGAAATGAGGACCTCCCAAATCCTCTAAATTTCCTGAGTCCAAATCCCTTAGCAGGAGTCTGTAAACCCAAAGACTTCACAGTAACCCTGCTATCTTTAAACCTTTGCAAGGCGGAATCAGCCTTCTCGCCAAACCGCTTCTCTCCATCAAAAGGCAAGTCGACCAAGGTGGCCTGAACATCCGCCGAAAAGCCGGAAGAACTAAGCCAAGCTTGCCTCCTAGTGGCTATCGAAGACCCCATTATTCTAGCCACAGAATCAGCCGTGTCTAGGCCCGACTGAATAACCTGCCTTGCAGCAGCCTGAGTGTCCGTGACAACATCCATAAAAGAAGCTTTCTTTTCTTCTGGCAGCTTAGGAGCCAATAATTTCATAGAGTCCATCAGCGCATGAACATAACGCCCCAATAAACAAGTGGCATTGGTTGATTTAAGCGCCATGCTTCCTGAAGAATAGACCTTTTTGGCTGTCTGATCAGTCTTTTTAGAATCCCTATCCACAAGTGTTTGAGGGAAGGCACCTGAAGATTGCTTCGAGCATGAAGATTGCACCACAAGGCTTTCTGGAGAAGGGTGGGAAGAAAGAAAGCTTGGATCCCCCGGAGCCACCCTATACCTCCTTGCCACTTGTCTGGAGACTGCAGGCGAAGAAAGTGGCTTGCGCCAAACGTCCATCACAGGCTCTAAAATAGCCTCATTAAAGGGCAACAAGAGCTCAACAATCGAAGATGGTGAATGCAGGACTTCAGTTAGGAGGTTTGGCTTATACTCTGCAGAGGGCAACTGTAAGTCCAGCAACTCTGCAGCCTTCTTGATAACTGAATGATAAGGGGCCACTTCTTGTGGTGGTGAAGACCTAGCAGAAGAATGCTCCCACTCCGGAGTAGTATCAAGACCACTAGCATCCTGAATGCCTTCAAAGTCATCAGAAGATCCATCAAACTCACCTTCTTCCACTTCCTCCCTATAACGTTCCTCTTCCAAAACCCTCTGGGCCTCTCTTCTAGAACGGATCCGAGGAACCAGCGTCGGCGGTGCCGTACGCGGAGTTGGTGGAACCAAACGTGGAGTCGGCAGCGCCGGGCGTGGAGCCGAAGGAGTCGGCAACGGTGTTGAGGAAGGCTCCAAAGAAGGCCGATCCAGATGAAGCCCGGGATGGATCACCAGACGGCGCCGGAAACTGCCACGAAGGAGCCATCGGCAAAAAGGGCATAAAGGGAGCCTGAGCATAATGCTGCGGCACTCCCAAAGTGTATGCCATAGGACCCACGGGACCAGATGGTGCGCCGGATGGGAAGGCAGCCCTTTGAAAAATCCCATACATCGCATTGAGGAAATGCGTTGAATCTGCACCCGGAGTCGGGAACTGCGGATATGAGATTGGCCCTGGATCCGGTCGAGGAGTACCAGGAACCGGAGCCGAAGTGTCCTCAATTGGCGCCGCAGGCTCAGCTGGTCCTGGAGAAGGCTCCTCCTCCTGATCCAGTTCGGTGTCAGAAGCTGGAGACTCCACTGGCGCCGGTGACTGCGCCGGTGACTGCGCCGGGGACTGCGCCGGAGTCCGCTTCGGCGAAGGCGACCTCTCTGGAGACATTCGAGAAGGAGATGGAGATATAACTTCCTTGCTTCGACGCCGAGGCGACGGCGGCCTCGAAGCCTTACTCCTCGAAGACCGGTGCCGAGAGCTATGCTTCCTCTTCTTATGATGTTTCTTCGACTTCGAAGAGTGCGAAGTCGACGACTCCGGCCTCGATTTCTCCTTATTCCTACCTCTGCTTTCCTTCTTCGCCTTGGCCATGAAGAGTTTCGCCTCCCTCTCCTTCAGGGCCTTGGGGTTCATCTTTTTGCAGCTGGAGCAGTCATCCACATCATGATCCGACGAAAGGCACCATAAACAATCCTCATGGGGGTCATGGACATGTGGCCCCCACATTCCCTACAAGGTTTGAAACCCGACTTCCTTGTCGAAGACATAGCTTATACAGAAACAGTAATCCACTATAAGACTACAAAGTAGCAGGAGAGTGCTGGAAAACCGTTACGCGTTGACGGCGTGGAAAAAAGGGAACTGACGTCATCACGCCGACGTGGCTCTCTTATGGCTCCAGTGACGTCATACGGAGTTGCGAGCGGAGCCGAGGTATTAGGACGTCCACGTCGGCGTAGAGAGCTGGGGAAAAAAGTTCAGTGGAATGCTGGCTCAGGGGATATTCACAAGGTGAGGAATCCACAGGCAGATGTATCCATCAGAATTACAACCAGTGGAGAGGTGAGACACCTCCCTTTCCTCACCTGCTAGTGTTTTTGCGCAGCCATCAGGTCCCTCAGTCTGACCTTTTGTAAACTTACACAGTGTCCATTATTGTCTCAATAGATCCATCACCACCTTGCAATTTTGCCTTCAAGGTAGGATCACATATCCCATGCGCTACTGTGCATGACATTACAGTGTAGCTCTGCACTTACACTTTCTCCCCTCTTTTCCATTACCCTCTTCTACCTTTCCCGTCTCCCTTCACCTTTGTAATTTATTGCTTACTGTGACTTCACTCTCTAATGTGGCTGCATGATTATTGACAGCAGCGCAACAACTAATGACGCAAACTTTTGCACGACCATGTAAAACTCAGTCACTACTGCAATTCATGGCGACACACCATTTTCACTTACTTGTCTGAACCTGATCAATGATGAATTCACTGCGTACCCACAATTGTCATGTACCATGTCTCTGACTGTGCTGCACCTCACAAATAGCAGCACATTGTTTGCTTGCGTGTATTTATGCGATGATGCCTAATGTTTTTAGATACCTTTTCACATCATTGACACTCACCTGGTCACCAGGGTTTTTTCACTTGTTGTGAGAATCGTCGTGATTTAGGGTTTGTCACTTAGGGTTTTCTCGCACCATGTCACTTGTTGCCGAGCATCTGCACTCACAATGCATTGCATTTTATTTTGTCTGATTATGTCCTATTGTACATCCTTTCAGCCCTGAAGAAGTCTTGGGTTACTACCCAGACGAAACACGTGTTGGCTGGCCAATTGATCTGAGTTAAAATACAAGTTACCTTTGAGTGTTTTTTTTATATATGAATCAATGTTCATTACTTGTTTTTCTGAATGTTTTGAATTATCAAATATGCAGGCTCTGTTCTGCATACAACATCGACGAGTGCACAGGCCATTTGTAAAATTTGTTGACCTTGTGTCTGTGGGTGGTGGGTTCAGGGTGATCCCCCTGCTTGTAGCACCGTGTCTAATTTTAAATTACATCACACTTACGCACACAGGAACAGGCGCCAACGCATAACGCACACGCGTCAACCCTTCTTTGTGTTAACACCGTTTAATGCATTGACCAAGCCTGCATTGACAAAAGCAGTGCCTGTTCAAGGAATGACTAAAGCACATCAAGATTGAGGCGCTAGAACACCAATGATATTCATGACTGAGAACCAGTCATGTCTCTCTGCGACTTCTAGGCAATGAGCACAGCCATCTTATCTGGTGTCTTCGTGAGTTCTGTTGCGCTGTTAAGGGGGTATTATACTAGGCCCCTTTGAAAGCCTGCCCCAATATACATTTTCTTTCCTTTATATATTTTTACATGCTTAACTCTGGGCTGCTGATTTAATCCTCCATGCACATGTAATGAATATGTCATAGCCTTATGGTAATATTTATCCAGAAAAACTATTTGAAAACTTTGACCGATGTAGTTTCTTATCCAAACTCAGTATCTCAAAAAGGTATACCACTTCTCTTGAAAATGTCTAAAAGAGGCTGTCCTTGCGGCCGTGAGGCAATTAAAAGGGAACCATGTATTTAATAAACTTGCAGATCTACAGGTGTTTAAATAAGACGTTTCACTGGAAGAGGCGGTATGTACTGTTTCGCATCTCACTGCGCTGGTGGCTGTGGCTACATAAGGAAGGAAATTAATAGAAGGGCCCGTTGGTGGCCACCAGAAGCAGTGCAGGGGCATACAGCTCATGAAGGTTGGCCTAGGTAGTTGCTTTGGAGCAGGAGCAGAAAAGAATATCCAGATGGAGACTACGGCTCTTGTTATGCGAGGGACGTCATTCCTGATGTTTACAGACTCACCTGGAATTTTGAGATCCACAGAGTTACCGCGAGCTTCTCGTGTTTCATTGAAGCTTGAATCTCTGGGGGAAATTACAGGGGAGGATGAGGAATTACAAGAGACATCAGACCTGTAATTAAGGACTTGCCTGGCAACTCCTCAAACAGCGGATTCACAGAGTTCCACCCGGACCCCAGAGTGAATGGGACCCCCGGATTCGGAGCAGCTGAATTACCAGTTCCGCAACTATGGACCTTCCTAGGTGGACCCGAGTTGGGCTTGCTTTGCTGGGAAATCCAGGGTCACAGGTCTACTACTTACATGCTCATTACAAGTGACCTGGAGCAGTGTATAAAAGATAAGTAGTGGGAAAGGAATTAACACTAAAGGCATCTGCACAACTTTCATTGTCTGTGTTACATCAGCTTTAGATCTGGCCTTAAACAACTTAAACTGCTTCAACAGCCTCACAAAAAATACAATACAATTCAAAATGCACACATGTATATGTACAAGCAGGAGGGTTTTGCTCAGTCCTCTTTATCCATTGGTCTGTTCAACCGTCATTCACATTTTGCTTCCGCCCACCACAGCATACAACATGAGTCAATGGTTAAGCCCACTTCACTGTACTTGATGGCATTTCGCTTGCGCACATCCACCTAAAAAGTAGTTTGCACCGGTACCTGGGCTGCTCTATCTCTAGGTACATTCTGGAGGTTTTTGTTTTGAAATAAATGCTGGTTTGTCTACAACGTTTGCACAATTTACAGTGAAATATCGTACATTCCAGACATGTCTCTTGGAGCCCGCTTTGAGGGAGTGGGGAGCCGTGCTGCTGGGTCCACAGTTTACCAGGAATCTAAAACCCTGAACTTCTGCCTTTTGTGTCCACTCCTCATCACAGTGAAATGCTTTACCCTGGTTTACTTTAAACTGTTTAAACATTTTCACAGTGTACAAATTCCTATCTGAATTTACAAAATAAACCTCAATGATCGATTAATTACATGAAAATTCGATCTGTTGTTGAGTAACAAAATGAAATTCAAGTAAGTGCCGTTATATTTGTTTGTGTTGCCAGGCCTTTCATTAGGCATGCTAAATGGCTTATTATATCATTTATTTTTGTATTTATAGAGCATGCGGATATCCAAAGGTGTACTGGCGCTAGTCTATGTGTAGAAATCAAGATAGCTAGCTGGAGAGATGTCTTAGCTGCAAAGGGAGAGAATTCCAGGGTGTTGCTGCCTGGTAAGGGAAGGCTCTGCCGCCATGATGGGGTGACCTGATCTGCAGCACTCGAAAGGGCGTGGAAGAGAAGAGCGCGGGAAATGGACAGCTGCATGAATAGAAAACACGCACTACAAGATGAATGAGGGCCATTGTTATGAATGGCTTTGAAACAGAGACTTTTAAAGAGTATCTGTTTGTTAACCGGGAGCTGGTGTAACGTTGACTGATGGCGCGATATGTATGGAGGAGGGACAAGGCCGATCAAGGAGCAGGCAAACTGCAGCGTTGTGCACAATTTTAAGTTGTGCGTGCAGGGGTACCCAAATAAAGAGCATTTACTTAAAACGGTTTCCTAAATCTTGTTAATCTTAAACAAAAATGATGTTTCATCTAAAGGTGCTTTTACTCATCAACGTGTTTTCACAGTGCTACCAACTTTGTATCAAGAGTAATGTAACCTAACACGGACTTTGTTTCTGAAACAATCTTACACTTAAATTGATTCTCCTGTGTTATTGCACCAAGGGCAATTTGTAACGGCAATATCACTTTGATGCCCATCCATTACATCTGATAGAGCGCGATTGTGTGCTTTCATTTGTAGGGGTGCATTATAATCATGAGTAGTGCACACCCATACATATATTCCTTTGTCATGTTAACATTTTGTTATTAGAATGTGTAATTCAGTGCTTTAAATGGGCTGGTACTCACCGGTACTGAGTACCAGCACTTTTTCATTTTCTCCCATTGAGTACCGGCACTTTTCCTCGAACAAGGAGAGTACCGGTACTCACGAGGGCCTGGCTTTGACGCAGATGTTGCTCTGTTCATCGATCACCTCGGCAATACCTTCAACTTGTTGCCATGGTGGAAGCCTGGGCTGGGCCACAGATGCTGTTGTCACCAATACACAGTGATCTGCATGTACTGCTCTAGAAGTCATCAGAGCAGAGGTGTGGCTGCAGGGAGGTTAGTTTATCCTTTGTTCTTCCACTGCGGGCGCATACAGTTGGCTGTAAAACCTAATGGGCGAGGGTGTGAAAGACACTTCACGGTAACACAGGGCTGCAATGATACTTCTGTAGCAGAAATCGCTATTTGGAAACTGCTGCCATTAGGCTTTTTAACACAAATTCGCCAGTGCATCTATCACAAGACAAGATGTTGAGCACTATTTAAAAGTCAAATACTTGATATTGTGCATCGACAAAACACATACAAGCATTTTTTCCAGTTAAAAAAATATTGTTGCCTGGACAGAACCAAACGTTTGCTAGTTTGAGCTTGCTTCCACAACTAAATTGCCTATTTGCATGTGTAAATAATATGGGATCTCGTTACCAAACTCATTGATCCCTGTTTATTGACCTTGAACGAAAGAGAAGGAGGGAAGCCAGTGAAAAATGTGATATGCTCTTTGAACAGCGATGTTTGCACTTTGCAGAGATCTAGCGCGAAACCATCTGGGCTTACATGCCACAAGGAAGTATACAGCTGTATTTTTATCAAAAGCCAATAAATGTAATTCATGACTAAGTACATGCGTGTAACTCGCACTCATGGTTGCAATGTAGTGCACACTGATTGGACGCCAAACGCAGGAAAACAGAAACTTTTCTCCTATTTTGGACCCCCAGGTGGTCCTTGATACAAGTTATTTTGGTACAAGCACAGAAAACAAATGTAATTTGTAATAAGCCCTATCTCCTGACCAGGACTTGATGTAAGTAGTCATATTTCGATTCAGAAAGACCCTCTTGCCATTTGTAATGTGATGTAAATGTCTGTTGCTTTTTTCAAATATTTATTTCATGGACAGTTCAAAATGCAAGAATACATTTGACATTTACTATATTAAGTATATGAGACATACAATATAAGTTATTATCTAAATTAACATACCTTTGCTCTCCCCAAATACTTCAAAGTAATGTCAACAAAATATTTTAAAGCAAGTCAAATTATCCAATGGAGATTATTTTCATCATGTGTGCTGTATTAAACATAATAGCGAATATTTTAATTACAGCGAGTGTATTCAGATAACCCAGTAGACACCTTTAATCATCTAATATCACATGAGCAACATGTTTACTCTGTCCACCACTTTTCAACCACATAAAATGGAATGTTGAAAGGTTGAGCCCCCAGCTGCAATTTCACCAGTGTCTCTGGGTCAACATTCCTCATCCTGTGGCAGCGAGAGAGAGAATATGCTGCTTACTGAAGTTACACAAAGCATGTCCCTTGGAAAGCAACTCTGGTTTCCATTTTAGACAGAAACATGCACTAGTGCAGAGAATGAAAAGAGTGTCTGATGAATTGCTCGCATGTTTGCGGCTAAACACTCACCATAAAATTGCATAGAGGGTCATTGTGCCTGCTGGAAAGCACAGCATCCAACATGTAGATCAGAGAATTTTTTTATTATGTAGATAGCTTATCGGGATACTGCTTTTGTTGCAGAGATCCGTGTCTTCCCTGTAGGTCACAAGTTAACATCCTTGGCATAAAAGTTAGTTACTTATGCCCCTGCAGCAAGGACCTGCATTCAACCAGGCATATATATAGAACCTTACTGGTTTTTTGCAATCTTTAAATTTTATTAAGGTTGCTGAAAAAGGGTTACTTTGGGTAGTAATAAATACTGATTGGTAGGTGCTATATAAATGTTTAATAGTCTAAAAAACGAATGGAGAGATACATCTGATAATCTAACAATGCATGCAGATTTCTTGCATAAAAAGCTTGGACAGGTGAAAAACGTAGCCCCGCCCCTTGTTCCCCCTTTAACACCACCCTTATGCCCTCCCCAAAATCCACCCCCAGTTTATCCCTCCTTTTGATGAGTACCTGCACTTATTTTTCTCCATTTAAAGCACTGAATAACGTGAAAGATATATTATCGTACAACGTAGAGAAATCAGTATTGTAATCGTGTGCTGTTTGATGAAAGCCTTAATGTGCTGAGTTTTACATTTGACTAACGAGATACAATTCGTTTGTTGTGTAACATGTAGATCTAAATTTGCCAAATAATAATGTTCATGTATACTTGTGCTTAATGAAATTATATGCCGTTTCTTATGTTAGCCGAATTTTGTAAGCCTCGTGTATTTCTCCCTGGCTCTCTATTGGGCTGGTTAGAGTAATTCATGTATATGCAGAATTTCCCACATTTCTGTTGCAGGTGGAGAAATTAATCCTTGTTAGTTAGAATAGCGCTTTTGTTTTAGGAGCTAAGCTTGGGAGGAGAGGATACATTTGAACAGGCGATAATCATTTTTGTTTATTTATTTATTTAGTTAATGCGATATTATATAGCGCAAACTTTACCCAAAGGTGTGAGAGTGCATTCCAGAAGGATCAGTTACAATACATAAGGACTTCAGAATACATGAGTCACATAAAAGATACAATACATGAGTCACATAAAAGATACAAACAAAAAAACTCTAAATTCACATAAGAATGGTAGTGTGTACTAGAGTCTACTACAGATACTAGTGGTTAAATGTACATATATATATAAGTTGCAAATTAACTCAAGGCAAAGGTATAAATAGACACACTCTAAATTCACATAAGACTAGACCTAAGTACATAAGACTTCTACAGATATTAGTGGTTAGAGTTACATATATACAAGTTACAAATTAACTCACGAAAAGATGCAAAACAGATAAACTCTAAATAATGTAATAATCTGATAATGTGGGACAGTGGTATTTCTCACTGGAGAAGGCCTAGGAATCAAGGTCATCGAGCAACAGCCTGGGAGCACCATTGCTGAATGGAAAATTACCTATGAGGAGCTGTGCAGCTGGATGGGACGATCGCATGATGTGATGATAGGTGTGACCTACGATTTTTGTTTTGGGTTCAGGACAGAGTCCTGGGACTTCTGCCGTGCCTTGAGAGAGAAGAAAGCATCTTAGAACCAGCTCTGTAGCGTTAAGCTACTTGACCCATTCAACGTGAGTGCACTTCTTAGGAAGCCTTCACATGCTGACACCTTTTCCTGAACGTGCCTGGGAAATGCTAAGTAGGGATGACACAATAGTGGCAGTGTAGGGACAGACCAATGCTTTTTACTCACGAACCTCCAATGAAGAGAACTATTGATGCTGGTGCAGTAATCTTTTTCGTAATGATATTCTAATTGGTCGTCCTGTGCATGTTGCACCGTCTAAATTTCACTCATACATTTCTATCTTACGTCTACACTTACAAGCAGGCAACAAAGCGCCCTCAACCAGGGGTTCCAGAGTAAGTCTATAACGTGGAACCCGGCTCCTTCACCTGGTAGCAGAGTAGAATGGTTGCCTCTTGAAGTGAGGGGAGAATCTAGAAAAATCTAGAAAAGATTTAGACCCATAGAGCCCCAAAGAAAGAGAGCCCAATGCTCGAGAGAGGAGAATGACGAACTTTGGCGGAGACCGACGGAGAATGACGGTGCGGCAAGAACATCGGTGAACGGCGGAGTGAGTCTTAATAGGGATGTGTTGTGTGTTAGATTGTGGGAATGATTTGATTGTGTGAGTTCTTACGGAGCCGAGATGAGATTTGGGTTAATGCGGTTTCGGGCAAGACGTGCGGTCCATGAGTTTAGTTTTGTTTTGATTATCACGCTCAAGAGTAGCCTAAGATCGCGGGATATATTTGTGGTGTAGTAAACACCGATTTGTTGCGATTGTATGACCATTGGTTTGTTGGGAAGTCGTGAAGCGCTATTGACAACCAGCCTGAGACAGAGAACTTTGTGTGATGGAATTGTTAGACTAGGGTGGAAAGCCTGGTGCACAGAGGTGGACTACAGCAAGTCGAGTGGCCAACACAGTGATTGAATCCTTTCAATCTTTAAGTAAGGCAATTACTTGTTTTGCTTTACTGTAACTGTCGGGTCATTTGGAAGGCAGGCAGTTACTTGTTTCTATGAGTGCGAGAGTGAATACGTAAGGTAAGACTGTAAAGGAGGTTGAACCGCTGTAAGGGGGAAAAAGAGACATTGGAGTGTGCCGTGCTGTGATAGGTCAGTTGGTGTAATGCCGTGCTGGAGTCGGTTGACTGTCATCAGGAAGTTGAAGGAAGAGCACCTTCTTGCAGAAAGAATTTGATTTAATCATGCGATGCTTTAAAGTATTACGAGATCTTTGTAGGGAAGATAGAGGAGTGGTAACTCGAGTGGGTGAGGAAGCACTGCTCGAGGATACCCCAGCACATTATATGGCAACAAATGTAGTCACAATAAAGGGTCTCCATACTATAGTCTGACTTCAAAATTTTCAAAATTGCCTTATGATTACTGAAAAGGAGGGAGATTTGGCTTTTCCACGTTATGGTTCATTTTGATTGGAGGTACTATATCAGCTGAGGGGAGTGATGTCTTCATTAAGGCCCCCGCCTAGACCAACACAGATTGAGGCATTAAACTCTTGGATGCTAGCAGCGCAAGCAAAGAGCAGGAAAGATGTCAGGGAAGGATGAAAGAGGTGATTAAGGCATATCAAGATGCGCACTGTGACGCACAGACAAAGAGATGGAGAGTGGACACAAATGAGGGAGAGAGATTGTACCCACTGTTAGTGAAGGAAGGAGATGCTCGGAACGGGAATGGGGATGATGAGAGTGACACTGATGACAGTTTGCTAGATAGATTATTAGCAGAGCATTCTCCACCATACAATCCAAATTCAGAAGAGGAAAGATGGGCATTGGCAAATGCAGCGAGCATGGACAGAATGTTAGTGCCATAGACAGATACTAGTGCGAGGGTAGTGGGAAAGATTTCAACAGGGACATAAGGGATAGGGATGACTTGACTGCACTGGGAAGTACAGAGACGAGTGGAGTTAATGTTGCTATGTGGTTACCAGAAGCTCTTACGGTTCCAGTCACCATTGGACCTGTAGTGTCAGTGTATGAGCAAAGTTTAGGGGAAAGCAGTAGTCAGCCACAATCAGGACTGGGAGAAAGGGTCAACCCAGGAGGAAATGTGAAAGTGAACGGAAATGGTCCATTTTTGATACCTGTGGAAGCTAGTACTCCATTACCAGCAATTGTGGATCCTTTGAGGGTTCATGTTGGGTCTAGAACAGTACAATCAGTGTCACTGGCAGATTCACATTTAGATTTAAGGATGCCGGAAGCTCCAATTAGAGGACCCAAGGGAAGGATATCAGAAGTAGGTACAGATCAGGTAGTTTCAAGAGATCAGCATGTCTCACAGACTACACCAGCAGTAAATTGCCAGAGGAATCAGAGCAGTGAAAGAGAAGGACAGAGTAACGTGCCAAGTCAGGGAACAATCAAGGCTGCAGGAAAGGCCAAAGTGTTAGATGTAGTGAGGCTGAAAGCAGAGGCAGATGAGATAATCAGCTGAAGCCTTTTTTTGGAAAGGATAGAACTTTATGAGCTGTTCATGGCAAAGGATGTTACTCGTGAGGAAAGGCGGGCACATGACAAATTGACAGAATTGGCCCAGAAGTATGATGTGGATTTGCCCAAAACGAAAATGTTACAGGGAAGTCATAGGTTAAATTACAGTGACCAGGAATAGGAAGAAAAAGGGTTATGAGTTTGAAAACACACATTCGAGAATTAATTGTAGGGATACGTGCGTGGAGCATGTTTGATAAATGGGAAGAAAGATGTTTAAAGAGGAGTGTCAAGAAAGGGATAGGAGATACGCCACCTCCGGGGGGAGCAACAACAGGAGTAGAAGTTTACCCATTGTGAAAGGGACTGAGTGGAGGGTATGTGCATGTGCCTTGGAGCAGGGATGACTTGGCAGCATTTACAAATGCTTTTCTTTGGCTGAGGGAGAAAGTTGATAGCTTTGTGAAGATCTCAAAAGTGTTGTGGATTGATTTGAACACGCTATTTGAAATTGTGGTACCTAGTGATATGCCGTCTGCTTCTAAAATTGCTGTTGATTGGCCGTCTGCTGAATCAGACCCCATAACTCATGGTCCTTCACCTTTGGTCATGAAAATGTTTGAGCAGGTAATCACATGATTACATTCCAAGACTGCGCCACAAGATATCGATTGGGTTAAGATAGATCGAACTACCCAAGAACCCAAGAAATCATTACATGCTTATTATGAAAGGCTCTAGTAAGCCTTTAGGCAGTACAGTGGGATGAATATCCTAGACCTCAAAGATATGGGACAGTTTGTTTCCAAGTTTGTGTTGGGACTGAGATCGGAGATTAACTTCATGATCAACAGCATTTGATCTGCTGGCAATATAAATCTGTGGATGAAATTCTGCGATATGTCATATACTGTAGTGATTGATGAAGTGGATTCTAACATAGGAAGATAAAGGATAAACTGATACTGGTACAGATGAGGAATGCAGATAGAGTAGAACAAGCCCAGACGAGTGGAGGAACGTTGGGTCAGTAGCAGGGAAATAGTCATGGAGGAACTGAGAACGTGTCAACTTACGCGGGATAGGGAAGAGGGAGAGGAACAGATCGCAAGACAGGAGTGGATGTCCGTACCCTAAAGAAAACCACTGCTTGTCATTATTCTCACAAAATCAGGCATTGGAAGCGCGAGTGTCGAGCAAATCCAGCAAATCAGTTCCAAGATGAGGAGCTAGTGCAGGCATGATGTTATACATATGGTGACCAGACCCAGATCTGTCAATGGGGGTGGGGGGTCCGAGTCAGCAAGTGCAGGTACCCCAGCCTCTGAAAATTGCACAGGGTAACCGAGCATACCATCAGACGCCCTTTATCAAAACTCTAGGTGAGTGTGACCCAGACCCGCTACAAACGGTGCCTGTGGGGGGGAGGAAGACTGTACCCATGGAGCAGTCTTAGAGGTCGACCAGAGGGAATGTATGTGGAAGCAGGTGTGCATGGTCAACCCATCACAGTCTTGATTGATACTGGTGCTACCCATTCTATTGTGAGGTCCGCAGTAGTCCCAAACCTACCCATCTCGGGACAATCGATCCAAGTTGTAGGAGTCACTAATAGGAGAATGCCAAATCAGTTGACAGACGAGATACCTGTGAGAATAGGAACATTTCAGGATCAACACCAGTTTGTAGTGTGCGATTCAGGTACAGTCTGCTTGTGGGGATGTGACATTTTGTGTAAGCTGAATTGTACCATTTATTGTACACCCAAGGGAGTAGAATTGCAGACTAATGATGATGACATTGCATTCAAACTGGTGAACCAGAATCTCTGTCTGGGGATGTTCCCCGTGCGAACAGTAAATGATCTGCAATATGACTTGAGAGACACTGTCGCTCTGGTAGTGTGGGACTTCACGGGAGAGGAGATGGGACTGATCCGAGGGCTTGAGCCAGTTAAGATACAGAGCAAGCCCAATGCTGAGTTTACCAGAACGCCCCAGTACAACCCGACCTCGGAAAAGGTGGCAGGAATTACACCTGTGATTGAGTTCATGATCGTGCAAGGCATTCTGAAGGAGATCATAGGAAGCCCGTGCAATTCACCTATAATGGGGCTGCAGAAGCCAGGTGGAAAGTACAGGATCAGGCAGGACCTATGAAAGGTCAACACGATTGCGGTCCCATGTTGTCCTGTGGTACCGAATCCATCTGTGATCCTATTTCAAATCCCTTGTGAGGCTGAATGGTTTACCGTGATTGATCTACGCCAAGCATTCTTCTCGATACCCTTACTTGAGGAAAGCCAATTCTTGTTTGCTTTCCGGCTGGAAAACCATGTGTTAAGGTGGTGTCATACCCCACAAGGGTATACTGAGAGTCCATTGATCTTTAATCAGATTCTGAAGAAGAACCATGATAGTCTAGTACTGCTGCAGAGTTCAGTACTTGTGCAGTACATTGATGACCTCCTGATTGCCTCAGAGACTGAGGAGGCTTGTAGAGTTGATACTGTTGCTCTGTTGAATCACTTGGTAGAAAATAGAGGGACTCATTTCCACAGTAAGAATATAAAGCTGTTGTGTACTGCCTTACAAGTTGCCCAGAGATTGCACTGTAGCTACAGGCCAGAGGCGTCTGGCCTAGTGGATCAGATAAACAGGACTCTCAAAGTGAGGATGGCGAAAGTGTGCTCTTCGACGTCTTTGAATTGGCCTGATGCATTGCCGCTAATGAGTTTGTGTAGCATTCCAGATAGGAGAACAGGACTCTGACCACATGAAATATTGATGGTGAGGGTGATGCGTTTGCCAGCGGTGCCATCCACAGCGTTGATAAACATCACAAATGATTTGATCCTTGATTACTGCAAAGGACTGGCTGATGTGGTCCATTCTGTGTCTCACCAGGTTGAAGCTGCGACTGCACCGACCTTGAAGGATCTGTCATGACCTATGTCCAGGTGTCTGGATATTGATTTGGAAGCCTGTGAGGAAGAACTATCTTGATGCCCGCTGGCGAGGTCCTTACCAGGTGATCTTGGTGACGAATACAGCTGTGAAGTGTGGAGGCTTGCCAAACTGGATTCATGCCTCCCATAACCGCAGAGTTTCAGGACCCTTGGAAGAAACAGCTCCTCTTCCTGAAGAAAATCCAGCCGTGGTTGCGAGGCCACTGGAGTGGGAAAGCCAAGCTGTGCGGGTTCCTGACGAGTCTGGTTACCCACCAAGTTGAGCTGAGGGAGGTCATGCTATATGAGGTCCAGGTATTGCCTTTGAGGGAGACGGTAAAGTTGCGAGTGGTATAGAGTCAGACTCAGCTGAAGAGACTGGTGTGGAAAGTGGTCATGTGCAAAGAAGGAGGGCAGAAGTCACAAGAGAATCATGGTCTGTGAGACAGAAGAGGCAGAACTTGAGACTTGCACCTGAAAGATATCTTGCTACCGTATCTGAAATGTCTGACCCAGAACTGAGTGACACAGATCAAACACAAGAGGGCTTGAGAAGGTTGAGGAGAGTAAGAGTACCATGCCAGAGATGCGCTCCCCGGCGTGGACGTATCTGATTACAGATGCCGGGAACAGTGAGGTCCAGGAGGCTGAGATCTGGACGAGTGAGATTGAACTGTTGATCCCTGGAGTGGAAGCTAATGGAGTTTTGACATGGACTGTACAAGATCCTTTGAGATTGAGAGGCTTGGAAAACTAATTTTGCAAGATCTTTTGTTTTCGACTTTTGGGTATTAGCCACCAGCTCAGGAGATTGCAGCATTTCGTCTTGAGATTTTGCAGCATGTCATTGATGAAATTGTCTCTGACTGTATAGGGGATGTCAATTGAACTGCGCATTGTATATAAAAGTTTCAAGAGAAGCTAACCTAGGCATGAGTTGAAGAAAAAACATAGGGATCTTTCCGTAGAAGAAGGAAGAGGGCTAAGGAAGTGTTTTGGACTGTGTAAATAATTATGCAACAAACTGTGAAACTGTTTCCGTGGCATCAAGGAACTGTGTATGAACTTTGATGATCAGTAGCGAGAGGCAGAGGAAGAGACTTTGCATTGATGCTCTTGCTGTGACAACTTAAATTGAGTTGAATATGGAGTCTGGGAATTCGAACCATGGAGCAAAGTGTGTAATAGGTACACTTATTGAAGGAGTGATTGTAGTTATAAGAGTAGTTATTATCATGTTTGTTAAAAGATCACACAAAGCAGAAGTTTGCGGGAGTGGGCGAACGAGGGACATCCACACCTACCACTTCTAGCACAAAAGAGGGTACATTAGGAGCTGACAACGCTTTGATTGATCAAACTAGTCACCTGTTGCATGTAGGCTTGTCTAAAGGTGATTTTTTGTTGAATGCTTATGCGAAGCTCTTATATGAGTATGTGAGCATGATGGATGTGAGAGATTGTTATGTGTGTGTGCAGTTACTAGCGTTAGTTGAGGAGAGTATCAGATACCATCCCCTGCGTTTTTCATATGGTATCACTTGTAGCTTATTGCTTACTATGTTATATGGCAAGGGCCATTATGAGTACTATTTCTCCAACTACGATTTAGTGCTTTCAGAAGTTTCAGCTTACAAGCACCTGAATAAGTTTGACTACTATAATCAAAAGGAGAAGTTGGGGAAGTACTTTATACCTACTGTTACATTAGACATGACTTACCCACACAGGCATAACTTAACATGTAAGTTGACTGACATACAAAAGACGTTTGTAGATCAGGTAGAAGACCGACATAGGCAATTAGCAGTTAAGCTCAACAATAGAGAGGGAACATTTGAATGGAACAAGGAGGAGTTAGCACACAAGGCCAGATGGAGTAATGGTCCAATAGCTTTAGATTTAGAGCAGCGAGGAAAGATTTGTATCAGAAAGGTACAAAATTACTACAATAAAATCTTTGTGGGACAGTCTGTGTGATCACATTTTCTCAATTGAATCCACTGCAAAGAAGTTCTTACAGGATGTAGTACGAGTGGTGCCGAATGTATATTTTGTATGTGGGAGAAATGCATATGTTCGATTAAAACTGAATTGGTATGGCACGTGTTATGTGGCTACTGTGTTTCCCAAGATATATCATGTAGAGGATTTGGGACCTTTGGAAGGGAAGCCATCCCATAGAGAGATGCGAGGTACGAGATCTGGAGAGATTGTTGGAGATGTGTTTGGAGCAATGATACCAAGTTTGGGAGTGGTTTTGAATGACATAAAGATTAGAAGGCTAGCAACTATTGTGGATCAGTTATCAGCAAATACTGCTCAGTCTTTATTACTTGTACATGGAGAGATGGTCTCGATAAGAAACTATGGTGATGCAAAACCGTCTTGCTTTAGATCTGTTGTTAGCAAAGGAAGGCGGAGTCTGTAAAATGCTGAAGGTTCAGTGTTGTATGTATATCCCAGATCATAGTAAAGATCTAATGAAGTATATAACTAACATTACTGAGATACACCATGAAATACATGATTTGGCATAAAGGTGGGAAAGGATTTAGAAAGATTGGAAGTTGGCTTGCAAATCTTGGTAAGAGATTTCTTGGTTACATCTTGAAGTCAATCATAATAGTCCTGATTTGTGTAATCCTTTTGCTGGAAGCGATAAGTGCTAATGAGTGGCATAAATCAAGACAGGTTGAGAATTCTCTTAGACAGCGAGAGAGGAGAATGGAGAGACTGCAGGACAGTCACTATGAGAATTTCGAGAACTTAGAAAAGTTTCGACAGGGAAGATTGGCTACAACTTCTGTTTAGGGATGTTCTTTCTGCAGGGAGATGCAGTTGAATATGATGACACTAGTCATCAGAGGGGGGACTGATAAAGCGCGTTTGGGCTCTTTCATTTGTAGGGGTGCATTATAATCATGAGTAGTTCACACCTACACATATATTCCTTTGTCGTGTTAACATTTTGTTATTAGAATATGTAATAATAATTTGAAAGATATATTTTTGTACAACGTAGAGGAATCAGTATTGTAATTGTGTGCCATTTGATAAAAGTCTTAATGTGCTGAGTATTACATTTGACTAATGAGAGACAATTTGTTTGTTGTGTAACGTATTGATCTAAATTTGCCTAGTACTAATATTCATGTATACTTGTGCTTAATTAAATTATATGTTGTTTCTTATCTTAGCTGAATTTTGTAGGCTTCATGTGTATTTCTCCCTGGCTCTCTAGAAGACCTTGTTAGAGTAATTCATGTGTATGCAGAATCTGTTCTTTCTCACATTTCTGTTGCAGGTGGAGAAATGTATCCTTGTTAGTTAGAAAACGCTTTTGCTTTAGGAGCTAGGCTTAGGAAGGAGAGGATACATTTGAACAAGTGATACCAATAATGTTGGATGGTCTTTCTCACTGGAGAAGGCCTAGGAGTCAAGGTCAATGAGCATGAACCTGGGAGCACCGTTGCTGAATGGAAAATTACCTACGAGGCGGTGTCCAGCTGGATAGGATGATCGCGTGATGTGATGATGGGTGTGACCTACGATTTTTGTATTGGGGTTAGGGACAGAGTCCGGGGGCTTCTGCCATGCCTTGAGAGAGGAGACCATCTTAAAATGAGCTCTGTAGCTTTACGCTACTTGACCCATTCAACGTGAGTGCACTTCTTAGGAAGCCTTCAGGTGCCGACACCTTTCCTGAACTTGCCTGGCAAATGCTAAGTAGGGATGTCAAGATAGTGGTAGTGTAGGGACAGACTAATGCCTTTTAGTCACAAACCTCCAATGAAGATAACTATTGGTGCTGGTGCAGTAATCTTTTAGGTAATGATATTTGAATTTGTCATCCTGTGCATGTTGCACTGTCTAAATTTCACTCGTAGATTTGGCTTTGTATTAGTACCCATGTATTTTTACACCCTCGTCTTTTCTTGGCTTTGTAATAAGCACACAAAATTTTAGATTCAGAGTCTGTGTTTCTTTAGTAACACAAGCAACTTTAAAGGTAATGTATAATTGGCAAAGGTTTTTCTCCCCTTTACACTTTTAAGTAGGCAACAAAGAGCCATCAACCAGGAGTTCCAGAGTAAGTCTAGAATGTGGAACCTGGCTCCTTCACATCTAATGGTACATTTTCTCTCGGTTTGCTATTAAAACATTATTACGCACCTTGTTAATTCACATACTCACACCTACAGCCATTTTACACATCTACAGGCTAACGCTTCATGCTTTTTTACTTTGCTTTTAGCCATGCTGCTATTCAAGATGCCTAAAAGACATTATCATTCACCACGCCAATAGCTCCTGCATTGCCAAAACCTATAGGCTTTGCCAATGCTTGTTTTTACTGCATAAATTGACACACTATACTTTCACTTCTTAGTCTCAAATAACACCAAGCTCAGACAACCGGAAAACATTAGTCACTTCATTAAAACTGATCAACTCTTTTTTTTCTTTTCTTTTTTACTGCGGACATGATCTGTTAGCCTGACACATTGTACTTTTACTTCTTAGTCCCAAGTAAAGCAAAAATTCCTTAAAGGAGAAAAACATACAATATCAGGTTACAGTAACAAGTAATTTCATTTACATATCACCCTCTATGTGTAGCTCCTATGAAAATGGAAATATTATAATCTATTCCTCAGATAGCAGCTTACCGTTTGATACTGTGAAGGCCCTAAAACCTGCTACCACGGCTAGGGACATTAACAAGAATACCACTCCTATTATCTCTACTGACTGACAACACTAGCTCACTCAATCTACTCCCCCCTTTCCTTATTTTCACGCATACACCCACGGAGAATGACACCAGAGAGCATAATGTTAGAATAAATGAAGTTAGCAGTGGTCATGGACCAGAATTCCTCTTACACTAACATAGATCAAAATACTGCCAAGGACCAAAACCACAGCTGTTCTGGTAACCAATACTAACCCTCAAGATAGTCAAATAACAATAGCAGGTGGGAACGATCCCAGGGCCACAATCCGTAAATATGATAATATGAATAAAGAATCTTGGAAAGATGCTGAACTGTAATATTAGTCAGTGAAAGCTCCTATAATATAAACGAACCTAAAAACAAAAGAAAAAAAATATTTGTTTCACAACAAGAGTCTAAAAAAAAAGCTGCAAAAGTGAACTGGCTACATCAATCAATCATGGAGTGAAAAAGAAAAGGAGACATTGCACAAAAGCACCAGAAAGGAGGGTCCAGGTGAGCCCTTGTTGACACCTCGTGGTCCAGCTACACCAAAACAGCTGCATACAAACTGATTTTCCAAAGGCGGCCTCAACCATCCACAGGCATAATTCACATGAGAGATGGGATTACTCACTTCAAACTTCGTTAAAGCCACTTAATATTGATCAAACAAATCTCTTATCCTCTCCCCAAAATGTACAGTCTGATACCAAACGGAAGCAGGATCACCTCCACAGATGATACAAAGTATGGAAACTAACCTTTCCTCTCTCCCTCACTAGGACTCTACTCCTAGCAACTCTTTTTCTAACCCCCATTCAACCTCAATCAATATAAATACTGCTGAAAAGCACAAGACAAACACAACTTCAATGCATTCTTATATCCTACATTACCTTTAATGTATCTCACCCGCCTGAATATTCTTTGATAGCAGATCTCACAACACACCCTCTGACCCCAATCTGCAGAGCTCATTGTCCTAAACACAATCAAAGATCAATTTGATAAACTTACCTCAGGTGAATCACCTCTCAGCTCAGTAACCTTTCTCTTGCATATCACATCAAAGATACCCTTCTGAATTAGATGTCTAATGTACTGTACAATTATACTCTAGATATGAATGTTTCTATTGCAACATTTATATCTGGCCTCACCCGAGAAAATTGACCTTGACACCACTGGATTCACAGAAACCAGTTAGCTCATTTTCCATACCTCTATCTTACCACTGGGATACAACATCCTCCACCTTGATAGAATATAAAAAAATGTTTGGGAGCTTGCGTTTATCCACAAGGAGTCTCTTACCCCTTAAGTGCTGAGCCCTTGGTTTGATTTGTGGGACAGTTGTGCTTAAGCCTTCTTGACTTTTTTCCACAGACAATATTCAGGCCAAATTTTTATTTTTCCAACACATGTTGGGGATTATAAAGGTACCCAGGGTTTGTGGATACCCCCGGAGGGAACTGAGAAAGCAGTCAATTTGTAGAAATTATTTTAAAAGGGAACAAATTCTATGAAAATTTTTTTTTTTTTTTTTTTAAATGGCATTACCAAACGTTTTGCTGTTCTAAGATCTTCCTATTCCCAGCTATTAGGAACAGGAAGAGTTGTAAAAAATAATACTGTTTTCACAACGATTTTGTAATTTTATAAACTGTTGTCAATATTTCTCATTTTTCTACAATATCTACCTGTTGTATGTAGTTTGTGGGGGTAAAGGGAGCAAAACTCATGAGTGAACCCAAACAGCTGTACAATTCTGAAAAGTGAACAACATTTGAAATTCAGCAAGTGGTCATTGGTTTATTGAAATAAACATATTGTGGAAGTTGAAAACTAATAAAAGTAAATAGGAAAACCAGAAACATGCGACAATGTTTTATCTGTATTTGTTTGCCCCGAAGGCTGATCAACATAGATGACATACTGTTACATCTGTCCAACTCTTACAGTCACAGTCTTACAGTGTTTGCTGGCTGTCTAAAAACCCACTCTACCCAGAGCCATGAACAGAACTAGAGCCTATAATGATTTTGTGAACCAACCATGCTTCAATTCATATGGTAAAATCTAATGAATTAAACATTGATTGGTAGGATATCTATACACTTTTTAAATGTGCCTAAGAATCTGAGTTTCAGAATAGTGGTTATTCGTATGACTGTCAAGTTGGGGTGATTCATAATATCATGTGATTCAGAGGCAGGGTTTGCAAAATGTCCTCTTTCTTGCACAGTGTCTTACATGTAGAAGCCAACAAGCATTTGCAATGCAATAGGTTTCGCATTTGCAAGAGTTTAAGCTATTGGCATTGTAAATGACAATGCCTTTTATTTATGTTTTAAAAACCAACACGTAAATAAAATGCATTGAAATTTACAATGCCAACAGCTCAAACTCTCGCAAATGTTAGACTTATTTCATTGCAAATGCTTGTTCTTCATGTTTGGAAGACCAAGCATATTACAAAACAGTTACCCCTGGTACAACTCTAATAAAACAAGAATGCTGCCGAAGCTTCTCCTGCTGCCGCCGGGAGACAGATGTTCCATAAAAAACAGGTCCCTTCAGCCCTCTGTACTTTGAAAGTGCACAAAGAGGAAAGGAAGTCGGAAGGCGGTGGTGGGGCTTTGGGAGCTCGATCTAACACTGGACTCGAGCTGGGCTGCTGCTGCAGAGTCAAGCAAGGAGGCCCCACACCCTCCACAGCTAAGGCGAAATGACATCTGCTTTAGGGAAAGTAAAGAAATATTCAATTTCTTTGCAGCTGAAGCAATCGCAGCAGCCGTGTTTCAGCTTTAAATGTTTAAAGCTAAAGCGGGGCTGGCAGCATTGTAACAGAAAGAAAATTTTAAAAAAATTTAAAACATGCAGCCGTGTTTGTGATCGCAAGGGAACAAAAGTATAGTGCAGCACCATTATTAGCGCTAAAGGCTGCCGCACTAGTTAAATAAAACAATAAAATAAACCATTGTGGGAGAGCGGGCCCTACCTGCAAAAGCAGGCGGAAGAAAGCCCTTCAAGAAAATAGTGCTTGAAGGATGTAATTGAAGCATACTGTGTAACAATCAACCAAGGAGACAAGGCGGTACCGAGGTGGGACTAACAAGCCTCATAATCAATAATCAATAAAAGCCAGCATTTTCGAAGGACAATGACACAAAGCCAATGACAAATATGGGCGGAGAGTGGACGAGGCTTCCACAGCATACCCTACTGCAGCATGCCTTGCAGAGCGAGCAGCACATGCGCGCTGCCACTAGGCTCGACCTAAAAATGGAGAGAACCTCAATTGATAATAACAAATGTTCTACTTTTCTATCTTCCCATACTTCACCTGATAAAAGCATTACCTACTTGTGTGGCTGGGCTCATGACTCATGACAGGTAAGTTCTCAAAATGGAACAAGAAAACACCAAAATTGTTCTTTCCAAATCCACTTCTTCTGGCAATGTGGGTAACAACAGTAGGCACCTAAGGAAACCTACCAACCTTGGATATTTCTGAAATTAGACATCAAGGGAAGTCCAAGGTGGTGCTACCTGCAGGGATCCCACAACCAAGAGTGCACTTCAAACATGAAATATTGGGTAAAATCACAGATTTTCCTCATATTTCTGTGAGGGGAAGTTCTGGGTCTGTGGGGATCCACACAATTCCTATCATGCAGCATTCCCATACTCCTGACAGGTCAAGCCCCACAAGTGGATTAATGGTCTTATCACCCATGACAGGAAAAGGTTCAACATGCAAAAAGGAACTATCAAGAATGTTCCTTTGACAATGTGGGTAACTGCAGTATGGGGGTTGGTAAGTTTCCCTAGGTGCCGATCTCAGGTTGAAATGTTGAGGCCATCCCCTGTGAGATTAAACTGAGTGTTTTACACATTTTAAAACATTTGCAGGACATTCTAGGTATGAAAACATGCAGGGATCCAAACATGCCACACCACTCCGGATTCCCCTGGATTGCTAGGTTTCAGAAATGCCCAGGATTGGAAGGGCTTCCTGGTTGCTGGCTGATCTAGAACATGAATACTGCAGCCATTCCCCATGGCAAGTGAGAATTACCTGGGATTTATTTGGCCATAGGTTTGACATATGGGCCGGCAAAGAGGGGGTACACCCCACTCTTATTCCTGCTTTGGGCAGAAATACTGTCTGGTGCCAGATGCAATGATTGCCAGTAACCCACCTCGTTGCTTTTCCCATTTTATCCTGGTAGACTTTCTAAACTTCCAGGTGGAGGACTGAGGTGTTTAACACATTATAGCCCAACTTCGAGAGCTCAGAAATCCCACCAGATGATCAAAGAAAAATGGAGAAACAGAATTGGGTGAGACCGTGCCCAAAGCACTACTCTTGTAGTTCTAAATAGTTACTGTCTTTACCGAGAGTTAAGTAGCATGAGCGATGTGGTGGCAGCATACCATACTCTTTGTGATGATGATCATTACCAGCCCACTCATGTAAAGGTGTGCTACTTCGTGCTTAAATTGCCCTTGGCCTACATGATCTTAGCATGTAATGCTGTCCAGCACACATGGAGTTGTGTGTGCATGCTGTGTTGTATGTGTGCCTGTGACTGATACAATACATGGAGGCCTATGGGTTCAATATTGGAAACCCAGGGCTTTGGGAAAGAATGTGATGGAGAGGAGTCATCCCATACAGATTTGTGGATTTCACGGAACTGGGTGAGACACATACTGGAGGAAAGGAAAGCCAGGCTATCTTGTACACTTCAAAAGTACTCTGATTCTGGAAAGGACACTGAACAGGGGGAACTGGGCACATCTCAGAAAGAGGATGGGGCTGATAAGGGTAACACTGCAGATGCAGGGAATCATAAAGGTTGGGCCTTTGTAAACTTTTGTTAGGCATATATCAGTGAGTGTGACAGTCAGGTGTGATGCTCGAGGCTAGGGGTGGGTGGAATTTGCGAAATTGCCTTTTGCAAAATTTCGTGAAACGGCAAAAAATCTCTGTGAACATGTGAAATTTCGCGTGCTCGCGGAGATTTTGGGTTGAATAGTGCGTTACTGAATTTGAGCTTCAACTCAGGCACCTGCTTTATTTATATCTGTAAGTGCTTCCTGTTGAGGTTTAATTTTTGTGACAGGAGCATCGTGCCAGAATGAATCCTTCCCTGCATGTTTATCCAAGAAGATGCCACCGTTTTGTGCAATACCTCTATTCAACTGGAGTACTTTCTAATGGCTAATCAGTAAGTGCTACCTCGTTGGGTAAATGCATAGTCCGTTTCCTACACTACAGCTGCGTAAAGGGCCAGAAGAGTTGTCTCCAGTGACCATGTGTGCCTGTAACTTTGCCACCGCGCCGATGGGCGCCGGGGTCCCTTGAGTGAGCTATCCATCATAGTGGGGAAAGGGCGGGAAGATGTTGCACACAGTTAGTGTGTGTGGGGCCAAACGGGCGGGGCTTCTCGGCCAGTTCACATGCCTCTTGTTTATAAAGGATCAGAGCAGGGTCTCTGAGGCATACAAGGAGAAGGAACCGCCTTGTCACAGGAAGTACACGAGGATTGCGCTCGAGTAAATCAAGGATGCAAAGACCACCAGCAAGGATTACACCTAACATCTCAGGGTGGAAATGGGGAGAACTGACATCTGCTTAACCACGCTCACAAATTCTACACGAGGATTGAGCTCGAGAAAATGAAGGATGCAAACACAACCATCAAGGATTACAGCGAACATTTCAGAGTGGAAATGGGGCGAACTGACATCTGCTTAGCCACCACTACGCTCACAAATGTTTTGGCAGATTAATGCGTTCCAGAATTTGAGCTTCAACTCGGGCACCTGCTTTATTTATATCTGTAAGTGCTTCCTGTTGAGGTTTAATTTTTGTGACAGGAGCATCGTGCCAGAATGAATCCTTCCCTGCATGTTTATCCAAGAAGCTGCCACCGTTTTGTGCAATACCTCTATTCAACTGGAGTACTTTCTAATGGCTAATCAGTAAGTGCTACCTCGTTGGGTAAATGCATAGTCCGTTTCCTACACTACAGCTGCGTAAAGGGCCAGAAGAGTTGTGTCCAGTGACCATGTGTGCCTGTAACTTTGCCACCGCGCCGATGGGCGCCGGGGTCCCTTGAGTGAGCTGTCCATCATAGTGGGGAAAGGGCGGGAAGATGTTGCACACCGCTAGTGTGTGTGGGGCCAAACGGGCGGGGCTTCTCGGCCAGTTCACATGCCTCTTGTTTATAAAGGATCAGAGCAGGGTCTCTGAGGCAGACAAGGAGAAGGAACCGCCTTGTCACAGGAAGTACACGGAGATTGCGCTCGAGTAAATCAAGGATGCAAAGACCACCAGCAAGGATTACACCTAACATCTCAGGGTGGAAATGGGGAGAACTGACATCTGCTTAACCACGCTCACAAATTCTACACGAGGATTGAGCTCGAGAAAATGAAGGATGCAAACACCACCATCAAGGATTACAGCTAACATTTCAGAGTGGAAATGGGGCGAACTGACATCTGCTTAGCCACCATTACGCTCACAAATGTTTTGGCAGATTAATGCGTTCCAGAATTTGAGCTTCAACTCGGGCACCTGCTTTATTTATATCTGTAAGTGCTTCCTGTTGAGGTTTAGTGACAGGAGCATCGTGCCATATGAATCCTGCCCTGCATATTTCCGTTCCACCGCGGATGTTTCAACATTCTCGCGTTCCGCGCGGAACGCGAAAATGCCGAAATTTCGCAAGTTCCGCGAGCCGAACGGAATTTGTCACCCACCCCTACTCGAAGCACTCCCATGGTCTGTGTGTTGTGAGACTATCAAGGTTGATATATCTCCTCCGCTTCCTAGATAAAGGACAGAACACAGGAGTGGGTGCTTCAAAGGAAGGAACACCCACCACACACATTTCACATAGAAAGACACTATACCACATCTGTGTGTGGAAATGGATTATACGAAGTGGAGCTTTAGTCTCTGAAAATGTCAAAAGTCAAGCAGTCAATGGTGGCTGTACATCAACATGGAGAAGCTCAACAAGCATTCTGCCTTTTGTGACCAGGATTGGGGACTGAGGTCTAATAGCCACCCTTCTGTGTGAGGGGATTTCACCAAGAAGAATCAAGACTGCTTGCCCCAGGGCATCAGCATCTGCCTGCCTACCGAGACCAGAGCACCCTGTGTGAAGGAGGAGAGCATCTGAGGGGACTGATATTCAGTAGGGGATCCTGTCGAATGGATCACTGAAGGAAAGTATAAGGTCCACAGTCCTGTTAAGGACTGCTGCACTGATTGGACCATCTGCCCGTTTGTTGCCCACGTTGGCAAACCGTATGTCAGAGGGGGCCACCATGAAGCCTAGCTGCAACGATCAGGCTATCCACTCGTATGATGTCCAAGTCACCAACCCTGTATGCCAGAGAAGGCAACCGTAAAGTAAAGTAAAAGACTGCTGCACTGATCGGGCTGTCTGACCCAGTACTGCCCAAGTCTGTGGGCCATCAGCCAATATGCTTTCCAAGTTGGTCACATCCTATGTCAGAGGGAGCTGCCGTGAAGTAAAGCACTTCCGCACTGATCGGGCTGTCTGCCCGTGTGTTGTCCAAGTCTGCATACCTGAATGCCAGACGGGCCCACCATGAAGTAATGTGTTGCAGCACCGATTGGGTCATTCGTCACTCTGCTGCCCAAGTCGGCGAACCTATGTGATGGAGGGCTCCACCATAAAGTAAAGCATAGCCCTACTGATTGGTTTGTCAACCCGTGTACTGCTCATAGTGGCGACCTGTATGCCAGAGGTGGCCACTGTGAAGTAAAGTGTTGCCCTACTGATTGGGCAGGCCTCCTGGGTGCTGCTCAAGTTGCTAACCCGGTATGCCAGAGGGGCCCACTGTGAAGAGCTGGGGGCGTCCACCTGGTGCAATGCTGTGAAGAGTGAAGTCGATCGCAGCTGCAGGGTGCAATCGTGAAAAGCCATGGGCTTTGATATTGTGCACCTCGAGCACCAACTCAAGCATTGGAGATCAAGTGGCTGTCCAAGACCTGTTGTCGGGATCAGACGAAATTACCCTATCACCGGAGGAGCACTAGCTGGGCCTAACCTGAAAGTTGTCTCACGTAAATGGAGATTAACCACTACCAGTAAACAGGGAGGTGGGACTCAAGGCCTTACCCGGCCAATGCTAGGGTGGGGGTACTTGGTGGGGTACTCATCTCAATTTGCGCTCTCCAGGGAGACAGAAGGAATGTGTGGGAACTGTGTGGTAGGGGAGCAATAGCTTATTCTGTGGAGGGATGCTCTCCTACAATATATTTCCAGGTGGTCAAGCGAGGTGGATTCTTACTCTGGGATCTTCCTTCTGCAGCAATACCCGAGATGGAATGCATTCAGAAGTGGTACCCTTCGAAAGGGGAGACTCTCTCCTTTCCAACATTATCTCTCCCATAGAGATCAATGCTCGGGGGATGCAACTGTTCCCCCGAGCACTGATTACAGTTTAAAGCCAAAGCCGGCTGGTTTCAATTCCAAATTGTGATGATGTGCATGGGCTGTGCACGCCAATCATCATTCACAAAACAAAGTGTCAGGATGCTGGGGATTCTTTTCTTTTTATCCCAGCAACGTAATACGATATCATGAAAAGAGAAGTTCTGTGGTGAGCACCAGAGAACTTTCCAGCTCTAGCTGCCTGGATGAGATTATCTCATACATAGCAGAATCAGGGCTGTGCTGTGGACATCATCATCTCATCTAGCTCAGTCAACTGGTTAATGTGCTAACGCATGCAAACACAGGCATGCACAAATACGCACAGATTGTTTGTGACCTGCGTCTCTGTGACCTACGCCTTTCTCGGCTTCCAATGTCGGCACACTCTTTTTTATTTTCAAAGCCTGAGTTGCTGCTATTTTTTTTGTTGCATTTCCTTGGCCTGTGAATTGCAGAAATGCAAGCTTTGGTATAAAAACATGTTAAAAATATAAAAAGCACGGTAAAAGATAGGTTGCATGCTGACACCTTCCAGAAGGCAATTCCATTTTACATTGTGGAATGTTTATATTTTAAGGGAGTCCATTAATGAGCTCTTCAAGCCTACATGGGTTGACGTGTGTGTTTCTGCTGTCAGATTGTGATACTAAAAATTTTAGACCTGATGGGCACAGTCGATTTATGGGAAAATGCCTACAGACAGAAATAATGATACCATTAGGCTGCAAATCACAGAAAAAATATCAGATAAGCAGAATCACTGGCAAGATAATACACCAAAAAACAAAATTTGTTTGAAATCCCACCTGAGGTTGTGTAGTTGATCCACAGTTTTTGTAGAAGTCCCTTTTCAACTGGGCCATTAACAGGTTTGTCTTTTTCTTCCTCTGCACATGTAGTAATAATGTCTACAACTTCTTCTTTCAAATTCAGGTTATTGTGTACACCACCACAGGAGGAAGAGGTGTGTTGGTATGTCTGGTTGCAAGAGACAAGAGTTTTCTTTTCATGACTGCTCAGACGATTAGAGTCGACAGAGGCCTGGTGATCTGACATGTGTGTAGCATTGTTTTTATCAGCTTTGTGATTGTCCATGACATTTCCTTCATCATCTACAAAACCCATATTAACGTGTCCGCCACTATCGATGCATATGTTTGTTGGAGCATGGCAAGCTGTGTTACTATCAACAGTACATGGGTAATTTCTGAAGATAGAGGCATTCAACCTGCTAGGCCTTAATGCACTATCATCTACCACTTGATCCTCTGTAGCAGCTTTAGAGAGAACAGTCTCCTCATTTGTTAATTGAGACTCCTGTGAATATTTGCAACTAGGTTCTGACGGAGTGCTAAGAAAGAACTGAATTCTGGGAACTGAAAGCCTGTCACTTTTAGTTGAATTTGTCTGTTTCTGATTGTCAATGTGGGATTTTGAGAGTTCTGCACCATGTCCTCTTTCTAAGTATGGATCTACCATGCAAAGGCCAGTTCCATTATTCCATGAAGGAACAGTGAGAAAATTGTTGTTTGTGGTGTCATGCCTGCCTTGTAGAAAAGGAGATCCTACAAAATTTCCAATGCTAATCTTCTTCCATTTTGAACACATTAGGAGGTCGTCATCTTCAATATTTAGTCCTAAATTTTCTGAAATGCTCATCTTACGAGAAAATTCATTTTGGACCTTACTGGCTTCTGAAGCTTTATCAGCTGTGAGTTTTTTCATTGTATCTAAAGTGAGAGCCGAAAGGTCTTGTAAGTGGCCTATGTGAGCATCTAAAGAGTGCAACGAATGCTTTATGTAACAAACTTGATCTCCAACTTCTTTCATTTGAGCAGCAATTTTTTCAACCCTAGGGAAACAAAAACAAAACACATTTAAATCACTACAGAGTGGTTTTGCTCAACTTAGAAAATCCCCCACAGTTAAACAAAAATGAACCAGCAGTTGGCATGTGATTTCTAATTAATAATATGACTCTATATCATTAGTGCATTTAAAAATTCCTTATAGAAGCAATTTGAACATCCAAAAAGAAACCAAAAAGAAAAATCAACTTATGCTGCACAATCTCCACAATATATGCAAGGCATTGTCCTAAGAAGATGTAAATATCAGGCTGCCTAAGGAGACCATGGACACTCAATAACAGAACCACATTACCGTAGACATATCTAAGGGCTGCAGTTCTTTTTGGAGCATAACACAGGACCAAGTTATATCGTGGTAGGGGGTGTGGCCAAGATGTGCCACCATCCTGTGAGGTCGAGACCAGGTGTGGCTGCATTTACCCGATGGGCTTGCTCATGCCTGTGGACAGCCCCGGAGCCTGAATGGGCAGTGGCACGGCCCTCCGATTGAGCCGGGTCGACATGAACTGTGAGGTGTTGAATGTGACACTGGCCTGGCAGTCTGTGGGTATCTGGGCCCCTAGGGCGGTCCAGTTGAAGGACAGAGGCTGCAGAAGAGGACACAGGGGCAACAGCATGGGCTCTGACACATTGGCATGGAGCCCGCGAGATGTGCAGGCTGGGTGCCTGCCCCATATTGGGTACACTGTCTGGCTTGCAGTGCGTGATTCATGCCCCAGGCCCAAGTTAATCTATATTGGTGTTGAAATTCTGAATTAGAGAGGACCTTCTGACAAAGGTGAGAGCCACGCCTCATGGCGCATCTTGAGGGCACCCAAAGGATATCACACAATTCGCCCTCGCCCCTTGCTGCTAGGGGCCTCTGTTGCGCCTTGCCCTTATGATTGGTGGAAGTGTGCTCCCAGCAAGCATCCAAGAGAACCTGCTGTGCCTGCTATGACCTCTATCACGATAGGCAAGTCTAAACAGCTCAAATTAACTCAGGACAAGATGTCCATGGGCTAGCGGGAACCGCTGCAGCAGCGAGGTGCACTGCTTAATCACATGGAGTCCACACTAGATGCACACACAGGTAAGTTTGACACCATTCTGTGTGCTATACAGGACACCAAGATGTCCCTTGAGGCAAAAATAGACTCTGTGGCACTAGATGGCAACCTCTTGAGGGTAGACCACAGAAACCAGACAGAGTCTAAAGCAATAAGTCCACACTCACAACATGACACCCTTCATGTCCAGGAGCTGCAGAAACAACTGAAGGGCCTGCAGAAGTAAGTAATGCTTCGGCTCAGGGCGGAGGATGCAGAGTGGTACTCAAGTCTCAAAAAAGTACAAATTGTGGGGATGCCGGAATGTGAGAAAGGCCCTAGTTTTTTGTTTTCTGAAAGCTGGCTCTCCCAGGAGGTGCACCAGGGCAAGGTCTCTAATTTGTTCTTCGTTTAGAGGGTCCCAGAGTGCTGGCCTTCGCCGCCCCCGGGTTTGCCACCTCGACCAAACATGGCCTGACTTTTAATCTATTGAGACAGGGACCAAATTCTACAAATGGACTCAACTAAGGGCCCTTGGGCCATGAATGGACAAGTGGTTAATGTCTACCCTGATTAAACTACTGAAGTTCAGCACCAGCACTCAAACTACACAGAGATCAAAAAACATATTTGTTTACTGGATCTTCGATACGCCCGAATGTACTCAGCCACATTACCACTCATGGAGAATGGCAAATCCATCTTTTTTACTACATCTGTAGCAGCATGGTAATGGCTACAATCAAAGGAGATCAGCATGCCTTCGAAGCAGGGATGGAAGATGGGCCATAGGAACAGTGCCATCCCCAGAAGCAGCGTCCGAGGAGGCCCAGGGGCTGCCCTACAATGAAGGAGACAGCAGAGATGAGAGCACAGGTGGTGGCAGATGTTTTACAGCAAAACTCCTGCCTGGGCTAGGTATCTCCCTTGTACCAGGACCCTGCTGACAATCTTGGTGATACAGAATTGCAATCCTCTGGCTCAGATAGCCCTGGCAGCTGGAGACATCATTTAACTCTTGCTAGCGAGCACATGGCACAGCACATAGGTATTCATATAATGCAGACGTTGAAGAGATATGGGCGGCTGGGACTTGTGCGGACACTACAGCAGTGACAGCTGATGAAGGGGGAATGCCCCGCATTGGAGCGGGCTCTTGCCTGCCACGCACCTCTGTGCTGTTTTATTGATGGAGGACCAAAAGACAAAACATTTACTGTGACCGTTCCATGCTGGTTACATGGGTGGTGGCCAGTTGAAGTCGTATCCCTGGGAGGTGGTGTTGGGGATATTGATTATTCATATGTTGACCCTGCTAGTTAATTGAGACACAGTCCCAGTAGGTGGGTGGGCCGGCCATCTGGATCATATAGCTTATAAGCCTGGGGATGGACTACATGAGCAGTTTGTGACTTTGAGTGAACGTGTCTGACCCATAGCGGTACAATGTAACTTTCTGCCTTGAAATGTCTGGGATATGGCTAGCCCCCTGAAGAGATATGGGATACACATTTACTTGAAGCATCAGCCCATATACTTCGCCTGCCTACAAGAAACACACCTAATGAGGCCAGAGCTTAGGAACGAAGCCAAACATGAATGGTACAAATACACTGTACCATGCATTCTGCCTATGCGAAGGGAGTGCTGATGTTGGTCACTCCTGGGGTCCCTTATATTGTGCAGCATAACCAGATCAATCTAGAGGGTCGATATGCTGGGGTTGAGGGCTGGTTGGATGGAGAGCCTCTCACAATTACTGTGATTCACACCCCAAACTTGCAGCAGATTGCGTTCTTTGACACCGACTCAGACTACGCTCAAAAACCCTTGCTTCTGGTAGGAGGAGACTTCAACTGTGTTAAAGACACAGATGCTGAACGTTCATTGTCACCTTTTCCAGGGGCATCTGGCCACAGGGTTGCACAGCGTTTTAAAAGGCGGCAAGAGGACAGGCAACCAGTGGATGCTTGGAGACACATGCGCCCCAAGAACAGGGAGTATTCATTCTATTCTCAGATGCAATGCATACACATGAGACTAGATTAATGGTTCTGCACTGGGGACATGAGTCAGAGGGCGCTTGACACTAAGTACCTGGGGTGAACCCTATCAGATTACAACCCATTGAAGCTGACAGTGACCTGCAGAGAGGTTGCATGAATGTCCCCACCTGGAGACTGAGAGCAGAGGAACTAATGGATAACTACTTCTGTGAACAAATAGGCGCATACATACAGCAATACTTCACTGAAAATAAGGGGTCGGCTATGGACAGGATGGTTGAGTAAGACACTTTTAAGGTCATTATAAGAGGCTGCTGTTATCAAGACCTTGTGGGGTGTGTGATGCACGATATGTGAGGAGTTGCATTAAATAGAGGGGGCTGAGACTCAGAACTGCAGCACAAGCTGGGTTGTTTATCCTACACGGAGTTTGTGGCGCATAGGCACACAAAGGGAGACAAAGCAGACAGGGTGCTTGCCTGGCTTTTGAAATCCGATGTACACCAGAGATCCGATTGGTGCCATCAGTAGTAGTGGTCAACATGCAGGAGGCTATTTGCAAAACATTCACGAGTACTACTGCAGGCTTTACACCATGCATTGATACACAGACCTCAGACTGACTGTATGAATACGTGCCTGCGATTCCCACCCCGTGATAGACCCGCTCCATCGCCACAAACTAGGAGAACCTCCACAAGTTGAAGAGATACGCACAGTGATCTCACAGATGGCGAGGAACTAGACACTTGGATTGGACATATTACCAGTGGAGTTCTAAACTACGTATGGGTCACCCCTGGCTGACAAATTGCTGCCTATATTTCAGGCTGCCTCACATGGGAGGAGCCCCTTGTGCTCCATGCGAGAAGTATTGATCGTGGTACTCCCAAAAAAGAGGAGAGACCCATTGGATGCCCAGTCCTATTGCCCTTTGTCACTTTTAAACCAGGATTATAAAATATTGAGCTGCATACTAGCCAATATACTTTGGTCTCTATTTCCGCCCCTAATTCACTCGGATCAAAATGTGGTGGTCCTTGAGCGCACACCTTCACGAACGTGCAGCGACTGTTTGCCCCAATGGATGCAGTGGGGACAGAAGGGGACATGGATGTGGTGGTGTCAGAGGACAGCAATAAAGCATTTGATACACTAGGCTCGCCCTACTTTCAGATGGTACAGGAGAAGCTGGGGCTGGGACTTCTGTGGTGGGTACAGCTTTTGTCACAAGACTGCTTGCTAGAATGAGCATCAGACAGGTAATCTCAAAGGAATTTGAAGTCACACACGGCAGGGTTGCTCTCGATCACCCATCATATTTACCCTGGTGATGGGTCCTTTGGCGGCCTGTTACGCCAGAGAACCCCAGTCTGGGGCATCCCTTTCGGGGGTGAGTGGCTGGTGATCTCACTGTATGCAGAGGTCTCTTGAACCTACAGTCGGAAGCCCTGAGTGTCATTTGCTAGGCTAATGGATGAATTGGACAGATTCGGGTCTAATATTCAATTGGGAAAGCCTTTATAAGTGGCTGATCCCGGAGAAGGCCGCCCTTCCTCACACTAGGCTGACATGGGCACCTGACACATTTAATTACGTAGGGGTAAATGTATATCACGAGGAAGATGATGTGGTGAGGGGTAACCTGCAGAGGGTGCTGGTGGCAACGAAGTGCTTAATAACCTTTTGGTGCTCTCTACCACTGTCTCTGGCACGGCACGTACCCATAACCAACATGTTGATCCTTCTGAGGCTGCTCTACCTGTTCTCTGCGATCCCACTGCCACGAAAACATCCCTTCTTTGGTGACCTGCTCACAATGCTCCTTGGCCTTATGTGGGGTGGCAAAAGGAAGAGAGTTATGTTCCACAAGACGCTGCTCCTGCTTGTTGTGGGCAGCCTAGGTACCCTGAACTACAGGTGGTACTGGACGGCGGAACAGCTTTAGTGGTCAATATTGGGGCTCAGGGCTGAAAGTGGACAGGAGGGGAGCGCACTAGCATACAATGGATCATCGAGTGATTGTTTGTGACTGAGCCACCAGACGAGGGATTGTCCAGGTTCTACAGTCACCAAGACTTGCTGGACCAAATACCTACAGGTGAAACGTAGCTACCACCACTATACTGCACAACTACCACAATGAGCACTCTCAGAACTTAAGAAGGTTTCCACAACATTTGACAGCCGGCTGTGGACATACAGGTAGGGGATATGTATGAGTTGGGAAAGCTGTGATTGTTCCCGACCTTGAAGGAAAATTTGAACTAGGGCCAGGCCAATCTGAGATGCATGGTACACTGACGCACAAATTGTGGTGGCTCTCGGGCCAGTCGGAGTCACCTGATAACACCATGCTACAATGCCTGCTGACACATGGCAGTGGGCTTAAAGTCATAACTTTCCTCTACACCGTCTTCCAGTAGCAACTGATGTGCCCTTGTGAGGATGTTATGACCAAATAGTCACAATGCTTTAATTGTGACCGATCAGACAAACCATGGCATACACCATACAGGTCTCACGCAACTCCAGATTCAAGGTCCTTCAGTTCAACTATTTCTATCAAACTTACATGTGAATTGGTTGAATTTTCCTGTGCTTGTCCTCTCAATGCCCCAGGTGTGGCACACTTGAGGCGCACTTCTACCACATGGTATGGGAGTGCCCGGAAATAGCGAAAGCAGTGCAAACAAACTTGATGGTACTGGTGGGTAAGGGCTGGACTCCCATACCAAGCTCTGCCTTCTAGGGTGTTGGGGTGGATGGCCAGGTTCAATTAAGACAAACTAGAGTTCAGGATGACTGATTTGTAGCTGACGTTATATAACACCGCAAAGTCATGGCCTGGAAGGTGTCAAAGCCCCCCGAATTGGTTATGATCTGGGACAAGGATCCAAAAAAATGAGCAATGGCAGAGCAACCCTTCCTTCATAGCATATGTCGCCAGACAGGGCTAGCAATTCGAATCATGATTTGGGACGCATATGTTACTAAACTAAAACTGTACACCAATGGTAGACCACCTTGAGTGCTGCACTAGGGACTACACTAGATGATCCTGACACCTGAACAATGTGGTCATGCTTAGAGGTTGACAGTGGAAGTGCACAGACAAGCCTGCAATGATGCCGTCTTGGAAAGCCTCCACAGTGGTACCACTGTTGCGGATGAGTATGGGTCCACACAGTGGGGTGCTGGGATGGGAGAAGGCTTGAGGGAGGTATCTTATCTGAATGTGCGGTGATACGCAGGCTCACTTGTACCAGACGTAGAGTTCGGTTCGCGTGTTGTTTTGCTGAGTTATCTACTTTTCTTTTCTGTGTTTCTCATTACCCTTTGCCGTTCAGCTCAGTCGCAGCTGTGGGTACTGGCCCAGAGCTGGTTGATGACTTAACTGCATGGTAATTGTGGTGGGAAGCGGACTGCCTTGGGCCATGATGCTGTTCCCCAGTTTCCCTCTCAAATCTGTTTGTATAAAGTGGTTGTAAAACTAATAAAGACCTGTTTTTATTTAAAGTTATGTCTTGATAGGATGGAAGAGGTTTGGACTTATTAGATGCAAAACTATTTCCAATGACTCCTCAATGTGAACTACAGCACTTCACTGTTTAGCTTGCTTTATGTGGGTATTTTTCTGGTGGGAGCAACAGTTCAAAACTGGATTCAGCATACCTTTATGGCATCACTCACCCCATCTGCTGGCATTTGCATTGCTGCATTACGACATCATTCTAATTTTCAGTGTCTAAGCCTTGAGAAAGTCTATCTGCAATTGGATGTGACATCTTTTGTCACATCTTCAATGCAAAGCATGTACATCTGGAGATGAAAAGTAAAATAAATTGTTCTTCTTGATACATGAGATTGTTGATCCAAAGCTTTTGGAATTTGCAGACGGTTTCGGCAGAGGTTGATTCCAGTACACATTGGGCGTTCATTAATATCACTGTGAGTGTACATATTTGAACACTACCCCCACCCACTCCTTAATTGCGATACTTTTTAATCTAGTACAAAATCCTCCATATAAACACATCCAAAGCCAGGATTTATTACATTTGTCTTTTACCTTTCCGAAGTTACCCTGATTCTTTGCTCACTTCCAGACTGGAATTCGTCTTCTTTTTTATTGAAATATATTTCAGCACAGCGTTCTTCAAAGTCATGAAGTTTCTTTTGATCTTCCTCTGTCAAGAAAAGCTCTACAAACAGTAATAAAATTAAATATTGGCGATAGAACAAATATTATTTTAGTCGGCACAGTTTTTAGTTAACGATTTTAAACACGAGCTTCTAACCCGGAGTGTCTTGGCCAAAGCTCATTGTCCCACTGGTCAATCATGAAGTATGACTTCTAGGATTTGGGTTTTCATTTTCAGTTACAAATGGATTGCATTTTAAAAAGCATTCTATTTAAAACGTATACACTCTTGGCGTATCTTCATCTTTCTATTTGAGACAAATTCATGGGCTATTAACAGAAATCCTAGGGTGTGACTGAAGGTAATGTCGGCATCAGGATAGACATGCTTTAAATAGGATGCTGTACGGGAGGCCTGTTCGCCACTGGAGAATATTACGCTTTAATATATTGATTAGATCATGTTTTAATTATTAACAATAATGGCTGTGGGAACTAACTAGGGGAGGGACATATTATTTTGAATGTGTTTCAGGACATTAAAGGTATATAACTCGGATTAGGCTTAGGTTTGCTTACCACATGCTATAATCAACCTATGAGGCCCATCTAACAAAGCAAAAACCAAAGGAAATGATGAACAGAGTGTTGAACATTGCAAGCACTCACCCCCAGTCAACTGATCTGGGTTTAATCCATCACCATTCTTTAGCCCACTCTGCCACCCCAGTTCAGACATGGCCATATGCAAATCAGTCTGACCCTGTGCCTCATGGGAACAGTCCAGCCCGAACTGCCAAGCCAAGTCTTCTCTGGACCGGAAACAAGCTTCCTAGGACCGGTTTCTGGCATTTCAGCCGTCTTCAGCCAGGCTTGCTTGAATCCAGTGGCAAAGTGAGCAAGGGACTCACGTCTGAGCATACCCTGCCAACTTATGGCGAACAAAGCAAAAACCAAAGGAAATGATGAACGGAGTGTTGAACATTGCAAGCACTAACCCCCAGTCAACTGATCTGGGTTTAATCCATCACCATTCTTTAGCCCACTCTGCCACCCCAGTTCAGACATGGCCATATGCAAATCAGTCTGACCCTGTGCCTCATGGGAACAGTCCAGCCCGAACTGCCAAGCCATGTCTTCTCTGGACCGGAAACAAGCTTCCTAGGACCGGTTTCTGGCATTTCAGCCGTCTTCAGCCAGGCTTGCTTGAATCCAGTGGCAAAGTGAGCAAGGGACTCACGTCTGAGCATACCCTGCCAACTTATGGCGAACAAAGCAAAAACCAAAGGAAATGATGAACGGAGTGTTGAACATTGCAAGCACTCACCCCCAGTCAACTGATCTGGGTTTAATCCATCACCATTCTTTAGCCCACTCTGCCACCCCAGTTCAGACATGGCCATATGCAAATCAGTCTGACCCTGTGCCTCATGGGAACAGTCCAGCCCGAACTGCCAAGCCATGTCTTCTCTGGACCGGAAACAAGCTTCCTAGGACCGGTTTCTGGCATTTCAGCCGTCTTCAGCCAGGCTTGCTTGAATCCAGTGGCAAAGTGAGCAAGGGACTCACGTCTGAGCATACCCTGCCAACTTATGGCGAACAAAGCAAAAACCAAAGGAAATGATGAACGGAGTGTTGAACATTGCAAGCACTCACCCCCAGTCAACTGATCTGGGTTTAATCCATCACCATTCTTTAGCCCACTCTGCCACCCCAGTTCAGACATGGCCATATGCAAATCAGTCTGACCCTGTGCCTCATGGGAACAGTCCAGCCCGAACTGCCAAGCCATGTCTTCTCTGGACCGGAAACAAGCTTCCTAGGACCGGTTTCTGGCATTTCAGCCGTCTTCAGCCAGGCTTGCTTGAATCCAGTGGCAAAGTGAGCAAGGGACTCACGTCTGAGCATACCCTGCCAACTTATGGCGAACAAAGCAAAAACCAAAGGAAATGATGAACGGAGTGTTGAACATTGCAAGCACTCACCCCCAGTCAACTGATCTGGGTTTAATCCATCACCATTCTTTAGCCCACTCTGCCACCCCAGTTCAGACATGGCCATATGCAAATCAGTCTGACCCTGTGCCTCATGGGAACAGTCCAGCCCGAACTGCCAAGCCATGTCTTCTCTGGACCGGAAACAAGCTTCCTAGGACCGGTTTCTGGCATTTCAGCCGTCTTCAGCCAGGCTTGCTTGAATCCAGTGGCAAAGTGAGCAAGGGACTCACGTCTGAGCATACCCTGCCAACTTATGGCGAACAAAGCAAAAACCAAAGGAAATGATGAACGGAGTGTTGAACATTGCAAGCACTCACCCCCAGTCAACTGATCTGGGTTTAATCCATCACCATTCTTTAGCCCACTCTGCCACCCCAGTTCAGACATGGCCATATGCAAATCAGTCTGACCCTGTGCCTCATGGGAACAGTCCAGCCCGAACTGCCAAGCCATGTCTTCTCTGGACCGGTCCTAGGAAGCTTGTTTCCGGTCCAGGGAAGGCATGGCTTGGCAGTTCGGGCTGGACTGTTCCCATGAGGCAGATGTCTGAACTGGGGTGGCAGAGTGGGCTAAAGAACGGTGATGGATCAAACCCAGATCTGTTGACTGGGTGTGAGTGTTTGATTGGTTCTGATGCTCCGTCCATCACCACCCCCTTTTGTACCGCTTTGTTCGCCATAAGTTGGCAGGGTATGCTCAGACGTGAGTCCCTTGCTCACTTTGCCACTGGATTCAAGCAAGCCTGGCTGAAGACGGCTGAAATGCCAGAAACCGGTCCTAGGAAGCTTGTTTCCGGTCCAGGGAAGGCATGGCTTGGCAGTTCGGGCTGGACTGGTCCCATGAGGCACAGGGTCAGACTGATTTGCATATGGCCATGTCTGAACTGGGGTGGCAGAGTGGGCTAAAGAACGGTGATGGATCAAACCCAGATCTGTTGACTGGGTGTGAGTGTTTGATTGGTTCTGATGCTCCGTCCATCACCACCCCCTTTTGTACCGCTTTGTTCGCCATAAGTTGGCAGGGTATGCTCAGACGTGAGTCCCTTGCTCACTTTGCCACTGGATTCAAGCAAGCCTGGCTGAAGACGGCTGAAATGCCAGAAACCGGTCCTAGGAAGCTTGTTTCCGGTCCAGGGAAGGCATGGCTTGGCAGTTCGGGCTGGACTGTTCCCATGAGGCACAGGGTCAGACTGATTTGCATATGGCCATGTCTGAACTGGGGTGGCAGAGTGGGCTAAAGAACGGTGATGGATCAAACCCAGATCTGTTGACTGGGTGTGAGTGTTTGATTGGTTCTGATGCTCCGTCCATCACCACCCCCTTTTGTACCGCTTTGTTCGCCATAAGTTGGCAGGGTATGCTCAGACGTGAGTCCCTTGCTCACTTTGCCACTGGATTCAAGCAAGCCTGGCTGAAGACGGCTGAAATGCCAGAAACCGGTCCTAGGAAGCTTGTTTCCGGTCCAGGGAAGGCATGGCTTGGCAGTTCGGGCTGGACTGTTCCCATGAGGCACAGGGTCAGACTGATTTGCATATGGCCATGTCTGAACTGGGGTGGCAGAGTGGGCTAAAGAACGGTGATGGATCAAACCCAGATCTGTTGACTGGGTGTGAGTGTTTGATTGGTTCTGATGCTCCGTCCATCACCACCCCCTTTTGTACCGCTTTGTTCGCCATAAGTTGGCAGGGTATGCTCAGACGTGAGTCCCTTGCTCACTTTGCCACTGGATTCAAGCAAGCCTGGCTGAAGACGGCTGAAATGCCAGAAACCGGTCCTAGGAAGCTTGTTTCCGGTCCAGGGAAGGCATGGCTTGGCAGTTCGGGCTGGACTGTTCCCATGAGGCACAGGGTCAGACTGATTTGCATATGGCCATGTCTGAACTGGGGTGGCAGAGTGGGCTAAAGAACGGTGATGGATCAAACCCAGATCTGTTGACTGGGTGTGAGTGTTTGATTGGTTCTGATGCTCCGTCCATCACCACCCCCTTTTGTACCGCCCATCTAACAAACACATTATAGGTATCACCGACTCCTACTTCCCAGCCAGGGAGAGTCACAAGTATTGTTTTGTACAGGTTTTATCGCATGTCACTCTTCCTACCTTGGCACAGGAATGACAAGTGGCAGGTTACTTATTTGTATTCAGCCACAGAGACGAATGTCCCGTCTGAAGGCAGAATGCTAAGGTTTAACCCCAGAAAGTACTTAGAGCACGGGTGCACTAAAATGCTCTTCATGTCGGTGATTTTGTGCAGAATGGAATACCTATTTGTTTAGACTGGTACTAGAGAAGTGTTTACAGAGTTGATGTTTCAGTATCTGAAATGGTCATGCATGAGTGCCCTATTCCACTGCTTGCAAGTGTGACATGTCCTGACACAAGGGCAGGTTGAAAAGACTGAGGGTCAATGGCTGGGGCCAGAGAGATTGCCCAGGATATTGCTCCTAGAGTGGAACATCTATGAAGGATCGACTGTCTCTAGAAGAGTAGTCTTTACATCCACAGTGTCACCAAACGTCCATGGTGGCCCATCGAGTTTACGTGGCGGACCCTGAAACCAGGGCGGATGAAATGAACGGCGTTCTTTGCTCATTTATAGGCTTGATGGATTTATGAGTTTACTGCTTCAATAGAAATAACAGTAACTGACAGCACTGTCACTGTAAAACTATCCTGCATCAATATGGAGCAGCATCCAGATACAGTCAAACACAGTCAGCTAATCAGACCAATTGACCACAATTGTGATCTTCCTCTCAGTCAGTGTTTTCAGAGTTTCCACGTATCCTGCTTCCTTGGGGGTTTGGGTGTGATGTTTCAGCTCAACACCTTTTTACAAACTAAGGTCATTAGAGCTATGGCTAGCACAAGTTGGCACAGGAACTGGATCTGACTTAGATCATTTGGGAATTAGTTCTTCATTAATTGTCTGGTGTACACAACTATGAATAAAAGCAGTATTCCATGGGCTCAGTTGCATATGGGGCAGAGGAGCTTCCTCAGGTGGGATAAACTCTGCCAAATCACAGGTGTCTCAGTGTTCCAGAAGCTGGGATTATCAGTTGGGGAATTTTGGGCTGTAGGAAAGTAGGATCTGCTTTCATGGTTACCCCCACTTTTTGCTGGTGTCATTATGTTTTTTCTTTACTAGTCTGGCTGGGCTCCTGCTAATCATGACCACAGCCACTGTGCTTGCACCCTAAATTTCTCATAGGTGTGTTGGTAACTCAACAATTGGCTACTGGTGTACCCATGTAAGTCCCTAGTATTTGGTACTAAGGTACCCGGGGCCTAGGTACACCAGTGGTCCCACATGGGCTGTCGCATGTACTATGCCACCCACGAGAGACCACTCAAACGGGGTCTACAGACCTGCCATGGCAGCCTGTGTAAGCTGGTGCTAGCAACACTTACGACAGATATACGTTTCCTTATATCTGAGGTCACTAAAACCTATAAGTCACCCCTAAGGCAGGCCTTTCAATCCCAAAGGCAGAGTGCGGAGTTATAAGTGTTAGGGTGCCCTGCATGAGCAGGTCAGCCCCTACAAACCCCAGCGTCGATTCTCCAGGCCTTTTAAGTGCTGTCAGCGATTTTGATGTATATATTGGCAATGCGTCATTACGCGATGGCTAACTATATAGCATGTTACAATTACAAAATAGTCCCTGACAGGAAAGATTCACACAGAAAACAATGAATATAGGCCTGAAATCAGTGCTATATTAAAGCTGTCCAGTCGGATAGAAAATGTTATAATATATCAAATCACATAAAACACAAGAATAAAGTGGGACACAATCCTGTGTCCAATGCAACATAGATAACAAAGACACAAATGAACAGAAATTCAGAAACAGGCTCAGACAGGACAAAAAGTGCTTGTAATTGTATACAGAAATGCAACAAAAAAATAATATGTAGAGACACCGTTACACATCAGTAAATAATTCAATTGGTTTACGGTGCATATGAGGTCGACGACGTTTTGATCCCATAGAAACAATATTGGGATCATCAAGACGTAAAAATTACATGCCTGAGGGAATTTTAGCCAAGCGTAATCGCAGGGGCAAGCAATGAGGCAATTGTGAAAATGCCAGGAAGGGATTACTGCAGTCGCACGGAGGTACGTTAGATCACTCGAGCGTCTTGGTGCATAGCAAAGGAGGTAGGGTGGGATTGGGGTGAATCCCAATTGAGGGTACTGGTGTGGAGAGGTGCGGTAACTAAATAACACGAATATCGGCAACCAAACCAATTTGGTAATATACATATAAGGTGCTGTAAGTCACATAACAATGATGTGAGTACTCCTGAGCCGGTACACTGACCTTTGTATCCTTCGGTATTCTGGTGTGCTCGGGGGCCATTGCTGTTGCCGACCCCAGACATGATTCTGCCGTCATGCTGCTCAGCTGAGCATGAGCAGAGGAAGGTAGAACAATAGGATTCCTGTCACAGTGAGGTGTGACCACCTCCTAGACAGGACTTAGTGTATTGCTCTGGGGTGGGGGCGCGTACCACCATCACCAGACTGCTGTGAAGGGCACATTTGGTGCCCTTCTTGCATACTCCAGTTTGAGACAGTCAGGGAGCCCTTGGCTCCCACTCTGGGGCAAAACTGGACAAAGGACATGGGACTATTCTCCTCTCTGTCCAGCCCCTCCTCTGGGAGAGATCCCGGAGTCATCCTAGCCCCTTTCTTACGGTATAAAAGGGCTTACCTGTGTGTGGGTCCTTGTTCTGGGACAAGACTCAAGACTGAAACCACGTCGCTCTTCGACTGTCTGGACACTTAGACTTCGCTAGACTTCGCCTGAAACCTAGACTACATCAAGGAAGACTTGTGCTCCTCCTGGTCTCGCTGTTCTGCAAGTTTTCTTCATTGTCTGTGTCTGTGCCTCATCCATGATCTTCAACAGACCTGGGGGCATCAAGGACACCCCAAGTAATTTCCCTTGGAGTGAATGAGTCACTCCCCTGGCATCTGCAGGCACCGCAATGAAGCTGACCAGTCGGCTACTCCTGACAACCTACGGACTTCGAAAGGCACAGCAACACATGTGGTAGTTATGCAACCCCCTCACAGCCAGACATGTCTTCACTGCCATTTTGAGGCCAGTATTCCTCTTTAGAACCGCTGGGACTGAACCCCTGTGCACCGCGTCAACTTGCTGTTGCCAAGGCTTGTTGGCTCTGCACTCCAGAGATCTTCGGGCTACAAGAAGCTTCAGCCTCCAGCATCTCTTCCTGCCAAGATCTTTTGTCCTCACCACAACCTCTGCACCGCGGCCCTTCATGTTTTTGTGAGCTGCTCAAGGTCCTCTTGTGACTCCAGTACCTTTGGCCTGGGGGGGTCGTCCTGAGGGTCTTATCTTGCTTCAGTGGGCTTCCCTGCTTGGCTCCGGGCCTGCTCTGACTCTCCTGCAATTGGTGAGACCCTTTGACCTTGCTGGTCCCAACGTTGCTCCTTCATCATTTTCCACATCTGTTACTGCTGCCAAGGCTTGTTGGTGCTCCCGCCAGACACCGACCCCCTGGTACTCGACTTCCGAAGTGGGACAGCTCGTGAACTGCTCCTGATCTTGCTCAGTGTCGTCTGGTCCCCAAATCTGCCATGCCAAGGTCACTGTCATCACTCCTGCATCTTCCGTCATCAGTAGTCATTGCTCTTCTGTGCCTCCTGGTCCCCTCTGAGGGGCAAAGACTCTGTCCCCTCTACATGCAGGTTCTTGTCTTCAAAAATCTACCCTTGGATTCCAGCGGACTCTTGCAGCCAGCTGCATCTTTTCAAACGTCCTCCATTGTGATCTACAGTGGTTTCCAACGTCACTTCTTACCTTTGCACGCAGGCTTCCCTGGTGTAGGTATTCTGGTTCCTGGGGTATCCACAGGTAGGGTGACTCTCCAACCTTCTGTCTTCCAAAGGGTTTCTTTGGGGTCCACTTGCAAGGGTCCATTTTCAAAACTGCAACCGTGACTTTCCTGTTGACTTGTGTTGTGTATACGGCTATGTTTCCACTCTTCACACAGCCTCCGTGGGGTTCCTGGGCAATTACTTTTAGGGGGTCCTTGTATCCCCAGCTCTTCTGAGTTTGCTGGTCCAAGTCCAGACCTTGATCGCAGTTTGCATTCCACTTCTTTAGTATATGGTTTGGTCTCCCCCCTGGAGACCACTGTGTATTGTGCTTAATTACCTCTTTAGAAATTGAAGTATAATTGTGCATGGTGTTTATATCTCTGGGTAGGAGATATACCAATGTGTTAGTGAGTGTTGTGTAATAAATAGAAATATTTTTATATGGGGGGCGTGGCTTGGCGCCCGCGAGTGATGGCGGCGTCCGAGTGAGCTCCGGAGTGGTACTGCGAGACTACACCGGTTCCTGTTCTCCATTCCTGGGGGTGAGCGGATGAAAGATCGTCGGAACATGCCGTGATTACACTCGATGTCGGCCGAAGCTTTTCCGTGCCTCCGCGACGCTGAATTTGCTCCTCGGAAGCTTCCTCAGGCTTCTCTCGATGCGGCGGCCATCTTAACTCTGCAGGTCAATGCGTGTTATCCTGAGGTAACTGCTTCGTCTAACCAATGCTGTAAGCGCTCGATATTTTACATTCTTTGAGGCTCACATTCTCACTTTCCTGATTATTCTTCTTTTCTACATTGATTTCTGCAATGCCTACTTTCAATTTGGAGCGCCAGTCACACATATTGTGTTTCAACTATATTCCTTCATGAAGCGCCCTTTTTTCTCCCGTACTTACCGCTGAGCTCTTCTTCCAGACATGGTATTATCAACGCCCTACTAGGACCCCCTTGTGCCTTCACCACGAGTGTACGCCTGGCTGTTGTATATCACCAATGCTATTAGCTGTTGCAGGCTTTTTTGAAGCATGTGAGAAGGAATTTCGCTCCATACCCTGCTAAGCTGCCTACGAACATCCTGCGCAAGCATTGTCATCGCTATTCTTTATTACAGTGCCTCACCAGCAGCGTCCAGGCATCATCACAGTTGGTTCTTCTGTTTAACTATTGAGGAGATGGTTGCTTTCTCTGTTTGACGTACCTGCCACCTGAGTACTCCTGAGGTGTCTTCTCCTGAGCTCTCTTTGCTCTAGCTTTTTGTGACTTTCAACGAGTCAATATTTACACGGCTTTGTCATATGGGCAGACCCAAATCGATGTCGCATCCATCTCACCCGCCCAAGCCTCAGACTCAGATTCTGAAGAACTCCAAGGTTTTCTCTGCTCTTTCACAACTAGAAGATTCTCTCAACTCGTCTGGCTCTGTTACGCCAATGCATCCTTCCAGACGTTCACCGGATAACCCTAAATCTAACACGAAGAGGCTTAAATCGGACTCTCTCTCACCTCCAAAGCATTCTGACCCAGTATCCATGGAATTATTGTTAGAAGAAATAAGATCCTTGCGTCCTTTCATGGAAGAGACAAACAGTAAGCTCCAAGTCCTCACGGACAATCGGTCACAAATGGAGACGAGGGTCACATCAGTCGAAAAATCCGTTTAATCGTTCCAAGAAACTTCCTCTGTTGTCACAAACCTAAAATCTCAAGTCTCGGATCTTCAACAACAAGTAGAGCAGTTAGAAAACAGAAACAGACGCAACAATCTTCGTATTTATGGCCTAGTTGAAGGACTCGAAGGGTCTGATCCAATTGCTTTCTTCAAGACGTTTCTTCCCAAGCTCCTCCATCTGCCACAGGACAAGGTTCTTAATATTCAGCGCGCTCACAGATTGGGTCGGCCACCTTCTTCTGCTTCTTCCTCACAGAGACCTAGAGGTGTCATCATCTACTTTTTGGAATATTTAGATCTCTTGATGGTTTTGACGGCGGCCAAATCCTCCCCGAACCTGTCCTGGTCTGGCTCATCTCTATTCTTTGCACAGGATTATGCCAAAGCCACCGCCAACCGTCGCAAGGTTTTTCTGAGCCTGAGAGAAGATCTACGCGCGATGGGGGCACGTTACGGCCTTTATCACCCATGTTTATTCAAAGTTACATATAATAATAAGACTACGACCTATGAAGACCCTATACGTTTACAAAGCTTCATCAATGCGCACAAATCATCTACCATGGATGTTTCCGGACCATCATCTTCTGCTCCTGGTTGACTAATGCCTATATGACTATTTGAAGGCTCTCTCTATTTTGTTCTTGTTTCATGACCCTTTTGGGTTGCAGTTGCCTTTAGTTTTTCTGACTTTCTAAGTATTCGCTAGGCCGATGTTCTATCGTTCTACTGTTCTATTGTTTATACATGATGCTGTTTCATGTTCTGACTGTTAGTTTTGGTCTGTTATAATCCCCTAATATGCTTAACTCTTTGTTCTTCTTTTTCGTCTCACAGGAATTCTTTATTTACGTGTTCAATGGTGTCTCCTGGTCCCTGCTTCGTTGCTCGTGGATGTGCTGCCTCACCCATGTGGTTCCTTCCCCTCCCCACCCTTTCTCGCTCCCCTCCTCTGTAGGTATGTTTTTTCATTACTCCCTCAATTGTTTTCCCCGTGCATCCGCTATTCTTTCCTTCTATCCCTTCCTATTCTTTCTTCCCTTGTTCTCCTCTCTGTTCATTTGTATTCATTTTGTCTTCTCACTTTTGACCGGAACCTTTAGTTTGTGTAAGCAATGCATCTTTTGTCTCTTTACATACATTTATTTCTCAATTGTCTTCTTGCTGTTGGCTCTCTGCCTAAATTTTTGCACTCCTCCCTCACACCTCTCCTCTCTTGATAACACAAATGCTCTTATTTGCCCTTTTTTCTTCCCTCCCTTTAACATCTTCACGCTACTTTCTCTTCTCTTTTTATGTCTTTTCTTCTTTTCATGGGTTTTTTATTCATTATTCATGTTTTTCACATTTTATGTTAAAATATTATCTTTATGTCACTAAATATATTGTCATGGAATGTGAAGGGTATCAATTCACCGATTAAGCGCCAAAGGATTTTGTCACACCTAGCCAAATTGAACGTTGATATCGCATTTCTCCAAGAAACGCATTTAACAGACACTGAATCTGTCAAACTTAAACGTGGTTGGGTGGGCGAACTCTTTTACTCGCAGGGTGACGGTAAACGGAATGGTGTGGCAATTCTTTGTCGTAAATCCCTCCCCTTTCAGGTTCTTACCCAAGAATCTGACGCTTTAGGCAGGTGGGTTTATGTCAAGCTATCACTCAGGGGTGTTCCAATCTCTCTCCTTAACGTTTATGGCCCAACCACGGGTGACCCTTCTTTCTGGGCCAATTTCACTCCATTCCTAACTAAATTTATGGACCACAATTTTATTTTGGCAGGAGACTGTAACCAACCGTTGGATCCCTTTTTTGATAGATCCTCCAAGACCCCCTATATTCCTAACAAACCCCACAAGCTATTTAGTCATGCTATTTCACAACACAAGTTAGTAGACTCTTGGCGCCTATGCAATCCAAAATTGCGGGAATACACTTTCTATTCTCCCTGCCATCACTCCCAATCACGCTTAGATTACATTTTTGTTTCCCACAATCTCACTCAATCGCTTTTACACTCCGAGATTGGTCCGATTTTGCTTTCAGATCATGCCCCTGTTCTCACATGTGTTGATGTATTCCCTAAGATTGTTGGTCCCAGAAGATGGCGCTTCAATAACTCCCTCCTTGCCGATTCCAAGTTTACAGCTGCCTTCGCCTCTTTTTCTGCAGATTTTTTTTTTACTAATGATGACGCCACCCTTCCAGAGCATACTATTTGGGATGCCTTTAAAGCAGCGGCACGTGACTTTATCATTAATTATGTCGCAAACAAACGTAAAACTGCTCGATGGCACACCAAAAACCTCCTTTCAGATATTAAGAGATTGGAACATACATATTTCACATCCCACTCTGCTGATAGCTTGACGGCCCTTGTTGCAGCAAAAATGAAATTTAATGAGAAATCTACAGAAGATGCCTCCCTGTATTTGCTGAAGTCGACTGCTAAATTTTATGGGGGTAGGAACAAAGCAGGGAAACTCCTAGCTAACTATCTGAAGATTAAGCATAACAAATTAAATTTTGAATCTATTTATGACTCTGATGATAATTTGAAACATGTAGATGCTGACATTCTTGCTGAGTTTTCACGTTTCTATGAGACTTTGTACACACCGGGGACTCAACCTTCTCCCAGTTCCCTCGCCCACTTTTTTTCTACTATCCACACACCCGCCAATTTCCCTCTCGACCTCACCTCCTTAGAATCGGACGTCACACAAAAAGAATTGCTTGCCGCTTTGCAACTCCTCAAACTCAACAAGGCTCCTGGTCCAGACGGTTTTACCGTTGAATTTTACCTTCATTTTTCTAAGCTATTGATTCCACGATTACATTCCCTTCTTCATACTTTCATTGCCCAAGGTGCTTCCTCAGGGACGTTTTCAGATGCTCATATTTGTTTGATACCCAAACCTGGGAAGGATGCTAAGTATTGCAAAAACTACAGGCCTATATCCTTAGTCAATATTGACTACAAGCTTTTTGCTAAGGCATTGGCGATTCGACTAGATCACCTTCTCCCTGATCTTCTGGGTGAAGAGCAGTCCGGATTTGTCAAAGGCCGACATATTACTGATAACACGAGACTCCTTTTTAATATATTGTCAAAATCTTCCCGCTGCCAACATTCCCTTGCAGCAGTTGCCCTTGACGCTGAAAAAGCGTTTGATCGTGTTGAGTGGCGCTATCTTTTTCACACCCTCACTTGGTTTGGTTTTGGACCTAGATTCATTTCATTGATCTCCCTGCTGTACTCACACCCTAGAGCTGCAGTATTTGCAAATGGTCAAATCTCTTCTTATTTTGATTTAGGCAGGAAGTCCGTCAGGGTTGCCCCCTTTCCCCCTTTCTTTTTAACCTTGCTTTAGAACCTTTTTTGTCCAAACTACGTCAGAACCCCGCTATACATGGCTTCCAGATTGCAGATTCTCAAATTAAACTCGCTGCTTATGCGGATGATATTTTACTTTTTCTTTCTACTCCTGCAGAATCCATCCCCGCTTTCCTCGATGAAGTTCGAAACTACTCCTCCATTTCTGGATATAAGCTTAATCATGATAAGTGTGAGATCTTACCATTGACTAAATTTACTTTCAAACAAGATTTTACTGCCTCCCAATTTACTTGGTGTCCCTCTCATATCAAATATCTGGGGTTATATATCACTTCCTCCATCCCAGACACTGTCTCTTTATGCATGTCCAAATGTGCACAAAAGATTGCGGACCTCACTGCAAGGTGGCATCCTTTATACTTGTCCTGGTGGGGTCGCCTGGAGACTATTAAAATGATGATTTCCCCTATTATTCTTTATACATTGTCCAACATTCCAGTATCAATCCCATCGAGATTCTTTAAAAAGTTTAACTCAGTATTATCCTCATTTCTATGGAACTCAAAAAAATCCAGAATGTCTCTTGCCAGACTAATTCGTCCTGCTTCTGAAGGGGGTGTCAACTTTCCTGATTTTCCTGCTTATCAGAAGGCCTTTTTGCTACGTCAAGCTTCCCTCTGGCTGCAAGACCCCACTTCCCCCTGTCCTCTGTGGGTTAAGGTTGAGCGTAATCTCCTATCTCCGTTTTCTTTTTCAGAATATCTTGCTTTCTCCCGCAAACCCTCTTCGCTTCCCACTCTTATTCACAAGTACACTCTCAAGCTCTTAATGTCTGCTAACCCTAATCCACCTCTGACCATAGACGATTTCCTCTCCTCCACCATTTGGCATAATAAATATCTTTTAATTCGTAACAAGCCCTTTTACTGGAAATCTTGGAGAGCCCGGGGTTTGATTTGGATCTCGCAACTTTTTTCTGGTCCCACCTTTCTCTCTTTTTCCGATATTTGTTCTTCTTTTGGTTTACCCTCTTCCTTTTTCCCCAAGTATCTTTTACTTAAAGCTGCTATTCTCGAGACTTACGAGCAGATATCGAACTCCTCGCCTCCCCCTGTCTCACGCGCTCCTAGCTCTCAGCTCCACTCTCTCCTACGTAGCACCCCCAAGGCATCTCTTATTTATAAACACCTTCACACACATGAGGTGCCCAGACCCAAATCCAAGATAGAACATCAGTGGGAATCGGATCTCGGAATAAACTGGCCGATATCTATATGGGATAAGATTTGGGCAAAACTCCGTAAAACCTCCAGAGCGGCTTCCCTGACACAATCTTTATTTTTTATTTATAACAGATTACTTCTCACGCCCTCTACACTGAATAAGCGTTTCCCAAATACCCCAGATTTATGTTGGTCGTGTGATACCCCTAATGCTATCTTACTCCACATGCTATTCCTTTGTAAACATGTGCATGACTTTTGGTTACAGGTGTGGGCTCAAATTAATGTTATTTTCCATACTTGCATTCCTTTTTCTCTCTCTCACCTCTTCTTAGGAAGCTTATCTTCTAGCTGGGATAATGTAGACATGAATGTTCGCATTGTTGATTTATTATTGGCTGTAGCTTTTCAACAAGTTACTGTTAATTGGAAAAATACATCTAATGTTTCCCTCAAAGCATGGTGGTATAATGTTTGCCACAACCATAGACTTGATACTGCCTTTGTTTTTCCTGCTCAATTAGCAGCTAAACGTGCAGATCTATGGATTCCCATTACGCTGTATTTAAATAACTGTGCTGCCCGTTCTTTCCGTCCAATGCCTGTTCAACAAGAAGTTCCTAAACCTCCATGATACCCTTTACACATTCCAGATTCACTAGCATATTGTTCTGTTTTTATTTTTTTAACGACTTGCTGTTTAACTTATAACGGTTATGCCTTTTATGTTTCCTTCTCTATTGCCCATGATATTGCTCTATTGTAATTTACATACCTTTTACATTTTGCATTTGTTATCCCTCCCTCCCTCCCCCTCTCTCCTCCTCTCCCTTCCCTCCCCCCCTTTATAGCTGACATTATGTATTGATTCTTCTCTTTTCATTCCTTAATAAAATCTTATTGAACTTAAAAGAAATATTTTTATATATACACTGTGATTCTTTCTCATTTAACCTACTCTACATGTTTAGATCTGGTAAAACAAGCTGCTTAACACTCCTTCTGGACTAAGCCCGAAGGCTGCTCTCCACAGCTGCCTCTTAGACAGCTTTCTATGGTTGTTTAAGACCACTAAAATCACTGTAAGGGTTTTCTGGATTAGTGCAAGGTGCTTCACTTAAATAAATGTGCACCATATAGTAAGCCAGCCTCCTACATGGGCCCAATCTTACTGTGTGGAGACACCCAGGGCCGGCTCTAGGGCGGTGCGATCGGTGCCACGGCACAGGGCATTGACTTGGGGTTGGGGCGTCATTTTTGAAAATGTATACTTTCATTTTAGAAGCACCTGCTGCCGCGTTCCTGGCCTCCAGCAATTTTCAGACATCAATTAAAATGTCAAGCTGACTCTGGTGATTAATTGTCTTTCTGGAAAGAGACGGGAGGTTTGTGTTGGGGAAGTCTGACTCATACTAAGGAAGGGCAGAGGGTAAAATGCCTGCTGCTAAGAACGTGTATTATGCAGATAAAGTTCAAATAATGTAAATAGGTCAGAGTGTCACTGCTTCTGTAAGAGTGCTCCTTTTGGAACTTGTCATTTATAAGTCAAAATCCTAATGTAGAACATTGAGTTTTTAACTGTCATCAAAGAACTGCATGCAAACTGCACGGTGTTAGAATCCGGGGTCTCTGGTTGGCGCAGGTATGCACTTGCGACAAGCAGGGACCCTTTCCTCTAAGTCAGGGCGTAGGATTACCTCTTTAAAAATAACCCCTGCTCACCCTCTAGGTAACGTGGCGCGAGCAGTCAGGCTAGATTCCAGAGGGCATTAGGTTAAGCGTTCAAGATATCTCACACAATAATCACTACCCCACCACACAAAGACACAAGGCTGTATTTATATCAAAATAAAGTTATTTATATAAAAGATTTCTTCAAGCAGGATGTCAAAATACAGTTCTTTCATTTAAATAAGGTTCCAGTTACTTTAAAGGCATTTAGGCAGTCCACAGATCTTAAAATGGTAGTTTTCTATTCAAAATAGGCTTCTTTAGGTGTCTGTGCGCTTCTTAGCGCCTTTGGTACGCTTTGGACAATGTTTTAAACGTGTCTTGCCGTTTCTCACGCTTCTCGCGTGAGCACGCGTACTCGGGACGTGAACAGCGTAGCGGGTCTAAAGCGCCAGTACGGCCCAGACAAAGCAACGGACGGGTCGTACTACAGCGCGCAGCACACAGTACCTTTACTCTTGGGGAAGATGGTCACAACAGCCTCAGGGGTCCCTCGAGGAGCGTCCCACGTCGCATTGTCGTCCCTCCTGGTCAGTGGGCGGCGATGCTTCGTGGGGCACTTCAGGACTTCCCAGGCACACGACCAAGGCTAGAAGCAGGAGGGGCAGCTCAGGGGCAATTCCTAGCGCGTCGCAGCGCTGTCGGCTTTCCAGGTGACGAACAGTGCATCGCAGGTCCTCACTGTGATCTCGGCGGCGCGGAGTCGCAGAGGCTCGGCGTTTGGATGTCCGGGTTCTCTTCTTTGCGTTGCGAGCTACGGCTCGGGGGGCAGTTGCTTGCTGTGCTTGGGCCAGGCAGGCAGGCCTTAGTGGTGCTTACAGTAGCCCCGGTGGCAGACGTCGCGGTGCTCGAAGAGAGAGAGGAGCACACAGGTTCTCTGGGGGTCAGCGTTACAGGATCGCCTCCGGCAGCTTCTCTTCTTCTTAGGGAAAGGTAGCGCCCACTGTTCCTGGGGCGCAGTTCAGGGGGCAAGTTCACCAGCAAGCCCTTGGAGATTGTTTAAAGCACAAGTTGATCAAAAGTCTTTTCTTCTCAAGTCTTTTCCTCTTCTCCTTCTTGCAGCAAGGTACCCACTACAGGCCAGTCTCACAGGTCAGAGACAGTAGTCCTCCATGCAGCTTTCCCAGGTCCTTCTCTTCGGGCAGAGTTTCTTCTTGGCGCAAACAGGATCTGATTTCTTAGGAGCAGGGCTCCTTCTTTTATACACCAATTCTTTTGTTCTTTGTTGCCAGTGGGCCTGGGCCTGGCTCAGTCCAGTTTTGGAGCACTTTGCTGTGGTGACTCTGCTCTTTCCTTTCAGCAGCAGGGCAGAGACATCAGCCGCTCCACAGGGGGCAGAGCCGGCTTTGTGGTGGCAGAGCACAGGTCTATTCAGAGTCAAAGGTGTACTCCTCCCACCCATCCTGGTGTAATCTCTCTACCCACCACCTGGCAGCCAGCCTGTCTCCTGGAATTCCCCAGCCCTGCTCCTCACTGTTACTAGGCACAACACACACACACACACAGCGTAGAGGCGGACTGAAATGGCCAGGTCAGTAAATACTAACTTTCTAAAAGTAGTATTTACAAACGCAGGATATTAAAATAAACTTTACTAAAAGAAGTATTTTATTATCCTGAGTTCAGGCATACTAAACATGACTTTCTACCATGCTCTATGAGTCCACTGGGATTACAGCGTGTAGTAATTCCAGCAGCCCATTCTGGCCTATGGAGAGCAGGTAGCCTTCAATAGTGAAAAACGAAAATGGCTGTAATTCACTATTAAGACATGCCACACACATCAGGGCATGTCCTACCTTATGCCTACAATGCACCCTGCCCTTGGGCCTACCAGAGGGGTGACTAATATGTAGTTAAGGGAAGGTTTAGGGACTGGCAAGTGGGTGCACTTGCGCAGTCAGCGCGACAGTACCAGACTGCACGCAGGTTCTGCAGTGGCAGACCTCAGACACATTTTACTAGGCCGCTTCCGTGGGTGGCACAACCAGTGCTGCAAGCCCACCAGCAGCATTTGTATTTACAAGCCCTGGCACTCCTGGTGCACTTTACTAGAGGCTGATAGTAAACCAAATAAGCCAAACATGGACACCAATCAATGTATACATTTTACCATAGGGAGAGCATATGCACCTTAGCACTGATCAGCAGTGGTAAGGTGCCCAGAGTCGGGGGCGCTAGAGGGCGCCAAACCAAGATGGCCGCACTCGTGGGAGGCTCCCGCCTGACCGGGCGATCCCGCCATCCTTTACTGCATCCTGACAGCGTGATCCTCTTCCTCACCTCTACTGCTGGGTCCGCGGTGCCCTGAGAGACAGTCTGGTGCCTGGCGCGTCTGCGGGGGTGGCCGGAGAGCCCAGATATCATCCGGGGTTGTGCTGAGCGAGGTGGAGCCTGCATCCGCAGCCTGCGCCGGACGGGGGACTCTGCACGCGAGCCCGGTGCTGCGGGGCCTGTGCGGCGCGGACGGCTCCCGGTCCCCGGGGCTGGTGGCTGACCCGGGCGAACATCGGCTGTCCCTGACATCGCTTGGAAGTCTCAGCGGAGGTAGGAGGGGGCCCCCCCCTGTGTCCTGGGCGCCCTGTGAGTCCTTCCCGCTCGCTGCCCCCTGCATCTGCCGGAGCCCGCTCCTGTGCCTCGAGGGGGCGAGCTGCTGGGGTCGCTGTGTGGCGGTGTGTACCCGGGTCTGCCGCGGCTGATGAGGAGGCGGGAGCCGACATCGCGGCTCTCTCGCATGTGTGGACGCCTGACTGGGCCTGGCTGCGGGGGACGCACTTGAACAGGCCGGTGGACGTCGACCAGCACGGGGAATCGTACGCCGCTTAGCCGGCTGGAGGTACCGGGAGACCGGCGCGGCTGCTGCTGCCCCCCCCCCCCCCCGCTGCTTAGGTGAGGGGCGGGAGCTGTGATCCTTCGACTGCCGGGGCCACGCTGCGGGGCCGCTTGGAGCGTGGGGATCGCGATCCGGACACCCCCCCCCCCCCCTGCTACCATTGGGACACTGCCTGCTGTCTGCTGCGGACCTGGGAGCGCCGCCTCGTGGGCCCCCCCCCCCTCCCTGATTGCCCTGAAGGAGTGTGCTCGAGGGGGTCCTGGGAGCCGCGTCGGCCTGATTTGCACGGGCTGGCTGGCTGCCCCCCCCCCCGGTGTCCCGGTTGTACGTGCTCTCTCCTCGACCGCGCTGACTGCGGGTTGGGCGTGTGGGGTCGGATGCCTGGCGCCATGGGGCGCAAAGACGCTAAACAGTCCAAACTGCCGTTTGAAACCCACAAAGCCCCCGCGCCACCACCCGAGCCTGGCCCCTCCGCCGCCGACCCTCCGGACGAGGACTGGAAGTCCCTCCTGCTGGGATTGAAACACAGCCTATCGACCATAGACTCCAAGATTGACAACATTACTACCAGGTTGGATGGTGTGGTTGCCAAACTAGACCAACATGACGCCCGCATAAAGGAGACTGAGGACAGGATCTCCACGCTGGAAGACGGTGCCGCATCTGCGGGCCGACATATGACACAAACGGACCGCCTTCTCAAAATAATCGCCGACAAGAACGAGGACCTAGAAGCGAGGTCCCGTCGCAACAACGTTCGCATCCTTGGCCTGGCGGAGACCACCAACACTGGGAGACTGGAGGTCTTCGTCGAGAACCTGGTGACTGAACTGTTTGGTAGAGACTCCTTCTCCCCGCACCTCATCGTGAAGAGAGCCCACAGATCCCTCGCGGCCCGTCCCCCTCCTGGCGCCCAGCCGCGGCCCATCATCGCACGTTTCCTCAATTATAGGGACTGGGACGTGGTGCTCAGACGCTCGAGAGAGATGGGAACTGTGAATTACTGCAATACCACGCTGTCCTTCTTCCCTGACTTCACCGCCTCTGTGCAGGAAGCGCGTCGGAAATTCACTGGCGTAAAGAAAAAATTGCAGTCCCGAGAGATTCCATACGCGATGCTGTACCCCGCGAGGCTGAAAATCTCGCACCGTGGCAAACAACTGTTCTTCCAGCAGCCGCAGCAGGTGGAGGACTTCCTCAAACTACACAGCAGAGACTCGGCCAAAGAAGGCGCGGAGTCGCGGCGCTCCCGGTCGTCCTCGCCGACGGAGCGGCTGGACTGAGTGAGTTGGGGAGACGCTCCCCTCAGCTTGATATGTCGCTGTGGCCGGACTTGCCTGAATGGGCCACTGTCACTCCTGGTGAGGTACATTTATGATTATTCAAAAACATGTCACTTGAACTATTGCTGTCATATTATGTGCCCGGTCGCCCGCCTCCGTCCCATACTGGGGCCCTGGAGTATGTCAGGGTCCTCGTGGGTGTAAGTAGGGAGGTGGATGGCAGGTCTGGCGCCCCTAGAGTTCGATCCCCCAATGGGCGCGCCCCATTACGCCCCTTTCCTCATCAAGGCAGGGGTTGTTACTGCCAATGTTCTGGTTGTTACGATGGGTTTGGTTGGGGGGGTAGGGGATGGGAGGGCAAAGTGTACCCGGCCAGTTGGGGTTGCCGGCGTGGGTGGGTTGCTGTTCCGACTTTCTCCGAGGTTTATTGATGGCTCCGGACAGAGTATGAACAGTCGAGTGGGTTGGTTAAATAAGTGGGCCCTAAGCTTGAAATGTTATGCTGAGTGTTATGTGCAATTCCTTACTATGAATACATGCCACACACACCTTCACCCGGGTGAATGGGGGACCTAACTGACACGCGCCCGGCGCCTAACTTTCGGCTGCTCTCCTGGAACGTACGCGGATTAAACGACACAAGGAAGATGAGGCAGGTCTTGAGTTACCTGACCAGGCAGGGAGTGTCCGTAGCCATGCTCCAGGAGACACACTTGAAACCGGGAGGGACTCCCCACTTTGCATTACGATGGGCGGATAGTAGGGTGTTCTCGTCTTACTCGAGTTATGCGAGGGGAGTGACCATCCTGGTGAGACGCGGGGTAGGGTTTACACTCACGGGGGCCGAAGTGGATCCTGGCGGGAGGTACTGCATGGCATGGGGGACACTGCACTCACACACAATGCTGTTTGCGTGCTACTACGGCCCTAACATAGATGACCCATCCGCGCTCCTCACTATGTGGGGCAGGATTCAGACCCTAGGAATATCGCACATCTTGCTGGGGGGGGACTTCAACACTGCACTCAGCCCTGCAATGGACAGATCACGCCCGCAGGCGTCGCACTACACAAACACACAGCGCGCGTTAGTAAACATAGTGGATGAACACCACTTAGTCGACGCCTGGAGGCATTGCCACCCCACGCTCCAGCAGGGCACACACTACTCCGCAGTGCATTCCACTTGGGCGCGTCTTGATTACATATTCCTTACGCCTGGCCTCTCCCCTTGGCTGGGCGAGGCGCTTCATCTCTCCCGCACATTCTCGGACCATTCCCCTGTCCTGCTGTCCATGCGTATTCCCCTTGTGGTATCGCCGTACCTGAGCTGGCGCTTAAACCCCGCGCACCTCACGGACCCCGTGTTTCAGGCGGAATTAGAGCACGACATAAAAGATTTTTTTGAACGTAATATCGATTCCGTATCTAGCCTCACTACTGTTTGGGAGGCGTTCAAAATCACCGTAAGGGGTTGGTGCATAGCTAAGGGGGGGGGTGTCCTTAAGTCTCTGCGGGGAGATCTGCGCAGGCTGGAGAGCGAGCTGCGAGTGCTAGAGCGCGAAATGGATCGGAAGACGCGGGGGCCTGATGCTGCAGCGCGGCTCCGAGAGACACTCAATGACTACACGGAAGCTGCTGCCAAAGAAAGCAAATTTCTGGGGCGACCCTTTGTCGCTAGGGTGTACGGAGAGGGTGATAGGCCGGGCAAGGCGCTGGCCTCCGCGGTTTGTCCCCCTAAGTACCATAACTACGTTACCTCCCTGCTTGATGAACAAGGCACCCCGCAGCGGGACCTTGCCGCCCAACTCAAAGTCCTCACAGACCACTACACCAAACTTTACACATCCCACAGGACTACTCCGCTCGTACTGCATGAGTACCTTGACGACACTGCGCTCGCGTGGCTGGGGCCCTCCCAGCAGAAGTTCCTTCATCACGAACTAGAACTAGATGAAATAACAGACGCCATAATGGCCATGAAGTCGGGCAAGGCGCCGGGATCGGACGGGCTACCGGTTGACTTTTACAAGGCCTTCAAGCACGTGCTGGCCCCCATTCTAAAGCAGGTGTACTACTCCGCGCTGGAGGGGGGCGCCCTGCCGGCCACGATGCGGGAGGCACTCATAACGTCACTGTTGAAACCTGGTAAGTCACCGGAACACTGCGACTCGTACAGGCCCCTATCGCTATTAAATACGGACGTTAAGATTTTGGCGAAGGTCCTAGCAACGCGTCTTAACCTCCTGATGGAGCGCCTCGTCCTCCCGGACCAGGCCGGGTTCGTTCCCAACCGTGCGACTTCCCATAACCTGCGCACGCTACAGGCGGTGATGCAGGATATTGACCCTACGAGTGAGGCCGCTGCGGTTTTTCTTGACGCCACCAAGGCGTTCGACTCCTTAGAGTGGGATTACCTTCTTGCCTTGTTGGAGCGGATGGGCATGCCATTCAACTTCCTAGATTGGATACGGTTGTTGTACTGCCAACCTCGAGCTACGGTCCTGCTCAACGGCGCCCGCTCCCCCCCCTTCGCGATCCATAGGGGTACCAGACAGGGGTGCCCTCTCTAACCGGTTCTATTCGCAATCGCCATAGAGCCCCTAGCGGCCAAGCTTCGGCAACACCACAAACACCGAGCTCTCATTTATCCAGAGCGCCAACTACTCATTGCCCTATATGCAGACGACATGACTCTATATGTGCATAAGCCGCGGGAACACCTGAACCCTCTGCTGCGTGAAGTCACCAAATTCGGAGCCATCTCGGGGATACAAATCAACTGGGCGAAGTCGGCTCTGTTCCCCTTGACCGAGAACACCACGCAGTTTCCTCTAGATTACCCCCTGGTGTGGGAATCGGACGAGATAAAATACCTGGGCATTCAGGTTGCTAGAAATCGTGAGGCCCTGATCAGAGGCAACTACGGGACTGTCATTGACAAACTCACGGACAACATTACTCGGTGGATACGCCTCCCGCTATCAATGGCAGGCCGGATCTCGCTGATAAAGATGGTGATTCTTCCCAAACTGTTGTACCTCTTCACCAACATACCGTATAGCCCTGGCGCATGTTTCTTTCGTACTCTCGACTCCCAGTTGTCGAGACTTATCTGGGGCGGGAAGCAGGCCAGACTTAGCCTGCGGACCCTTATGTTGCCTTATCACCAAGGGGGGTTTGATGTCCCCAACTTCGCGGCCTACTGGTTCCACCCCCCTCCCTTTATGGCTCACCTGGCAGTAGAGGACGGGTATATGAGGCCAGAGCAACCCTCCGGGTATTTATACACGACAGCACGCGCAGAGCGTAGAGACCCCACCACGGTCGACTGCACGGTCCAAGCCTGGAAACGATTGGCAGGATATATGGACGTGAAGTTCCTATACTCACCCCGCATGGCTCTGGCGCATGATCCCAGATTGAGCGTCACTCGTGAGGAGATTGGCCGTAGGCTGCTCACAAAACTCGCGATTCACACCTGGGGGGATTTATATCACCAGGGGAGTTTTCGTACGGCGACGCACTTCTTTGGAGACAACTCTCCCTCGGTTATGGATACCTTCATATACGTTCGGCTTCGGCAAAATATCAGGGCTGTCACGCCTGACTTTCCGGGGGAGCCGAACACCGTGGCGCCGCTACATGCTCTGTTGCAGAAGGGAACGCCGTCACACGTGGTCTCCATGTTGTATAGACACGCACAGGCGGCTCCGTCTCCCCCCCCCTCTTCGTGCACGTGCCAGTTGGGACACAGATCTGGGGGAGCCACTGTCGGATGATCAGTGGGAAGAAAGTTGCTCTCATGCCAACGCGGTGACAGGCAATGCTCGCCTTAGGCTAGTTCACTTCAAATTTCTACATCGCCTCTACTACACCCCCGCCAAACTGCACCGTCTCGGACTCCGAGACAACGATCGCTGCCTACGGTGCAGAAGGCCTGGAGCTGGCTTCATGCACTTAGCATGGGCGTGCCAGGCCGTAGCCGCCTATTGGGTAGCGGTGTTTGCTGCCATTTCTGACATGATCGGGGTAAACATTGAGCCCTGTCCTCGGGTAGCGCTGCTGGGTCACTCCGACCCTGCTGTCAAAACACACCGGAAATTTTTCGCTTTGGGATTATTGCTGGCTAAGCGACACGTCGCTTGCCGGTGGGGACGAGGGCGAGCGCCCAAATTCAAAACCTGGCTGGACACGATGACGACTTGGCAGGAGCAGCAGCATAGTTATGCAGACCTTTTACCGCACAAATCGCGCCCTAGGGACCTCTGCGGCCCCCTGGCGGCGTACCTTCTTCGTTCACAGGCTCCTGACGCATCCTCTGCTGACGCGCCAAGTGACGGGGTGATGTGCGGCCAGCCTTCCACGCTAGCTCCAGCGCCCCCTCCACTGGCAACTGACGTTGCCTGACCTCCTCCCCTTCCTCACACCTCTTGCTTCCCATGCACAAGGACTCACGTCCCTAGTACGAATGCCAGGGCAACATATGTCCCGTGGAGCGTCCGCTGACGCATGTTAGCGGAGTGGCGGACCTTCCGCCCCCCCCCCCTGGGCCCGGACCGCAGAGTGGTCCTCCCCGGGATTGCATCACATACACGGCACTTCAGGCAGACGATTCAAGACGCATTTCTCACTTGGGTCATCACCACTCCCTCCCAGAGCATTAGATGGGTCTGCGGGGCGTCGAGCGTCGCGATGCTGCTTATCGACTGCGTTTCATGATGGACGGCAATGCCCTCACAGCACCACGCTTCACTACCTTTGAACACCTCATACTGCGTATGGAGGGTAGCTTCTGGGAAGGAACAGTTCACAACACACTTGTTTTGGGTTGTTATTAAAGTTGAAAGAAACCTCAGGTATTTCACGCTTGAATGCCGCTTGCAGGTATGCCTACTTACTGCTGCATTCTTCAACAGCTCAACCTTCACTACTACGCGGCCGGCCCGACTGGGTTGTAGGCGACATGCTGTGTACTGTAGTTGTTGCTCTTCAAACTGTGCTTCTTGATTCTTGCACTGCATGTTGTCGCTGCCGGCCTGTTAATTCAGGATGTAGGCGTGGAGCTGTGTTTTACTTTTTCAGGATCAATAAAGGTTTTGGAAAAAAAAAAAAAAGGTGCCCAGAGTCATAAATCAGCCAACAACAGGTCAGGAAAAATACAGGAGGAAGGCAAAAAGTTTAGGGATGACCCTGCAAAAAGGGCCAAGTCCAACACAACCCCCTTCCAGCCAAAACGCAGGGTAGACCAATCACCACCGTGATGGTCTTCCCTGCTTGGGGCGATAGAACAAGGACCTGGCCCGCAACTGCAGGGGCAGACTCCAGTTCTACGCCAATCTGAACCTATTGGACTCCCTCTGTCCATACTCTCAGGGCCCACCAAGCCACTCCATGGGGAACCCTTCTCCTCACCTGTGGACACCACCTTTGCAGCACCTAACGTTAACTGGCCCACAGGTGTGTCCCAACAGACAGACCGCAAAATGCTACAGTGGCCACTGACAGTAGTCAGGGATGAGACCCAGGCCGTATGCCTCTCAGGGCTCTCAAACCTCTGTGGCCCCAGGGAGCGGGGGGCAGCAGCCCCAGGTGCTTGGCACCCTTTGTCCATTCTCCCTCCTGTCAGGTCAGGTATGACATCGTGGCACTGACCCACCAGCCCCAGGACTGTACCCGGCGGCTGGACCAAAGACTGGGGTGGCCTCTCCCACACCCGGTCCTCCTCCCTGGGGCTCTGTACCCTCCCACCTGGAGTGGTACCCCCTTCCAGAATTGCCAGGGCACCTGTGGCAGGTGTCCTGCGCAATTCGCCCACCAGTTCAGGGGTTCTATCCTGCAACTGGGCGTCCAGGTCAGGGGGCACACCCTGAACCTGGCCCTTCAACCTAGGGTCTAAACCCTTCCGTTGAGCCGGGGTCAGAGGCGAGGACTCCCTCCCTCTGCACCCCCTTCCAGATGGCTGCACACTCCCAACTGGAGTGGTACCCCCAGAAGCAACATGGGTCAGGGCACTAATTACAGTTGTCCCACCCTCCAGGTCAGACAACAACTGAACCTGGCTTCCCAACCCTGGGACCAACCCATGCGGTTGAACGCTCGCCTGGCGCACCAGGACTCCCCAGGGAGCACGCATGCTCCCCCTGAGGGTGACACATAACTCATGTGTCGTTTGACAGTCTGCCGGGCGCAGATCTCCCAACCCCTGTCCATCTGACAGTGTGCGAAGATCCCCCAGGACAGAAGTGGCGTCACCATGGTCATTCACTGGGGACGCAGCCCTTCTGGCTGGCCCCTGACCCACTGGTTCTTCCACTGGGGACTCTTTCCCCCTCTCACCCCTCAATCTGGACTTCTGCACCCTCCCAACTGGAGCGGTACTGCCAGACACCAGAACTGATGGAGGGATGTTTACCGACACTCCCCGTTCACCAGACACTAGGGGGTCCCACACAACGGGCAGCCCCTCAGGGCAGACTAGGCTCCCCACCTGGTGTTCCCTTAAAGAACCATCCAGGCTCTGAGACTGAGGTTGGGCACTACCGGGACATAACCCATTCTCACTCCTTCCCCTTAAAGACAGGACGTGAGGCCCTACACTCCTCTCACTACTACAGGACCTAGCTGGGCTACTCTGAGCCACTTCCACCACACTGGGTTTGAAGATACCTGGACTACTCATCGTGAGATCACTCCCCAATGCCTTTCCAGACCCTCTGGACTCCACCAAAAGGTCTGCCTCCAATGTGAGCTCTCTGTGGTCAGAGAACTCACTCTCCCACAGGTGTTGGCATAGCTCTGGAAAACAGGGACTTACAATATGCTCTCCCACAATTGGATCACACAGCCCCCTAGCAGGGTTAACCAAACTATCCTTCACCTTACCATCCAGTGCCTCACACACATGCTCCACACCACTCTCCTGAAATTGGCAAGACAGTATCTGACTGTCTGTGTTACACAACCCACACTCTTCTGGGCGGTTTTCACACTCACCCACCAGGACTTCAATTTTGGGGGAACCCCTCTCCCTGCACCTCTCAGCTAGAGTCAGTAGAGTGTCCCTCCCGCCACTAGGACCATGAACCCCTGCGCCAGTTACCATATTCCCTTCAGGGATACTGCGCACTACTGGAGCTACCTCATGCCCTTGAACCTCCTGGTGTATGTTAACCCCCTCCTTCAAGTCAGGCGCCACATCTCTGGGTGTGTGTACTACTCTCTCAGCACTAGAAAATTCAATACTGCTGCCACCATCTGAGCTGGATTCCTCCTCCCACTCAGAAAAGCTCAATCTCTGAGCTACGCACCTTTCTTGTTGCTGGGCTGAGACACTCATGGCCTCAAGCCTCTCTAGCTCCATATCAAATTTCCTCATCATGAAGTCATGCTCCATTTGCAGTTTCTTTTCTTCCAGAGCCAGCTTCTTGCTTTCTAGCTCCAATTGGCTTTCTAATTCCAGCTTTGCCAATGTTATCTCATGATCCCTGGTGGCCTGTCTGTCTGCCTGCTCCTCTGGCGACAGGCCTCTGCCAAAACTGCGAACGCTTCCCGCTCGTTTCAATGGTGTAACTTCCTCAGTTGCACCCCTTGATTCAATCCAGGCTTTCAGCGCCTTGTAGAGATCTGATCTGTTCTTGCATCCTGCATGTGGAACCTGGAGCTTCCTGCAGAAGTACTTGAGTTCAGTTCTCTTGTAGCTGTCCAGTTTTGACTCATCCCATTCCATTCCTGCGATTTCAGGGATTGATTTCTCAATGCTGTTTGGGCCAGGCATGACTCCAAACACAAGGGATCTTCTTTCTTGGCAAGCGAAATTAAAATTAAAAGTTCTGTGGTTCAAGCTACTGGACTGTCCTCACTGTGCAATGGTTAGTAATCACTGCGCAGACACCAAGAACGCAAATCCGTAAATCCTCACCGCTGCCACCAATGTTAGAATCCGGGGTCTCTGGTTGGCGCAGGTATGCACTTGCGACAAGCAGGGACCCTTTCCTCTAAGTCAGGGCGTAGGATTACCTCTTTAAAAATAACCCCTGCTCTCCCTCTAGGTAACGTGGCGCGAGCAGTCAGGCTAGATTCCAGAGGGCATTAGGTTAAGCGTTCAAGATATCTCACACAATAATCACCACCCCACCACACAAAGACACAAGGCTGTATTTATATCAAAATAAAGTTCTTTATATAAAAGATTTCTTCAAGCAGGATGTCAAAATACAGTTCTTTCACTTAAATAAGGTTCCAGTTACTTTAAAGGCTTTTAGGCAGTCCACAGATCTTAAAATGGTAGTTTTCTATTCAAAATAGGCTTCTTTAGGTGTCTGTGCGCTTCTTAGCGCCTTTGGTACGCTTTGGACAATGTTTTAAACGTGTCTTGCCGTTTCTCACGCTTCTCGCGTGAGCACGCGTACTCGGGACGTGAACAGCGTAGCGGGTCTAAAGCGCCAGTACGGCCCAGACAAAGCAACGGACGGGTCGTACTACAGCGCGCAGCACACAGTACCTTTACTCTTGGGGAAGATGGTCACAACAGCCTCAGGGGTCCCTCGAGGAGCGTCCCACGTCGCATTGTCGTCCCTCCTGGTCAGTGGGCGGCGATGCTTCGTGGGGCACTTCAGGACTTCCCAGGCACACGACCAAGGCTAGAAGCAGGAGGGGCAGCTCGGGGGCAATTCCTAGCGCGTCGCAGCGCTGTCGGCTTTCCAGGTGACGAACAGTGTGTCGCAGGTCCTCACTGTGATCTCGGCGGCGCGGGGTCGCAGAGGCTCGGCGTTTGGACGTCCGGGTTCTCTTCTTTGCGTTGCGAGCTACGACTCGGGGGGCAATCGCTTCCTGTGCTTCGGCCAGGCAGGCAGGCCTTTGCGGTGCTTACAGTAGCCCCGGTGGGAGACGTCGCGGTGCTCGGAGAGAGAGAGGAGCACACAGGTTCTCTGGGGGTCAGCGTTACAGGATTGCCTCCAGCAGCTTCTCTTCTTCTTAGGGAAAGGTAGCGCCCACTGTTCCTGGGGCGCAGTTCAGGGGGCAAGTTCACCAGCAAGCCCTTGGAGATTGTTTAAAGCACAAGTTGATCAAAAGTCTTTTCTTCTCAAGTCTTTTCCTCCTCTCCTTCTTGCAGCAAGGTACCCACTACAGGCCAGTCTCACAGGTCAGAGACAGTAGTCCTCCATGCAGCTTTCCCAGGTCCTTCTCTTCGGGCAGAGTTTCTTCTTGGCGCAAACAGGATCTGATTTCTTAGGAGCAGGGCTCCTTCTTTTATACACCAATTCATTTGTTCTTTGTCGCCAGGGGGCCTGGGCCTGGCTCAGTCCAGTTTTGGAGCACTTTGTTGTGGTGACTCTGCTCTTTCCTTTCAGCAGAAGGGCAGAGACATCAGCCGCTCCACAGGGGGCGGAGCCGGCTTTGTGGTGGCAGAGCACAGGTCTATTCAGAATCAAAGGTGTACTCCTCCCACCCATCCTGGTGTAATCTCTCTACCCACCACCTGGCAGCCAGCCTGCCTCCTGGAATTCCCCAGCCCTGCTCCTCACTGTTACTAGGCAGAACACACACACACACAGCGCAGAGGCGGACTGAAATGGCCAGGTCAGTAAATACTAACTTTCTAAAAGTAGTATTTACAAACGCAGGATATTAAAATAAACTTTACTAAAAGAAGTATTTTATTCTCCTGAGTTCAGGCATACTAAACATGACTTTCTACCATGCTCTAGGAGTCCACTGGGATTATAGCGTGTAGTAATTCCAGCAGCCCATTCTGGCCTATGGAGAGCAGGTAGCCTTCAATAGTGAAAAACGAAAATGGCTGTAATTCACTATTAAGACATGCCACACACATCAGGGCATGTCCTACCTTATGCCTACAATGCACCCTGCCCTTGGGCCTACCAGAGGGGTGACTAATATGTAGTTAAGGGAAGGTTTAGGGACTGGCAAGTGGGTGCACTTTCGCAGTCAGCACGACAGTACCAGACTGCACGCAGGTTCTGCAGTGGCAGACCTCAGACACATTTTACCAGGCCGCTTCCGTGGGTGGCACAACCAGTGCTGCAAGCCCACCAGCAGCATTTGTATTTACAAGCCCTGGCACTCCTGGTGCACTTTACTAGGGGCTGATAGTAAACCAAAGAAGCCAAACATGGACACCAATCAATGTATACATTTTACCATAGGGAGAGCATATGCACCTTAGCACTGATCAGCAGTGGTAAGGTGCCCAGAGTCATAAATCAGCCAACAACAGGTCAGGAAAAATACAGGAGGAAGGCAAAAAGTTTAGGGATGACCCTGCAAAAAGGGCCAAGTCCAACACACGGTATATGTTAGAGCTATATGTTTTTTTGCCCAGTCTTTTAGCATCCTAATCTTGTGAAAAGGGTTCATTTGGGTTGAAAACAATTATTATTATTATTAAAGAGAACCCCTAACAATGATGTTACTTTTTAAATTCAGAATTTGTGCTTTTCCAGAATGACTCAAACTATATTGCGTACCATGATAGATGACACTCCTACACGACACCTATTCCTGTCTGATCGAACATTTCCTATACACTGATTTACACATGCATGATTGTCTCTGTGCAATGTGTGTATGATGTAAAGTGCTGCAACGCCTTACACTGGTATGAGTGGTGCTATAAAACTAAATCAGTCTGAGAGACAGTGGTTATGTAGACTTGAGGGGCACTGTTAAAGGGTGCTAGTGAGCTAATCCAAGTCAGAGGTGGTCATTGGGGGGGGGGGGCGCCAACAGAGCTTGTCGCACAGGGTGCCACCAGCGCTAAAGCCGGCCCTGGAAACACCAGCTGTGGCTCATGCGAGAGCTTAGGTAATTAATGCCTGACTCCTCCTTATGGCACTTGAAAGCATGAAACACCTCCCTGAATTTCATCAGCCCACACTGCCCCAGATGCCCTCACCTCCCCCTCTTACTGATCGACAGTTACACCCCTGCTCAAAGTATGCCTAAAATCCTAGCAGAAAGAGCCCATTATTCCTCAGTGAATAGGGATACACTATGGACTTTTATCTACTAAAACTGCTTCTCTGTGGTATTCCTCAGTCTGAGAAGTATTATTCATGACAGCTGGATTTAGGTGCAGGGATGCTAACCAAAAATGTTAATTTCAGCCACAAGGTATCCCAGCCCCTAAATTTATCTAACTTGTATTTGTGTCCCACATTTATTACTCACATACTCCACATGACATGCAGTCTATGGTCCCTCTTCCATGCATATGTAGTGTATACTCAGGACATGTCCTGCACCGATGGAGCACGCTCCTTGCACAATCTGCAAGTTCTGCCATCTGATCACATTTGGTGAGGAGGTTCAGGTACTAATATCATTTACCAAAGTACTTCATCCTAAGCTTATTTACTGCCGTTTTATTGTAATGTTATTGCATGACTAGAATCTGCCACCATGTGTCCACATACTTCCATCCTAGCTCTAGGAATAGCTCAGATATGGTCACCATATACCAAGTGTTACTATTTTCCCCAGAAAGGCCAGCATGTAAGGACGTACAATAACAGGCCGATTACATACCCAAATATGGCCATCAAATTCCACAACAGGGTGGACCCAAGTACTATCAGTGCATGATCACACACACATCTAAAAAAAATTGTCAAAAACGCGACAGTTGACAAAAGTAAACCTCCTTTGACAAGTTGCAAAGTTGAATTCAGTGCATTAGATAATGAGGCCATACATTGTATTGTAATTGCATTCCTACAGCGCCAACTACGCCTGGAGAGGCATTGAAGCGTTTTATGGCGAGTAGCACATAACTCCAGAACCCATAAAGGATTAGTGTTGAATTAGTATATGAAATCTGAAAGTAATTTCAGTGGTTGATATGTTAGTCTGTTATTTGGATTGAGAAGGATAGTGGAGGGATAGAAGAGGGGAAAGGTTTGCATTCATATAGCGCCAAATGTATTCATGTCATTCTCATCACACCATCTACAGAATATCTACCACCTACATTTATGGGGATGCCTCCTACTCTTCCATCCACTGCCCACTAATGCTGGGAACATGTCATTAGGAGCAAGCGGGTGGGGAGAACGGCTAAATAACATCATTAGTATCAGATTCACAGATGTCAAAGGTGGAGTTGAAGAAAACCTGCCTCTTAAGTATCAGTTGTGGCCAAAGACCATTCATTGCTTAGCATTTTTACATCAGACATTTGAGAGTACATCTTTAGTTCCAGTTAGTGCTCTGTGCAGCTCCATTAGCATGTGAGGAAAGAGTACAATGTCATCAGCATAGTGAATTGCTTGTATGTGTAACCAGGAAAAACTGGAAGGATTTGGTTACAGTGGCCAAACTCTGCCTGATGGTTATTCAAGCTATGATGTAGGTTTACTTGACCCTAGTAAATCACAGAACCATAAATTGATTATAGAACTATGGTCCAGATGTACGAAGGTGTGTTGTATTAGCAAGCCATAAGATGTACAAAATCACAGGCTTTGCGACCGCACAATGCCTTTTTTTTCATTGTACAAACTCATTTTATGAGTGGGTGAAAGATTTTCCGACTCATAAAATGGGTTTTGCAGCCCATACTGAATCGTACTCTGGAAAGGCGGTAAATGGGGCATTCCTTTCAAATTGTGATTCATTATGCAATGCATCACTGGTTTGCGACCACTATTGATCACTTGCCCCCTTGGCACCCCTTCACTTTTGGGAATCATGTCGACAGCTGTGGGAGAAGTAGACAGTCATCCAGGGAAATCTCCTCATTGGTCGGTGTACAGTATATAGCTCAGCTCCATCATAACATCGCAGTACCGCCCAACACTCATAAACCCAATCCTCACATCAATACTCGTTGGTCTGATCTATACCAATCCTTCCACTCCAGCACACTAGCCTACCAATTAACATTGTTAATCACTCCTATTGTAACTCTTAAGTGTGAAAATTTTATATTTGACCACCAATTCACTGTGTATAGACTCCACCTTATTCACTACCTAGTAAACACATTCAAACTCCACTCATTGGTCAGGTGTATAGCTAATAAAGCCATTCCAACACGCCATTCCTCCAGTCGAAACCCTGTACATCACCCTATCCTACATTTAATCAAACAACCGCTTCACAAACTATGCCACCTTGCTTAGAGCATTAATTCCCTAGAGGACATCATAGGAAATAGTGCAATTCATTCTCTGTTGAGGCCCTTCTCCAGAGCTCTCAATCTGTTCCTCCATTTTGCCTCTATTTGACAGAGCCTTAGTTCTATAGCCCCACCTCTGGGGTCATTCTTCATCCTTTGTATTCCATTGAAACTTTATACTGATCTTATCTTGGTGGCATTCTCTAATATGTTGTGCCAAAAGGGAACGCAAACCTGATTCCTGATGGCTCTAACATGCTCCTGTATTTTAAGTTTAAGTGTCCTCTTTGTAATCCCTATGTAAACCTAGGAGTAATCACAAATGATTACATAAATCACAAACACATCATTACAGTTAATGCCTTGTTGGATAAAATTGGTCTTTTCAGTATTACATTTGAAACTCTTGATTTTATTGAGACCAAAACGGCGCGTGTGGCACTCTGTACATACATAAAAACCCTTGGGCAGGAAAGGTAACCAGTGGCCAGTTTTGAGATTACCAGTCCTGACGACGTTCTTTTGGAGGGACGAAATGTGTTGGCTGGGCTGGATTTTTGTATTGAAAAATAAAAGAGTTTTGTAGACTCTACATTACAGCTCCAGTGTATCTATGGACTGAATAAAGAACTTGCCATCTTGATGAACTATATGATGTCCTAATGGCTATATAATTGAATTACCCAGGTGTCCCATTGTGTTTTGAGGGCGCCCCTTTTCGGGTGAGATTGTTCTGTGAAAAGGTGGGGTCAGAGAGCAGTCTGACCCGCTGAAGATGTAGCGCAGGAACTTCAAGATATATATACTAACATTGGTGCGGTCAAGGCAACCTTTCTACTGCTCTGCTTTTTAAGGTCTCACAGACCTAGCGCTGGAGTGCGCATGCGCTCTTCACTCTGCGAGGCTTATTGTCATTGATACGCTTTCAGAAGGGGACTTTCAGAAGACGCCCCTTCTTCCCATTGGCTTGCATCATAGTTCAGGCTAAACACTGGCTTTCTATTGTGAAGGAGGCTTTTTAGTCCCTCCTTGTTATTGCCCTGTCCACTTTTGGCCCCGCCCACCCAGACTGGATCGTGTACTGGCAGCGTGATACTGTCTCCCTTGTTTACTCGTGTAAGCACTTTTTTCCCATTAAGGGCTTTGCCAATAGCGGCGCGTGTTTATTTTTGCATCACGCTCGATGCACATATAAACAAGAGGCTGCCTTTATTAGGTGTCGCCTAGCGCTGCAGCGCAAGCTGCTTCGCTTTGCCAGGCATGCTGTGCGTACCCCACGACTCATCGCGTCGTTTGGTGCTGCTTGTTTTTTTAACTTGTTATTGAGTTTTGGCTATGTGTTTTACAATGGCGAAAGCTTGTTAAGTTTCCCCTCCTCGCACACTGCACTCACCGGCCGCAGACAGACGCTGGTGCCTTCCTCATCTTGGGGCTCCAGTCCGGGCAGGGGGAGCTTTTTTGCATGTATGCATACATTCAATTATTAAAACATATGCAACTTGCATCGAAATTTGCACTATGCAACCCGGTCATGTTCCATTTTTGGGTCCAGCAGCAGCTCGCAGGGCAGAGCGGCAGCCTCGGCTGATCCATTCAGCTCGGATCTAGGTGTTGAGAGCTCTGCTGTGAGCGGTAGGGAAGGGGTGGAGCAGCATGCGTGTGGGAGGTGGCAGAGGGATAGGCGGGAGAAGGAAACACCGAGGCTTCTGGAGCAGCAGCAGGCTTCAGGCTGTGCCGGACCATGGCTGCGGTCGCTGATACACAACTGATGCGGACCGTTGGATTTATCGGTAAGGACACTTGGCGCCCCTCAAGCTCCTTTAACTAGTAGTTAAATGTCGCTTTCTGCCATCCGTTGTCACCCAAAGCTATTTCTTTTATGTTTTTATTATTTCGTTATGAGTGCTTTTCACAAGCGCTTCCCCTTAGTCGGGTGCTGTGCTATCTGCATTTTTTGTGTTTATTTTGCTAATGGTTTTTGGGAGGAGGCGTGGGGAAGCAGTGTTTGCAGTACAAACTCCATGCTGCTGGACACAGGATTATTTTTATAACTCCAGTAGGAAACAAAATTATTCTGCTGTGCAGCCACTCTCCCCGCTCGTAGCTGATATGAAAATAGGCTTGAAATTGTTTTTTTTGTGTGGGGGTACTAACGCATGTACCAGGTAACAGTCGCTACTGCCCTTCAGGCACAAGCTATGGTGGTAACGTTATGCCTGGTTCACTAACTCGTTTTAGGCATTTTAATATTGTCTGCCTCAGGGGTTCACTGCTGTGGCCCAGGACTGGTCACAAGAGCTTAACAAACTTGCAAAAGCTAGGGACACAGCGGGCTGGCCGAGTCTAGGTGGGAGGGATTGGCCCTTAGAGGTTAGGTGTGAGCAGTGGGCTCCACCCATTCTCACATTTTACACGTAAATGCCCAGTTAGACCGTCATGAGGGAATGGCACATCGAATGACATTTTGGCAGATGTCAAAACACCTACTGGCTTTCAAAGCTGTATTTTAAATCAGGGGATTATTGACTGGGGCTGCACAAAGTCTCAAGGAATGTTATTACATTCTCAACTCCCATCCGGTCCCACTGCCCCACTCTTGAGAATTAGCAGATGCAGAGGAATTCCCAAATATCTTATGTGAGATCTGGACTGGCCTTCCTGGTGCCCTGAAATTCAGTAACATCGTTCTAATTTCTCACTGCAGTGAAGTGAGAACATCTCTAATGCTTCACAGCTGTGCAGTACATTCTAAGTGACCGCTGGATCACATTTCATCGGCACAAGTGTAAACAGGATTACAATCTCCTGGCTGGTTGTGACAGTACAAAATCTAGCGTGCTCACGTCGGACATCAATGCATCCTCAAAATAACGGGAGTTTCAGGTCAACAAAACTACAACTTCATGTAAGGAGGGTGGAGGTGAGCAGAAGAGTGAATCACAGGTTTTTGGGGACTTGTTGAGGGAGTTTGATCAAGCTATGTCAAACCCGTTAAGATAGAATAAAGTGCTTGGAGTGTGGTAGTTTTTGGTTTGTAACTCTTATTGCATCTTAGCGACAAAACGCTCATCAGGCTCTTACCTGTGCTTTATAAAATGCATAACACAACATCACAACACCTAAACTAGATTCCTCACGTCACACAGAAACAGAAAATCACAACAAGCATTTGCAATGCAATAGATCTCGCAATTTAGAAACTTTGGCCTATTGGTGTCATAAATGACAATGCCTTTTATTATTGCAGGTTTTTTAAACACAAAAATAAAAGGCATTGTCATTTACAATGCCAATAGCTCAAAACAGCGCAATTGCGAGACCTATTGCATTGCAAATGCTTGTTGTTTTTTTCCAGTCATCGAGGGGGACCACTGACAAGTCCCTGTCCCCTTCTACCCTCCCCACCGATGTTTGTCTGAATGGAAATTTATTTTAAAGCACCATCGGTTTCCTTTAGGAAAACTGGCTGCTTTAGAAAACACAGCATTTTTAGGTCTTGCTGAGACAGCGCAAGCTGTCTCTTTGAGACATTTTGTAAGTGGGATTTCAAAAGTGCTACCCACATGGCTTTGCTGGCCTGGAGCTTGCATGCACGATGGCGTGCACGTGCACAGCTGCTCCTCTTCTCCTTGCATTCCCCCTACCTTCTCACCCAGCCCTTTGATGCTCTGCTGGCATCTCCCTCCTCCCTTCTCCTCCTCTTTTTTCGTCACTTGTATTCAGGCTCCTCGCATTCCCCCCTCCCTCCTCGCCCAGCCCTTTTTGTCACTTCTGCTCGCATCTCCCCCCTCCCTTCTCCCCCTCCCTTTTCGTTAGTTTCATTTGCCTGTACTTCTCACTAGACACTTATTCCAAATCGCTGTGACTTATGCTGCTCTGCTTGTTTTCTGGTATAGCCTGACATGGGCATTAACATACAATACAATTCTGAATTCAGCCAGCGCACACATATAATTTGAGACCAGACACGCAATGAGCCGCTATGCTGCAGTCAGCCCTTGTAAATCATAAAACTCGTCAACCACAGATCACTCCCAAACTGAAAAGTGGCCAGCCAACAACATAACCGTATTACTCACAACATTGTCATTGAAAAAACGCTTCAGTGCATGATATCTAGTGAAATGCTACTTTCTTGAGTAACCAAAAGAGGGCACCCAGGAAAAAACTATAAACATTTATTTTGACGTGAAAAAGCCTCTGCAATTGAATATTTCTTTGTAATTTATACAACGGGAATGACTTTTTAAAGCAGTTTTTTTTATAGTACATTCGTCACATATTTTAAACATTACACAGTCTACTAGCTGAATGTCTCTCTCCTTCTCATTCTTTTTCCTCTTTAATTCTCGCAGTAAACAGACAACAGTGACCACTGGGCGTGAAGGCAGACAGAGCCATCCTGCTTGATTAATGGCTTTACATTCCCATGTGTTCGAGTAGTAAACATGTCCGAGGCGCCAGCCGAGCAGAAGGCACACGGAGACATCCTCCTTAATTGTTGTTCCCCCTCTGAGCTGAGTAACGTTACATTCAACTCCCAAAAAAACTAACCATAAAAAATGTACTTTTTAAACAAAACTACCTTAAACAGTATTGTTAGCTGGGTCTAATTTTAAGGAGACTAGTTGGCTCATCTCAGCGTTGTACACTGTTTGCATTAGTTTATGCATTAGTTTATGGATTACAGCAGATTTAAGAGTTAATTTATTTTAAGGAAAATAATTATTTGGTATTTACACACAAGGGGAATATACCTGACCAGAATAAAAATCCCTGCACTTCTATCTAACTTACATCTCAACATACAACACTCTGTAAATAACTGTCACTTCTCTATACCAGCAAATACATTTCTTTCTAAAACCCTAATCCACCTTTATGTCTCATATCTCATTCCTTTACATAAACACTCCATTTTTAGAAATATATTTATACATGGCTAGGTACCTACCACACTATTGCTCTAGCCTTAAAAAATCTCTGTACATCACACCTCTCTTTCAATAAACCTCAGTGCACCAATGCACTTACCTCTCATAAACTCAACTTACAACCTCACTGCGAACCTAACTCTAGATCTCTAACTCTCAATCAGCTCTCTGCCCCTATCTTCTCCTCAAATCTCCCTCTTACTCTGCATCTCTCTCCCTCTTTCCCTCTCTCTCTTTCACTCTCCCTCACCCTCTCCCTCTTTCCCTCACGCTCTTTCCCTCACGCTCTTTCCCTCTCTCTCTTTCCCTCTCTCTCTCCTCATCTCATCCCACATCATTTCTCTTACATTTACTTCACCTCCCTCTTAATTTCATCTCTCTTTCTATTACACTTTTTACCATTTATTACAAACATTTTTAACATCTGTACATTACCTTTAACTACCTCTTGCATGCCTCTTTCTAAATCACCATTCTCTTTCAATTCTTTCTCTGCCTCTCAACTCACTGCCTCATCTCTATCTTCCACACCTCACAGACACTATATAGCCTCTCAATTTACCACAACAATTGGACTACCAGGTCTCGCTTATTATTAATGTCACCTTGCTCGTTATTTTATTAGTTTATCTCTACAATACTCTCTCTACCTCTTACACTCCATCTATCACGACCATTGTTTTCATCTCTCTTTTTATCTCATTTACTATTACCGTTCAATCTCTGCTTACGTCTCACTCGTTTAATATATCGGTCTTACCTCTATCTCTCTCTCCCAAATTCTACATTCTAAACTTCTCCCTCGCCCATCCTCTGTATTACACTCATCTCTCTACCCCATCTTCACCTCTTTTCTCTCTACTTCTCATAACGTTCGAATTTTAATCCCACCGGCTCTACCTGCCTCTCTGCCTCGCTACTTACGTTATAAACACCTGACATTCTGTGCTTCACCTTTCTATTTGTGCTATCTCATTATAACTCACCTCTCTTACTAACCTATTTCTATATAGTCCTTGCCCCTCATCTTGGCACCTTTCTTACTAGACTACATTTAAAAATGCATGCCAGCCCTCTAAAAACAAGCATTGGCATAGCCAATAGGTCTCACATTTGGGACCTTATACGCTTTTAGCCATGCAACAGTAACGCTATTGCACCAAGGATATTGTGATGCATAACTAAATACTTATAAGGTCCCAAAAGCGAGACCTATTGGCTATGCCAATGCTTGTTCCATTTGGAAATGCGAACACATGGATGGTGGTCAGCTGCTGCTTGCAGGGGCTCCCGGCCCTGTGTCTCTAGCCAATCGCAAATTACAAACTGCCAAAGAGACATTAAATCGGCAGGTCGTTCTGCGTCCCTCTGCAAATGATGATTTTGTGACACAGCTGATTTTCACATAGGTTGACTTGATTCGCAAAATCAGAGTTTGTTTTCAAAAAGTTGGCGTGCGCTGTATGGCACGTTTTGATAACTGGCATTTAGTAAATTTGACCCTTTGTCCCAAACTGACATCTGGGCCCTGGATTCATGAAAACTGAAGGCCTCTTGGCCTCTCTACCCCCCACAAAGAAGTGCCCGCGTAAACTTCATATTAATATGTTTCTAATTTCAGCAGATTTCTATCTCCACACCCTCATAAAACTCATCCATCTTCCTACTCGAGGCTTCTATTAGGATTCCTCATATTTCTTGAGTTTTTCAATGTTTTTAAACTTCCTGTCCATAGTTTTAACCGTCTCCTCAATCTTTGAGGTAATTTGCCCTCCTGAATGGGCGTGGTCCATGCTTTGGTGCTTGATGATGTCCCAGTGATGGCTAGGAGGGCCAGTTTAACTAGTTAAGATAGTTCAGCGCCGTATTTCCTGTCTTGTCCAAGGTCTGCTTTGTGAGGAGGTTGCCTCTGTGCAGTGGGGCGCCTCCTCCCCTGTCTGTGGCATATGTATGTGGGTTCTGGCAGAGGAGCTGGAAGTTGCCATCCACCCCGCGCCACCCGGTAGTGTGGGGTTGACGGGGCAGGTATGACCGGTGTAGAGGCGCCCAATCGGCATGATAGCCACCTTTGGCGTGCTTCTGTCATCGGAGAGGGCACAGCGCCCCACCCAGGGGGCTTCCACGTAGACATTCCAATCAGGGCTTTAAGAGGGATGAAAAAACTGGGGTTTCTCTCAAAGGAACGTGACCAATGTAATTAAGGGTGTGGCTTGAAAACACGCAAACTAAAAATCTGTGCTTGGCATAGTGTGGCGCCCAACTTCTATTCTGATATTTCTGTCGCAAATGAACTTTGTAATCCCCCGGTTTTATTTCAAACCACTTTTAATGGGCGTGGTCTACAGTCCGTAATAGACTATACACTGATTTCCACTTTCTATCACCATAATGTCCTGTCTTTTAAAACACTGGACATCGTGTTGAGCGACCATTATCCGATCAGTACAATCTTTGACATTGAGATGAGTATTAGATCAGGTACTAACGTAGCCGAAAATTTGTATCGCCATGCCCTCTCATTGGCGAGACAAAACGGCTACGCCTTAAAATGGAACAAAGTTGACCCTATAAATTTTCTTCAAAACCTAATTAAGGAACAACATAACAATTTTAAGATTTGTTTGGAGGAAAATCCTGACCCGGGTATGATTGTTAACGCTTTTAACCAGATTACTTTGTACATTGGCGAAAAACTGACAGGAACATTTCGAACAGGGGCGAGAGAAAAAGCTGAGGGATGGTTTAACTCTGATTGTACAAAAGCACATTCTCGCTTAAAGCAGATCTTAAAGAACATACCGAAAGACCCGCTAGCAGTTAGAGTTGCGAGAGCAGCCTACAAAACTTGCTTGAAAAAACGGAAATATGAGTTGAAGGAGACTGCGTGGGATACTTTAACAAAAGCCAGTCTGTTGAGAGATAGTACTGCCTTCTGGAAAGCAGTAAACGCTCCCTTTTTCGTAGACAGAAAATCCGATAAGGTAGAGCTTGCTATTGACGGACCAACTTGGGTGGAACATTTTACTGAGCTTTATAAAGAAGATGTCCTGCCTACTATAGACTTTACCTCCCATAACTACCAGCTTTTTACTGAGTGCGCCCCTTCCGTTTCATTTCCCCTGAGAATTCTTTTCTCTGTCCCCGAAGTAGAATTAGCATTACTAGAAAGTTCGAGAAATAAAGCTCCCGGCCCCGATGGTGTACCTATAGATATATATAAAGACACAATTTCCTTATGGACCCCTTTGCTGACCAACGTATTAAACAGCTTTAATATCATTGGTTTTCCATCGACTTGGCAAGAAGCCATAGTTGTGCCTATTTTCAAAAAAGGAGATCGTAATGACCCCAAATGCTATAGGCCTATCTCCCTACTTGATTCTTTGATGAAAGTGGCAGGCAGAGTCATTTTAAACAGATTAAACTCCTGGGCTGAGGAAAATGATGTCCTTTCTAAGTTCCAATATGGTTTTAAGACAGGTTTAGGTACAATCGAACAAGGACTTAATTTAGCCCTAATCATCGGTAAATATATGACGGCTAAAAAAGGTAATCTTTTTATGACGTTCATCGACTTAAGTTCAGCCTTCGATTGTCTGAACCATGAGGTCTTATGGAATACTTTGACAGGCCTGGGTATTGACACACACATTCTTAACGTCATTAAAGAATTATATAGGGGGGCAGGGGCAAAGGTACGCTTTGGAAATAAAGGAGAGTGTTCTACTAAGTTCCCAATAAAGAAAGGGGTTCGACAGGGGTGCATTCTGGCACCATTCCTTTTTAATCTATATATCAATAGTGTGGCGGAAATCTTAATCAAACAAAAAGTAGATTATCCTCAAATTGATGGCACGGCGGTTCCCATTTTACTTTATGCGGATGACGCAGTTATCATGGCTAGAACCCAATTGGGCCTCCAAAAAGCTCTAACCTGTTTTACATCGTTTATGAGCTCCAGAGGCCTAAAAATAAATATAGAGAAAACGTTCTCCATGTGCTGCTCTTCGAAGAATAAACTTCCTTGTAATGTTTTTATTGAAAAGTCTAAGATAGGACTTACAAGTACTTTTTCATACTTAGGGGTTGTTTTTAATGAAAAAGGCACTTGGAAAGCAGCGATTAGGAGCAGGAACCTTGCTTTTGCTCGTGCACTAGGAGCAATAAAACAGTTTTCCAATAAGCTGGGGGGCAGGCCTGTCCGTATTCTAATGGATATTTATAATGCCAAATGTGTTTCAACTGCATTATACTGTTCCGGCATATGGGGTATCGCTGACTGTCAGGAGATTCAAGTAAAAGAAAATTATTTCCTGCGTTATTTGTTAGCGGTTCCCAACTCGTCCTCCACATTTATCTGCCACAAGGAATTAGATCTGGCTTATATTTCTGATCTAGTTAAAGTTAGCCCCTTATTGCTATGGCACAAGATATGGACTACAGAGGAAACTGTTTTTAATAGAACTATTTTGATTGACTGCCTCAAATTAGAAAGATGCATGGACATTCCTTGGATTGGCTATGTAAAAGAGTTTATGATTAATATGGGACATTCAACTTTTTTTGATAACCCTTGTTCCTTAACCTCGATCTCCCGGAAGGCTTTCAAAAAATGTTGTCTTGACTTCCTGGAAAGTAGACGATGGTGTGATGAAAAAAGTAAGATATCTGTATCCCAACATAATTTACTTTTACAGGCCCCTGGCCTACAGCTGTATCTGTCTCCCGATTACTCCAGCTACGACAGGATGTTGTTAACTCGTCTGAGAGTCGGGTCCTATTATAGGTTGATAACTTTTCCAGACAGAAACGATTGGTCTCCAAATTTAATTAATTGCCCATGTGATAATCTTGCAATGCAATCGCAAATACACTGTGTTCTTTTCTGTAAATTTTATTCATGTGGAAGAAGGAAATATTTGATTCCTCTACTGAAGACCTGAGGACTGAGGCAGTGTAGGCCTGCTTTTCTAAAACTGCTTTTACTACAAGATGAAATAACCATTAATGCCTTATCCACGTTTTTAAAATTTGCTATTCGGTGCAGATTGTCGATGAATTAATTCAGAGTCTGCCTTTATGTTGGATACCCCGACCATGATGTACTTGAGCTGTTAAAATTTCGATTTTTAATTCAGTCTTTTTTAACATGTATGTATTTCTGTGTTGCTTTTATGATTTTAAATTTGAAATCGAATAAAGCTATCTTGACTTGACTTGACTTGATATTTCTGTCATTGCACCCAGATATATGATACAACAAATAACATCATAGGTACAAGAAGTCAGGAGCATTGACTTTGTCAATGGTTGTTAGTTGCATAAGATAAATAAGCAGCAACTTATATAATATTGAAAAAGCTTCCACTTAAAGCCCTGGTGACACCACGAGAATGTTGCTGCTCCTGAGTTTCAAAAAAGAGAAGGGAAATCCATAGAGAAAATGACTCTCTTTAAACGATTTCCCTTTCCCTACGACGCTCATCTGGCATGACGTCATGCAGTAACTGCTCCACTAGTGAGAAGAGCAGTGTGAGCAGCGATGTGCCTGCTGTCACTGCAGTCCGGGAAAAAATGGACCTCCTGTGCCAGGCCACAAAACAGAGTCTGAGAGAGACCCGTTTCGAGGCCTTCTTTTAAAAAACTGCCTGTGCTCAGCAACGGTGAGACCCGGCCCACTTAAAGCTCTGGTTCTAATACAGAAAAGGCAGTACAAAGGTGCTGTCGTGCACCCCCTTATATAACAAGCCCCACCACGAAGAGATTACAGCGTTCAGTAATGGTTATTCAGAGAATATTTCTGTGTGAAGCAGCAGCATCTGTGTTCCACCCTGGGAGTGGGCTTATATTGCACATTGAAGTTATGCCAAACAACAGCGCACGTACAACTTTGGTACGCCGTGGAGGGATGTACAAATGCACTTGCATAAATCATGTCTTGAATACGCTGTAGAGCTTTAACTTCAAAAACAATAAGATAGCCCGGTAGGTTTGAGCGCATGCTGTTGACGTCTAGAGGTCCCGGATTCAAAAGCCTGATGATCAGGTTTTTCATTTGTGCTGTAACATGTATACTGTTTATTATAAGATATAATCATTATTTTGAACATACAGTCCTAGGTTTACGGTATCTGAAATGTGCCACCTGGCGTAACCTTGAGTCATCATTGGACCTCCTGTCGGGTCGTTTTGGGATACAATGTACTTGGGCAGGAGGTTCCACTCTTACCTCAAAGGTACCCCTGTGGTTGGTGGTTTGAGACAGATCATGGCACATCGTTTGTCCGGAAGGTTGTGCCATGGATTGACCCGGTAGTGGGTCCAACAGCGAGTTAAATGTTTTGCTATGTGCTATTTGAAAGCAAAACCAAAGGGGATGATGGACGGAGTGTTGAACATTGCAAGCACTCACCCCCAGTCAACTGATCTGGGTTTAATCCATCACTGTTCTTTAGCCCACTCTGCCACCCCAGTTCAGACATGGCCATATGCAAATCAGTCTGACCCTGTGCCTCATGGGAACAGTCCAGCCCGAACTGCCAAGCCATGTCTTCCCTGGACCGGAAACAAGCTTCCTAGGACCGGTTTCTGGCTAATCAGCTGTCATCAGCCAGGCTAGCTTGAATCCAGTGGCAAAGGGAGCAAGGGACCCACGTTTGGGCATACCCTACCAACTTAGGGCGAACAAAGCAAAACCAAAGGGGATGATGGACTGGGGGTGAGGGTTTGCAATGTTCAACACTCTGTCCATCATCTCCTTTGGTTTTGCTTTGTTCGCCCTAAGTTGGCAGGGTATGCCCAGACATGGGTCCCTTGCTCACTTCGCCACTAGATTCAAGATAGCCTGGCTGTTGAGGGTTATGAACCCAAAACCGGTCACAGGATGCTTGTTTCCGGTCCAGGGAAGACATGGCTTGGCAGTTCGGGCTGGACTGTTCCTATGAGGCACAGGGTCAGACTGATTTGCATATGGCCATGTCTGAACTAAGGTGGCGGAGTGAGCTAAAGAATGATGATGGATTAAACCCAGATCAGTTGACTGGGGGTGAGTGTTTGCAATGTTCAACACTCCGTCCATCAACCCCTTTGGTTTTGCTTTCTTCGGCCTATGTTGGCAGGGTATGCCCAGACGTGGGTCCCCTGCTCACTTTGCCCCATGGATTCAAGATAGCCTGGCTGATGAGGGTTATGAACCCGAAACCGGTCCCAGGATGCTTGTTTCCGGTCCAGGGAAGGCATGGCTTGGCAGTTCGGGCTGGACTGTTCCCATGAGGCACAGGGTCAGACTGATTTGCATAAGGCCATGTCTGAACTGGGGTGGCGGAGTGAGCTAAAGAATGATGATGGATTAAACCCAGATCAGTTGACTGTGGGTGAGGGTTTGCAATGTTCAACACTCTGTCCATCATCCCCTTTGGTTTTGCTATGTGCTATTTGAAAATCATGATATTTCACAATATCTCGACCCCTAGGAACTTATGTTTCATGTAATAATGCATCCGAAGTGAGGGAGAGTTTCTGTAGTTAGCTGACATTGTTTTCAGCGTCTTTTTCGTTTAAGTGTGTATAAGATGAAGCACGCACCATAAACCAGGTGTCCAGGTCTCAGGCATTAATATGGGTTGGCATCCATAACACGACTGCATTTCAGAAGCAATTCTAGTTAAAGGTAGGGCACATATGCCTTTATTTTCTTTTTTTTTCTCAAAGGTTTCAAGTCGGTGGTTTATGAAGTAGGATAGAAGTTCTTTGCCACTGAGAGATGAAAGTTGCACAATGAAACGGTTTCAAACTAAGGTAACTTAAAAAAAAGAGTTTGCAGTTCAAGCGTAACATATTGGAAGACTCGACCAGGAGAACTGGTTCGGGCTGGCTTCACTTTTGAATTGCCTGTTTATACTGTTCTGCAGACACAGCCTTTCTGTGGGGTCAGGCTCCTTGCAGCTGGGTAGCTTTCAGCCCCAAGTACCCACAACAGAGGCACAAAGAGTCAGTGGCAGCTGCCGGCAATTAAAGCCAGCAGGGTGGCAGGGGGGTGGGGGAGGGAGGGAGAGGAGAGGTGGGAGAAAAAAAAAAGTAAATGATAAAAACCACTTACCTGCAGCTCTGCTCTGCTGCCGTCCACCATCTTCCTCCTGCTCCGTGCATCCCGGAAGAAGATGGTCCCTCAGGGCACAGGCTCTAGCACAAGAGCAGCACCAGAATTGGTCTGAGCTGCCTCGTTTGCTGCTCAAATGGAGCCTGGGAGCCGCCTGTGCGGTTTCTCCAACTCGGCTGTACAATACAGCAGGGTTGGAGAAACATAAGTGCGAAGGTGTGTTTGGCCGGCAAAACAGACATCCGTACTTGTAAATCTACAGTGCTCCCGGCGTGCTTGCTACCTCTCACTTGGCAGATACTCGTGAGGATTCTTACGATTCATCGTGCCTTACTGCGGCTGGTATTCAATGTTTGTCTATCCCATCTTCTCATAGGACTCTTTCCTGTGGCCTGCTGAATGTTCGCTCTCTCGTTAAGCATTATGCTGAGATTGCTCTTCTAATAGAATCTTTACATCTGGACATATTATTCGTGACAGAAACTTGGGCTTCGGCAGACTGTGGGATGGAACTCGGTTGGGCTTGCCCACCGGGCTACCTCATAAGACACACTCCCCGAGCTTCTGGTAGGGGGGGTGGAGTAGGTTACATTTTCAGAGACTCAATCTCCCTTTCGGAACTGGTGGTAAAAGAGGTGTTAGGGTTCGAGCTCATGGGCTTCTCTATTACGGCCCAGGGCGGTACCTTGATAGCAGGCCTTTTATGCTACAGACCTCCCTCTTCGACCACAACAGCCCTTTAGTCATTGGTCGATCTGATCTATGACCTCTCAAACTCCCATGCTAAATTCTTAGTACTAGGTGATTTTAATCTCTGGCCCTCTGGCCCTCAAGATCTGGCCTATAGGGAACTTTGCCAAGCGTGTAGCAATATTCAACTTGCACAGCTGGTCTTGTCACCCACTCTTGTCAAGGGGCACACTTTAGACCTGGTATTTGCTGAGAAGGAATTGGTTGTAGTGAAAGAGGTCGTGGATCAGTGTTGGACCGATCATTCACTGATCAATATGTCTATTGTTTAGCCTGCTCCGCTAAAATCAAATCAAACGGCACTAAGTTTAGTCGACAATGGTCTCGCCTTTTTAGGGAGCCGATTCGACCCACTCTATAGCCTAGGACTTTTCTGGTGGAGCATAGTGTGGACAAGAGCTATGCTGTCCTTTGCCAGCAAATTTTGACATCTCTGGACGAGTTGGCCCTTTTGCGAAGGGTGAGGGACAGACCTAGAGGAGCCAATGCTTGGTTCACTGATGATCTTGGACAGCACAAGCTCCGTTGTAAACAGGCGGAGCGTACCTAGAGGAGAGGGTATAAGGAGCTGGATAGGGCAGCATATAAAGCGGCCCTGCAGGTATAGAAGACCCAGCTAAGAAGCGCTAAAGCAAAGTTCTTAGACGATACCTTGGTGAAGGCCTCTAATAAATCGCAGACTCTATTCAAGCTGGTTAACAACCTATCTAACCCGTCTTTTACAGTACCAGCCATTCCGGCTTCCCAGGAACTTTGTGATTCTTTGGCCCTCGCGTTCGAGGAGAAAATTAGGACCATTCTGAATGGACTTTCAGTACCCGGACAGTCTGTGCCGTCTTTATCCCTCCACTTGGAATCCCTCTGCCATTCGGTACCCGCATGGGATAACAACAAGGTAGACTCCTCTCAGATGTCTTGTTTTCCTATTCCCTCGCTAGAGGAATTCTGTGTCTTGGCCAATGGCGTATCCTCAGGTTCACCACTTGATCCAATGCCTCATAAGATCTGGAAGGCATTCCAAGATGAGTCGTTTCCTCCACTCTATTCCATCTGCTGCCAGTCATTGACTACAGCGCTAGTCCCAGACAGTTGGAAGTTGGCAATAGTAACTCCACTGCTAAAAAAGGCTTCTCTAGACCCTCTATGCTCGGCCAACTATAGACCCATCTCGCTTTTACCATTTGCAATAAAAATTCTCGAGAGGTGGGTCACGAGAGCCTTGTCCAACTTCCTGGAAACAAATTCCTGTCTGGATGCAGCCCAATTTGGCTTCAGACCGGCCCACGGCACTGAGACCGCACTGGTTACCGTGTTGGACGATCTACGAACGCGTGTCGACAGGGGTAAGTCAGCATTCTTAGTGCTGCTTGACATGTCGGCCGCGTTTGACACGGTGGACCATGAGGTTCTTCTGGGCCGTCTTCAAAGCGTGGGAGTAAACGGTCTGGCTCTAAGTTGGCTAACATCTTATCTCTGCAACAGACAGCAAGCTGTGGCGTTACCACCATTTCGATCAGCCACACGACAGGTGAACCATGGTGTCCCTCAAGGGTCGGCGGTCAGCCCGATCCTTTTTAACTTATATCTCCGACCCCTGGTAGACCTGATCAAGTCATTTGGCATATCAGTCATCAATTATGCCAATGACACTCAATTGATTTTTTCATTTGAGGGCACTGAGATAGTCTCGAGGGACACCTTTCACCGCTGTATGTCGGCTACAGCAGAGTGGTTGCGAGCTAACTCACTCCAATTTAATGGGTCGAAAACAGAAGTACTTCATTGCTCCCTAGACCGTCTCCCTCGCGTGCTACCGGATGACTTTTGGCCAACCTCTATTCTGGGCTCGTTGGAAGCCGCAGAATCGGCTCGTAATTTAGGAGTTTGGTTTGAACCCAATTTACAGCTGGATGCCTCTGTAAATAGGACTGCAGCGACCTGTATGGGCCTGCTTCGTGCCCTACGTAAGACCCTACCAATACTCCCCTGGGGAGCTAGAGCAGAGGTAGTGCGAAGTTCTATCCTCAGTAGGTTAGACTACTGCAACGCACTACTTCTGGGAGCTCCTAAGATCCTGATCCTAAAGTTGCAGAGGATCCAAAACATGGCTGCTAAATTGGCTCTATCTCGGCCACGTTCTGCTTCTTCATCTGCAGCACTAGCCGATCTGCACTGGCTACCGGTCCAGCAGAGGATTGCCTTCAAGGCTTCATGCCTTGTATTCAGAGCTCTGCATGGACTAGGACCAATACCACTCCAAAATCTTTTTTCTTGGTATCAAGTTGCCAGACCTCTGAGATCCTCCTCGGCGTTCCTGGTGAGGATTCCCAGGATTAATAGAGTGAGGATGGGCGGCCGCACTTTCAGTTTCACAGCCGCCACATTATGGAATACTTTACCTCTGGCATTGAGGAGTAGCCAAGATCTGCCCTTTTTAAAAAGGGATCTTAAGACCTACCTGTTCCCAAGAGCAATGTAATACACCTCACCTGATGGTTAGATACGGTCTCAGCGCCAGGATACCCTTTCGGGTGACAGTTGCGCTTAATAAGCATTAAATACATACATACATACAGTACTACTCTCTGCACTGGCCCGGACCCGCCCCTCTAGTAGGATGTAATGAACTCCGACAGAGATAAATAAAACAATAACAGAGTGTTATTATGATTTTATTTATCATCTGCTGGCAGTATTGGCAGTGGCGCGACGCTCCTCCGTCGTTACAGAGGAGCCGCCCGTGCAAAGAGGTGTGAGCTATCTGCACCCGATTATTAACAGTCGCATAGACAGTGATCAGGAAAGAGACAAAAGGGTGGTTTTAGCTAAAAGACCTGTCACACTCAGCAGAGACTGCAGCCCCCCTTATGCCCACCATCTACCAAGTTGCAGTGCTATAGGAAATCTAATCAGGAGCCTCTCCCAGGAAAAGAACCCAATCCAATTTCTATAGGAGACTTGTCTCCATTGTCCTCACTTCACTGTCCAGGTCTCCTCCCTCCTACATCACTCCTGAAACATTTCCACTGTCTGGAGAAACACATCACCTCCATCTTGTGCACAGAAATAGGCCAGGGGCTTTCAAATTGAACCCACAGGCCTCCATCACTCTTACGCACAATGCATATACTACAATGCACAACATACACTTGGGTGGGATTAGGTGACTAAACAGGCTATAAATCTGACTGTGCATTGGCGAGACACTTTCAGCCAGTGCCAGATTACTATATGTTTTGTAAGTGAGTGAAGAAACCTTTAACTACAGAATAGTGAGGGAAGATCTTTAAATGAGGCCTTTTCTTTTTTGGTGCCCCGTTTGCAGTGCAAAGACCCTTAACCAAGACTGGGATACTCCAGACTACTTTTGAAAGGGTTGCTCTAGGCCTGTCACACAATAATGTTTAAATGATGTGTACCATCGGAATCACATGTTTAAGCTGTCTGCCTCAGAAATGGAGTACTATGCATAATATTGATTCTTTCTACAGCTTACATCCTCTGATTGGTTGCTATCTCAGAAAGCTTTTCCCACACTTCACTTCTAATATCCTGCATGAACAATTGATCATGACTTCCTCCTTCTTGAGCCTTCTCCTTTCTTTCTTCAGAGCGACTCTCTCCTTTTGCATTCCATCCTCCAGCGTAGCCTACTCTCACAGAGACGTTTTAAGGCATGGGCAAAGTGGGCTACGGCCTAGGGCCCCAGCCATTTAAGGGGGCCCCCGATAGATCCAGTTCTGTTCTCCACAAAGTCCTGCCCTGATGACCGACCTTCATTGGTTATTAAACATAGATTGTTTTAAATACCACTTTATTTTAGTTTGTTTTTAAGAGGGGTGATGTGTGGGAGTCTTTTACAGACGTTATGCAGAGAAATGTTGTCTTTATGTTGTTCAACTGCAAAAAGAACAATTGGTGGACAGAATGCAGAACAGTCTTACATTCACCCCAGTACAGTGATCTGGGCCTAAATCCATCGTTTTTTGCTCCCCATGCCCTTCCAGTTTGAACCCAGCCATATGCAAATCAGTTTTGACCCTGCTCCCTATGGGAACAGTCGAGCCCTAACTGCCAGGCCAGGTCCTCCCTGGACTGGAAAAAGGCATCCTAGGATCGGTTTCAACACCATGCCACATCCATAAAACAAATTCCTTTAAGTTTGAAACAGGACCTCACATTTGAGAAATGGCAGTGGCTCACAGAGAATATTTGCAACAATATTGGTGCGCTGCTGCATTAAAATATTGAAAACATTCGTCACTATCACTGAATATTAGATGGTATCACATTTATAATTTGGTCTAGAGTGTCTGTGCAGTGTCACTGACCTAGCCAAAGGTAACGCGAAAAAGCTGAAATTGGATCATAAACTCAAAGCTGTTCCGAACGGGGACCCCCAAAATACGTTTAGCCCAGGGCCCCCAAAATCCTTAAGATGTCCCTGTCCTCTCAGTCTCACACTTGTCTGCCATAATACTTCTTATTGTAATTCTACAATCTTCTGATACCTCATATATATCACAACCTCTTTAAAACCCTATCCCTTTAACCTAACATTTACTAATCTTCTCCCGACCATCTCACCAACTATCCACCTGAAACCACGTAGCACCCACTAATGATCACATCTAACTGGTATTATATAATCTATCACAAAGTAATACATAAATGCATTTTTTCTGGAGAGCACATGACTAATCACAATAACCACTGGATGAACCCCTGACCTTGGATTCTGGAGTACTGTACGACTCGCTGTAAGTGATTCAATGCTTTGTGTGGGGTGGTAAGTGCTGTACAACTACAATTATAAAATGTGATACATAACCCTGTTATTTCTACAATGGATTTTGAAATGCTGTGCTTGTGGGTAATCCTCAAACTGTTATTGCACCACTATTTGTACTCCATTTTTAAAAATACTTATTTTAAATGAAATTATATGTAAAGGTAAGAAACAAACCAAAGCTAGGCCGTCCTCTCGGCACACTGCAAACTTCATCACATATAACAAAGGATCATGTATCTTTGAAAACTGGCAGACAGACCGGGACATGTCAAGTTCCACCTGTGACCAAATCAAAGAGATTCTGGTGTCCATTTCTCCCCAGTGGCTACCCAGGGACCAGAGTCTATTTACATAAAACTGGATATTGTCCCTTCGATTGTGTTCAAAGACGTTCTCAGACATTGCCTCTTAGTTCTTTCCACTGGCCATATATTTTGGAAATTCCTGGGGACAGTCTCGTGCCCAATAACCATTTCCCCTGCTCGCATGCACCAGTCTATGCTCTGTGCCCAATGGTCCACTCCAGGGATCGTCTTACTGCCCCACAACTGGACAATGGGCCTTTGGGCAACTATCAGTGCAATGTTACAAAATGGCAAGGCGTGCTTAGGAAGCGTTTCTTCCTTCACCATCCCCAAAATCACCAACTGTGGAGTGAGACCAGCCGACACCCCAATGATTCTTGATTCTAGATGCCTTATGGATCAGAACTATTAGATTTTTGGCCACTCCTATTGGTGTGGACTATCCTCCCTATTCTAAATGATATTGTTCTGGTGAAGTAAGCTCTTTGCAGTAGCTTCAGCTGTATGAGGCGAAAGCTCACTGTGATCACGACCTCTCTAGGGTACCTACATGCCACACCATAGTCCTCCTCCTCTATAGTTCCTAGCTCCATCTACGATTTATATCTAAGAGCCTCTCGAGGGCCCTGGCTATTATTTGTCAGTGAAAGGTATATTTGGGCTGTGGCATGTTTCTGTAATGGTGCCACCTGGAGGAGATTCATCCTCTATCAGGTCGAGGAGGTGCCTTATTTGGCCACATTATGTTGGAGCTGTAAACAACAAAAGTGCTGGGTGTATGCTAGCTCATTTTGTTGCTGAAGTTTCTCAAATGTTATCAAGCCTTTAGGGCCGCATATCTTCACTAATTTAGATATGCCCAGGAGGTCCCATTTGTGTGAAAGCCCCTCAACCCTCATGGATGAGTCCCACAGGGGTGTTTCTAGTGTATGTTTTCCATGCCATCCTAATACTCGATAGGCCTTCCTCCAAATATTGGTAACAGTAGCCATCAGAGTTGGCTTCTGGCCCACCACATAGCTCTTTAAGATATGCCTTAGATGCCATGGCCCTACTGTCTGCCTGGAGGGAGGGTGCCTGTAAGGTAGCAAATGCCTAGTCATTTACAGAAAGAGTTGGGAGGCCCAGCAATAAAGTTTTAGATTGGGTAAGGCTATGCCCCCTTCATCTGGAGACTTCATCAGCCCATTCAGTTCTAAAGTAGGGATGTCCCTGCCCCAAAGCAGGAATCTTGTCTCACCAGTGACCTTTTGGAAAAAGTAGTTTGAAATCGCATAGGGTGTGTTCTGCAAAAGATAAAGAGATTTTGGCAGTGAGATCATTTTATAAAGTGCAGCCCTTCCTAGTGTTGATGGTGGGAGTTTTCTCCAGTGGTCAACGTCTGCCTCATTGCCCACCAGGAGCCTTCTCAGGTCGTTGTGCATAAAAACTGTGCGGTCCTTCGTCATATAGACCCCAAGTACATAGACCTTTCTTCAGGGCACTGTAGCCGACCCTACGAGGCTGCTGGAGGCTGCTTGGGAGTGATCGGAAATGCCACAAATGTGTGCCTCTTCTCCAAATATGTTTAGCATTTCTGATAACCTGCGGTTGAGCAGCAAGACTTTTCATGACCTCATACAAATTCGACCACATCCATCCAACAATATCGGTGATAAATGAGTTTCCTATCGGTGCTCAGATCCAATTCAAACTGTGCAGCATGGCTTGCAAAGATATTCACCATAATTGCTCAAATTACATAACACGACTGCTCACAATCTTGGGTAGCCTATGTGGCCTAAGTGGCATCAGGAGCAGAAAGTTGTCAGGATCTGTTTATAGGGCTGATACCACTCCAGCGCTAATGTGCAATAAAGTGCCCAAAGTGCTACCCCTAGATCCAACCATTCTGCCTGGTGTCCGGACCTGTCCCCAGCCAATAAGAGAAGGTAAACTGCAAAGTGATTTGATTTATCTTTGGAAGGAACAGTAACTGAATAGTTTATTTCCCAACTAATAATTCTGTAGATGTTCATCTAACATGAAGTTTTGGTGCATTTGTGAAAATAAACTAAAGTAGTAGAAGGTAATTGAAATCTCCAAAACTCAAATGATTCAATGGGAAGGAGCAAATATAGGCGATCCAGAGGTGGGTATAACTAGTGAACACTAGATTCTCGTGTGTGTGTGTCCCCCTTTTGACAATAGCTAAGAGGGTTGCCATTGTCCTTTATCTCTACAACCAACAGCTTCCAGTGAAATCATCAACCCCCTTTCCCAAACCCTATTCACCCAGCTCACCTCAGAAGATCATCTGTTTCTTGATAGTCAGAGTTCCAAGATGTGAGAAGAGGCAGAGGGATTTCACATCGTTCATGCAGTATAAAACATCTGCGGAATTTCAGGTTAGTGATTACAACAATCTGTATTCGGATTAAGCAAGATCAGGATAGCTTCCTCTCTACTATTCGCAATAAGTGTTAGTGAACCTTTTTTCTGCTTTATTCCCAATACCATTCAGGTTGGTATCCCGGATACTGGGTAAAATGACCTGAAATTTGCCACAGAGCCCATTATTGAATCTGTCGTCTTCACTATAACTCTTCGTTCTATATCACGCACCCAAATACTGCTGGGTCCTACCACGCTATGTAAATATATTAAATACAGTACATAAACTATTGTTTTTCATGAACAAGGAAGCTAGAAATAGAGCTACAGAAGGGCCAGCCTAACAAATGCTTTAGACAGTCCACACATGTTGACTGCTGCAGCAAAGAATCAACTCGCAAAAACAGTTATTCTCACTGCCGCACATTATGCACTATACCACTCCTTATTAGAGTTCCTGGAGAAGACAAAATTGTTCTTGTTGAGTTTTATTTTGATATGTAAAAAAAACATAATTCTACAAATGAAGAGAAACATCTACTACTCCTTCGGCACACATACACACAAAACAATACAAAAATCTTCCAAGGTCAAACCCATTTTACTTTAATACTACAGCAAACAAACAATTTAGAAATGTAATACCAAACATTTCTAAACACATGCCAAAAACCCACAACATACACTATCCAGCAATTGTTCATTGATCATGGTGGAAATTATTTCCAGATAAGCAGGAAAACGTGACCTTATAGAAATGACATTGAAATGCTATATTCATGGTGGTTGGCCTATAAAAAATGCAGCCTAGGGCCTTACTGCTTATCTTCTTTTAGTGTCTTCAACACACTAGGGATTGCGGGTTCTGTTTCACTGATCTGGCCTCACCATTACCATCTGTGGTTATTTTATTTCTAAGGCTTCCCTAGAACATATAAAACACCTTGCTGACCGGGTGTGAATCTCCACTCGTGAGCAATCTCTGCATATTAGCACCAAAACCTTAGAAGACACGGAAACCCCAGGTAGGGAATACGCTTCTTGGATTCTGAAAGAATTAAACAAGACAATGGTCTTAAACGGATCCCTCCTGGAGTGAAAACAATGCTACCGCTCAGCTGTTTGATGTGTAGATGGTTCTTCTCATTGCTCAAACATGGAAAACAGAAGCTGCGGCAATAGGATACCATGTGATATGATACCAATTGCCCTAAGTCTGTGTCAGAGATGTGACAGCTGGGAGATTCAGTTCACTCTGAGCTTTCTTTGGATGCTCATGTGCCAGCAATGTCGAAAAATTGGTTTTTATCATATTTGCACTCTTAATTATATACTTTCTTTTTCACTCTCTCAGTAATCAATGCACTAATCCATTCTCGCATCGATTACTCCACTGCTATTTTTCTGGAAATCTCATCCAAAACATATTAAGAAGGTGACTTAATGGTGATCTTTGATACAAAAATAGGATCATATGTATGAAGGGCTCAGAACGTAATCAGGCACAGCGTTAAATGTGTCCTGTTGCACAGAGCCTCTCAGCTGGAAGCCTGGCCCCAAAACTCCCAGCCTATACACCGGACTTCAAACCGCATCCGCCTCAAAACGAAAGTTCAACTCAGCTAAATGGAGTAGTAAGAATTTCAGGGTTCTCAGTGCCAAGCTTAGGAACAAACTGCCGCAACACCTGAGAGGTCAAGATAACTCATTCTTGGTCAAGACATTTTAAAAACGTTCTGTTTTGAGCAGAGTCTGCAGACTGCCATTCCACTTGCTTGGGGGCCCAATATGTGCTCTGATTGGTTGGACATTTTGCTTTATAAATTACTACATAAATAGAGCACAGCAAAACATATACACCAATTTGAGACACAAAAATCAAGGATGATTTTAGAACATTGTATTTAAATGTTTTCTCTTACTTGGTCTGTGTGAGGTGACTTCCCTTTTCCTTCGAAATAAACAAGATATAATGGAGGACAAGTAGCTAAAGATGATCAGGGGTGGAGGCAGGACAGGTTTTTCAAGGTGTGCCATGATGTCGTGATAGCGCTGATACTTCCACAGTATATTCGAGATCATCTTCCCTTGCATGTAAACATTGCTGCCGCGGAAAAGAAAAACGTGTTAAAAGTTGATGTGCAACTCCAGCAATTGTTGTGAATATAAGCATACTATTGTATATACAAAATAGCGTGCTTTATTTTAACATTTCTTGATGGCAGGAATCAAATATCATAAGGGTTGAAAACAAACCTCTGTTTAGAATAAAACAAAAAAACGTACAACCATACATCTTGTTAAAAGGTGCATTGTAGATAGAAACAATATTATTGGCATTGGAAGTAAAAGGCACCGTCTACTTGTAAAGCGAAACTGTCCTTCCAGTGATCAAAAACAGGTTTAGTAACTGTAGCCTTTATTCAGTGGCGGTTGGTGGCAAATGACAAGGGCGGGTCTGGGGCATAAAAAATATAAACAACAAATATACATAATACACATAACATATACACATACACACTTATACATATACACAACAAATACACAATAATATACAAATGAACATAAATATGCATATAGAAAAAACCATCATCATCAAACTTTATTTTCGGTCGTACGACCATAAAAGTGCAGTGTGCAATAAAGCTCAAATAAAAATACATCGAATATAATAAAACATATAAAACATGATAAAATCAAGTGTAGGCTAGGGGAGAAAATTACAGACATCATGGAGGAAAGATCTCTCTGTAGTCCAAATCGAACGATAAAAACAAAAACCTCAAAATAGCCATAGAACACTAACAGGGTCCGCTATGTTGTCAATGTTCACCTATTACACTGCTACTACTAACCCTTTGCTACTTCCCAGTCAAAAAACGTAAAAAATATCATCATTAACATGTGACTATATTTCGATCTCTCAAGGAGTTGAACCACGGGACCGAGGTTATCTGGGGATGGTACAAAAGGCCAATCACGGGTGCTCGATATGGAGCTAACTCTTCGACGGACCACAAACGATGCCAAAAATTAGCATTTTATAGTCAAGCTTGTGAGCCTGTTTTCTCTGTGTAAAATCCAGGCACAAGGGGGGTCAGGGGAGTGCTTAGAGGTAGGTTTAAAAGAGATTTAAAAAAAACGTTTTCTACTACAGTAAAACAATTAGTATTCCCAATACCCCACAGATCCCCCCCATAGGGTGCCCCTCCCCAACAATTAGACATGGTAGATTTCTAGAGCAGGGGCCACTTTCCTAGACACCGTTTTTTCAGGATTTTTGAAGTTGTGTGCAGTCTGCTGAACTAGCATCAAGTTGACTTTATAAATATGGTGGCCCAATTTAAATTAGGAGTAAGACGAATACCCAGGTAATCAAAGGCCGATACTTGTTCCAAGATGTTGTCACCTGCAAACAAATGTCTTTTGGTCAATTTTACATTTCGTTTGGTAAAGACCATGTACTTGGTTTTGGCCTTGTTTACCTTCAGACTTCGCTTGTGGCAAAACCTTAAAAAATAATTCATCAATTATTGGAGACCTTGGGGAGTTTTTGAAATTAGTAGGGTGTTGTCGGCAAAGAGGAGCACTGGTACTCTTTGCTCTCCTATTTTGGAGGCGTTACACCCGTCTCTATCCCAAAAAAACGACCACCCCATTTATAAAGAGTGAGAAAGGGTAGGCACAAGCACACACTCCTGCCTCACACCTGGTTCAATTGGGAATTTCTCTGTTTGCTGATTATTTGCACCCCATCTCACTTGAGCTAAGTTTGAGGTGTGCAATCTAATTAGGATATCTAGGAGACTGTGAGGTATGCCTATCTATTTCAACAAAGAGTGGCTCAGGGAACCAAATCGAACGCAGACCGGAGATCAACAAAGGACACATATAATTTCCCACCATTGATGGTCACTTCCTTCCAGTACAAACAGAGGAAGTGAAAAACCTGGTCAAACATGCTAATATTGGCACAGAAGCCAGCTCGGAAGTTGCTTACAATACGAGACTCCAGAATCCAGTCCTGAATTCTCGCCAGACCCTGCTTGCAAAAGACTTTCTGGTAGGAGTCAATGAGACTTATGGGCCTATAGCTAGCTGGAACAGCTTTGTCACCCTTCTTGCAGATGGGTATTATTTCAGCGAACTTCCAAGATGGTGGAATACCCATGCCTGATACAATGGAGTTCGTTAGCATATTAATATACCAACCCCAGACGATTGGTTCCTCCCTGTACAAGTCATTTGGCATTCCTTCGGGCCGGGAGACCTGGAAGGGACACATGAATGGATTGCCGCTTGAGTTTCTTCCAGAGAGAAAACTAAAGCGTCTTCCACTCCCAATGGAACTGGCCCCCCCTTTCTATCGGGTCTTCTACCTCTATGTTACCCACTGCATATAGAGATTCGAAATGGGACACCCATTCTTCAGGCTGTATGGTAAGCTACAGTGTAGACCTTTCACCATCAAGACATCGGGCCGTCTTTTTCCAAAAGGTCTTAGCATCTCTAGCTGTTGGAGCCATATGTAACGAGGACCACAGGGAGTCTTCCCAGTCTTTCTAGGCTAACTCTATTGCCCGCCCATATCTTGCTCTGTAAGCCATTATCTCACGGCATGCATTAGATTTTACTGCCCGTACCAGGTCCCCCCTTAGTTTTCCTACATTCTTGGTTATACCATGCTACATGGGGTTTGGGTCTCTGCTGGTGTTTGCCTTTGTGAGAGTTGTGCTCATAACATGATTTGCCCAGCAGATCCCTAATCTCATTATACAGGAATTCATGACGTGTGCCCAGTTCCCTAAATGCTGCGTCTATTGGCTTTAGGGCCTGCTCTTCCACCACGTGCGGACCTTGTCTTTGACAATCTCCAGAGCCTTAGGTTTTTCCTCCACCCAGTTCCGTCTTTGTCTCGTCTGATTATTTGAGATAGATAGATCACCCAGGTCGGGCCTATTCTTGATGGCCGGTTCAGGGTCGCCCTGTATTCTTAGAGTAAGGATAAGCGCGTTGTGGTCACTATCTATTCTTTTGGCTACTAACATATCATAAACAGAAGGCCAGAGTTCATTGTACAGTAGTCAATTCTACTAGCATGGCTGGGTCGATCATAAGTAAGTTCCCCCTTTAAGTGCAATTTGGTTCTCTCATTTGTGGCTCTCGGGTCATGCTAAAGAGTAAGGGCCAACACCTGGCCTTCTTTCTTGGTCCATCTGACTAGAGGGAGCTCGAGCTGTGGGATCTGCCACTTACAATCCCACTCCTCGGTCAAATGAAGTGGGGCGAAGGAAAACAGTTTTAATGTACAATTAAAATCACCAGCTACCAAGGCTGGGATGTTATCGGGAAGAACTGACAAAGCAAGGTCTAGAATACAGATGGTGCTGGTTTCCTCAGAACACTGGTCAATATGGTTATAAAAAATTTAAATCCTAGTTGTCCAGCCACAATGGAAGGCCAGATCAATTATTAGAATGTCTTGGGAATCTACATGGACCTGCCTAACTCTGGAGCCCAATGCATTTTTGACCCCAATTACTAGGCCTCCTGAAGGCCTCCACCGCTCTTTCTTCATGGCATTTATGCCATAGGAAGAGAACCCATTCATGTGATTCATGTGGGGGTATATAGGCTCCAGGTTTCTCGGAATAAAACCACATGGTATTGGTCCACAAAGAAACACCGGTCTGGATCTATTAACAATTTGGTGATTCCGGCCACATTCCAAACCAGGAACTTCAAGGGTCTATATGGAGTTATGATGTAACTGCTGGCAGTAACAGAGACACTAGAACCATCCCCGGCCTCACTCACAGATGAATCAGCTGCCCCTTCCTGCCTTGATACCTCGTAGGATAGCTCATTGCTTTTCTCTAAATTTAAAACCAACCTTGGAGGAGAGCAGGCCTCTGACTGGTACGTGATCACTTTGTGCCTGACATTACCTGGGATAGTGTCTTGAATTGAGACTCCAAGTAGCTGGGGTAGTCATCTCTGCCTTCCAGCATTACCAACATTTCTGGGGAATTGCCTTTGCGAAACCCCCATAAGGGGAGTGTGGCTGTTTGTTCAGGGGAGTCTGTATCCGATTGCAATTGAGGAGTTAGCAATAGGGATTGTGCGAGGGTCAATTGACATAAGGCCATCGGGTCGGTGGATCTATAACTTTCTCTTGTGTCATCTTTACTACGTATACCCAGGAACGAGACAACAGCTCCCTTGGGTACGCTACTCCGTGGCTCTGAGCTAATCTCCACTTGGATGTTCTTATCACTATATACCTTTCCCTTTAGATTAACAACCTCTAGCCTCAGAGAGGCTACCTTGTCTTTCAGGGGCTCAATGATAGTTCTCGAAATCTGTAGTTCGTCAGCATAGGCTTTACAGCTATCTCCAATGCCAATGCACCCACCCCTTGGGGCCCCAAACTCCTCCACAGCAAGTACCTCAAACCTACTGTGGCATTCCACTTGAATAGCATGCACCTCAACTGGGCGGCCCTGCGGCTCACTCTGGGGCAAAGGGAGATCTAGTTCAGGCTCGGGGACAGGAGGCCCACAGCTAAGGTCTTTCACTTTATTTTTAGTAGAGTTCTTAAACATCTGGGGTATATGCTTAGCTGATTTCTTAGCCGGGGAGGGGGGGGGGGACTTGAGGGGGGAGGGGGGGAGACAGGAGAAAGGTCAAACAGAACCCCATGATAGGGAGCTGAGCTGGAAGAACTTCCATCTAAGGAAGGGGACTCTGACTCCCCTGTGAAAGCTATCTCATGACACTCAGTAATTAAACACTCAATACTGCCCATGGCTTCATTACAAACAGCACCCCTACCATTCTTTTTAGGGGAGGACATTCCCTGGGCCTTGTCATGACCCTTCCTCTTTCCCATGACTAAACAAGCCTATTGCAAACCTTCCAACAGCACTAATTAATAGAGTGAGATTCGGCACTAAACAGGGTAAAAAAAAAAGACAAGGAAAAGAAGGAAGTCTTATGTTATCAACAGGGCGATTGAGCAGCTGAAGTCAAGACACAGGGTTAATACAAAAACCGCATTTAAAGGTATAACCCTCTCCCACCCCGAGTCCAAACACACAATAAAGGGAAGACCCCTTTTTAGCTGTTGCAGTACCTGTTGTGCTTAATAGTCTCTGTGGAGGATGCCTTAGAGATGGAACACAGTTAATGAAAGGGAAACCAGTTGGTTTAGGGGCGCTCCAGGGCACCAAAAGTCGATGCGTCCTTCACCAGCTGGCTGATGCCAAGGGGTGTGGCTCCGCCCCACCTCTTCCTGATGCTGACCGGAGCAGACGAGCCTGCCCTTGGCCCGGGTGTGGCCCTGGCACGCCAATGCACATCCCGCACTGCAGGAGCCCCTCAGAAGCTTTATGTGCCTCCTGGCACGTGTGTGAAGTGCTGGCATCTGCAGCAAAAGCCGCAAGGCTGGCTTGAGGTTGCAGTCCCCCCTGGTTGAAGGCACGGGCGTCCTGCGCTGTAGAGCCCCTCAGCAGCTTTTTGCACCTCCTGGCGCACGTGTGAAGTGCTGGTGTCAGCAGCAAAACCCGCAGGGCAGGCTGGAGGTTGCAGTCCCCTCCTGGTTGAAGAACCGGGCGTCCCGCTCTGTGGGAGCCCCTCAGCAACTTCATGCGCCTCCTGGCACATGTGTGAAGTGCTGGCGTTGGCGGCAAAAGGCGCGGGGCAGGCTGGAGGTTGCAGTTCCCTCCTGGTTGAAGTAACAGGCGTCCCATATAGAAAAAACACTTACCTTACACTGCTGCTCAATGTTCTGCAGTATGTCCTCGTTGTTCTGCAGCATGTCCTGCAAGACAGCCAGGTTGGAAAAATAATTTGTGGTGTATTCATTGTTTTGCTGTGTGTGTGTGTTGCACAAATACTTTACAGAGTGCCCCTTTGGATAAGCCTGACTGTTCTGTGCCACGCTACCTGAGGGTGAGCACAGGCTATCTTTTAGTGTGTACCGGCTTACCCTGACTAGAGTGAAGATTCCTGCCTGGCCCGAGTGTATACCTCAGCCAACCAAGAACCCCATTTCTAACAGTTCCCAGATAAAAAAATTAATGTAATCAAAAGGAGAACAGTCACTTGAGCCAATATTGGTAGTCTCTCTGCCTTACCTAAAGAGGCATCCCCATGTGTTTTAAAAGGAGTCTCACCCACTAGGGTTCATAATGGCATGCTTCATCATCAAGTCCTCATCCACATTATTTCTATACCTGGGCGGGACAGCACCAAACACTGGAGCAGGATTGCCACTGAGCTGCAATAGAGTGGGTTGAATTGGCATTGATCTGAACTGTAAGATGTGCAATGAAGAGTGAGGAACTTTGCACATTTCTTCTGTAGACTAATATAAAGTGGTTTATGGCTCATAAACGATATTCTATATGTGCCAGAGTGAAAATGACCTAAATCAATGTGGGTATCTTGTTCTTGAATTCATAACGGACCGATTTTCAGTCAATGGATCCCCTTGAAGATCACATCAACATTTACAGCCCTTTTCTTCTATGAATGATCAAGAGGTGACAGAAAACTGTGAATATGAAGGGCGGGCACTAGAAAACCCTTGCTATGGGTTGCTTTAGTCTTTCCATCCATCAACACCTTAACCTGCATTGCCACAAATGTGTTTTTTATAACTAACCTAATCATATTTCCTTCATAGACTCTGGACTGTGGGAAACCTTTGTCTGCCATCTTGCACTGCTAGACATGCACTGGGCATGACATAAGGACCAGTGGCACCTTCTTGTGCTCTAAAACCAATATGATTAACGTGGTTAAGAGTGAGTTATGAAATCACTAGCGAAGCTGGCAGCACTGGTTGCAGTGCAAAAAGATGCGCGTCAGGTTGCAGCCATGAAGTGGATGGCACCACAAAGGAAAGAAATAGGTGCCATTCTCAGTCTCCTGTCAAGGCTCTTGCATGTCTGATATGAGGTGAATATCTAACTCTCAATGAAGGTCCTGAGGGAGGTGCTTTTCTCAAAGCAAACACAAGGAGATGATGGACGGAGTGCTGAAACTTTTCAAACACTCGCCCCCAGTCACAGATCTGCATTGAATCCATCATCATTCTTTAGCTCACTTTGCCACCCAAGTTCAGACATAGCTATATGCAAATCAGTCTTGATCCTGTGCCTCTTGGGAACAGTCCAGCCCAAACTGAAGATGTTGAGGAGGAAGGCATCATGCTGGTTGTAGGAAACTTGGCTACTGGTACTCAAGCAGCAACCACAATTCCTGTCAGGGTCAAGTCACAAGCAACCCTAAAACAACTGTGCTTAACCCTCTTGTAGCTTGGTACAAAGCAATCAGGCTTAACTTAGAGGCAATGTGTAAAGTATGCTATGCAGCACTTCAAACAGTAGTAGGGGAGAAGCAACTTCCCATACCAATTTAGAAAAAAAGTACATTTTAACAAATTATTTGTCACCAAAACAACAAAAATCGAATTAGTAGAACCAGAGATATGCAATTTTTATAGATAAAAATAGTGCTTAAAAGCAGAAAGTGACAACTAGGGTGATCTGGTCCTACGGTACTGGGACACAGTCACAAGTTCAGGCTGACCATGATGGAGCGGGGGCCAGATACAGGGACCAAGTTAGGCATGCTGAACAAAGTACCTTACATCCTGGTTGCAGAGTGTTGCGAGATCCCGCGTTGAGGATGCGTCATGCAGCAGGGGTTCAGAGAAGCTGTGCTTCAAGGTCCTGTGTCGGACATGCAGCGTGCGGCGGAGGTCTCGATGAAGATGTCTACAAAGCTTTCAATGCGAGGCCCTGTGTCGTCGAGGATGCGGTCAATGAAGGCTTGCAATGCAGAGTTCTGCGTTGGGGATGCATAGCACAGTTGCGGTTCCGAGGAGCTGCAATGCAAGGTTCTGCATCAGACATGCATTTTGCAGCAACGGTTCTGATGTGGAGCTGCAAGGAGATGCGTTGCGCTGCTTCGGATCTGTGAAAGAGACCACAGCTGAGCTCGCAGAGCACATTCAGGCCCACTTTTACTGGGGTGGCACCACTTTCAGGGCAAGACTGACAGCAGACAGAGTTCAGGTGCTGGATTTAAGGTGGTTGGAGCTTTTTCTGTCCCTGGGGCTCTGATGAGGAGGCTAGCCAACTAGCCCTTGGAGTAACTCTGCTGGTCCTGTATTCAAGATACAGGTCCAGTCCTTTTCACTCAGGCAGCAGGGTAAGCCCACAGGAACATTCCCCCTTTCAGCAGTGCAGCATAGCAGTCCTCCTGAACCTTCCACATGTCCAGAGGTGCCCTGAACAGTGGATCTGAGGGTTCTATTTTTTACCTGCTGCCTTCGTAGAAGTAGGAGAAGTCTCTAGAGATTCCCTTTAACGTGCTTGGAAGTTTCTGCCTCCCTGCTGCAAACACAATGGGATAGTTTGAAGTTCTTTGTGTGAAGGCAGGGTGCAGCCTAGAGACTTTTCAGTAGGGCTACTCAAATAGGTGGCACAATAAGTCACAAAGATCTGGGTTTAATCCATCGTTCCTTTGCTCACCACACCACCCAAGTTTGGATCAAGCTATATGCAAATCAGTCTTGACCCTGCTCCTCATGTGAACAGTTCAGCCCGAACTGACAAGCCCGGTCCTTTCTGGACAGGAAACAAGCAACCGGGGGCCGGTAATGGAATAGTAGCATTTAATTTACAGGCCCTGGGTATATGGACTACCACTTTCCAAGGGATTTATAAGTAAACTAAATATGCCAATCAGGGGTAGGACACTTTTACCATGTTTGTCACCAATAATATTTTTTAAACCGGAAATGTTTATGGTGAAAATAAGCTCAGTCATAGAAGGAGCTTTCAAACACTAAGTGGGTTCTGGTTCAGGATCCTATCCTTTCAGAAGCCCCCAGATAAAGCTAACTCTGTTCTGTGCAGTGTCTGCCTTGATGGCCTTTAATAATTCTTAAACAGATTGTTTTAAATACCGTTTTGCTCCAATTTATTTTTAATGTGATTGATGTGTGAGATTCTATTACAGACATTTTGCAGAGAAATGTTGTATTTATGTTTCATGCAGCAACCATGAACACAGTTTCTCTTAGATCAAAACAGGACCTCATATATGAGAAATTGGAGGGGGGTCTCTAGTTGCACTGCGCCATGCTACTGTATTGGAATATTGAAAACACACGTCACTATCCCTGAAAATTAGAGGCAAACACATTTAGAATCTGGATGAGCGTGGCTGTGCACTGTCGGTGACCTGGCCAAGAGGGCATGGAAGAGCTGAAATTGGATTATAAATTCAAAGCTTTTCCGAACAGTGGCCCCCAGATAAGTTTGGTCTAGGGCCCCACACATCCTTAAGATGTCCCTGATGGAGACCGGCCCTTTGAGGTGTTGAATAGGCCACAGAACATAAATTGCATTCACCTTTGGAATACCATGGAGGCCCAAGAAAGTCAAGATGGTTTTCTTTTAAATCGAAAGGCTCCGTTCAAAGTGGCGAAAGGTTTTAGATCTCTTGACTCCCATTACATAATATGATATGACTTTGGTATCATTAGCACATCAATGTTATATCTGTAAGACTGTCACTATAGACACATATTAAAACACTCGTGAAAGGATGTTTCATTTTTGTCTGACGGATACATTGGCCCAAATGCTTTAGTTCATGTGTCCATTTGTCTATTTGAAAAACAAGCTAATGACAATATGAGTCCACTTAGAGTTTTTCCAATGTTTATTAATTGCTGTCCTCAAATGTTTTTAAGTAAGACATTTCTTTAGCTTCATTGCAAAGAATCCTTCTAGCCCACATGGTTTCCCAAATTAATATACAATTATTTCAAATAAATTATGCCTTTGTAATTTTTTTTTTTACTTCAGCCATGTATTCCATAGTCTTGTGCAAAATGAATATTCTAATAATGGTGTTATGCTTTTGGGAGTAAACTTCACCCTTCATTAGGTGAATGTTTTTTGTGCACCTATAAAAAATGAACAAACAATACTCAAAGTTATGCGCTTTTAATACCGATTAAACATGTACAGTTCACATTTACCTTTTAATCTTAGGTCAAGAATTAGCCTGTCTTACGTGTGGTCAAAAGGTTCTCCAGAGTGTGATTGGCAGGGAGAAATTGACAAAATATCTGGTTAGTAATAAAGGGGTGTAGTTTGCTTTGGATTAAATGAAAACCTTCCTAATAGAATCTGCAACCAGCACTGTTTCACCACTTATCAACCCTCAATGCAATAGCGTAGCACAGAAGACAAACAACATTTTTTATGCGAGTGAGATTATTTTCTGGTAAATGAACCTGCTCAGACACTTGCAGAGGTGTACACAAAACGATAATTATTGTACTTATTTGTGGTCTGAACATGTCAGTGGTGCCATGTGAGAAAATAAGCTTTAAGTCGTGTGGCCTGCACAAATAATGGGTCCACCTTCACCCTTCCCTGGGAACCAAACACCCCATTGTAGCGCTTGCCTCTGTCAGGGTAGCTAAGCAGAGCAGTGCAAGGCCACCTCAAGGGGGATGGGTTGGGCTAGTTATCACCTTTCGTCTGCACTCAATAATATCACTCTATAAATAATTGTTCAGTCTGTTATTTCCTTAAGAAAAGTAAAAGTACATTTATCAGAAACACATACTACTTAATACTGTGCAGTAATTTACAAATATACAAGGCTGGTGGAAATACCTTTGGCAACATTATATTTGACCCCTAAAGGGTTATGACCCCAAAGTTAACAGTACACTCCTATCATGTACAATACAGCACATACCAATATATGGAGGTGTCAGTTTGCATTAGTTCAATATTATATGCCCGACCTTTACAGGCAGAGGTGCCCACTCTAACATTGACCACATACTTCTCTCTTGCAACACTGTCTATACCGATTTATGGATAACAGAGCAAGCAGTAAGCGATCATAACAGTATCTCAGTAACTTTACTGATGTGGGGAAATGTACATTCAGATCCCACCAGCTCTGTTGGAGATATTGTTGCAGAGAGACCAAATGGGGCAAGAATTAAGTGGGCTAAGGTTAATCCTGCTAAACTTCTGGGTGAAGTTATTATTAAATGTACATTAGAAATTGACTACTGCCTAAGTAATGAGACAGTACCCGCCATACTGCTTTCCAAATTTTACCAAATTAATACTGTTATCAAAGGCTTACTGACAGGTAGGAGTAGGCCATCAAAAAACAGGTCAGTTGGCTGGTTTGACAAAAATTGTATACAGGCTTTGTCGAGATTAAAAATTGCCCTGGATATCAAACCTAGGGATAATACTCTTATTAAAGCTGAACGCCATAACTATAAGACTTCTTTGAAAGTCCGTAAAAAAGAAATACAGGAGGAGCTATGGCATAAACTAAATTTAGCTGCTATTACAAATAATAATGGCTTATTCTGGGAGACAATCAATTGCCCTTTCCTTAAGAATGATACCATTCCCGAACTAACATCTCATGTAAATTGCAATGATTGGATCGATCATTTTACTAATATTTTTAATCCTGATAGGTTGGTTTTAGATTTGTTAGTTAATCACAACTCTGTATGGCTATCGTTACCTTTATCCATTAGCCTGGATGAGGTTTATTTGGGACTGATAAAAAGTAAAGGGGGGAAAGCCCCAGGCCCGGATGGTGTCCCCGTGGATTTATATAAACAGGAGATGGATCTTTGGGCACCTATTCTAACCCGTATTTTTAATGCCGCTATAGAAGGTAACCTTCCTTTGACCTGGGGACAATCTATTATTGTTCCCCTATTTAAGAAGGGATCCAGGTCCGAGGCACGGAACTATCGCCCTATCTCCCTCCTGGACTCATCAATCAAAATTTTGAGTAGAATACTCCTTAACAGATTAGAGATATGGGCAGAAGAAAATAATATTTTATCACCAGTTCAATATGGGTTCAGGAGGGGAATGGGTACAATGGAGCAGTGCCTGAACCTTGACCTCATCATAAACAAATATGTTACGGTCAAAAAAGGTAATCTGTTTTTATGTTTTGCTGATCTTAGCAGTGCCTTCGATCTGGTCGAACATTCTATTTTATGGCCAATACTACTGGAAATGGGTGCCCCAACAGAAATTGTACATTTTTTGGCCAGACTATATGAAAGGCTCTCCTGTAAAGTACGTTTTGGGCCTGATGGGGAATCTACCCCCTTATTTAGAGTGACTCGAGGCATCAGGCAGGGCTGTGTTTTGGCCCCTTTGCTTTTTTCTTTATTTGTTAATCAAATTGATTCAATCCTTAGGCAAGTTCCTGCTGATGCCCCCCCGAGTAGATGGCGACCCCATCCCAATATTATTATATGCGGATGACGCCGTCCTCTTGTCACGTACTCAAATTGGCCTCCAACGTTTAATTAGCTGCTTCTGCAGGTTTATTGACAAAAGGAAACTGTTAATTAATAAAGAAAAAACATATGTAATGACTTGTGGGAACAAGAAAGGTGCCAAAAGGACCTTCTTCCTGGACGAGAATAAAATCCAATCTGTGACTAGTTTTTGTTATCTTGGCGTCACATTCTCCGGTGATGGGAGATGGGATAATGAATGTGAAAATGTGCGCCTTAAAATGGAAAAGAATACTAACGGAGTGTTCAGATTTGCCTCCAAGCTTGGGAACAGTAGAATCAATGATATGATTTCAATTTATAAAGCCAGATGTATTCCTTCCGCTTTATATGGTGCTGGTGTGTGGGGACACCATACCCTTTGTGGTAATCATATCCAACTTGACGAGAACTCATTTTTGAGGCGTCTATTGTGTACCCCCGCATCAGCTTCCACAGAACTAATTCATAGAGAGGTGGGGCTAGATTATATTGAAGATCTTGCAGTCCTTCGCCCTCTGACTTTATGGCGTTCCATCTGGTCCAAAACTGAAACCATATTTACCCAAAGAGTAATCAGAGATTGCCTAAGGCTGGACCACTGTTTGCATATTTCTTGGCTAAGACACATTTATTACTGGTTCAAGCTCCTTTTTAATCTAGATCCTTTTTTAATACCTGAGGAAGCTGCCAGTATATCTAAATTAGATCTCAAGGTGTCTCTTTTACGTCATACAAGACAATCTAGAGACTCTGTTTGTCTTATGTTTTTTACCATGAATACAATTTAAGTGAAGGCTTCCAGCCATATTTGACTGAAGTTACATGAAGATCTCACCGTTTTGTTCTTACCCGCCTAAGGCTTGGAATAGTACACCACCTTGTGTCCTTTCCCATCACTAGGCAGCATAGTAATACTTTATGCCCCTGTGATGATTTATCCAAACAGAGTTGTTGTCATTTTATGCTTTTTTGTAAATTTTATGTGTTTTTAAGACGACATTTTTTAAAACCCATCTTTTTAAAATATAATGTCCGGTCTACAAGGAGCGCACTGCAGTTAATGTTTAATCTGGAAAGTGCAGATATTTGTTTTTATATAGCTACTTATATTTTGAAATGCATGAGTGCCAGGAAATCCATTGTCATGTAATTCATTTGGCTTCCAGTAAGTCGTATTGTCACTCTACCAAGCATCATAAGTGACTCTTTGCACATGACCAGAACTGCGAATTGCACTTTACCTTGCATATTTTGCACATTAACCGGCATGCTAGTTTTTAGGATATATAAATTTTAAGCCTATCAGAACTCTTTTATCTGTTCTATATTGCTCATCCTATCATGCACTGACTTTTCTACGGGGGTGGCAACATAATTAATTTTTCGGGGATAGTATAATAATTACTCTTGTTTTGTACCTAATTTTGTAACTGGTCTATATTCTGCCATCTTTCAGTTTTATTGTATGATTGTTGTATGTCATTTTATGTTTGCTATGTGGCTGTATATACTTGCCGAATAAAGCATTTTTGAATTGAACTGAACTGCATTAGTTCAATGCTGTCCCATTCTAAGATTCGAATCACGGTTTGTGGTCTTACTTCATTCCTTCACTCACTTCAATAACCATAATCCCACTGCACTTATTCAGAATAGTCAAGCATGGCAGCCATGTGCCCTCATTATCAGTAATAAAGCATGACATCCTTGCATTATTAGTACTAAAGCAAGACATCCCGTTCTGCACTTGTTATGAGTAATCAGGCATTGAAATAAGGTGCTCACATCATCATTAATAATATATTGAAGCCTCTTAGGAATATAAATTACTTACAACATTAACGATCCTTTCGGTAAAGCATTGTTGACATCATTGAATAATGCCAAACTGTCGTGGAGAACACCTTTCAATAAAGTATTTCAATCATTATGTCAACCATGGTTAAATAAAGCATTTTCTAACATGTACTGTGTGTTTGGGTCTGGTTTAAGCATCCTTAGGCCACAGAACCTGTAACCATAAACGTATCCCCTAGAGGGCGCTGCATACCCAGCTGTAGAACACATACCCAAACCTGGGGAATGTTTGAAAACAGAAGGAAATCCAGAGCTTTTCGTTCCTTTTTGGACCCTCCAACCATATGGTTTGCACTTGCAAGAAAGGTCTGGGGCTTCCTTTGGGGGGAGGAGCTGGGGGAGGGAGAGCTGCAGCACTTCGGCAGCCCCCCCCACTCTCTTGGGCATTTGTTGGTGGTCCCACAGTCTTAAAGCCACCATAACAGCAGAAATGGCTTTGTCCATTTCAAGCCCGGCAGATCATTATGGGGCTCTCCCTCGAGAGGATGCATGCTTTATTAGTGGCTCGAGACACTTCCTTCGTTGCACTGCTCAGCCTCACACAGCGTGTATCCTTTCTCCCTTATTTACTCCATGGTGGGTGGGAGCTCAGGGAACGCCTACCCCTGACTGCCTCCCCGACTCCCCAAGCGGCCCGCACTTCCACATGAGGCCACAGGAGCCGGCAGCTCTCCTTCCTTGTGGGCGAGGTGCTGCAAATCCTTCTCCTGACGATATCTCATTGTGTCGTTTTACATGCTTTTGAGCTCATTTTGCCCCTTGGGCAAGCACAGCTGGTTCCACTGGCTCCCTGCGCCAGCCTTCTGCCTTTTTCTCCTCTGCTGCTTCTCTCCTCCTTGCTGCAGAAGTCCAATTCTTCCCCAACAAGTACTTTGGAGGTGTAAGGGGACCAGCTGCCCTGGTCCTGGGGAGAGATCTACTGGTCCTGGGATCAACTGTAGTCAGAGTCCTTAGTCCAGATGGTCATCAAGGGGTCCCTCCTTCCAGTTACCATGGCTGCCGCCTCCAGTTACAGTATCCAGCAGAAAAACACAACCAAGAGAGAGCTCTTTCCTTTTCTTTGTGCAAGACCTTTTAAGTGGGGGCGCAGAGTTGTAGACGTTTGGTACCTCTGGCCTATCCTGGGGTGCCACATCACCTCTCCGCCCCTGCCCAACCCTACTGCACAGCATGCTGGGACCGTTAAAATTGGCGTCATTCTGGAGTCACTGGTCACATCCCCTCTAGGAGCCTCAGTTCCGCCCCTTGCTGAAATCACTGCCATGACCTTTCCCACCAAATCTTTAAACGGAAGCGCCCTCCTGTGTTGGTTCAAGAGGTCTGGGCTCTCTCCTTTGTTCAGTGGGCTGGGGCTGGCGCATCCCTGGAACAGTGCTACAGCAAATTGATGGTTGCAAATCCTTCATCCTCACCCCTTTCCTCATCAGGAGTGGAGTGAAGCACTGTTAATTGCTCCCTTTGTGTGATGAGGCCTTTGTTTCTGCTGCTGTAGAGAAATGTAATTAACTAGGCACAGCAGGATGACAAAAGGCTTGGGTTTCGATTCTGAGCTAAGCCAGAGAGATATGACAATCCAGGATGACCCATAAGTTGTACAGGCATAGCCTTGGACTTTCCAATTTGGGTCTGGCATTCAAGTTCCACTCCATTTCGATACGTCACTGGTTGATGTACGCCAAAGGGAAGCGAAATGGCACCCTAAGGCAGTCCTCCTAATAGGTGTATTATGAAGTGTCACTGCAGAAAAGACAGTAAACCACACTGACTATCCCTATGAGTGTACACTAACATTATAAGGCCTACCCCAGGTCATTATCCAATCCTAGAGTTCCCTCTGCACCAGGCTACATGTGCGCTGTTACTGGGTTGTGCATGACAGAAGTCTCACATGACTAGCCCTCCCACGTGTGTACACATTTTCACATGTAACTAGCCATGGGTCCCTAACCCTTGCTGCGTCACAGTGCCCATATCTTAAAAGGCGGACAGTGGCAATAAACGTGTGCAGTCCATATACTGTGTGTTTACCATGGGCGAGCCACCAGTTATGAGGCTCACCCACAGTAAAAGGTAAAAAACCAGGTGATCAAAAAGCAAGTCATTAGTGCAGATTTGACAGGCAGAACCCATTGTCTCACATGCCAACAATGCATTTCCAATGTATATCAATCCTGACGTTATGTCTATTGAGTTCTTCAGTGAAGTGTGGTGAAATAATAGGTGTTAACACTAATTTACAGAAATTATATTCTTTTGAAAATAATGTGGCTAATACGTCTCTTCATAGAGTACCACACAATAACTTCTCAGTATCCAGGGTAAAATAAGACAGGGACACAGCTTCATAATTATTTTTCCCAGGGGCTTTAAGTGGGATAAAAAAAAGTAGGGGGCTCTCAAAGGGGCGTGGTCTATGAGGTGTAACCAGGAAACAATTCTAAGAGGTGAGGTGTATACAATTGGACATATCACACAGTAATAGACATTCGCCTAAAACAAGCCAAACCTATTGGTTTTGCCAATGTTTGTCATCAGTATCAGTAACGAACAAGTAACTTACCTTCGGTAATGATATATCTGTAAGAGACATAGGTTAGTTATGGATTCCTCACCTTAGAATTACCCCCAGGCGTCAGACTGGATCCGGAGAAGTTTTTCCCTCAGCAGCACCTTTGCGTGTCGATAGGTGGCATCGGTCGACTCCACGTTAGTCCTTGGCGTCGTTGTTGCCGGAACGACATTGCGGTATCTACTTAGACGCCGCCCTCGCGGGCTGACGCCAGTTCTTTACACGACATTCCACACCAGAAGCGCAGAGCCATGCAATACACTGATCACTGGTGCACAAAACCTAGGGCACTGAAAGGGGAGTCCCTTACCCTAGAAATAAGTTTGCAGAACGGGGCAGATGGGTGGGGTGGTGAGGAATCCATAACTAACCTATGTCTCTTACGGATATATCGTTACCAAAGGTTAGTAACTTGTACATCTGAAAGAGCCAGTTATGGATTCCTCACCTTAGAATAGATACCTCAGCAATACCAACCCCGGTGGTGGGTCTGCGAACCAAGTTCACACCAGAAAGTCCTGGAGTACTGAACGGCCGAAGAAGCCATCTCTTCAAACTTGGCTGTCCAGGCAGTATTGTTTGGTAAATGTGTGCAGTGATGCCCACGTAGCTGCCTGGCAGATGTCAAGAAGGGGAACTCCACATCACAAAGCAGTAGTGGCTGCCGTCGCCCTGGTGGAATGGCACGCAACCCAACTGGAGGTTCCTTTTTTGCTATGGAATAGCAGATTTTGACGCAAAGAAAGACCCATCGGGAGATTGTTCGTTTTTACACAGCCCGACCTTTCCTGGCGCCTACATAACCGACAAAGAGCTGGTCATCCACCCGGAACTTATTTGCGCGATCCAGATAGAAGGAAAGCACACGTTTTAGATCCAGACAGTGGAGCCTCTCTTCCTCTTTAGAAGGATGCGTAAAGAAGGTGGGCAAAGTGATGGTTTGTCCTATATGGAAAGAGGTAACCACTTTGGGAAGGAAAGAAGGGCTAGTGCGGAGGACAACCTTGTCTGGATGAACAGCAAGGAAAAGAGGTTTAGAAAAAAAGAGCCTGAAGCTCACTCACCCTGCGAGCAGAGGTGAGGACAACCAGAAAAGCAGTCTTGAGAGTCAAGAGTCTGAGAGGACAATTAAGTAATTGCTTGAAAGGAGCACACATAAGGTACGTTAGAACCAGATTCAAGTACAACTGGGGCATTACGAAGGGAATAGGAGGGAAGAGGTGAGTAATGTCCTTAAGAAATCTATTTACAATAGGGGACTTGAAAAGAGAAGGCTGATCAGGAAGCCGAAGAAAGGTCGAAATGGCCAAAAGATAGCCTTTGAGGGTGCCCAGAGCAGAGCCCTGCTGGGCAAAAGAAAGAATCAAGAGGAGAACGTCTGATAGAGGAGCAGAAAGGGAATCCACAGCCTTTGCTGTGCACCATGCCCCAAATTTGTTCCATCTACAGGCGTATACCGTTTAAGTGGAGGGACGCCTGGCTGCCAAGATTACATTACAGACTACGGGAGGAAGGTCGAAAGCTGTCAACTGTCGCTGCTCAATCTCCACGCAAGGAGGTGGAGGCTGGACAGGTTCGGGTGGAGGACCATCTCCTGCTGCTGCGACAGAAGATCCTCCCGAAGAGGCAGTCTGATCGGAGGATCGATGGCCATGTGCAATAGCTCAAGATACCAGACTATTCGTGCCCAATCCGGAGCCACAAGAATGACTTGGGCCCGGTCGTGTTTGTTCTTCTTCAGCACTCTGGGCAGGAGTGGTATAGGCGGAAAGGCATATAGAAGACTGCAACTCGTGCGGAGGACAACTTTGTCCGGATGAACAGCCTGGAAAGGAGATTTTGAAGAAAGGGCCTGTAGCTCACTCACCCTGCATTCAGAGGTGATGGCAGCCAGAAAGGCACTTTTAAGAGTTTAAAGTCTGAGGACAGTTATGTAGCGGCCCGAAGGGAGCACACATCAAATAAGTAAGTAAGAACCAAGTTCAAGTCCCACTGGAGCATCACAAAAGGAGTTGGAGGAAACAAATGCGTAATGCCCTTAAGGAAGCAATTTACAATAGGGGATCAGAAAAGAGAAGGCTGGTCAGGCAGCCGAAGGAAGGCTGAAATAGCTGAAATATAGCCTTTGAGAGTGCCCCTGCTGGGCCAAAGAAAGAATGAAGAGGAGAACCTCTGAAAGGGGGGTAGGAAGGGGAGCCACAGCTTTTACTGTGCACCATGCCCCAAATTTGTTCCATCTACAGGCGTATATCGTTTTAGTGGAGGGACGCCTGGTTGCCAGGATAACATTACAGACTTCCAGAGGAAGGTCAAAAGCTGTCAACTGTCGCCGCTCAATCTCCACGCAGGGAGGTGGAGGCTGGACAGGTTCGGGTGAAGGACCGTCCCCTGCTGCTGCGACAGAAGATCCTTCCGAAGAGGCAGTCTGATCGGAGGATCTATGCCCATGTGTAATAGCTCAGGTTACCAGACTCTTCACGCCCAATCCGAAGTCAATAGAATGACTTGGGCCTGGTCGTGTTTGATCTTCTTCAGCACTCTGGCCAGAAGTGGTATAGGCGGAAAGGCGTATAGAAGACCGCAACTCCCCCGCCACAAAAAGATTCGCCTAGCGAGTGCCGCCTTGGAAATTCCAACGCGCAGAACTGCTGACATTGCGCATTCTCTTCGGTGGCGAATAGCTCTAACCAAGGCTCTCCCCACTGCTGAAAGAGACCTTGCACCACCTCAGAGTGAAGACGCCATTCGTGATCCATCATGCGCCTGCGGCTGAGTTCGTCCGCCCTGGTGTTCAGAGAACCTGCCAGGTGTTGAACCACCAGAGATATGCCCTGATGTTCCAGCCATGTCCAAAGGCAGAGAGTCTCTTGATATAGGGTCCACAACACCACCACGCCCTGTTTGTTGCAATACCCCATGGCGGTGGTGTCGTTCGTGAACACCTGCACCACGCTTCCCCGGACAGAGGGAAGGAATGCTTTCAGTGCAAGACGAATCGCCCAAAGCTCTAAAAGTTTGATATGGAGCCCGGAATCCGCCAGAGACCAAAGGCCTCTGATCTCTGCCCCTCCCATGTGGCCGCCCCACCCCAGCAGTGATGCATTTGTCACCCCTGTGAACTCTGTTTGGAGAAGAGAGAGGGATCTGCCGTTGAACCTATCCAGGTTCGTTAGCCACCACTGCAACTAGTGTGCAGTGCCCTCCGAGATCTGGACGCAATCGGAAAGATTCCCCTTTTGCTGTGCCCACTGGAACTTCAGGTCCCACTGCAGAGCCCACATATGCCACCTGGCATAGTCCACCAGCAGGATGCAGGAGGCCATGAGGCCCAGTAGCCTCAGGGTCATTCTGACCGAAACCCGGGATAGAGGCTGAAAGATCGGAATCATAGCCCGAATATCCCGGACTTGCTACTCGGGAGGATAAGCCCGAATTTGCGCTGTCTCCAGAACCGCTCCGATGAAAAGGGGCTTCAGAGAGGGGATCAGGTGTGACTTCGGCACATTGATGGTTAACCCCAGCAAATGCAGAAGGTTGACCGTAGTCTGGAGGTGGGTGACGACAGCCTGGGGCGAGCCAGCCTTTAACAGCCACTCATCGAGATAGGGGGAGACTGGAACCCCTGATCTGCTCAGATGAGCTGCGACCACCATCCATCACTTTCATAAACACCCGAGGGGCGCTGGTAAGGCCAAAGGGGAGAACGGTAAACTGAAAGTGCATGTGGCCTACCATGAGCCGCAGGTAACGCCGGTGGACCGGCAGGAAGGGGATGTGAAATAAAGCACCCTGCAAGTCCATCGCTACCATCCAGTCTCCAGGGTCGAGAGCAGACAGGACCTGAGCCAGTGTCAACATCTTGAACTTCTCCTTCGGGAGGAAGCGGTTGATGATCCTGAGATCCAATATAGGAAGCACGTTCTTATCCTTCTTGGACACCAGAAAGTAGCAGGAATAACAACCACGACCTACTTCTGGGGCAGGAACGCACTAGATGCCTCCCTTGGCTAAGAGAGCCGTGACTTCCTGCTGGAGAAGGGCCAGGTGATCCTCCGACATGTGACGGAATTGAGGTGGCATGGATGGAGGGGTAGTCTCGAAGTGGAGGGAGTAGCTCCTTCGGACTATCTGTAAAACCCACCTGTCCAACATGATGTAGAGCCAGTGGAGGAGGTGATGGCTAATCCTGTCGCCCACTGGCAATTGATGGACCTGAAAGGTCAGACTAGGAGGGTTTGGAGGCTGTTGCAGAGGGGGCACTGGTGGAATGGCCGGCCTGCTGGCCCCCCGACCCACGGCTGTGGGATCCACGTCCCCGGCCGCGCAAAGGCTAGACAGCTTGAGCAGGCCTGTGGCTCTGGGTGGAACGTGGCGGGGCACCCCTTCCGTAGCCACAAAGTGGCGAAAAACAGACTGCGCTGGGCGGGAGGTGGGAGCAAGGCCTAAGGATCTGGCCCTTGAATCCTTAAAGTGCTCGAGCGTGTTGTCTGCCTGGTTGCCAAACAGGCGACAGCCATCAAAGGGCATATCCAAAAGTGGTGCTTGGACATCCACCGAAAAGCCAGTGGACCTCAACCAGGCGTAGCGTCTCAATGCTACTGACGTGGAAATCGTCCTCCCCAGTGAGTCAGCGGTGTCCAGCCCACACCGGATGGTTTGCTGCATCTCTCCGTTTGGCAACAACACGGGAGAACACGGCCCGGGCCTCCTCCAGGCACTGTGGCAGCACCTGCGCAACCATGTCCCACACCGAGTGGGGGTAATAGCCCAATAGAAATACGGTGTTCACCAACCGCAGTCCCAAGCTGGAGGAAGAAAATGTCTTCCCAAGGTGGTCCAGCTTCTTGGATTCCCTATCAGGTGGTATGTTAGGGAATGTGCGCTTGGATGTTGAGCCTTGGACTACCAAGCCCTCAGAGGTAGGATGGGAAGAGAGGAAAATGGGGTTGCCCGGGGCCGGGAGGAGGCGTCGGGCAATCATCCTGTCCACAGGAGCCCCTGTGTTGGGCTTGGACCAAGTGCCCAAAAGGATGGCTGTAAGGGCCTCATTGAACGGCAGCAAGGGCTCCATGGAGGCCGCTGCCAGTTAAAGCATCTGTCAGGAGGTTAGTCCTGACAGCCACCATAGGAAGCTCGAGGTTTAGGGCCTCGTCTGCCCTATGCAACACCACTGCCTACGATGCACCCTCCTCCGTAGCCACGGTAGGGGGAGATAGCATGCCAAGGTCTGGGGAGGAATACAGACCACTGGCCTCACCCAACTCCTCTCTCCAGTCCGGTTCCTCCAACTGTTCTGCAAGAGGGTCCACAGACCCCTCCCAGTCCTCCTCACCCTCTCCTGTGAGCCTCTCAGGGCGGTAAGAAACATCAGGGGAGAACAGGTTCACAAAAGTATCGGTCGGTCCTTTTTAAAGCTCGAACAAGCAAAAAATTCCGCGAAGCTGTGGATGGCGGAATTTTTGGCAATTCCGTTCTCCGCGGAACGCAAAATTACCCAAATTCCGCGAGGGGAACGGAATTGACCGCCCAGGCCTAACTACAACCCTTAATGCTGCGATTTACAAAAACCACATCCGATATAAAAAAAAATTCAAAATGTATTTAAGCATCATAAAAATTAATCCAACAGGTTTTTTGTTTCTAGCCATAATTTAAAACGATACACAGTACGTTTCCTCCTCTGTGGCAGGACCACGGAAGAGACCAGGTCAGTGACAGGTGAGGAGTCCAGACCACTTGAAACCTGCAATTCTACATACCGATTTTGCTCATGGTATTATGGAAAGAATACCTCCCACTCATGGTAATCCCTAATGTCTGAATCGGATCCAAAGAGCCGATGTGGAGTATGAGCTCTGCTATGTGGAAAAAACAAGGTATCAGAGTCTGAAGGATTGGCTATAGGTAGGTTTTCCTGTTTACAGTTTCTAATTTTTGCAAATTCTGGTGGGATTTTTTCAGTGCTTTCCAGTGATTTTAATACCTTAAAAACACAGTGTTATCAGTGGTTACACATTTGCGCACCATTAAGAACAAATAAACACTGTTTTTCCGGTGTTAATGGAACATTTTGCTTTTATTATTGCTTGCTTTCTGCACTGATAGTGCATGTGTATACATAGTGTGCATACAGGGTATATGAGGGCCAAATACATTTTTACAAATCAAACTTATTGTAGTACACCATGCAATAATTCTTTAGGGAGTCTTTGGTCATGCACACTCGTTCTTTCCTTCTCATGTAAACGTTTATCTCTGAAAAGGCCCTCAACATTGGTACTTGAGACGGGCAACGTCAAAACAGCCAGTTCACAAGTTGCTAACTCTGGCCACTGACATAGCTTTCCATTCCAATACTGGTGTACCTGAAGAATATGATTCTCTGGAACAGGTTCTGCAACATATGCGTTGAACTGGGTGCATATGTCCACACTTATTGAAGGGGTCAAAAATAAAGCAGTACTTTTCATATGCAATTGTTGGTGAAGGGACATTTCTATTCATCATTGCAAGCCATTTCTCATGCACTGTAAAATAAAACTTCCTGAATTGCTCCTGAACCTTTCTTTCCATACCAAGTGGCAAGAATTCTAACATGGAACATGTTGCAGTGCAAAAGTCACTAAAAGTGTTGCCTAACCTACTCTAAAAGAGATGTTTCACATCTGCACCAATTACACTGAGCACTTGGTAGACAAGGGTGTTTTCGGGCTCTTGTTTTCTGATTATATCAACTACAACAGTCATGTTTTCCTGTAAACATCTAAGAATGCAGTAGAGTGTACTTTTTTCACATCACTGTGAATATGCGCCCAAAGATCTTCACATTTCTTGCCTTTGGCATCATCACCAAGCAAAACATCTGTAAAAAGTTGCCACGTGGATTATATAGCATTCACTGCCTCTAGGGCTGAGAACCACCGGCTAAATGACACAGTTGGGATGACTCTTTATTTGATGCCACACAAAGCACAAAATGAGAAATATTTGCATTTTGGTTCCCACGCATAACGAAACAGTGCACCAGAATGGACTCCAAATTCAATAGCATTCTTCATTAACTCTGAAGTTTGTAAATATGTTTTCAGCATACCATCTAGCAAGTATCACTCCAATCTTTGTTGAACTTGGTATGAACTTTTTGCAGCGCATTCCAAGTGACACTTTTAAATGTTTTCCAAACGTCTGGTGCCATGTTTTCACCACTATCCCAGATGCTTGGTGACAGCACTCTTCTCACTTATACCTGTCAGTACACCTTGCATTGAATGTTTAAAGCCTGGGGTGTTTGGCAATTCACCTACTATCAATATTGACTCACTAGAAAAGGGGGCTGATGTATCAAAGAGTTTCACCTATTCCCTGTCTGTGGGTAAATATGATGGCACATATTGGGAAAGTTTCTTCTGAAACCAGCCTTTTTACCTATCAGTGAAAGAATCAAACGTAGCCAAAATATCAAGTATGTGTTTTGATATTTCCTGATTCTCTACAGTTTATAAAATAATTAAATAAGACATAAAACATGATTTTGAACATGGTATCTTTAGACCACAGACCAAAAAATTGAATAAAGCAAAATGAAGAAGAAACAATATTTTAGTGATATCCCTAAACAACAAAACTCTAACAGAATAATGTTAGCCCAGTCTTTCTTGCTGCTGCCTTATATAATAAAGTTAAAATGTATTGGCCCCTCAAGGAAGAAATAAAAATTAATCTTTCACTAACCTTTTCCTTTCTTTGAATGGCATTTAGTTTGTGGTTGTGAAGGTGTTTTTTCAGTGTTTATACGTTTACACTGGCAAGGGATATTTTCCTTTCTGTGGGGTTTTATCACTTGTTATAGATTTAAACCTTAAACAGAACAGCCTAGCTATAGGCTATGCTCCAAAGGGATCGGAGCATGGCTTCAGTCGAGGTTGAGATGTATCTGGCTCAGAGTCAGAGACTACTATATGTAACAGTTCCTCTTCCGGCAACGTTGCTTCTATGTGAAAGGGACTGGTAAAGTCAATGGTGCATTTACTGAAGTCAGCACCAAAGTCTGTCTGGAAATAAGACCAAGAGGCATATTGATACCCTTGCACCCTCTCTATGAAATTTGAGATGTGCTCCTTTTTGGACTTATCTTGAGACTTCGACTGTGATGAGGACCTGCCGCAGGAACAATCAAAGGAGCAGGTACAGGATCTTCAATACACAACATACGGTGATCCTTGCATTTGCTTTCCCAAATAAGACACATTTTATTTTAACGCAGCCTATTAAAGAAACTAGTGCTGGTATGAAAGAAAAAAATGTTTGTGCGTGGGGAGGCTTGAGGGGTGGAGGGGAGAGGAAATGGTGCGCAATTAAAAAAAATATATAAATATATATTTTTTTACACTTACCTTATTGCGCTGGGTCCTGCGTCCTGCGTCCCTGCCCTCCTCGTGAGACAGGCACAGGAAGTACAGCTAGACTCCCCTGACCAATCACAACGCTGCACTGCAGCATTAATGATTGGTAAGCACCCAGGCTCCCCTGATAAATCACAACAGTGCAATGCAACGTTGTGATTGGTTTTGAGCTTCCTGGTTCGACGCTCAAACCAGGGGATGGAGACCAGGGCTTGTTCTTCACGCAGGCTGTAATGCAGCCTGCATGGAGAACGGGGAAAGTGCGCATGACTGGTTTCCACGGCCCAAGAGGGCTGACCAAACAGTCATTGCACACTTAGGAGAGGGGAAACCACTCCTGCCCTGTTCCTAGAGCAGAGCAACCCTGCTCACCTGTTCGCCCGCAAAGAGGCAGGAAACATAAAATGATAATAACTCATTATAATTTTATGTTTCTTCTTCCTCGCACTGCTTTAAAGCAGTGTGGCAACGCTCCTCCGCCATAGCAGAGGAGCCTCCCCTACCCAGGACCATTGCCAACTCCCAGCAGGTGCCCCATCACCCCTCATTCCCCCCCCCCCCCGCTCTCCCCCGAGGCCATGCAACGCAAATCTCAATTACAAATCAGTTACCACTCTAACTTTACAATAGATTGCAACCGCAAATGAGGTCACAAACCATTGATAAATAAATTTGTGACTTAAAAAGAAAAGGGGAATGTATTTTCTTACTTCACATCCTCTAGTCTGCAATTCAGAAAGGGTTGCAAATCCATCATAAAGGGGGGTTTGAGCATTGTGAATAGCTGATTTACAGGCTTTGCGACTGACCAGTAATGGCTCACATTAGAGAATATTATATAATTTGTCTTTAGGAAGTAACACTATGGTATTCATTGAAGCACTTACTTGAAAAATGCAATCAGGAGATTAACCATAATGATATATTGTGCGAAGCAGTAGACAGCCTGAAGAATTGGTGTTAGCCATGTCCCGGGACCGCAGAGCTCAGGCACTACTGTATTGTTGGCACATACTTTAGAACACAAGAGAGAAAAATCAGGTTTTAGAAATCACTATATTTTCTATGTAATAAGAAACTTAAGCCAGACATTTGATTTAAATGTAAATACATTTATTTGTCAAAACTGTAAATACATGCTGTAATGTTTGTGACCCAAAATGCATAACTCGCTAGAAAATTGTCAGGTTGTTCCTGTCATTTGGAAGCTCTCTACACTGAGTACTTTTAGAACTGCTTGCATTTATTAGAACAATACTTCATAGAGCCGCTAGCCATAGCTGCGCTACTTCTTGGGCCGTTCTTGGTCTATATGACAGATTCCGAGCTATCTCTGGCTGTACAACAAACTAGTTTGCATCCTATACTCATGCTATAAATAAAGAAATATTTACTCATAAGTCCCTAGTATACTGTACCTTTTGTATCCAGGGCCTGTAAATTAAATGCAACCAGTAGACCACAGCACTTATTGGGCCACCCACTAAAGTATCACTTTAAAACACGTCTCAGGCCTCACCCTGCAGCCTGTAGTGGAGTTTTCAACTGCCAATTCGACCTAGGAAAATAAACCTTTTGCCAGACCTAAACCTTCCTTTTAAATAAATAGAAGTCACCCCCCAAGAAAGGCCCTAAACAGCCGATAGGGTAGGGTTCATTACATTTAAAAAGTTGAACATTTTTTTAAGTTTTACATGTCCTGGTAGTGAAACCCCCCTAAATTAATCTTTCACTACTGTAAGTCCTACCTCTCCCACAGCATAACATTTGGTTACCTTATTACATCTACTAACTGCTAACTTGTAATGGGGAGCAGGTAGAAATATCATGTTTGGACTCAGATGAATTGTGATTTAAAATCCTCTTAAATAGAAATGTCACGATTTTAGATTACAATTTTGAAAATGACACTCTTAAAAAGTTGTAATTTTCCTGCCAAAAAGCTTCTAAGGCCTTCTAGTAGTTTTCAGCTGCTTTAGCCTGTTAATGGCTCCCCATTAAGAACAGTGTTGGGCCCAGACAGAGAACAATAGGGGACTAGTTGTGGGCAGCCATCCTGCCAGGATGGCTGGGGGTGTAGCTGTTCCATGCCCCACTTACAATTCCAAGTTCTTGCCTCAAAGCACACAAAGGAATCTGACACTAGTCTTTTGTCACCCAAAACTTCTTGATGCCTTGGCAGTGGGAACGGTAGAACTTTGCAGAACCAGATGTGAGGATAGCCTAGAAAATCCCCCACTTCAAAGGGGGCAGCAGGTATAAATATCGGACCTCCTGAGCCACTCTTCAAAACACTCCTAGACCTTTGGGCATTATAAAGGAAGAACTGCATTGTTCCTCAGAGGACTGCTTTGCTGTTTGAGGCTTGCCTTGTTTTCCAGAGGACAGCCTGCTGCTTGAGGACTGCCCTGGTGCTTGAAGTGTGTCTTGCTATCTTCGAAGGAAGACTTGACCTGCTCAATTCATGTCAAGCAACCTGAGTGACTCCATGGGTCAGTTTACTGACCTCCTTTTCTGAGCTTCAGGGACACAACAAGTTCCAGAGGTCTCCCTGCAACTGTCAAGCTAACCTGCCTGGATCTGCAACTGGACCTGTCGGAGTCCTGCTGGCCTCTGCTAGAGTGAATCCCTGGTCCCTAAGAGGTGTCTCCTCAGGCCCTGGACTGTTGGCTGGCATCAGAGTGCATCCCCTCTTCAAGAAAAGGAGAAATTTTGAAGTTGTGGGCTCTTCGTGAATGTGAATGGGCCTGTTTATGCTGGACTGGTAGAAGATAACTTTTTCAGCAGGACTAGCCTGGACCCTGGATCCAGCTCACACCCCATGGTAGTCAGCCAGAACTTGTGACCTCACCCTTGTCTAGCATGCCAGATGACTGCAAGTGACACTTTGTGCTATTAGGCGCTGTATCTACCTAAAACACTTTAATTGCATATCTTCGGTTCTACTGATTAAAGTATTGTTGTTTTGGTATCATTTTATGTATTAAAATATGTACTATTTTTCAAAAATTGGTTTGGGATTTTCCTTGTGTTGTGTTTTCACTTTATTGCTGTTTGTGTGCTGCATAAATACTTACCACAGTGCCGCTAAATTAAGCCGGACTGTTTTTGTGGCAAGCTACTGGGCGGGTTAAGCACAGGCTAATTTGGTGTCTTTTGTGATTGCCCAACAAGGTTTTTAGTTCTTGCCTGAGTGGGGTTATCAACCCATTCAACTAATATCCCAATTTCCTACATTTCATTTTTGAGACATTAATTTGAACACAGGTTCCCCCAGATTTCAGTCAATATCTTACAATTTTGAGACTTCATGGAATTCCTTCATGAATTGCACTTAATGTTAAACTATTTTTGTGAATTTGCCTGAATGCAGGGTAAAATAATTAACTTTTAAGTTAAAAATGAATATGTATTCAAAGTTTTCTCAGATATGACAAGAGAAACTGCTAGCATATGAAGGGAATTCAAGAACGTTGTCAGAGTTTCAAGTGGCTGGGGCACAATATATACCTATGCAACAAGTAAATGTGAAATTAATTTGTAGTGAAATGTAATCTTTTTACTGGTATCGCAGAGCCTCAGGTTTCTCTGAACGATATCCATAATTCTGGCACCTGATGATATCTAGAGTTAGGAATGATAATGGAGAGATGTGAGATTTTCAGGATTGGAGGGGAGGCAGTGGCACAAAGACATGGTGCCACATGGATCACTAAGAAATCCTGCTCTAGAGTCTAAGCGGGAGAGACTCGCAAGAGTAGGTTGGTTGAGAGATAATGAGATACAAGCATAAAGAGACACGGAGATGCATGATGTTATTGCTGTGTAATTTGTGACTGAATGGTGTAGGTGATTTAGAATTACCAGGTGTTGACAATATGAATTTTAAGATTGTGATTTATAATAATTTATATGCTGCTGAATGCTTATGTAGTTAAAGTGCTGCATGTTGATGGTGGAATTGTAGTGCTCTTTATGCTTGGATTGTTTTGAGCTGGTGGTCTCTAATCATTGTAATTTGAAAATATGCCCCTGAAATCATCCTTTATAATATTTTACACTGCTAAATACTTATGTGAACTGTGCTTTTCTTTTAGCACAGGTCACTTCAAGAATAATATTTGCGCTGCTGGTAAGGATGTTATGCACTTTTAAAAGGGTTAGATTAGGAAGATCTGACCGGCTTTACTTGGGCATTAGGATATTATATTTAATCCTTATAAGGATGACCAAGAGGATATATGTAGCAAGCAGATTATGATGATCACGAAGAGTGATAGAATCTTGTTCTTGTCCTATGACATAGGTAGTGTAAAAATATGTTTGTTTAATGGGAATGGTTTGCATAATAGATTTAAAAAATGTTCTATTGATGCTTGGATTCTTACTTGGTCGAGACGAAATTTAAATCATGCCTCTATAATTTTGGCAATTTTGAGTTACTCCTGTTATGCAAAAATGTTCCAAATAATGTCATTACACCACGGCGTGTAATTACGTGCTACTTGCTGTAAAGGTTTACAACAAGTGGTCAGAAATACCGCAAACAGCCAGAACACAAGTGGTTGTTGTTTGTGTCACTTGTGTTTTCGAGCTATATTTTTTACTGAAAATGTATCCTCATGTCAAAAATTTACGTGAGGATGCATTTTGCATTAAAATATAGCACTAATAATGTATTTACATTTCACCTAATCATGCATAATTTTACCGAAATTTTGAGTAATTATGCGAAAGCAAATTAAATTTCCACATAGTGACTGTGTTACCCAAATGGGTTCTAAATTCATATAGCAGTAGAATTGAGTGTTTCAGGTTTTGCGAAACCCAAGGCAGTTAGCAGATGGATTTTCAATTAACTATATTTAGAGGGTGGGATATGGGTGTCAGAACTGAAATGTGCAATAGTAGATTTCTTTCTCTGCAAATTAAGGAACAGTTAAGGACTCATTATGATGTAAGCGCAGTGGAAGTGGAACCACCCAACTAGTAGTTGGCGGTTCCACTACCCGTATTCTAATGTGACTGCCAGCACAGCAGTCGGCAATATACCTTCTTCAATTGCAGCTTGTGCTACAGCCTGAAGAAAGGCCGCAGCACAAGCTGCAATTGTAAAAGGCATATTTATAAACATCCATGCAAAGGAAAGTGGAGACAACGGATTCCCTAGGGAATTTTTCAAATCATTCGGGGAAGTTTTAAAAATGTATTTGTTAAGAAGTGCTAACTTATTTTGGCGGTGGAGAAACTCCTCCCTCTTTTAATATTGGTCAGTCCTTTTTTATTCTGAAAGACAAAAGTTGATTGTCTGATTAATTGACTAAATTCAGGATTAAAAAATTATAGCTAAACTAATAGCTGATAGAATTAATAGAGAAGCAGATAAATAGATTCATAAGAACCATAATTATGTAATTGTTGTCTACCAGTTATATGCAAATATAAATTATTCATATGAATCTCTGCATACTTCTTAATTGTAACCAAATCCCGGCTATGGAATTTCTATTAGATACTGGAAAGGCTGTTGACCTTGTGTGCTGGGTAGTTCTATTTTATATTTTTATTATTTGGGTTTCCTTACCAGTTGACAAGAGTTCTAAATAACCTTTTTAGAGGTGCTAAGACCAGATTCGTTTTGAATCCATCTGAAATGTTTTCTTTCAAGGTAAACCATGGAACAAGACAGGAGTGCTCCCTGTATCCTTTCTAATTCGTTTTTTTATTGAACTTCTTGACATTACAATTCAAAATGATAGAAGTAGAACTATTCTGATATAAAGAATGGGAAACATTTAATTATATGTGCGTGATATAATATTCTTGAAACAGATACGAGAATGCATGAAAAAGATTTTAATTTTTGCTCCATTCCAAGACCTGGGAGGAGATAAAATTCATAGTTTTAAAACTAATATTCTATTGCATAATTGCACTTCTGATATATTAGCTGTAGAGATGTGATGATAATGTGAAACATTGCTTAGGGATTTGAGTTACAACTAACTTGGGTGGCGTTTATGATTTTAATTACAGACCCTCACTCTCAAATGTAAAATCCTTACTATTTAGGTAGCATTTACTCCCATTGACAATTATGGGATGAGTAACTAACTAGAATGTCTGTTTCACTACTGTTTCATTTTTTCTTTTCTGCTTCTCCATGCATTTTATATTAATTTCTTTCAAAGAAATTGAGAGCATGCTTTCATCATTTAGTAGAGAAATAATAGTCTAGATTGTCACTTGGTACTTTATAAATATATTTACATCATAAGAAAGTATACCTCTTCCAAATATAAAAATGTCATTTTGCAACTTGTTCACATATATATCAAAATCTGCACTTCGTGCATGGGCACTGTGACTAATATTTGATGGTTATGAGTCTTAATAAAAGTGGAATTGAGGCTATTCTGAAGCTGACTAAGGTAGCTAACAAAGTACACTGTAAGGTGCTCCGTTGTTTTTTAAAAAAAAAGAATAATTTAAAATTTTTAAAGAACATTTCAATCCCGTATTTCATTGTGGCTACAGTTTTAGAAAATTTAAAATTAAGGACCAGGCTCTTAGGTAAATCATCAGCATCTAGATGAAAAATTGTATTTTCGAGTTGTCAGATTTTATAATTAATGAAAATTGGAAAGTCTGGTCAAATTAATAGCTATCCATAAAAAGAATTCAAATTCTGGTCTTTGTGGCTGTGTATATACTATTGTAATTATTTTACTCGTATTGACCCTCACAGTTTTGGGGACATGGGAAAACTATCTTTCAGATCAAATGTAAAATCCTTACAATTTAGGTGGAATTTACTCCCATTGACAATTATGGGCTGAGTAACTAACTAGAAAGTCTGTTTCACTACTGTTTTTTTTTCTGCTGCTCCGTGCATTTTATATTAATTTCTTTCAAAGAAATTGAGAGCATGCTTTTATCATTTATTAGAGAAATAAAAGTCTAGATTGTCACTTGGTACTTTATAAATATATTTGTACCATAAGAAAGTATACCACTTTGTGCATGGGCACTGTGACAAATATTTGCTGGTTTTGAGTCTTAATAAAAGTGGAATTGAGACTATTCTGAAGCTGAGTAAGGTACCTAACAAAGTATGCTTTAAGGTGCTCCGTTTTTTTTTGTTTTTAAAGAATAATTTTTAATTTTTTAAAGAACATTTCAATGCCATATTTCATTGTGGCTACAGGTTTAGAAAAATTAAAATTAAGGACCAGACTCTTAGGTAAATCATCAGCATCTAGATGAAAAATTAATTGTTTTTTCGAGTTGTCAGATTTTAATAATTAATGAAAATTGGAAAGTCTGGTCAAATTAATAGCTATCCATAAAAAGAATTCAAATTCTGGTCTTTGTGGTTGTGTATATACTATTGTAATTATTTTACTCGTAATGACCTTCAGAGTTTTGGGGACAAGGCAAAACTATCTTTCAGATCTAAAGTAAATAAAAGTTTTACAAAAAGATTAAATGTGTGGAATAAAATCAATGAAATTAATTTTTTTGTTTGCTCTTTATGTTCATCAGCTCTTTGTGAGCATGCTAATGACAGTGTGATTAAACACCTGGGAGTAGTTCATGAAGTTTCGGTATGCGAAACTCCGCAAACTGACAAAAAAACTCAGCTGAGCTCCGCAAGTGGCAGAGTGCAGTGCAAACTGCCGTTCGCACTGCTCTTCCTGCTGCTTGAGTAGACATTCTACCCGAGCGGCAGCTCACACTCGCCAACTTACTGTTAGCGAGCGCGAGCGGGGAAAAAACTCTGCTGCACTACGCAAAGCGGAGTTTTCTGTACTCTGTGAGCTCCGCGGAGCGCAGAGTGCAGAAAAGTCTGGAAACTCCACAAACGGAGCGGAGTTCACCACCCAGGCTTAGTCATGATAACTTTCCAGTCAAGCTATTTAACATTGTGACCGATAAGTACAATTTAGTGCACGCTTTGCCCAATTTCAATATTAGCGCTCCATTGATCGATTACTTTCACCAAACTTTGGTTTAATCTCCTGCTCTTGTGAAGAAGCACACATTTTCACACCACTTGCTGTTTAACATATACATACACTGCTACTGAGGATGAAAGCTGTTTTTATATGGATCTACTATCCTTATTCACTTTATGGAATTGATTCCAGTTGTTTAACCTTTCATTACTTACCATCAATTTCATATGCAAACATTTCTCCGAAGGTCATCCAGTATGGCTCAAAAAGGATGTCTCTAGCAAGGGACCATGCTGGTTTTTCATGAGGATAGAGGACTGCCTTCCTGGGTACTCCATATGCCAAAAGTATAATCGCCATTATCACAACAATGGGAAACATGTTTTTCACCTATGAGTAAAATGATGACGCCAATGAAGCCAAACTATTTTCATAGTTCTTGCACTTATTATCAATACATCACTGACTGATTTAAAGGTTAACATTACATGACTTGGTAGTTTTACAAAACTAACCAAAAGTGCCAAATATTTCATTAATTCATAGACCTACCCTAAACAAACTTTAAAATAGCATTTACAACCCAGTCATTACCATACATTATGTTTACTACACATCCATTACAATGCATATGCCTTTATCACCCATGCCTTTACAATCAAAATGTAAGTATTTTGCAGGTAGGAATATATCCATATTATATATATCTCTATATAAATTGTATGTGTGTATGTGTATATATATATATTCACTTAAAAAACCATAGGTTTCACACATGTTATAGTTATCTGGACATTTCACTCGTAAAAAACCAATGAAATTCCCCCGTTATAGTTAGTGCAGGCAACTATAACTCACGCGACCGCAATCCTCTGCTGATGACGTCAGATATTACATCACTGTATTTAGACACTTATTTACCCATGTCTTCTTCCATTAATCTTTAGCTATACATATATTACAAATATTTATTTTTCAGAAAGACACATGTCATCAGTGATGTAATATCTGACATCATCAGCAGAGGATTGCGGTCGCGTGAGTTATAGTTGCCTGCACTAACTATAACGGGGGAATTTCATTGGTTTTTTACGAGTGAAATGTCCAGCTAACTATAAAATGTGTGAAACCTATGGTTTTTTAAGTGAATTTGCAAGGTTTTTTGAAATGCTAATTCGTAACTATAACGTGTGTGAAACCTATGGTTTTTTCAGTGAATTTCAAAGGTTTTTTAAATGCTAATTTATGTATGTATTTTTTATTTTTTTTATGGGATTTTTAGGCCCTCCACAACATTGAATCTGCATACCTCAACCACAGCCTCTCCTTCTACACTTCCACCAGACGCCTCTGCTGCACCAACCTGGCCCTGCACACAATACCACTGATCCGCAATACTACGGCCAGAGGAGCATCCTTCTCCTACCTCGCTGCAAAAACCTGGAACTCTCTTCCTCTACATCTCAGGCAATCACTTCAATTCAGGAAGGACCTCAGAACCTGGCTCTTCGACAGAACTGCCTCTTCGACTTAACTGCAGTACGCCCTCGAGCATTGAGACCCTTTCAGGTGACTATCCGTGCTCTATAAGAACCCTGATTGATTGATCAGTGAGTGGGTGTGTGAGCAGCGCTTTGGTTCTATGGGTGTGTGTGAATCTATGAGTGGGTGTGCGAGTGCCTGGGTGGACTTATCACTGGGTGTGTAAAGGCCTGTTTGGGTCTGTGAGTGGGTGTGTGAGTAGCACTATGAGTGTGAGTGGGTGTCAGAGTGTGTGTGTGTGTGTGAATCTGTGGGTGGGTGTGCGTGTGTCTGTGGGTGGGTGTGTGTGTTCATGTGGGTCTGTGAGTGGGTGTGTATGTATGTGTGTGGTACTATGGGTCTGTGAGTGGATATGAGAGGGCCTGCAGGAAAGTGCCTCTTTTGGACATGGTTAGCCCTCACTTTTTACCTGGAAAATGATATAATTTCAAATTGAAGTGCAGGGGTTCCTGCCAACCAGGCCCCCTGTGTAAAAGGTCTTTTCCTAAACTGTACCTTTTGTTACCCAATTGGCAGCACTTCAGTACCCCTTGTAAGTCCCTAGTAAATGATACCCTGGTACCTAGGATATTGGCATTGAAGAGGGACCTCAACGGTGGCAATAGACCCCCCTAGCAGGCCTTATAGCCCTAAGCCTGTGAGGACATATCTGCATGAGTAGGTATGCCCCTGCAATATCCATGTCTATTCTTGGGTATTCATTCATTCATTCATTCATTTAATCTTTATTTCGACATTATTTCAGCCATAAAAGATTACAAATAAAAACAGGCATTTCAGCACATAGTAAAAAATTGTCAATTCATATTATACAATAAAATTCCATAAAAACAAGAATAAACAATCACCCCTGGCTACTATTCGCCATTATAAAACATCTCTTGGACCACATGGCTATCAGAAACTTCGATAGTGCAAAGACAATGTGCCCTGAAGTATAGGTCTTGAGAATTCTCAAGGCAACCGAGCATTTGTCAAAGCCCAGGTTCTTGCATAAAGGTACTAACCAAAACTTCCTAGCTTTACTATAAGCAGGACAAAAAAAGAGCATGTGGATTCATCCTCTTGAACGGCACCACAACCTGGGCAAGATTTATTCATGGAGGAGGGCCATTTACTTGTAAAGGCCCTTAATGGTAGTGTACCATACCTCCATTGAATATAGAGCTTCCTTGCTGCTGCTGGATAGATAACATTCAGGAAGTCCTCAAACACATAAGCAGTCTTATTATTTAAAAATAGTTTTGTCATAGTGCCAACTCGTGAATCATGCAGCCATATGTTTCGTTTGTAAGCCCTGAAAGACTTAGTGAGGGATTTACCTGAAACCTCCCTACACGCCTGTTCTGGTTCATACCACAGAGCAGGTAAACCCATTTTCTCCAGTTCCTGTTTCACAAATGCAAGCCAAGGAATTTTTGCTGCTTTACTATGGCTCAATACTTCCTTCAATTCAAGCCTGTAATTTAGGAGTTCAGGAGTTATCCAGAGCCTCCGCCAGAACCTGAGAGGTTTTAGGGCTAGCTCATCCTGAATGGGACTTAATCCTAAATCTAATCTTAATGGTAGGAGGGGTGTACTCTGGGGAAGCGCCAATAGCTGTCGCATAACATTCTCCTCATTTGGGATTTCGAGCCTAAAGGAGTGCCCCCAGAGTTCCCCCCCATAGAGAGCCACTGCCCTTACTTTAACTTTATAAATCTCAAGCGCAGGACTCACTGGCTTAAATGTTGATGCATTTGACATCTTAAGGATGTCCCCCGATAATTGAGACAATTTGAGTTGGAACTTGACCTGTTGGGGGCCCCACGAGAGATTTTCATTTAACGTGACCCCTAGGTATTGAAAGGTCTGTACCCTCTCCAGTCTAACCGAGCCCAGGATAGGTGTTAGGCGGGTGGATGCCGGGGGATTAAAGATCATAAATTTGTTTTTTTCCACGTTGATTTCTAGACCACGGAAGCGACAAAAATCCATAAACCCGTTCAATTCGCGTTGTATTCCCATAGGGGACTTGGAAAGCAGGAGGGTGTCATCGGCAAACATTATCGCCGGCACCCTCCTGCCTGCCAATCTGGGTGCGTCGTTATTGGGGACCGCGTCCAGGTGTGATATTACATCGTTCATATAGAGGCAGAACAGGGTTGGTGCCAAAACACAGCCCTGCCTGACCCCCCTGCAAACTGGAAACCTGGAAGACAATGCCCCATTTCTCCCGCATCTAACCTGTGCAAAGTTCTGTGCATGCAACCTCATCAATACCCCAAATATTGCATGTGGGACTCCCATGTCCAGAAGCACCGCCCACAGTTTCCCCCTAGGAACCATAACAAACGCGGACCGGAGGTCCACAAACACCATGTAGAGGCTGCCAACCTCTACTGTGACCGTCCTCCAGTATAACAAAATTAAACGGAAGATCTGGTCCATGGTGGATGTGTTCCTCCAAAATCCGGCCTGAAATGGGGTGAGAATCTCGTGCTCGTCCATCCACTCCTGTAAACGATCTAAAATTAGTCGTGAGAAGATTTTTTGGGGACATCAATGAGGCTGATGGGCCTATAGTTGGCTGGGAGCAGAGGAGAGCCCTTCTTGAAAATTGGGATAATCTCTGCTCCCAGCCAAGTACCCGGCACCTCCATGCCTCCCAAGATTGCATTGTATAGAGTACAGAGATAAGGAGCCCATATCCTTGGCTGATCCCTAAAAAGGTCGCCGGGGAGTTTATCTAAGCCGGGAGCTTTTCCCGTAGCCAATTTCACCTATGGCAATGTAAACCTCCTCAGATGTAAATTCCAGTTCATCTTTCTCAGCAACTGGCAGCGTGTGTATCTTTATGCTGTCTAAGCCAGGAGCTGCTGCATATAAGGTCTTGAAATGGAGTTCCCAGACCCCTGCCTCAATATTAGGTACAATCGCGGATCTGGGCTCACCTGACCCCGTACTGACTATTGCCCAGAATCTACGCGCATCTTTCATGTCTAGGGAGGAGGAAAGATTTAGCCATCTTTTCAAGTCCCACTCTATCTTAGCATGATTCATTGTTTCTTTATATAATAATCTTAAAGAGCGGATTTTTGGTTTATCTCTCCCATCTTTTACAGCCCCCATGAGCTCTGTTTTTACCTTCCTGCAAGAGACATTATACCAGGAGGATACAGGCACCCTACTCTTCCTGCAAGAGCTGGGCGGGTTAAAAAATTCCAATAGACAGTCTACCAAGTCCTGATGCACGGTCAGTATGATTCCATGAAAATCTGGTGCCAATGGCTGAACCATTATATCACTGGCCTTCGTGAGGAAAGGTAAAATTGCACTATATAATTTAGGTAGTGCAGCTTGAGAAGCCACCAATTTCCCCCACTTGACCCTACGTCTATTGTTGGTGGCTATCAACCTATCTACCATATCTGGGGCAGATTCATTCTCATTAGCCCCTTGGCATGGGAATTCCATCCTCAAACTCAATGCGTTGTGGTCACTGTCTGCCCTTGATATCACCTCAAAGTCAACAACCTTCGACCATAGGCGTGTCTCCAACATAATATAATCCAATCATGATTCTCGATCTCTCTTATTAAAGGTGCACTTTGAGGGGATATCGGAGGGCGTCCGACCATTACAGGCCCTAATTGAGTTGTTTAATGTTAGGGTCATGATCTGCATGGCCAGTGGGGACCAGGAACTTACATAGGGAGACTGGCATGGCGAGATTCCCCAATATTCGTCCTCCCCCGTTAGCGCTCCCTCGTTCAGCCCTCGCAGGGGCTCAAAGTGACAGTTTAAGTCACCAGCCACCATGTAGTGTGTATCATTACGGAGGGAGTCAAGAAAAATTGACAGCTCCCCAATGGTGCTAGACTCTTTGGCCACACTTGTCGGGCGGGAGTAAACGTTCACGATTGCAAATTTATAAGAGGTTGGCCATGTCAGGAGGACACACTGGATGTCATCAGAGTTGGTCGGGATAGACACACCCTTACAGCCTAAATGTAGTCCAACCCAGGTTGGAAGGCCCCCAGATGGACGCCCCTTCCCTCCCCAGCGGGCAGTGATGTTAAAGGCCGCAAAGCCTACTCTGCATTGGTCCTCCCTAGCCCAGGTCTCCTGAAATAAGCATATATCATTCCTATCCACAAAAGAGCCCCACTCTGGACAGGCTAATTTATTTGGGAGACCCGCCACGTTCCATGACATAATAAGCATATGCTTCATATTATCAGGATTATGACGTACTATAACTACAGGAATGTTATCACTCCCCAAGAGGTTTCCGGCACCGGTGATTTCTGGTGATAATGATAATTCCTGAACCTGGGGTGTCCACACTGTATCGAGCATATCACTACTCCGCTGTGGCGGATGGTGAGGTCTTAGTAAAGCTATCGCTGAGTGGCTTCCCGTTGAAACCTTAATAGCCTCCGTATTATCATCCTGGCTTAAGGTTTTACCTGAGGATTCCAGCCCGGTTGAGTTCAGTCAACCAACCTGATCCAGGCCGCTAAACCTACCATAACAAGGGATAAGGCTCTGGGCTAACAGATTGTGGCCATACCTATCCTTCCCGCCCCTACCCCCTCGCTGGTATGATACAAAAGACCAGCCATCATCCAGATTTCTCAATCGTTCGCTGGGGTAGAAAAACGAAAGGGGGCGAGCTACGATTTTTGTACCTGGGCTGGATACACTCCAGTTGCAGATATAATCTGCAGTCTGTGGGTCCCTGAAATTGACCAATATACAATCGCAAGTTGAAATTTTTGGGGTACGACCCACCCATCCCACCCTTCGAACCATTGATATTTCACTTGTAATGGGGGGAGTGGCCTGTACATATTGAGCCAGTGGGTGGTTTTATTTTTCAAGGAACTGTATGTCTCAACATTTAAAGCACTTAATTCAGGGACCCCAGTATGGGCTCACCTCTGGTGGTAGATCAATTCTAGGCCTATTTCTAGGTTCCTCTGTCGTGCCCCCACCCATCGGGACCCGCCCATCGTGTCTAGCCATATCAGTATAGACTACTCCTGCACTATTGGAGACTAAATGCTGATCTGCCCTGGGTCCCACTCCTGGTTTAAGTTGCAATAGATTTGGGGCTGTGACAGCACCCCCCCGGGATACAACACAATTGCCATCTATTAGATAAGTTGCAGGAATATTTGGTTTGTCATGCGTCTCATCCCCTTCAGTTACACTAATTAAACCTCGATCGCCCCGATCTGGTGCTTTATTAGCAATACTATTTAAGATACCCAATGTAACATGCTCAAACTTGGAGAGTTGACTCTCAATGCGAGCAAGTCTCTCTTCCAGCGGACGAAGTGAAACACACAGAAGTGCAGAAATTTTCAGACATAAAGAATCCTCCCCGGATGGTGATACATCCATAGTTGCAACCGGACCCTGCGCAATGCCTGCCCCAGGACTTTCTCGTTGTAGGGGCAAATCAGGCATGGCACATGGCAAGGCATATGCCCCGGATCCCTCGTCATCCTTGGAGCTAGTTAAATTCTGAATTGTTACGGCGGCATTTAGGAGGTTTAGGTGGTTTAGATGGTTTAGCTTTCCTAGCTCCTGCAGTGGGGTACTTCTTTTTCGATATCACACCTGTGCCTTTTCCCCGGAGCTGGCGAGATTAGGTCTCTCCGTAGTCTTGGACGGCGTAGAATCACCCAAGGTCATAGGGGAGCCCTGCTGACTCAAATGACCAGAAGAAGAAGATTTGTCCAAATGCTGTGCTGGAGATTGATTATACACAGACATTTCAGGATTATCAGTGTTCGAACTCTTAGTGGCCTTTGGTGTGCGAGCATTTGCATAATGGCCCATTGAAGACCTTTTGGCCATAGCAAGATCCTGGGAGATTCTACGCTCCATCAGAACAATGCCCTGGTCAATCACGGAATTAGCTCTCAGTATGAAACTGTCCAGGGTATCCGTTAGATTACCATTAGGAGCTTTATTCCTGCACTCCTTTGCAGCCATGATTAAAAAAAAACAACACAAAAAAAAAAAGAATTTCTAAAAAGAGTTCTGAATCGATATTGACACAGTTCTATTTTTTTCCCCCGATATGTTCAAGAAACCTTCCCTGCAAATGCCTCTTTTAGTTAATGTCTTTTTACGTTTCTAACAGGCAGTTGAGGGCTTTACAGGCGTGAGGGGATTCTTGGGTATTGTAAGTGAACAGGGAAGCTATAGAGAGCACATGGGCTGGACATGCGTCATTATGAATTCCCCAGCTCCATGATGGCTTTGCTATATTATGGGATTTTTGGTACCAAACATGCCATCTTAATAAACCTGCACAGATTTCAGTATGAGAATAATTAAAAATTGCACACAGAGGACCCTTTAGAGGGGTCGCCTGGAACCTACCAATCCTTAGTGTGGTTACCAACTGGTCTAAGCCAGCTTGTCACCACCAAACAGAGTTCCGACCTCATGGGGTGAGCACCAGCGTGCTCAGAGGTCGAGAAAAAACCTGTCCTGGGCGGATGTGTTCACACCTTCCCCCAGTCAGGAAGCCCATTGTCCACTACTTGTCACTGCCTTGAAAAACACCCCTAAATTTAGTATTTAGGTGGCATCCCTAGACCACGGACTAAGATTCCACAAACACAAGAAGAAGAGGAATGAAGAAATACGGCTGGACTGAGAACTGCACACCTCCTGGTGGACGTTGGGCGCAAACTCCTGCCTACCACAAAATAACTCAACAATCGCCAGCCTCCAGCTCATCCCCAGCGCGACCGACATCTCTGAGTACCAATGAGAGGTACATCTGTTCAGGAGGGTCAGCTCAGCCTCTGCCCCGCCTTGAAGCCCCAGGACCCACCAAAGCTGAAAGGCATGAATACCCAGGGTCCCAGACCCCTGTTGAAAAAACCTACAAAGCAGAGTCCAGGTGAACTCCAACTCTACAGTGAGCCAGCACATGACAAGGGACATCAGGGCTCCGGAGACTCACCTCAGCAGTGGCCCAGCAGCTTCACAATTGCTGCTTCAAGGTGCCAGCCCCTGACCGCGAGGTTCATCTGTGCACACCTTTGCCCAGCTGCACATCTTCACTGCACCCAGCCCGCCAGGCCGGTGCATCTTCAAAACGGCTGTGCTCCCGAGGCCCCAGAGCCCTTGCGACCTCCACTCTCCATTGAGTCTCCTCAGACTTGTCAGCAAGTCCCCCTTTGCTTTTACCATTCGCCCCCTTCCTTTGTAGTACACCAGCTACAAAGTGCCTTCATTCCTTGTTTTCCGAGAGATCCAGGAAGCTCCCAAGACCTTGGCCTTGACACTTTGGACCTCGGCCCGAACCTTCCTATTTCCAAAACGGTAGCCACAACAATAACTGCACTGCATTGTTTTTCCTAACTGCCGTGTTTCTTCCATAGGGAATGTATTGTGCGTTATTGCGCACAACTGTATCTATTGCATTTACTGTGATTTCCTCAATTTTCGAAAAGTATTTGCCTTGTACCCAAAATTCTTAGTCTAAATATTTATATAAAAGAATTACTATTTTTCTAATTTGGTCTCAATTTCATTCATTGAGTGCGTGCATCATTTATTGCCTTGGTGTTTCCAACAAATGCTTAGCACTACCCTCTGATAAGCCTAATTGCTCGCCCACACTACCACAAAATAGAGCATAAGTTATTATCTAGTTTTGCCTCTGCAAACCAATAAGGGTCTCTTTGAAAACTCTGCACAGTGTACCCCATTGTGGTGCACTATATAAAGAGGTGGGTTTTCTACAGTTCCTGAGTGGGTCTGTGCGTGGGTGTGTGATTGTGTGTATGGGTCTGTGAGTGGGTGTGTGAGTAGCGCTGTGTGTGTGTAGATCTGTAAGTGGGTGTTTCCGTGTGGGTCTGTGAGTGGGTGTGTGAGTAGCGCTATAGGTTTGTGAGCTATGTTTCCTCTAGGCAACATGTGTGCAGCATTGCTTCTTACTGCACCCAGATCGCACTCTCCCGTCAAGGAACAAAATACATAACAAAATCAAAGATTGAGAACGTCCTTTTTTTAGGCAGGTGGCTCACCAGGAGGCCCCATAAATCAATGAAATGACAAAGGGGCTGCTTCTTTTAAGAAGGCAGTGTTTCTTTTGATTTCTCGCCCTAAGTGCGCCAGGTATGCTCAGACGTGAGTCCTGGGTTTACTGTGCACTGGAATCAAGCTATCCTGGCTGAAGAGGGGTGAAACCCCGAAACCAGTCCTAGGATGCTTGTTTCCGATCCAGAGAGGACCTGGCTTGGCAGTTTGGGCTGGACTGTTCCCATGAGGCACAGCGTCAAGATTGATTTGTATATAACCAGGTCTAAACTGGGGTGGCATGGTGAGCAAAAGAATGATGGATTTAACCCAGATCTCTTGACTGGGGGCGAATGTTTTGATTTGTTCTGCATTCCGTCCATCAATTGTGTGTCTTTTGCTTTCTCGCCCTAAGTGCGCCAGGTATGCTCAGACGTGAGTCTTTTGCTAGTGTTTCAAGAGGCCCATAGCAGGCAGTGTGAAACAAAACACATGTGAATGTGTTTCACATTGCAGAGAGAGGGTGTGGATGTGGCATTACAGCCAATGCTGATGACATTGGAACAGAGGAAACAGGTTCCAGTCTTGATTCTCAAGTAAGGAGCTCCAATACTTCCCAGTCAAGGTTGCTCAAAAAACATTAACTTTTCACCTTAAAGAATAGGCAAATACTTGAAAACCAATTCTCCTCATTGTCCATCATCAAATTAACCACCTTCAAATACATAAATTAAGGTTTTACACTGTACAAAACAACTCTTGTGTTTTATTTAATATCTTATAACATTGCCCCATCTATAATATTAACATAGGCCACATATGGATACACATGACCCCTGACTTGCCTTTTATTTCACAAATAGTATTGTTTTTTGAGGAAAGGGGGCAGCAGCGATTCTCAATTCATGTTTAATAAATACTTCACACATTAGCTGATGTATCAAGATGAGGTGCTACCGAAGGCACCTTACTATAGTCTAACATAATCTGTGCTGCATGATTGACATGCCACGTATTTTCCAGGCTTGGCTTGTGTATGGGATTTTAAGAGCCAGAGTAGTCCCTTGGCTCAACTGTCCCTGTTAATTTGGTGGCTTGTCCACCTTTGCCTTGAGCCATTCTCCAGGCCACTGAAATCATGCGCCAGGAGAGGACCACATTATGTGGCAGGGTTGAATTATGCAGCAAGAAAAGGCAAGTTATGCAAAGTAATACTGCACAAATTGTGATAGAATTACTTTTTTTTGACATTTCACAAATGCCCGCTCCAACTGAGCAAATGTCTCACCTCATTAGTACCAATTTAACACCCATATACAACAATAAGTAACATAAAGAAGACCATACAACCTTTGTGAAGGGTCTTTAACTTTGCAGCAATACGGGTAAACCCTTTTTTAGTAGCTTTTTATTCATTCAAGCTAGAAACCATTTTTGGGGATCAAAATCAGCAAATTATACAGCAGATGATGGATTATGTGGCAAATCCATACTGCAGAAACGGCCATAGCTGCAAAATCTTATAATTCCAGTACCTGACCTTAATGATCTGTCAAGGATAGGTTTTGTATTGGAATGGGATCCTTCGAGTGCCTTGAAGGAGTCAAGACATTTCTCACTGTATGTGTGCTGTAAAGTTCATCCTGCTTGCAAAGTTTGAAAAACATGGAGACTTTTAAAAGTTAATTCACTGTTCCATCTGCCTTAAGGGGACATCATTTTTTGGCTCGATTTCCGGTCTATAAATGTTATTAGATAGGGATATGCCTCAATACCCATGGGTGGTTGGATAGGAACATCCATTTACCACCTATGGTATGCCCCTCTTGATACAAAATAGCACAATTTAGTGCATAGTACTACTTTACGTTATTGTGAGCAACTTTCCTACACAAATCATGATGTGTGTTGGAAAGTAAATCCAACCACAACACTGTGTGATGGGTTTGAGTCACTTTTGTGCTGCAAACTCAGCACAAAGATGTAATACATCTAGATCAGAATCTCTAAACAGGCACTTGTCGATATTAAGAGGACGATTTAATCTTACTGCAAGCTAATGTAAGGTTACCAAATGACCAATGCAGAGCAAATGTTGCTTTATGTGCAAAATCAGAAGGTAATGAAGATGCCAAAGAGAAGGGGTCACTGAAGCATGAGAGAAAAATGGTTTGCACCTGTCATTGAGCGTGCTAAATTGCTGTAGATTGTAATGCAGTACTAATCTTGCTCCAACAGCTATCATTTAATTATGGTTCTTGAAGAGTGCTAAATCGTAACATTTACAAACACTTAACATTTCATGGGTGTCGAGAAATGTAGCTGTGCCAAATCACCTAAATGCAAATTAGTGTTTTTTATCAAAACGGTAGGCCAATTTTCACTCTCTCTGAGGCACCTCATATTTATCTGCAGCGACGTTCACAAAAGCATGTTTGAATCTGGGCTTTGAACTTCATGCTCCTCCCCCACTGTCTCCCATATAGGATACACTACACCCAGCATGCTTATCAACCATGCAGTCCATAGGGGTACCTAGTATCACAAGGCAAATCAGGATACCTCAGACCTTTGTCCAGAGTATTAAGCACTATATAAATACAAAAGGACCAAACAACCACATCAGTGCTACTGTTCTATAGCCATAACAAGTGGTGAGGTGTGGATGGGGCCTCTTAGTGGTAGAACGCTACCTGCCCCATTACTCGTTGAGGATTCTAGAGGAAGTTAGACAAGTGGAGAAGAGGCGACAGCCAGTGCCACTTGTGATGCTTAGTCAGGGGGCCTAGCGAATTTTACTACAGCCAGTGCAAAGGAACCACAGTCCAGACATGAGAGAGGCCCAGTCTTCTCTGCACTGGCTGCAGTTTATTTAACATCAGAGACACAAAAGGTGATGGAAGAAATGCTGCGTATAAGTCTAAACATGGGCAGTCACCCCAACTAGCATTTTAACACATTCTTCTTTTGCCCACCTTGCCACCTCAGTTTGGACCCAGCCATATGCAAATCAGTCTTAAACCTACTCCAATAGGAGCAGTCCACTCTGAACTGCCATGTCCTCCATGAACCAGAACATAAGCAAACTGCTATGATGTCCTCCTGTGAACACCTAGACATTGAAAGTACAATGGCAAGATAGTCTGTTTGCTCCACAATATATATCATCCCCCATGTGACAATGTGCTCTTCATCGACCAAATAATGGGGTCCATGGCCTCATACTCTGACCAACACCCCAACCATATCTTCCTCAGGGATTTTAACCTACACTGGAATGACACAAATGATCCCTTATTGGGATCCTTCAAGGCTTTCCTCTCTGACCTCAATGTCACCCAGGCCTGAAAGGGACCCACCCACAACAAGGGCTCCACCCTTGATCTAATCATAGCTAAAGATAACATCAAGCAACTTGATGACATATCACCCTGCGACTGGTCGGATCATTACCAAATCTTTTTTAACATCCTGGAAAAGGATATGGTCAAACAGCTGACTCGAAATCTGAGCGAAATCAACATCAATGATCTAACATCCATTAGCAGGTCAAGTCCAGTCAAAATATCTTTATTCTGCTTCAGAAGAAAGCCATACAAGTTTATAAAACCAACATTACAAATTAACCTTCCAGTGGCCAATTTACAAATCAACATAGGAGGGGATTCATAAAAAAAGTATATTTAAAAAAGCTAAAATTCTAAAATTCAATCTTATGATAAAAATGCAATCCATATTACAAAGTACTTCATATCACAACGATGTATAAACCCCGCCTAAAGAGTACATCAATGCTTGAATTGTGTATAACAAAATTGCAGTATTCGGGTTCAGCTACTATATCTAGTACCATTTCCTAATAACCATTGCGACTTTAATGTAGTTCGAAACCCAAGTACATATAGCATGAGTAACCAAAGTGTACAGGTAATTAAAACCTTCAATATAAGAGCATGGCCTAATTTCTTTTAAAATTGGAATTAAAAATTTTACTCTGGCTTTTTATAGAGGGGGCAAAATATCATAAAGTGCAATGTGCTCTGAGCTGCCAAATGATCACAAGGGCAAGGAGTCAATTTATCTGCCCATCCCGACTGTTTGCGGAAAGCCACTAAAAAATGCAAGGTAAGTAAACGAAATCTTGTTAAATAAAATCGCCTCTGTACATTTTTGGTGAATGTATGATAAAACTGCAGCAGGGGAGGAAATAAACATGGGAGGCCTATCACCTCCGGTTGAGAGCGGCATCTAGTCGCCCCCTATAGTGTGCATCTTTTATTATGTCTTTTGCATTTTCCTGGATACCAGCTGAGTTATCGAAGTAGAGCCCCAACCCTAGCGTGTAGAGGTTATCTCTCACAAATTGGAGCCAAGGGATAGATAATGCTCCATCCAAATTGATTCAGTCTTTAATGACCTCTCTTGAGAAAATTAGCTCCTCAGACAACCAGATTTTAGCCCATAATAGCAGGGGGGCCAGGTCTATACGATCCTCCACAAAGTCAAGCCCCAGCTCACGGTGACAAGAGTGTGGGGGCACTATTTGGAATCATCAATAGCCTTTTTATAAATTTATTTTCCATGATCTGTATATGGCGGCTATTATGGTAACCCCACACTCCTGCTCCATATGTTGCAACAGGCACACATTTGGCTTTATAAAGTGTAACCAGCTCAGTCACTGGTGTATGGCCCAATTTACAGGCAAAGTGAAAAAGCCCCTTGACAACCCTGCCTGCATTTTGCACACTTCCACTAACAAGCGGTTCCCAGTTCATCCTATTATGGAAAATATTTCCTAAATAATTAAAGTTATTCAATGTTATCAATTTTCTTATCCCTTACAGCATATTTTCTTGTTTTGGTCATTTTAGGGCCACACACCATAATATATGATTTAATAAAACTAACTTTTAAATCAAGTGCCAACATAAAATCTGTAAATGTGTTAAGTAATATTTTTGGAGGCCATTTGCGGTCAGGGCTATTAGCACAGTGTCTTCCGCATATGAAAGTAGCAGGACCGGTGTGCCACCTATGCGTGGGCAGTCAATTTCCTTCTCTGATAAAAAAGCCTCAAGGCCATTGGTATAAATTAAAAAAAGAAAGGAGGCTAGAATACATCCCTGCCGGGCACCTTCTGTAGAAGCTATGAGCCTGTATTTTTCCCCTTGTAGGCCATATCTTATGGTGACAGAGGTGGAAGTGTGGCGCCTACATAAAAGAGAAACCAGTGCTTCCTCGACACCCATTTTTGCCATAAGTGCCCACAACTTCTCTTGATTTACGGTGTCAAAACCACTGAGCAAGTCCATGAAGGACAGGTGGACAGAGTCAGTGTCAGTCGCCCAGGTTTCAAGTCGGGCAAGGACAACCCTCCCCAACAGATTCGCTGTGGCGTCAATAAGGGAAATTGTAACAGGCAGGGTCGCTCCTATTACCTTTTTTAAACACTGGAACCACAATGGCCTCCTTTCAAGGTGCTGGGATGGGGCCAATCACCACTGCTCTAAAAACATTAGCCGTGCAAAGGAACCCACAGTCTGGGATTACTTTTAAATAAGTCTAGTGGCACTTCAGCCAGGCCGGGAGCTTTCATGCTAATTCCTTTTGCTATGGCTTCCTCAACCTCAGTAACTGAGATTGATGCATTTAGAAGAGAAGCCAAGATTAGGTCTGGGGGCTAATCCCCACTATGTGTCTCAAGATGGAGGTCGTTCGGGTTAAATATAGCCACAAAGTGAGTTTCTCAAACATCCCAGAGGATCAGGCAATCCAACTTCCTGGCCTCTTCAGTGAACAGAGGACGACTTATAGTAACCAGAAACTTTTTAGAGTCCTTAAGGAAGATGGCTCTCTCCAAATCGTCGCAAGCTAAATGCCTCAGTACTTCTTTCCTCTTCTTAACTGTGCTTTTATAAATCATCTTTGCGTTTATAATTTGGATCCCGGCGCGGGGGCTAGCATGGAGTGTCCATTTTAAAATCTTTTAGGCTCTTGAACATTCTACATTAAACCACCTTTTCTCCGGGAGATCCCTGAGCTTGATTGATTTGGTCAAATTTTTAGCTACGTCCGAACAAATCAGTTCGAATTTACAAATGATATCAGCTGGGGGAGAGTCATGATGTAAACACCTCATGATAGAGTCATAGTTAGCTGTAACAGTGTTTACCTCAAATGCAGAGGGGTTTATTTTATTCCAAATTAGTCTAAACCATTTGTTGCAATTAAAAACAAAGGAGCGTCCATCTCCTTTCCGTATCTAGGCTATTATACTAAGGTACGTTATAAGGGGATTATGGTTGCTGGCATGTTTTGGTTCTACCGCAAAGTCTCCAAAAAGCGGCAAAAACATCTGTGAAATAAACATGAAATCAATAAAACTTTCCCTACCACATCCAACATACGTAGGGCACTGTGTTGTGGGGTTACTAGCTAGGTCATTAATGATGTCCAGATCGTTCTCAATAATAATCGAATTTAGGGCCTCACCCTGTAAGGTGCGAGTTAAATGGAGCCGAGGCTGACCCTCTGTATTTAGCAACCCACAGACTTCTTTGGAACTATGTGGACAGGAACAGCAGTTAAAATCCCCCACCCAAAGGATGCATAGGGGTTGCCATTTCCCAGAGATCTTATTGATTTCCACCTGTAATGCCTCAAAAACCTGACAACTGTTTTGGTTAAAAACTATTGTAGTACCAATTCACCACAAGTAGCTTAACCTGCAACATGTTAGAGATCATAATTAGTTGATACCAAGGAGACGTACCAACAACTGAAGTTTTTATGGCCTCGTATTTGACTGAAATGAACAATGCCAACCCTCCTTTTGCCCTCCCTGCTAACAAGAGTGTTGCGTGGACCGTGTAGGATCAGTAACCGTCCAACAAGATATCTTCCTTATACCACGTCTCCTGGAGACAAATGATTTCAAAGCCCCTTATGTATTTTACCCATACCTCATCTGTCAGTTTGGGGCAAATTCCTGCTATGTTTCATTAGCTTTAATCTACTTTTGCAACCCCCTAACATGACAAACCTGGATGATCTTACGAATCATTACATCCACACCATGACAAATATTTTCGACACAATTGCACCGAAGCAACTCAGAAGGATACCGATCAAACAGTCCAAACCCTGGTTTAATGGCTCACTAAATGAGCAATGTCGCAAACTAGGGCTGACGGAGAGACTATGGAGAAACTCACCATCCATTACAGACAGTTAAGTATGACCAGAAGTGCTAATAACAAGAATATTGGAGTGCCAAAACTGATCACCTCAGGGCACTGCTTGACAGGGCTAAAACAGACCCAAAAAAGAATTTGAAATAATCAAACAACAAGCTAAGCACTGCACCAATGAACTGTCTGCACCCAAGATCTCCTGCCCCAGTGGAGAGGACTTCTCAGCACACTTCACTGATAAGGCAAGAAAAATTGAACTTGAACTGCAAAGCGCCTCATCTAATATGCTGCTTCTGACTTCCCTCTCACCATCATCTTGGCCAATGGTAGCGAGATCACCTACTTCCTACCCCACAGATTACCCTCCAAAAAACAATGTATCATGGAATTCCTTTTTACTTCCAGACAATGCGGAGCTGCTCCAATCGATGGCTTCTTTACAACCTTTCAATCACTTTAACGATCCGCTACCTGCCAAGTTTTTCAAAGCACTCATATCGGCCATTCTTCCACTCTGGTCCCCGATTATTCATGAACCTCTTGTGCAGGGTAGGATTCCGGATTGCCTCTAGATGGGTTAAGCCACTCCCATCCCATAAAAGCCAAATGCAGACTTAGCTGATAATAACAATTTCCCCCAATTACTAATATCATGACTTTGGCCAAATTGCTTGAGAAATGCACTCACACAAAACTCTGCAACCACATTGAGAAGTTTCTGCCCCATGACCTATACCAGTCAATTTCAGAGCATGTCACAGTACTGAAACAGCCCTAACACACATCCGTGATGACGCGTTAAGATCTCTTGACCAGAATGTACCTCATCTACTGATCCTTCTTGATCTGTCCTTAGCATTTGACACGGTCAAACATGAAAACCTGATTGTTCTTCTTCAAAAAAGGATGGGGCTATCAGGCCCATATTTTTAATTGGTTTGCCTCATTCCTACAAAACAGAATGCAAAGAACCAAAGTTAACCACTCCCTTGCAACCAGTACCTCGGTCTCAATTGGAGTGCCTTAAGGCTCCACACTCTTGCCCATGCTTTTCAACCTATTCATGAAACCACTGTCAGAAATTCTGAACCGCTGTAACATTCAATACCATATGTATTCCGATGACACTCAGCTGTATTTGAAAATTTCCTCGCCAGATGACATAAAAACTGTGCGCTACAAAAAATTCAACAATTATTAACTTAACCATCTTTTGATAAATACTCTAAAGACAGAATTCCTCCTGATGCCCCCCACATTCACGCTGCCCCCACTCAAGACTGGCTTAAACAACTTACAGCTCTCAACTGCACCCCTCATGTTGTTGATTCTGCGAGATCTTTAAGCATAACTCTGGACAAATACCTGAATATGCAAGATCACATCAGTGCAACTACAAAGGGAGCCAATTATCAGCTCGACATATTAAGGAAAATCAAGCCATTCTTGCCTTCTGAGGACATTCAGTTTGCAGTCCAATCCCTAGTTATCTAACGCTTGGAGTATGGAATGGTGACCTTAGCTGGGTTACCTAAAGCTATTTGGCACCTCTAAGAGCCACTCTGATCTCTGCTGCCAGACTCATCACTGGTTCCGGAAAACATGAACACAACACACCAGACCTAATTCAACTAAACTGGCTGTCTATCGAAGCATGATTCAGTTTCAAGATTGCCTTCCAGACGCACAAAGCTATTCACTCCAACACCTCCGTTTACCTGGCAAAAAACTATCGGGTTCGAATCGGACCCTAAGAACCTCTAACACCCTACTGTTGAAACCTCCCAAGTTCAAAAAGAAAATAACCTACAATCGTGCATTCTCTGGTCTTGCACCAAGTATATGAAACGCCCCTCCTCCCGAGATCAAATCCCTCTACCGTCTCATTAAAAAAACAAGTCAAATGGTTAATCCTGAATGACCATCTACAACAATAGTCTCAAAGCCATTTTGACTAACTTTTATTTCCTGTTGACACTCTTTGATACCTCTGTACAAAGGTTTTAATTTTGTCTCTCCATGTGCCCTATAAGATTTGTTGCTCTTCTGGTTCTTTACATGTCCCAGAAGTTGGGTTGTTACCTCTGTTCAATGTTGTAATTTTGTCTTTCTGGTGCCTCACATGTCTCACAAGATGGGTTGTTGCTTGTGCTTGTTAACGTCCTTTATGGTGTTGTATTCATGCTTTTACCTCCTTTCGCTTCCGCTCCTTTGTACAGTGCTCTGATACCCGTACGGGTAATGTACGTGCTTTATAAAACTTTTCAAATAAAATAAATAAGACCAGATTCACGCTGATTGGGGCTCTTCATTCGGGTGTACCTTGGTTCCAGTGGCACAGTGAACGACTGTGCTTTTGCCCACCAGGGCAACGCGGTTTGGACTCAGCCATATGGAAGTCTGTCTTGACCCTACTCCAATAGGAGCATTGTAGCCCGAACTGCCTGCCCAGGTCCTCCCTGAACCACAACACAATCAACCGGGAACGATTTTGCCCTGATTTTGCTAAGAATGTTTTTGAAGTGTCTCCCTGGTTTGAGCTCAGTGTGGTCTCCCTCTGGGAGGGGTTGTGGAAGAGTCATTGCAGCAGAGAGTAAAACCTGACCCAGACAGGCACTAATAAAACTCAGATCAGAGGCTATAGCGGAGCAGAGGTCAAAGTTTAATTCAATGGGTTTGTGTAGGAGCTTGTCATGAGGTAGAAATAAAAGACAAGGAGACAGTGAAGAAGTTGATGGATGTGGCGAAAAGGCATCAGAAAAGAAAAACAAAAGAGAGGAATGAGATACAGGTGAATACAACGAGGTTGGGAGGAGGAGGGGCAGTTATGACGGTTAGAAATTGAGGAGGGAAAAAATGGAGGGGTGAGACTTGGATATGAAGTAGAGAGAATAAAGGAAGCAGAGAGACAGGTTAAGAAAATGAACAAGTAAATAGGAAAGACAGATTGGAAAGAAGGGTTGGAGAGTGGAGAAAAGGAGACAAGATAAGATTGGGGATTGGAAAGTAAGACCAGGTACTAGATAGTAAAGGAGAAAAGTAGGAAGGACAGAAATAATAGAGGTACTTTGAACTGTGACCGCTGCTTGCAGCATGCATTTTATAGTCCCAACTGCCATCTTCACCTAGCGCCTGTGACCTTGCCTAAGCGTGGGCCACATACCTCTCTAGCTCCTCGAGCTGCAGCCTGTGATGCCCTGGGAAGGAACACTGTGACGTTGACATCCTTCTCTCACCACGCTGTGGCCACTGACGTCACCTGACACTGTGGAATTTATTCCATTGTCTGCAGCTTCTTCTGCTTTTCCTGTGTTTCAGCGGCTGGACTGTGAAACGCAGGATGACGGAGAGCGACATCGATCAGCGTTTGGCAGTGTGTGCTGTGCCTAGAAGTATCTTGTTGGCACAGCAACCAAAGTCTCTCGACATTGCTAGTGCACTGTGCTGGGTGGCTAAATGCAGTTCAGAGCAACTGTCATGTTATTTCAGCGCAAGGGCTTAAAGTTAGTGTTCAGGTTAATAAGTGTGATAATTTGGGAGGATAAGTGATACTGTTTGTATTTCTTCGCTTCTTCTCTGTTTATCATTTGTTCAGATTTCCTCATGATGTCATTTCTTTCTCATCTTTGGAATCTGGATCATACACATTTCACTGTTATTTCTTCTTTGGTCTTCAGTCTTTCACTTTCTGCAATGTTCTTCTTGTTCTTCCTTGTTCAGGAGGAATCTCCTTCCTTCTCTTCTCCTTGTTCTTGGGTTTGTCTTCTGTTCTGTTCCAGTCATGCCTTGTCCTTCTTTCCTTGCCTGCCTGCCTGCCTGGCCAGTGGGTGTGTGTAGGGGTGGTCTTTGGTACTTCTGTCTCTCTCTATTTTTTATTTCTTCTCTTGCGTCTCACTGTCTCCTTTTTATTTCATTGTTGTAGAGGATAGGTTTATTCTATTTGCTTACTTACATTTTTCCCTTTCCTCCTTGTCTTCTCCCATCTATCTCCTCGCTCTGCCTTGCTTGCTCTTTCCCTTGACATTCTCTCTGTCACTCCGTTGTTCCTTCCTTGCTCTCAGTCCTTTGCTCACCCTCGTTATAATTTAGCACATATTGTATTTGTTCTTCTGTTAGAAGGAAAAGGGATATGTAGTATCCTGCATTTGTTATGTAATGTATTTTACCACCCCTGCTCAGCCAGTGCCTGTGCTCTGACTCAATAGAATGTTGGAGTCTTGATGAGCCTCGGAATGTTGGGACACAGAGAGGTGAAGGGACAGTTGGGCATGGGCTGAGCAGTAGACCGGCTGCTCCAAGTGGGGCTCTCCTTCAGAACTTAACTACTTGTTGTCCAGAACTATACTACTTGTTACCTGCATGAATAAATCATCTTTAATTTCAACCTACCTGCGTGGACCTCCTCACTACAAAGTGCTTAAAGTTATTGATGGGTACCGTGAAAAAAACTAAAGATAACTATTGTTGCAGCTGCAAGTCTCTGATCGTGGAGGAGAGTGAGAAGAAGAACTGCAGCATGTGTGTTGTGTCAGGTGAAAGACTACAACATCAGAAAACATTAATCACCTTTGTATTTGGATGCTATTTTGAGGCAGACTATTGTACTCACGTTCCTTTTGTTGTGCTTTTAGAGAAATAATTATTTCAGGTGGAGCTCAGTGAGAGTCGCACACCAGTGTTGGAGGTGGAGCTGTGGGTGTGCTGTAAAGTTATAGCATATTTGATATGCATGTGTTTTTTTAACAAAAATAATTTTGTTGCGTTCTACCATGCATGACATCACATCACAGGCTTATTTTTCATCCTCCCCTGGTGAACCCGCTATCATCTGGTCAATGTGAAAGAAAATTTTCTTGCACTATGTTCGCATTTGTGGGACCTTACTCAATGCAGAGAGAAAAACTTCATTAGTGTTGTATTGTTTGGGGTCTGAGGGCCAGGAGGTGTTTGAGCTTTTGCCTTGCCTAGAGGATGATGAATCTGATGATTTGAACGAATTTGAGATATGCTTAAGGAAATTAGATGCATGTTACCTGCCGAAGGTGAGCACAATTTTAGTGCATTATCACTTCGGCAGGAGGGTACAAAAATCCTAAGAGTCTGTAGAGGCTTACATAACCGACCTTTGTAAGCTGGCAGTAACCTGCAAGTTTGAGGGCAGTTTGCAGGAGCGGTTGCATGACCAATTCAAGTTGGGGTGCAATATTGAGATAGTCAAGGGTGAGTTATGGTTGAAAGACGACCCAAAATAAGATGAAGTTTTGATGTTGCCAAACGAGTGGAACACTCTATTGCCAGCATAAAGATAATAAAGCACGACAATACCTTTGGGTCTAAAAGGAATGTACTGTCTATCACTAAGCCAGCTCTGGTTCATGCTGAGAGTTTATCTGATGTGAAGAAACGTACAGATGGTTCTCGTAATGTTAATAAGTCAACTGGTTCATACCCCAGGAAACCATTTAAGGGAAGGTACTTCAGGTGTGATGAATCGTGTCCCGCCATTTTGGTCGTGTTGCATCCGTGGGAAGCAGGGCTATCTAGTCAAGTGTTGCAATTACCGGAAAGGTTCCAAACGTGTCAAAGAAGTGAGGTATAAAGATGAGAGTGATGAGGAGGGGGAGTTGTTACATTATGTTGAAATTGTACTACAGGTGCAGCAGCATAAAGGCAAATGTCCCACTCAAGAGGTTCTTTTAAATGGTCAGTGTATGAGAATGTTGTTCGACTCAGGGGCTAAAATCTACCTTGTTCCGAATAAGTTTTATTTAAATAAATTGAAGGGCAACATAAAACTTTTCAAACCCGACATTAGACCCTTAGCATATGGGGGTCAGCCTATTAAGTTGCTGGGCAATTTCAAGGGTGACATGGATTATAAAGTTTAACTGCTGGAAAAATGTATGTTTCATGCAATGGCAACAGCATTATCAGTTGGATTCACCAGAAGAATCTTAATGTGATGCTAGATGTCAAGAGTCAGCCTTGTATCATGTTGAAAGTAATTTTGCCTTTCAGAAAAGTGCCTTGAATTGTTGAGTCTAATGCAGGCTTCTATGTTGCGGGGGAGGTTAAACATGGTCTGGTGGGGAGACTGCGGTGTGAGTTCACAGAGGTCTTCATTAATAAATTGGGGTGCCTCACCAATTACACTCACAAAATCATCCTTGAGGAGGCAACAGAGGCTGTGTAAGATGAGAGATGTTCCCTTGGCATTGAGAGAGTCCATGCACTCTGAACTTAATAGGCTTAAGGGTGAAGGTATAATTGTGGAGACTGAGGCGACTCAATGGCTGGTGTTGGTTGAGCATGCAAGTAAAACATCTGCTGAAGTTACTCTGTTGATTTGAGAAGGCTCAACAGAAGTAATATGCTACTTACCAGTACGCATCTGTTCTTGGCATGTAGAGCTGCAGATCTACACACTTTTGCATAGATCGCCATCTGGTGTTGGGCCCGGATGTTTGCAGTTTGTTTTTCCTCTTGGAAAGTCTTTGGAAGTCACGAGGTCGGTGACTCCTCCTTTGGTTCGTATTGCGCATGGGCTTCGGCTCCATCCTCAGATTTTTTTCGCCAGCAGGGAAAGATGGAGCGTAGTAATAACAGTAATGAAAACCCATGTGTGTTATATCTAAATAAGATAGACTGGAACGGATACAGGTAGCCGGGGAGGCGGGTGGGCGTGTGTAGATCTGCAGCTCTACATGCCAAGAACAGATGCATACTGGTAAGTAGCATATTCTGTTCGAGGCATATGAGCTGCAGATTACACACTTTTGCATAGACTACATAGCAGTACCCAACCCTAGCAGCGACCACCGGCATCCGTTGCAGTGGTTTGGAACAGTGTTTTTAGTACAGCCTGGCCCACACTAGCTTGTTGCTTGGTTTGCACATCTACACAGTAATGTTTTGTGAAAGTGTGCGGTGTTGACCATGTCGCTGCTTTGCAGATGCCATCTAATGGTATGTTCCCTAGAAAAGCCATAGAAGCCCCTATCTTCCTTGTAGAGTGGGCTTTAGGGGGAACAGATAGCGTTCGTTTTGCTTTGTGGTAGCAAATCTGTATGCATTTTACAATCCACCTAGCTATCCCTGATTTAGAGATAGGGTTGCCTTTATGTGGTGGAGAGAAAGAGACAAATAGCCGTTTGGTTTTTCTGAAAGGTTGTGTTCTTTGGATATAGTAAAGTAAGGCCCTTTTAACATCCAGTGAGTGTAAAGCCCTTTCCGCAACAGTTTGAGGTTGTGAGAAAAAAACTGGTAATTCTACCGATTGGTTCAGATGGAAGGGAGAAATGACTTTGGGTAGGAATTTTGGGTTGGTGCGGAGTACAACCTTGTTCTGATGCATTTGGAGAAAAGGTTCTTGTATAGTGAGTGCTTGTATTTCACTAACCCTTCTAAGGGAAGTGATGGGCACTAGAAAAGCTGTTTTCCATGTGAGAAATTGCAGCTCACATTTATGCAATGGTTCGAAAGGCGGTCCCATTAGCCTTGTGAGAACTATATTTAAGTTCCAGACAGGTGAGGGTGGTACTCTGGGTGGAATTACTCTTTTGAGGCCTTCCATAAAGGCTTTGATGGCAGGCACCCTGAAAAGTGATAGGTGCTGCCTGTTCTGTAAGTAAGCAATAATTGCTGCGAGGTGTAACAGAATGGATGTATATTCTAGGTTACACCTTTGTAGATGGAGCAAGTAAGATATGATGTGCTGTATGGCTACATTTAGAGGGTTGATTGTGTTGTTATGGCAGTAAACAACAAATCTTTTCCACTTTGCAGCGTAGCATGCCCTAGTAGTAGGGCATGGATACTTACAAACTTTCTCTCGGGGGCCAAATTTACAGTGTGGTTTTTGGCTGAGGGCCGCACCGGTGGGGGCGGGGTCAGAGGGGGTCTCTCCCATCGTCTCCCTCCATCTCCCTCCCTCCCTCTGTCTCCCTCCGTCTCCCTCCCTCCCTGTCTCCCTCTGTCTCCCTCCCTCCCTCTGTCTCCCACCATCTTCCTCCCTCTGTCTCCCTCCCTCCGTCTCCCTCCCTCCGTCTCCCTCCCTCTCCCTCTGTCTCTCTCCCTCTGTCTCTCTCCCTGTCTCCCTCTCCCTCCCTCCCTGTCACCCTCCGTCTCCCTCCCTCTCCCTATGTCTCTCTCCCTCTGTTTCCCTCCCTCTTCCTCCGTCTCCCTCCGTCTCTCTCTGTCTGTCTCCCTCCATCTCCCTCCCTCCCCCTCCCTCTCCCTCCGTCTCCCTCCCTCTATCTCCCTCCCTCCGTCTCACTCCCTCCGTCTCACTCCCTCCGTCTCCCTCCCTCCGTCTCTCTCTCTCTCTCTCTGTCTCCCTCCCTCTATCTCTCCCTGTCTCTCTCCCACCCTCTGTCTCCCTCCCTCTCCCTCTGTCTCCCTCCTTGTCTCCCTCTCCCTCCCTCTGTCTCCCTCCCTCTGTCACCCTCTGTCTCCCTCCCTGTCTCCCTCCCTCTCCCTCTGTCTCTCTCCCTCTGTCTCCCTCCCTCTCCCTCTGTCTCCCTCCCTCCCTCCGTCTCCTTCCCTCTGTCTCTCTGTCTCCCTCCCTCTATCTCTCCCTGTCTCTCTCCCTGTCTCTCTCCCTCCCTCTGTCTCTGTCTCCCTCCCTGTCTCCCTCTCCCTCCCTCTGTCTCCCTCTCCCTCCGTCACCCTCCATCTCCTTCCCTCCATCTCCCTCCCTCTGTCTCCCTCTCTACCTCCCTCTCTGCCTCCCTCTCTCTGTCTCTCTCTGTCTCCCTTCCTCTTCCTCCCTCTGCCACCCTCCCTCTCCCTCTGTCTCCCTCCCTCTGTCTCCCCCAGACTGAGCCTCTCTGTCTCCCTCTCTCTGTCACCTTCTGTCAACCTCTGTCTCCCTCCCTCTGGCTCCCTCTCCCTCCGTCACCCTCTGTCATCTCACCCTGTGTGTGTGTCAGCCCTCAGCCCGCTTCCTAGCGCGCACACACAGCCGCACCCGAGTACTTCACAGGTCTTTAAAAGACCATTTACATGTTAATAAAGCTTTGTTGTATTTCACCTCTTAGGGCCCTGCATCTCCACTTTGACAATCACTGGAATCCCCCGGCCCCCACAGAGCAGAGTTTCAGAGTCCGGGCTGCTGCACCCGGCAGTGTTTGCTAACACTATTTAATAGTACAGGTAGGATGTCTGCAAGGTCCACGGGCCGCCAAGGAAGGCTTGCCGGGCCGCTGGCGGCCCGCGGGCCGTACTATGAGTAACCGTGTAGTAGGGCGTCTAGCTTCTCTGATAATATTCATGCAATCAGGGGGAGGGTTAAGGTATCCGAATTCTAGGACCTCAAGAGCCAGATCGCAAGGTTGAGCTGAGCTGGGTCCGGGTGCCTGATCTCTCCATGGTTCTGGGTTAGGAGGCATGGTGAGAGGTGTAACTTTTGGTGTGGCACTACCGAGAGTTCCAGCAGTGTGGTGGACCACGGTTGTCTGGCCCATGTTGGAGCTACCAGGTTGAGCGTGAGGGAATGCTGTTGTAGCTTTCGCACCACTAATGGAATTAGTGGGAGAGGTGGAAAAGCGTACGCAAATTTGTCTGACCAGTTCATCCATATCGCATTGCCTTTGGACAATGGGTGTGGATATCTGGCGGCGAAGCTTGGGCATTTTTTGTTTTCGTGGGTGGCGAAGAGATCTTTCTGAGGATGCCCCCACTTCTGAAAGAACGGGTGAAAAACCTGTGGGTGAAGTTCCCATTCGTGGATCTGTTGCGTTTGTCTGCTGAGCAGATCTGCCATGGTGTTTTGGACTCCTGGGACGTGTTGGGCCAGGAGAAAGATTTTTTGCGGAATTGCCCATCTCCATATGCTCTGTGCTAGTTGAGAGAGCTGTGGAGAGTGTGTGCCCCCCTGTTTTTGAATGTAGTACATGGCAGTCATGTTGTCTGTGCGAATGAGGACTGCCTTGCCTGAAATCTGCGTCTGGAAGGATTTTAGGGCTAGAAAGATTGCCAGTAACTTCAAATGGTTGATGTGGAGTAACTTCTGTTGCGGCGTCCATGTGCCCTGCACTGTGAGATGTAACAGATGAGCTCCCCAGCCGGAGAGCGATGCGTCTGTTGTTGGGATTATTTGTGGAACCGGGTCCAGGAACGGTCGACCTTTGGAAAGGTTTGTGGTGTTCCACCACTGCAGAGAGCGATTGGTGCGACCGTCCACCAACACCAGATCTGTCAGTTGCCCCTGGGCCTGGTTCCACTGGCGCGCTAAGCACTCTTGGAGTGGACGCATCTGGAGTCTTGCATGAGGCACTATGAAAATGCAAGAGGCCATCATCCCTATCAGTTGCATAAACACTCTTGCTGGGAGAGAGTGTTGAAGTATGATTTTTTGACGCAGAGCCTGTATGTTTGCAATCCTGGCAGGATTGGGATAGGCTATGGCTTTTGAGGTGTCTATGGTGGCACCGAGGTATTGCTTTGTATGTGATGGTATCAGGTGGGACTTTTGGTGGTTCACCGTGAAACCTAGCTGGTGAAGTAGTTGGATTGTAGCGGCGGTGTGGTGCACACATTGGTTGTAGGACGTGGCTTTTATTAGCCAGTCGTCCAAATATGGGAAGACGTGAATGTGCTGTCTTCTGAGGTGTGCCGCCACTACTGCTAGGCACTTGATGAATACCCTTGGTGCTGTTGTGACTCCGAACGGGAGCACTTTGAACTGGTAGTGTTGCCCGTCCACTACAAATCTGAGGTACTTTCTGTGAGCATGGTGTACTGGAATGTGAAAGTATGCGTCTTTCAAGTCCAGTGTGGTGAGAAAGTCGTTCTGGGAGAGGAGTGGAAGAACCTGTTGAAGGGTTACCATGTGAAAATGGTCTGAATGTATGTAAGTGTTTAGAGGCCTGAGATCTAGAATAGGTCGTAGAGTCTCGTCTCTTTTTGGAATCAGAAAGTACAGGGAGTGGACCCCTAAATTTTGCTGATTGATGGGGACTTGCTCTATGGCTTGTTTTTGCAGGAGGGAGATTACTTCCTGTTTTAATAACGTGGCATGTTCTTGTGACATTGGGCGTTGCCTGGGTGGAATGTTTGGGGGGGTAGATGTTAATTCTAGGCAGTACCCTGAATGAATAATTTGGGTCACCCATCTGTCTGAGGTGATGGTCTCCCAGACGTGAAGGAAATTTTGTAGTCTGCCCCCGACCGGAGTGGGATGGTCTGGAGGGAGCGGGGGAAAGTCATTGGGTAGGCAGTGTGGCAGAGCGGGCGGTATTTGTTTTGCCTCTGCCTTTATTATTATTGCCTCTGTAGCCGCCTCTTTGATAACCCCTTGTGAAGGTGGACTGAGGAGGGGATTTGTAGGACGTGGATGCGCTATCTGAGGAGTAGCCTCTACCCATGCCCCGAAAGGAAGAGCAGCGAAAGGAGCGCCTAGAAGTGTGTGACTGTAGGGCTCCCATGGATTTCGCCGTATCAGTGTCTTTCTTCATCTTCTCGAGGGCCTCATCAACCTTTGGACCAAATAAATGTTGTTGGTCAAATGGGTGGTTTAATATGGAGGCTTGTACCTCAGGTTTAAAACCTGAAACTCTTAGCCAGGCGTGGCGGCGGAGGAGGACACTGGTGTTTATGGCCCTGGAGGCTGTCTCTGCCGCATCTAGGGCACAGCGTATAGAGGTATTAGTTATGGTTTTTCCCTCTTGAATCAATTCATTAGCCCTATTTTTGTATTTTTCACGGAGATGGTGCATGATGGTTTCTAGCTCATCATAATGCGCTCTGTCGTATCTGGCCAATAGTGCTTGAGTGTTGGCGATACGCCATATATTGGCAGCTTGTGACGCAGTGCGCTTCCCTGAAGCGTCTAGGAGCTTGGACTCTTTGTCAGGTGGTGGTGCTTCGCCTGACGCTTGAGAATTTGATCTCTTCCTAGCTGTAGATACCACTAAGGAATCCAGTGGTGCAGGGCCTTTAATGTAGGCAGGATATGTGGGGGCGGCTTTATATTTTTTCTCTATACGTGGGTTTAGGACCCTAGCCCTGACTGGGTCTTTAAAAACCTCTGGTGCAGGTTTGATTACTCCTTTTAGCATAGGTAGTATAGCAGTAGACCTATGTGCAGTATCGAAGGTGTCTAGGAGGACATCTTCCTCTACTGGGTCAGTATGTAGCTCTATCCCGTGATAATGTGCCGCCTCTGTAGTAGGTGGTGAAAACCTAACGAGTCTTCTGGTGGGGATGGCCTGGATGGATAAAGGTCATCCTGTGAGACATCTGGGATGTCTGGATTGTTATAATCATCCCATGGGTCTGGGGATCCAGTAGGGGTGGGGTCTTGTGGCACATCTGCTGGATCGTAGTAAGGGTCCCCTTGATCATCATGGTCTGGAGACAGGGTCGGAGAGCGATGAGGCAGGGGTGGAGAAGGTGGAGGTGGGGAGGGAGGAGGTGGGGAAGGCACTCTGAAAGGGGAGGTAGCACAGTCCTTCCTCTTTGGAGGTGGAGGTGGAGCTGGTTTGTCCAAATGTCTCTTTTTTGAAGCCAGTGTCAAATGTCCAGTTTTTGGATCCTTGGTAAGTGTCTTTTGCAGAGGATCCGGTGTGAATAGTTCTTGCGACACTGGTTGTTCGGTAGGCGCCGAGGTTTTCGGGGCCGACGGCTTTTTAGGCTTGTCTGTGCCGTGCTTTTTTGGGACCTCCGATTTTTTGTTCGGTGGTGAGAGAGGCTTCGGCACGGGAGTGTTGGCGCCGAGGGCCTTATGATGTTTGGTCGGCACTGAGAGGCCGGGTTTCGACACCGAGGGCTTTGGTGCTGAGCTCGGTGTGGAGGTGGAGGCCGATTTTTTCTTCGGTGCCGAAGGGTGTTTTTCGGCACCGCTGGTAGGCTGGCTCGAGCCCGAGCTGCCGAAAGGCTTAATAGGCTTCTTTACCGGGCCCGAAGGTGGGGTGTTAGAAGCAGTGTCCTTGGTCTTGCCTAGGCGCGAAGGCGTGACCGAAGCCTTTTTGGGTATCGGCGCGGGTGTGGGAGGGGGTATAGTACTCACGACCCTCTACGCCGGAGTGATGTCCTCCACATCTGAGTCATCGGCTTCGGAAGCACTGACGAGGTCGTTGTCGTCTTCTTCGGTATGCTGCTGTCCCGGAGCTTCGACGTCGTCCCCAAAGATGTCGACTGAAGCGGAGGTCGAGGAGTGCGCCATGTTGCGTCTGGCCCTTCGATCTCGAATAGTCTTTTTCAATCTAAAAGACTTGCAGGCGGGACAGTCTCGAGCCTCATGTTCAGGGGAGAGGCAGAGGTTGCACACCTCATGAAGATCGGTGTGGGGGAATTTGGACCCACATCGAGGGCACTTCTTGAAGGGAGTTCTTTCCATCAGCCGAGACAAGAGCCGGGATAGGCCCGAATGCCGCCGTCGATGACTGGAATCGAAGAAGTGTCGAAGAGAAGGTGATTAAGATGATTTGTTATCTGAAGAATCTCGATGAACGAGGATTTTGTGTCGATCGTTGAACTGGAAAAGTTCGGAACCGGAGCGCGAAGTATTACATCCGAGCCCGATGGCGGAAAAAAACAATCTGAGGATGGAGCCGAAGCCCATGCGCAATACGAACCAAAGGAGGAGTCACCGACCTTGTGACTTCCAAAGACTTTCCAAGAGGAAAAACAAACTGCAAACATCCGGGCCCAACACCAGATGGCGATCTATGCAAAAGTGTGTAATCTGCAGCTCATATGCCTCGAACATGTGGTTACCAATAGAAACCCACTTCCTAAGATCGCAGAGATGCTGGCTCTTTTGGAGGGTGCATCAGTGTTTTCAATGTTAGATCTCAGAGCCACTTATCACCAGATAAAACTCAGTTGTGATTCATCCTGGTTGACCTTGTTTATAACTCAGCTTAGAGTGTTCACATTTCTGAGGTTGCCTTTCGGGTTGATTTCTGCGGCCTCTGTAATTCAGAGGGCAATGGAGGATGTTTTGGAACGAATTTCTGGAGTGAAGATTTATAAGGACGACGGCTTAGCATATCGCTTTTCTCAGGAAGAACATGATTCGATGGTGAGGTAGGTTTTTGTGATGTTCAAGGAAAGGGGGCTTACCCTAAGAGAAAATAAATGAAAATTTAGGGCCAGATGTACCAACATTGCATTTTGTGATTGTAAAATAGCAAATTTTACCAATTCGCTATTTTAGAATCGCAAAATGCAAAGCATGTAGGTTTGGTAAAAAAAATTGCGATTCCCACATATTCCTTAATACTGAATCGCAATTCGCTATTAAGGAATGCATTCCCATTCATTCCTATGGGCCTAGAGGCCCATAGGAATGAATTGTAAGGCATTTGCAAATTTTGATTCCCAAATAGGTAATCACAAATTGCGAATGCAATTGCAAGTGTGCCAGGGGACCATAAGGCCACCCTGATGCAACCCCAAAAAAGCTAAGTGTGCACATGTGGCGCACACAAGCACCACATGGCAGTTAAAAAAATGCACTTTTGTGCATTTTTCTAAGGATTTGCAAATTACCACCAACTTGAAGTTGGTGGTCATTTGCGATTCCTTAATACAAGTTCGTATTCAGAGAATGCTTCTTGCATTGCATTTAGGGAATCGCAAATTGCGATTCCCTAACTGCATTCACAAAATAGGTAATCGCGAAAATTGCGATTACCTATTTTGCTAATGCCTTTTGGGTTGATACATCCCAAAAGGCTTTTTACCATTCGCAAACGGGCCGATTCTGTGAATCGGCCCGTTTGCAACCAGTAAAACCCTTGATACATCTGGCCCAAGGTCTCTCTGAGATCGATTTTTTGGGACACAGGTTGACAAGCGATGGGGTCAGTCTTCCGGTTCCAGAAAATAGTGAAGACTTGGTCACCTTCTTCGGATTAGCCGAGCATTACAACAAATTTGTACCAAATTTGGCAGCTCGCACCCAGGCTATGAAGGCTCCTTTTCAGAAAGGGGTGAGATTTTCTTGGACACCTTAACGTGATTCTGAGTACCATGATATTAAAAAAGGCCCTGAGCTGTGCCCCATAGTTACACAGTTTTGATACTAAGAGTTGTTCTATTCTTGTTACAGATGCTAGTGCTGAGGGATTGGGAATTGTACTTAAGCAGGCGTAAGATGGCAAAGAGGTGACTGTGTCGTTTCTTTCAAGGGTGCTGGTTGGACCTGCATAACATTACTTGGTGATCGATAAAGAGGCCCTGTGTATTTATTGGACCATTAGAAAATGTAAGTTACTGTGGGGTGATACCTTTGTTGTGAGGTCTGACAATAAGCCCCTGATGAATGTGGTGCCTTCTAGAATTTATAGGGGGGAGGTTGCCTTGCAAGACTTTGATTCCAAAGTTGAGTATATTCCCGGGACATAAAATAGGGTAGTCCATTGCTTGTCAAGATTGGTGTCAACACCTTTAGAAACTGACGTGGAAATGGAGTCTGATCACTGGGATTTGGAAGGTTTTAGCATGTGCGAGATTGCTGAGGTGGTTGTTAATGAAGCTGAGTTGAATGCCCGCTCGCATCAGATGCGGTGTTGCAAGAGGTCATCAAATATGCCCCTGGTGTCTGGCATGGGAAGCATGCGATGGTTGAAGTAATGAAGTTCTGGAATGTGAGAGACAAACTATCAGTCAAGGATTAGCTTCTTTGGAGGGGAACCAGGTTGGTACCGCACACTGTGTTTAGAGATAGACTGATTCACTTTGGGCATCAAGGGCGTCACAAATAATAAGGAGCGGATTAGATTATACTTTTGGTGGCCCAGATTGGATTTGCAATTGGAACGTATAGTGAGAGACTGCATGGAATGTAGTGCCAGTGATAAGACCTATAAGACAAGGATACCATGCATTGTCATAAGGGAGTCTACCAAAAGAGTTAGGCAGGAAGTTTGCTTGTATATTTTGGTGCCTTTCACCTTCAAGCCTGGTCAGTACTATGTTCTGGTATTGCTGGATCTATATTCAAGTTGGCCAGAAATTTGCATCACTCGACATATTGAAACTTGTAAAGCTATTGAATTCTTTAACAAGATATTTGCATGGGAGGGTTTACCAGATTGCATTTTGACTGATAACGGGGTGCAACTGGTTTCCAAAGTGATGGAGGAGTTGTTGTTGAGAGGAATCAAGCACAAACGTTGTTCTCTCTACCATCCCGAAACCAACGGTATGGTAGAGAGGTTCAAGAGAGTTCTCAAAGAAGCTATGCACATTGCTAGATCACAGAACAGAGACTGGAGGTCGTAAATCATGGAAACGGTGAAGTTGTATAGGCTTACAACACATTCCACCTCCAACAGAATGACGTTTGAGGCGTTCTGATAAAGAAGGACAAATACAATAATGTATCCCGTATGGATGAATTGCAAAAATGTGGGTCTTCCACCTGAGGTAGGGAGGGGGATGGAGATAGAGAGAGAGAAGATCAGAAAGAGAAGTGTAATTTTGACTATAGACATGCCACTGCTGCAACCAAAGTGGTGGTTGAGGACACTGTAAGCGTTAAGTATCCCCAGGGGAGGTGATCTTCAAGATTTTCTCCTCCTTTCAAGATCATTCGAAGTGGTTCGCGATGCACTTAAACTGAGTGACAATCGCATATGAAATTTAAGCAGGGTAACTGTTGTTCCCTCTGGGTCAGCTTGTTATTAAAACCCTATGCCTGGGGAAAGCCAAGACAGTTAGCTTCCTCAGGATCCCGTGAGGAGGCGAAGCACATGTGTTGTGGTTCATCCAAAGCATGTGCATGACTGTGTGAATGCTTACCTGATGGTAGGCTTGCTTTTCGTAAGGGTTTTTAACGATATAGCCTCCTTATTATGACCTTAGTTATTTGTTATTTAATGTATATATGTATATTTGCTTGATAATGTAAAGAGGTTATGTTTTATTGTATTTTGTTGGGTTATTTTGGGGGACGGTGTGTGGTATCCTGGGTTTGTATATATGGGATGCAGGAGTGTCTCATGCCAGGGAAAAGAGGCAGGTCAGGGAGGGGTCGGGGTGGATGGGGGAAGACGGAGAAAAGTGAAAAATAAAAAAAGTATCCGCCGCTCTCCAGCATCATGCTCCTCTGCTCCTCTCCTCTACAAGCAACGGCTACCAGACTGCCCTGTGGCCAATCCTGAAGCTGCTCTCATGCATACAAGCAGCTTTAGAATTGGCCTGAGCACCGTGAATTTAAGCTCCCTGACAGCCTGGGAGCCTTTTCTGCTCTCTCCAACTCTGCAACGCAGCTCGGATTGGAGAGAGCACTGTTTGGCCGTCCTGTGACAGCCAGACAAACCATCATGTGCACTGATAACAGTGCCCACCACTCCCCCTCTAGTACTGTTACCCCCATGGCCCACCCTCAAGACTCGGCACACAGTCACTTAGAAGAAAAATAAAACGATAATAAAAAGGGTTTTAAATCCATTTTATTATCATTTTATTTTTCAAGTTTTTGAGGGGGCTGGCTATGTTCCTCCGCCATAGCAGAGGAGCCGCCGCTGACTGGTTGTGGAATGTAGAATGCAGACTTAGAATGTTATAGGGCTGTAGAATAGTGTTAGTCATTTGCGTGCTGAATGCCTTTGTGGACACGACGTTTCTGATGCTACTCTAAATACACAATAAACTACACTTTTTCTACATGCGCCTACGGAGTGTTTTACTTTTCCACAAATGGGAATTTCCATGTATAGTTAGTACAAACAGAAAGCACTATGCCTGCTTTGCACTTCTACTCTTAGGGTATAAGATGTTGTGGGACCTATTCACAAAGGCATCAAAAAGTATATATTAAAGAGTACTCCTGTATTAGTATAGCATGGATACTTAAATGATTGGTGTGTCAGAGTTAGTATGGAAGACCAAGCCTAAATTAGATTTTGGTGCTTAAAATCTTGCACCACATAAAGATGGTGTGTTTCAAGATGCCCTTGTGAGACCATGTTGGGGGTGGGAGGGCAGAAAGGGCTGCTTTCTGTATGTCAGACATAACAGTAATGCTGGATAGAGGAAGAGTGCAAAAAATGGGAACGCCCAAAGGAGTTACAAGGAGCTACAGGTTTAAACAAGCCAAATTGAAGCAGTGTAAGATATGTAGCTAGCTGTCTGTGAAGAAGTGCACTTGCTATTAGCAGGGCAAATGTGATTAGTGGTCGTGTCAGATAGTGGCTGGCGTATTAAAAATTCGGACTATTTGATAATCTCAGGTATCAATCACAATTTCTGCAATGCACAAGGTAGCAGCAGTACTCATTTTGTAAAAAAGGGCGCCACATAAAAGTCATGTGATTTAAGAAAGCACAGTGTAAATCACTACAGGGACTCTGGCTGATAATAACTTAAGATATGGGATACAAGATAATATTGCAATAATAAATGAACATCTGGGATGGTAAAATGTGTGGAACTGAAAGAAGAAATTACAAAAGTCACGTTCCTACTTTTCCATGATCTTCTGAAGGATTTCGGAGGTTTTACAAAAAAAAGAAAAAATCTAATGTGCCTCCATATTCTTTTTGTGCATCCTCACAAACTATAAGTTCAATGGTACACTCAGGCAATTTTTTTTTTGCAACCCCAGCATCCATATGCCATTGCACACTTAAAATAAAATGGATTATGTGAATATTTTTTTATTTGTTTTTAGCAAAATTGCTAAAGATTTTGTGGTATTTCTCTAACTCGTAAACAAAAATCAACCAAGGAAATGTTACAGTGAATGTGAGTCTGGCTATTCAAATATTTGTGGGCTTTCTTACACAATTTATTATTCAATGCAAATACATACTAGAAATTTGTAGAAGAATCAGGGTTTATGATACCGTGTTCTTTTAATGTCACTGTTTGAAAAATATACAAATAAAACATTTTCTAATTCTGTAAAACCTCAAGAATTTATAGGCGCAAGTCAATACTACCCTTGTCTAGCTGGTTAAGAGAACTTGTGCAACCTTTGTATTTTGTTTAATGTTTCTTTTCTTTCATGTCGTTGAAACAATGGTGACATTTCCCATTCAGTTAATTCAAACAGAAACAAGCCAAAGGTCTATTTGGGGAAACAGGTATACATTGCTTTTATTTTGTTTGGAATGCCCACTCATGATACACTGGGAGCAGTGCAGGGAGGGAAACTGGAGCCCGAATACCAGATTGTACTACCTGTCATTTCATCACAGGTAGCAACCCCTAAGAATTGTATCGCTGGGTGGCAGATCAGTGTAAAGCTTGATTTTCCTCAGGTTTGCAGCCAAAATATTGTATTTCCCTTGAATCTTGCTCGCACAGGAACATATCCCTGCGAAAGCTAGACCCACATCCGTGGTCTCCTAAGTGTGGAGCTATCAGAGACGCGTGGGTTTTTCATAGGGTTGGGGTACGCGCATGAGATAATGCGGATGCAGAGCAGGTGTGCAATTTCATTAGTAACAGAGGCCAAAATGTCGGTCTGGGATACCTGTCATTTGGATTCAGACATTCACTGCTGGACCATAGAGAAACTTACTAAAAATATATATTTTCAACATTTATGTATCCTAAAGATTCTTTAGGTTCTTTTGCAGTGTGGCGGACTCCACCATCTTGGCGGGCCAGGAGACCACACAGTAAATTATGCTGGTTAGAATTTCAGCAATGGTTTTCACAAAACAGTATTTTCAATCGGCCACCTTTGTGTAGGAAAATTTCTTTACAAGAGATTAACCCGCCTCTGTACTTACCTGAGTTTCCCCGAGTACGAAGAAACCAGACGTGTGAGTTTTCAAAGCGTTTGAGGAGCTCTCATGCAATACACTGGGCACAGTCAAGGCAGTCCAATTCTCAAAATGCTAGGGGCACCTGTGCTTGAGCCGCAGATATCACTCTCTGGCCCACAGTGACCCATATATGAATCTTTATCTTCAGCATCTATATATCCTAAGAATCCTATTGCTCAGTGGCTACCTGTCTCAGCTGATTGGCTAGCTGGCAGATTGTCTTGAATAAGAGGTTTCTAAGTTTTTGCCAGAATTTCCATTGAATGAGTATTGTTCTTTGCCCACCTTCAAACAGAAAAAGGTAAGTTTTGGTCTGATGGATGCATATTTCTTTTCGCGTGGGCTCCTGCGCTCTGAATTCCTGTAATGCATAGTTGTATTTACGGGCTCAGGCCTTTCTTGTAAGAAATGGAGACTACCAGTTTAACCTTGAAAGTTTTGTAGTCTGAGATCCTAGTTTCCTTGAAGAACAACGCTAGAGCCACAGGAAAGCATACCACAATTATATATTTGCCATATTTGATCACCTGTAGGATGGGTAATGGATCCACTTAGCCATGATTGCCTTGCTAGGATGCCACATTCACAGTTTTTGTGCTTATGCTGAGAGTTCCTCTAACAAGAGTATGCTTTTTGCTCTCCTTCACACAGGAAATGTAAATTTTAGCCCCTATCTTCTTTGAACTGTGTCTTATAAGTGTCAGGATACTGGAAATGCATATCTGCAATCGCATTATGAGTTTGTCTCCTTTGAAGACAATGTAATAGAAGAAAGAGATAAGTGATCAAAACTGTGAGGTAGTCTACATGTTGTGTGTTATCCTGGCATTGTACCTCTACATAGGAGTTGCTAAGTTGCTGGCCTTCCACAAACTTACTCAAAGAGGAGACATGAGCTCTTAGCCTTGCATCGCGATGGGACCTCAAATCTTGTGTGACCCGGAGAAAGGCATAATTTTTCCCTATGGTACACAAATAAACATGCTAATGCATGCACATTTAAGTAATGTAAAAAAGCTAATTTGAGAACTGGCTTTGTTGCCATAACATTTTACCATCCATGATGTACATTTATTAAGAGCTCAGCTCAGCAGCAGGAGGGCGGAAATGTGTCTGTGGTCGGCAGCAGCACTAGCTTGCTGTTACACCCTAAAAGCCTGGTACCAGGAATACAGGGGGGCACCCTAGGGGAGCCCCCCAGTATATGGGTTCCTACATCCAACACAGAAATCGGTGTTGGGGTAGAATTCCAATATGCTTGATACCAACATGATAGCACGGTTTTGGTGCAGCCAATATATAGTTAGACATCTCTTAATTGACTATACGTCCACTATATGTATATTATGACTGACCGCACTTGCAAAGCCTGGAGAATCGACTCCTGGGTTTGTAGTGAGTGTCCTGCTCATGCAAGGCACCCTCACACTTATAACCAAGCACCTTGCCTTCATGGTTGAAAGGCCTACCCTAGGATTGACTTATGGGTTTTAAATGCAGTGACCTCACATATAAGGACACATATCTATTGTGAGTGGTTCTATCACCAGCTCACACAGGCTGCAATGGCAGGCCTGTACTCACAGTTTGAGTTGTCTCTCATGGGTGGCATAATATATGTTGCATCCCATGGGAAACTCCTGGTGTACCTATGCCCTGGGTACCTCAGTACCATATACTGAGGACTTAGAAGGGTACCCCAGTGGCCAATTAGGAAGGTACCAAATTACTTACCATAGTCCACTTTAGGGAGAGAGCACAGTGACTGGGGTCCTGATTAGCAGGATCCCAGTCAGAATGTTCAGAAAACAGAATGACACCAGCAAAAAGTGGCGGTACAATGAAAGCAGATCTTACTCTCCTACAGTGAGCCACACCTGCAGTTGGTGCGCAGTTTCCTCTGAGACACAGACATAGTCAGAACGATTACCCTGATGCTGTGCCCACTGGAACTTTAGGTCCCACTGCAGAGCCCACATACGCCATTTGGCATGATCCACCATAAAGGTGCTTTATTAGGCAGTGACAAAATTGTGCGCCAGCTCCCTCTCACTCTGATGCGTTTCCGGCTTAACAAAATGCCTTGATCACAGGTGAGCAGTCTTTGCAAGTTAGTAAAGATTACATGCTTTTTTAAGGTCTCCTGAACATGACTTTACCTTTATTCACAATAAGCATTTGGAAAACATGAGTTAGAGTTTCCTGCAATGAATATCCAAATAATAACCCATGAATACTACCGTCACATGAGAAGGATGAATCCAGACTGTCATGTATTCCAAATGTCATAGTTCATGAACACTGCAATCACTAAATAAAGTATTATACCATTACAATGAGCACAATAATGTTGCTGTCACTTCAACAGCAAGCCTGCCAGATTGGCGTAAAGTACCAAAAAGAACCAGCAAATGGAATGTAAATATCCCTCTTCACTTCCCTTGCCTTCCCTTGCATCCAAATTGTGGTAGGATAAATCCTCTTGTTCTTCAGTGAAGGCAAGCAGGTCATGCCCCCATAGTTATACATCAAATGCACTTTCTTCGTTGCAGGGAGTCTCCGACACTTTCAGGGCGGCATCGACAATACAGGAACAAAGCCTCCTGTTAAGTAAACTTCCAAAGACAAATACGTCATACGCCAAAATTATCAGATCATTAGGCGCTTTATTGGGCAGTGACAAAATTGTGCGACAGCTCTCTGTGACCATTTCCGTCTTAAGTAAATGCCTTGATCACAGGTGAGTCTTTGCAAGTTAGTAAAGATCACATGTTTTTCTAAGGCCTACTGGATATATATAAAATGCCTACTGGTGGTTGCCAGGAGGTAGTTCTAGTTAGGACCTAGCTTCCATAGGTAAAGCATTTTTTGACTTGCCTATAACTTTGGCGGCGTTTGACGAATCTTCATGAAATTATCCCAAAAAAGTGTGCCACTGATTCTAGTTGTACATGGAAAGTATTTGGGTAATCAGTCAACCAGGGGCCGAGAAAAGAGGGGTGGGGGTCAAAAAAAGGTTTTTTCCCACGTTAAATATCATAGGGATTTTGAACACAACTACAGCCCAAACCACTAGACGGAATTACACCACATTTGGTATTAAGGTAGCTCTTGGTCCAGAAAGCACCCTATTGTCATTTGATGTAAATCTGTTCAGTAGTTTCAGAGATATTAACTGAAACCACATTTGTACATCTTGGAATGCAGATCCAAATGCAGTGCTGTGATTGGCCTGCTGCAACCTGACTGGCAAGCCGCGGCCCCCATTTTGAGCATCAAGAAACGGTCCCCGGGCTGATATCTCTGAGCAAAGTGAATAAAAGGGTCAGGGTAGAGGTAGCCTGACCCCATGGGTGTGTTAGAGGTGTCTCAGAGGGACCCATAAAAGTCAATAAATTGTCGTATTTTTTTTTCTCAACTTGTGGGAATCTGAGGGTCCGCCTGGGGGCTCAGCATGACCCCATGTGGGTCACCTTTGGGAGATCAAATCCTGCTACAGCTCATCAGATGTCCCGCCCCTTTCTCAACCACTCTGCAAATGCACCTCCTAGCACACTACCGTTTAGGGGATGATGTCCCCTTGGATGCTGAAGGTTGTTGGGGGCTAAGAACTCCTCCTGTTACCTCCAATAAGACCCACACAGCGGGATAGTTGAGATCGTGTTGGAGGCCCGGCCCCCCTTTTCCTACCACTCTGCAACTGCGCCTCATTGTGCACTACTGGATAGGGGATGAACTCCCCTTGGTTGCTGAGGGTCGTCAGTGGCCAAGAGCCCCTTTTGTTACCACCAGTAAGTCCCACACAGCGAGACTGCAGAGAGCTTGTCGGAGGCCCGCTCCATTTCTCCACCACTCTGCAAATGCACTTCCTGATGCACTACTGGTTGGGGGATGAAGTCCCCTTGGATGTTGAGGGTCATTGGAGGTCAAGGACACCTCCTGTTACCACCAGTAAGTACCACACAGCTGTATTACTGAGAGGTCATCAAAGGCCCCACACCTTTCTCCACCCTCTGTACAGTTCCATACAGCCACTCACACACCAACTCACAGACCCATACAGCCACTCAGAAACCCACTCATCTACTCACACACCCACTCACAACCCATACAGCCACTCACACACCCACTCACAAACCCATAAATCCACTAACAAACCCACTCACACACCCACACAGCTACTCATGCACCTACTCACACACCTAATTAACCACTCACACACCCAGTCAATGACCTATACAGCAACTCACACACCCTCTCACCGACCTTGACAGCCACTCACACACCCACTTGGAAAGTGTGCAGCTTACAGTTAGAAAATAAAATGTAAAAAACCTTTGAAATTCACTAAAAAAGCCAAAGGTTATAGGGACGTTATAGTTAGGAAATAGAATTAAAAAAACCTTACAAATTTACGGAAAAAACCAAAGGTTACAGGGACGTAATAGTTAGACTCAGATTTCACTGGTACAAAACCATTGAAATTCAGCAGTTAGGATGAGCTAACTATAACTTATGCCCTCACATATTACATCACTAATGACATGGTCAGTGACATCACTGATGACATTGGTGATAACATCACAGATGGCATCATGCATATAACCAATAACACACCCTCTCACACAACCCCTTATGCCCCACTCCCATACCCATACAACCACTTACACACCCACTTATCCACAGAGCCACTCACACAGCCACTCACCCATACACCTACTCACACAGTCATTCATTCACCCATACAGTCAGGCACACAGCCACTCACTCACCCATACAGGCACTCACTCACAATACAGCCTCTCAACAGAGCCACTCACACACCCACATGCCTACTCGCACAGCCACTTACGTACCCATTCCCACATCTATACAAGTACTCACATGTCTACTCACTCACCCATACAGCCACTCACACAGTCACTCTCTAATACAGCTACTCCCACACCCACTCAGTTAACCAAACACCTACTCAAGCAACCTCTCACACTCACACAGCTTCTCAGACACCTACTCACACACCCATACAACCACTCACACAGCCACTCACACAGCCCAGAAAACCACTTCCAAATCCATTCACAGATCCATACAGCGCTTCAGAGATGAAATTGGGCACACAAATGAATGACTGATTGACTCACACATCCACTCACTCACCAATACAGCCACTCACACACCCACCCACACACCCACTCACACATTCATACAGTCACACAGCCACTCAGATGACATATGTAAGAAATAGGATCACTCAGTAGTACAGAAAGGAATAGTAATATAATGTATGCAGTAGCTTAGTGTACACATCTTTAAGTCTCAGAAACATTTTCTAAACACCCTCACTGGATGATGTCATCAGTGATGTCATTTGAGATGCCATCAGTTATGCCACTTACCTTGTCATGAGTGATGTAATATGTGAGATCATCAGCAGTACTATAACTGCTGAATTTCAATGATTTTGTACAAGTGAAATCTGACTGAGCCTAACTATAACATCCCTACAACATTTGTTTTTTTCAGTGAAAAAAATAAAATATATATATATATATATATATATATTTTAATCCAAAGTGCCCTGAAGCATTTAGAAGCGCACTCGACATCTCCCTGTCATGCGACTTGAAGGTACAGCCTGCATTCCTGCTCCACTTTCATTTCAGACTGCCGACGCGTTTCAGGGTTCCACGACCCCTTCTTCCTGGGCTTCAGCAATCAGCATTCAAATTAGCCTCGTATTGTATTTCCGGCCTTTATTTATTTCCATTATCGCCCCCAGTGGGCATGTGCTTAGTGCATTAATTACCATTGCCTTATGGGACATGAAGTCTCATTACCAGGAAAAGTATTTCTTTAGTAAGTATTGAAGGTGCTGTTTGCAACGTAAGATGAATTAATTCTGCCTTAGTAGGCTGTGTCCCAGGAATCAGGCTCAATCTGTACGGGGGATGTGCTGTTCCAGTCTCGAAAGTTCCAAACCAGCAGCCTCGCTCAGCTGGCCGTCATTTCTTTACCAGCTGGTCGATGGTGCCGCTTCCCACGGCCAGGACCGCCGTGCAATTATTTTAATCCAAAGTGCCCTGAAGCATTTAGAAGCGCACTCGACATCTCCCTGTCATGCGACTTGAAGGTACAGCCTGCATTCCTGCTCCACTTTCATTTCAGACTGCCGACGCGTTTCAGGGTTCCACAACCCCTTCTTCCTGGGCTTCAGCAATCAGCATTCAAATTAGCCTCGTATTGTATTTCCGGCCTTTATTTATTTCCATTATCGCCCCCAGTGGGCATGTGCTTAGTGCATTAATTACCATTGCCTTATGGGACATGAAGTCTCATTACCAGGAAAAGTATTTCTTTAGTAAGTATTGAAGGTGCTGTTTGCAACGTAAGATTAATTAATTCTGCCTTAGTAGGCTGTGTCCCAGGAATCAGGCTCAATCTGTACGGGGGATGTGCTGTTCCAGTCTCGAAAGTTCCAAACCAGCAGCCTCGCTCAGCTGGCCGTCATTTCTTTACCAGCTGGTCGATGGTGCCGCTTCCCACGGCCAGGACCGCCGTGCAATTATTTTAATCCAAAGTGCCCTGAAGCATTTAGAAGCGGACTCGACATCTCCCTGTCATGCGACTTGAAGGTACAGCCTGCATTCCTGCTCCACTTTCATTTCAGACTGCCGACGCGTTTCAGGGTTCCACGACCCCTTCTTCCTGGGCTTCAGCAATCAGCATTCAAATTAGCCTCGTATTGTATTTCCGGCCTTTATTTATTTCCATTATCGCCCCCAGTGGGCATGTGCTTAGTGCATTAATTACCATTGCCTTATGGGACATGAAGTCTCATTACCAGGAAAAGTATTTCTTTAGTAAGTATTGAAGGTGCTGTTTGCAACGTAAGATTAATTAATTCTGCCTTAGTAGGCTGTGTCCCAGGAATCAGGCTCAATCTGTACGGGGGATGTGCTGTTCCAGTCTCGAAAGTTCCAAACCAGCAGCCTCGCTCAGCTGGCCGTCATTTCTTTACCAGCTGGTCGATGGTGCCGCTTCCCACGGCCAGGACCGCCGTGCAATTATTTTAATCCAAAGTGCCCTGAAGCATTTAGAAGCGCACTCGACATCTCCCTGTCATGCGACTTGAAGGTACAGCCTGCATTCCTGCTCCACTTTCATTTCAGACTGCCGACGCGTTTCAGGGTTCCACGACCCCTTCTTCCTGGGCTTCAGCAATCAGCATTCAAATTAGCCTCGTATTGTATTTCCGGCCTTTATTTATTTCCATTATCGCCCCCAGTGGGCATGTGCTTAGTGCATTAATTACCATTGCCTTATGGGACATGAAGTCTCATTACCAGGAAAAGTATTTCTTTAGTAAGTATTGAAGGTGCTGTTTGCAACGTAAGATTAATTAATTCTGCCTTAGTAGGCTGTGTCCCAGGAATCTGGCTCAATCTGTACGGGGGATGTGCTGTTCCAGTCTCGAAAGTTCCAAACCAGCAGCCTCGCTCAGCTGGCCGTCATTTCTTTACCAGCTGGTCGATGGTGCCGCTTCCCACGGCCAGGACCGCCGTGCAATTATTTTAATCCAAAGTGCCCTGAAGCATTTAGAAGCGCACTCGACATCTCCCTGTCATGCGACTTGAAGGTACAGCCTGCATTCCTGCTCCACTTTCATTTCAGACTGCCGACGCGTTTCAGGGTTCCACGACCCCTTCTTCCTGGGCTTCAGCAATCAGCATTCAAATTAGCCTCGTATTGTATTTCCGGCCTTTATTTATTTCCATTATCGCCCCCAGTGGGCATGTGCTTAGTGCATTAATTACCATTGCCTTATGGGACATGAAGTCTCATTACCAGGAAAAGTATTTCTTTAGTAAGTATTGAAGGTGCTGTTTGCAACGTAAGATTAATTAATTCTGCCTTAGTAGGCTGTGTCCCAGGAATCAGGCTCAATCTGTACGGGGGATGTGCTGTTCCAGTCTCGAAAGTTCCAAACCAGCAGCCTCGCTCAGCTGGCCGTCATTTCTTTACCAGCTGGTCGATGGTGCCGCTTCCCACGGCCAGGACCGCCGTGCAATTATTTTAATCCAAAGTGCCCTGAAGCATTTAGAAGCGCACTCGACATCTCCCTGTCATGCGACTTGAAGGTACAGCCTGCATTCCTGCTCCACTTTCATTTCAGACTGCCGACGCGTTTCAGGGTTCCACGACCCCTTCTTCCTGGGCTTCAGCAATCAGCATTCAAATTAGCCTCGTATTGTATTTCCGGCCTTTATTTATTTCCATTATCGCCCCCAGTGGGCATGTGCTTAGTGCATTAATTACCATTGCCTTATGGGACATGAAGTCTCATTACCAGGAAAAGTATTTCTTTAGTAAGTATTGAAGGTGCTGTTTGCAACGTAAGATTAATTAATTCTGCCTTAGTAGGCTGTGTCCCAGGAATCAGGCTCAATCTGTACGGGGGATGTGCTGTTCCAGTCTCGAAAGTTCCAAACCAGCAGCCTCGCTCAGCTGGCCGTCATTTCTTTACCAGCTGGTCGATGGTGCCGCTTCCCACGGCCAGGACCGCCGTGCAATTATTTTAATCCAAAGTGCCCTGAAGCATTTAGAAGCGCACTCGACATCTCCCTGTCATGCGACTTGAAGGTACAGCCTGCATTCCTGCTCCACTTTCATTTCAGACTGCCGACGCGTTTCAGGGTTCCACGACCCCTTCTTCCTGGGCTTCAGCAATCAGCATTCAAATTAGCCTCGTATTGTATTTCCGGCCTTTATTTATTTCCATTATCGCCCCCAGTGGGCATGTGCTTAGTGCATTAATTACCATTGCCTTATGGGACATGAAGTCTCATTACCAGGAAAAGTATTTCTTTAGTAAGTATTGAAGGTGCTGTTTGCAACGTAAGATTAATTAATTCTGCCTTAGTAGGCTGTGTCCCAAGTGAAATCTGACTGAGCCTAACTATAACATCCCTACAACATTTGTTTTTTTCAGTGAAAAAAATAAAATATATATATATATATATATATATATATATATATATATATATATATATATAAAATCACGACCACGGCTGTGAGTAAAACGTGTCTTTCTGCAGAATAAATATGCCGTTTTGCTGACAAAGTGGGCTCGTGAATTAATGGACTTCTTTTGATTTTGTACAAGGGATTCTCACACGTGTGAGCATTTATTTAGTATATATTTAGATACACTATTAAATATTAGTGGTATTTATTACATTTACATTATATTAATGTTCTTTATTTAAATGTTTAAAATGTCCTACTTTAAACTGAATATATATATTTTTTAATCAATATTTTGGGATGTTTTTGGATGATGTGGAGTTGTTAATGCAGAATAATTACTTCAAGGAAAGCTAATAAGCTTGACAAAATGGCAATAGTCTATATACCTTCTTTATTTTACCAACTATTTGCACACACTCTCTAATGTGTGCCTCCAATGAATAGAAAATCAGCATTTTACATAATCAACTGCATCTAAACTGTGTGCATGAAATGAAACCTGAATTATATGTGCTAGGTGAGGAGTAAGGATTGAGGGGGCATGAATTCTCCTAGCCTCATGAGATCCTGGCGCTTGTGGTCCGGAGTGTGCCCATTAGACTCCAGTTGTGCATATGCTTGGTTTTCCTTCTATCTAGCACAGACCTGCTCTAAGCAGCCTGTGTCTGGCAGTAGCTTTTACCTAGGTCTTTTGCCCTGGCCTGATACTGATAATGGCTCTAGGGTGTCATAGATGGGGATGCAGCCCCAATGGTGACACAACACATACATTATGCTAGTCTTAATATTCCCCCTGACCCTTGCCACATGTGACCTTTTCTAGCCATAAAGTGATGCGGAGAAAGCCGTGGTCTATGGACCATCAGCAACAAATGGTACTTCATCCTCCAACCAAAAACACTCTAGGAGGTGCGTTTACAGAGTAGTGAAGGAAGGGGGCCGGGCCTCAGCAAGTTGCAGGCTCCTGTTTTAAAAAAAAAATTCTAGGAAGGGGGGCTGTGTGGCCCCCTTCCCTTGTTGCTTCTGGGCTCCGGGGACCTCATCCCACAGGGCCTGACCCATTTTTTTTTTTTTTTTTTACTAACAAACGGGAGGGGGCCGCATGGCCCCCCACTCCCGAGGTCGATTTCGGCCCGTGGACCGCATCCCTCAGGGCTGGCCCTTTGCTATTTTTTTTTTTAAACAGGAGAAAGGCCTGGCACCCTCCTCCCTCCCCAAAACCGATTTTGGCCCCAGGGACCCCATTCCCCGAGGCCCAGTCTTTTTAAAAAAAAATGTATTTGTTCATTTTTGAGGAAGGGGGGCCGCATGGCCCCCCACATCTAATGACCATAGCCCCGGGGAAGTGAATGATTGCCCCCAGGACCTGGCCCACCCAGGGGCCTAATTAAATGAAGCGCTGAAACCTGCGCTTCTTTTTTTACATTATCGGCCAAATTCGCGGATTCAACACGAATCCCGCCAACATTTTTTTTTTTTTGTGCTGGGGGTCCCTGTGGGACCTCCTGAGCAGGCGTAGGGGGTTTCTACTGATATTTAATCTGTGACTTTTTTTCTTGTGACTTGGTTCAACCGATTTGCAAGATAGCTGCCAACACTTCCTGGTTTGAAGTGTTGGCAGCCAATCAGATTGCAGGCTCGAGATCGGGCGGGTTCACGGATCCTTCGCAGCCATATTTATATATCTGAGAAATATTTACATTCCTCAGGAACTACTGAACGGATTTACACCATTTAACAAAAAGAGTGCACTCTGGACAAAGAGCTACCTTTCTGCCAAATTTGGTGTAATTCGGTTCAGCAGTTTGGGCTGTAGCTGCGTCAACAGTTTCCTATGGAAATTAACATGGAGAAAAGCATTTTGAGACCCCCTTTTTCTCGACCCCCACTTGACGGATCACCACAACATTTTTAAGATAGCAGCTAAAGTGAGTAGGCCATTAGTTGTGTAAATTTCGTGAATATTTGTCGGCGCCAAAGAAAAAACACATTTTGAATAGAAACAAGGTTCTAACTATAACTACCCACTGGCAACAGCCATTAGGATAGATATAGATATATAGCTATGTTTAGATATATATCTATATCTATTTATAGATATATATATATCTATATATCTATCTATCATGTGATCAAGGCTCAGGCGAGCCGAAATGCGTAATGGCGACAGAGGAATAAAGATTTTTTGCACTACAAGTTGGGTCCGTGCCTTTCTCTTCAGGAGAGCCGCTAGTTTGGATAAGCTACGGAGGAAAAATCGTGATATATATATATATATATATATCACCGCTCCAAATCCACCACAGGCTGTTTATTGCACTCTTCACGGCAGGTGCAATGTCACAGTGGTGGGTCCGTGTTAAAAAATTAAAGCTCCCATTCCCAAAGGAATCCATTGCACTCACGGGGTCAGTTAAAAGATTTATTGTCGAGGACGCATTTCGGCGCTTAGCCTTCTTCCTGCTAGCATATTCAAATGGGATATAACCCACGGGGCACTTTTAAAATACACACGTAGTCCTCGTTGGATGAGGGAATCAGTGGTATAGAGAAAGGACTACCATTAGCAAAGTCCCAAACAAATGTCCAGTTCCCCAAGTCTGATGTGTCAGCATGCGCAGTGGGAGGCCAAGCAATATGCCCAAATGTCCGTCTATATGACGATTTCAGCCTTCACTGCGGAACAGTCACCGCCCATATTTATTTAAATCGGTGAGTATGTAGTCCTCCCTCACAATCCAAAAAAGTGCCTCGTTGCAAATCTTATGTCCCACAGTAACGGCCCCTCGCCAAACCACAGCAGCTTTCGAACACTCACCGCAGGAGTCAGTCAAATGACTGCTAATCCAACAGTTTGTATAACTTTCGATCTTTCTCGACGATGCTTGTTCCTAATCTGTCATGGCGGTGCAGTCAGCCCACATATATATATATCACCTTTGGGTCAACCCACTGATTATCATTGGTTAGCTTTTTTCTCAATCTCATTTGATGGCTTCCTTCCTCTTCAGTTGTTTGTCCCTTACCTGGGGCATAACTTTTTACCACCCACTCACTGTATAACTTATATCTACCCACTGCTTACATTCAGGGAACTAAGTTTTTTTGTTGTTTTGCCTCTGGAGAAGTTCATGTCTTTTCGTGCTCTCTCACACCTGTGTTGCTCCCCGCCATCAAATTCCCTGCTCTCAGTTTTGCTCCATCCAGACTCCCCTTATCTATTCTCTTGCTCCCAGCAGAGGCCCCTCTATTAGGGCAGAGAAGCATTGACCCTCCCCTGCTGCCAGCGCCGCAAAAGGTGAAAAATAAAATGGTAATAAAATGAATTTATTACCATTTTATTTTTCCCTTTCAACCGGAGCAGTGTTTGGGGTGCGGTCACTGCTGACTGGCAGCAGGGAAGTGGTGCTCACTCCACTAGTTTACACTGCGCAGGTCACTTTGGGCAGCCGTCTTGTGGCGGCCAGCTTGACATGCGCAGTATAAACCTCTCCTCCTGGCTGTCTAAGACAGCCGGGTGGAAACAAAGCAGAGGCTCCCAGTGCCTCAGTAAGCGTGGAGCCAATCCGCTCCAGCCAATCCTGGTGCTTCTATCATGCTGCATGTGCTGCATGAGAGCAGCACCTTGATTGGAAGTGCAGAGTTGGAGCCACTGACGAAGAGACGGAGGAGATGCGAGCACCAAGGGCAGAGGTAAGTGAATCTTTTATTTATTTTAAGCTAACCTCATATGTTCACCTCACCAGTTTAATTGATCAACAGCCGCCAATGCTTGCTTCACACTCCACTCCATGTCCATTTCTTGTTATACATTTTCAACTCCACCCCTCTTTGTTTCTCTTTCCATTTCTATCCAAGTCTACCAGTGTCCACACCTTTGCATTCTGGCTTCAGTTTACTGCCTCTCGCCACTCAAATACACAGATGTCTGCTGGCAAGCACTGCCTGCAGATAGGGAAAGTACAGCATCTCGTGTAGGGACCAAGACCAAAAGCCAGATCCGAAGTTAGGTAGAAATCTGATGCACAATCGTCGGGGTTCCTGCTCACTGGCTCCAGTCAGTCATGCACTCATCCCACAATCGGTAAATACTAGCTTGCCAAGTCAGAACACATAAATGTCTGCCTGACTCATGTGATCCTTAAGAGGTGGTTTATACATTCACATGGGATGTGTGTTTTGAGGACGCCCATAGCTGATGCATACATCCATCTGCATTGCAACCAGGGGTTAATATATCTTTGGCTACTTGCATTTTACAACAACCTGTCGGAGTCAGTCATCAATTCTTTATTGTTCACAAATGTCCAGGCCACCATCTATGGCTGCAGTGACAAGAATCAAAGCACATTTTATGAGACTAGCCCTGAAAAGCACAGAGAAGGTACATGGAAGGAAAACTTTGTTAGAACAATCTTATGGAATATTGGATACCCCTCCACAACATGCTATAGGAATAAATTGGGAATTGACATCCTTTATGCAGTCAAGTGCATGCAAGAGAAAGAAAATTATTTTTTCTAAAACTTACCATTCGTTGAAGCATCAGGACATATGGTCCGGCATGTTGGTTTACATTTAAAAAATCCATTAACCGAACATACCAAAAGATGATATTCAGGCAGTAAATCAGTCTGCCAGCAATGAAAAGAATGGATCCAACGTTGTTAAACTCATAGGAGTTATCCCTGCCTCCAAGTCTTAATCCAGATCCAATGAAGAAAGTCACAATGGCAATTGTGTCACTGATGTTAAGGTAAGCAGAAAACCATACTTTCATCTTCTGCTTGATCTTCCCGGCTTCTGACATTAACATCTGTACTGCAAAAAATATCAACTGAGTCAGCTATAGTAATTGTTAATCAATCAACAGCAGCATTCAGTCCAAATATTAATCATCAGAAGACTTAGTATGCAGCTAGATAAATATTCTACACAGTGCCATACAGATGGACATCTGTGTCCATCCCCATTCATCATATTCTGATCAATAACTGTACTGGGTATAGAAACCCTTGTTTCTGAATATCAGCAAGTGTTATTTTTTCATTTCTTCAAGAGGTGTTGTCTCGCCTGGACAGACAAGCAAAGTGCAGCTGTCTTTCCATTTAAAGGAACAGATGGAGAACTCTGTAGAAAAGGTGGGTTTTGTGCACCATTTAGGTCTGTGGTAGCGTGGAGAGGAAATATTCTCAATTAAGAGAGAACAAGCACCCTAAATATCCCTTTGCCTCAGCCTTACATTTACTGATGCTGATGTACGATTACTAATCTGAATTGTCATGTTATTTGTGTGCCATAAATCTGTTGTATGTGCTGCGCGCCATTGCTTTTTATTAAGTTTTAATGTTATGGGGTTGCTGTTTTGTAGGATTGTAGGGCTAAGGATGGAAAGATTCCTAGTGGAATTCACCTGCCTGTACTTGTCCTGCGTGGATGTACTAGAGGATTAAAGGCTTAGATGGCGGACGGCTACTCACGAAATATAAATCCCATTACATCCTACGGGATTTATATTGTGGCGGTAGGGATATCCATCAACGTAGTGACGGAGTAACCCGTCCGCCACGATCTAAATCGGGCCCTTTGTTTGAAATTCAGTCCCATCTATTTCCTCACTGGCTTACTCTTACTTCTGTTGTTAGTTATCATTTCCTTGACATCGATCTGTCCAAAGCTGATGCTAAAAAGGACTTATGGTACACGGCCAAGCTACGTTTCATCCGCACCTCTTTAAGCTGTCAGAGGGCACTACGTGATGCCCGGTTTAGTATGAATGGCAGAAGGGTGAAAATGCTCCCTGAAATGAACAGTGGGACCCATTTTTCAAAAAAAGACAGTGATGAGGGACTAACGATCCAGATGTCACTATGTTTTTAATCCCTTCATGACCGGCCCAGGCACTTATTTAAAAGGATTTACACAAAATAACAAAAATCACACTTTGAGTAAAGTTCTGATGTTTTGCCAAATTTGGTGCAATTCCATTCACTCGTTTTTAGTAGTGTATCCCAAATGTTCCTATGGAAATTAATATGGGAAATTGATGTTTTGGGACCTGCCCTTTTTCTTGGCTCCTCCTTGACAGATTACCTCGAGGCTACAGGCACCACACATCCTTTTCAGCCTCAGCATCTGCCAAGCCACCAGCCACACACATTCTATTCTACCACCTCACATTTTCATTCTCCCTCTCACACGACCAAAACACATTTAATAACGCATGCATTCCAGTTATTCATAAGCATATGGAAATCTACACTACATATCAAACACCTCCCTTCCTTTGATAAACACACAAGACAAATAAGTACACACAAACACATACAACCACTAACACTCTTACAGCTGGAGTCAACCAGATCATGCAGCAAGTCACAAAAAAAAAAGTTGTTTTTTTCCAGTGGCTAGACCAATAGAATGAAACCTGCTCTCTTAACTCTGATTGGCTCTTGGCACCCAATGAGTGTCAAGGGGTCTTTTATAACTTTGAAAGTGTGTTGGTATGACTGAGGGATGAGAGGTAGGATGGTGGAGGAGAAATCGAGATTATGGATGAGAAATAGGGTTAATGGATAGGAAGTAGGGATCATGGATGAGAAGTAAGGATGATGGATGAGAAGTGGGGATGAAGGATGAAAAGTAGGGATATGGATGAAAAGTAGGAATAAGGAATGAGGGATGAGAGGTAGCAAGGAGAAAAAGGGATCATGCATGAAGGATGAGTAGTAGGGATGATGGATGAGAAGTATGGATTATGGATGAGAAGTAGGAAAGATGGATGAGAAGTAGAGATGAGAAGTAAGGGTGATGGATGAGAAATAAGGGTGATGGATGAGAAGTAGGGGTAAAGGATGAGAAGCACAGGTGAGAAGTAGGGATGATGAATTCGAAATAGGGATGAGAAGTGTGGATTATAGATGAGACGTATGAAGTAGGGATGAGAACTAGGAATGATGTATAAGAAATCGGGATGTGAAGCAGACTTGATGGGTGAGAAGTAGGGATGAAGGATGAAAAGTAGGGATGAAGGCGAAAAGTAGGGATGAAGGATGAAAAGTGGGGATGAAGGATGAAAAGTAAGGATGAAGGATGAAAAGTAGGAATAAGGAATGATGGATGAGCAGTAGCAATGAGCAATAGGGATCATGCATGAATGACGAGTAGTAGGGATGATGGATGAGAAGTATGGATTATAGATGAGAAGTAGGAAAGATGGATGAGAAGTAGAGATGAGAAGTAAGGGTGATGGATGAGAAGTAGGGGTCAAGGATGAGAAGCACAGATTAGAAGTAGGGATGATGAATTCGAAATAGGAATGAGAAGTGTGGATTATAGATGAGAAGTATGAAGTAGGGATGAGAACTAGGAATGATGGATAAGAAATCGGGATGTGAAACAGACTTGATGGGTGAGAAGTAGGGATGATGGATGAGAAGTAGGGATGATGGATGATAAGTAGGGATGAGTAGTTAAGAATGAATATTCCCTAAAATGAATGATGTAATGCTTGTGGCTTAAGTGTTCAAAGGTGCACACATGACTGATGGCAGACATGTGTCAGGGATTTGCACATCCCAGTGGCACTACTAACCTATACCCCCATATGCTCAGCCCCTTGCCATTATCCATACCCTTTAGCCCTTACCTATACCCCCTGTTATCTTACCTGTTTGCCCCACCACTTCTCTTAACCCCTTACCCCATACACTTAAATCCTTACATCTTAACTCTTACTCTTAGCTTTAACATCTTATGCTTACTCCTTACCATTACCCCATACACAATTACCAGCAACATCTTACCATTAACTGCTTGCCCCTTGACTTAGCACCATACTTCCTTACCTTACCTAAACCCTCTCCGTTTCTGGAAAAGCACTTGCAGGGGTCTTTATCTTTGTCCAAATTTTAATTCATGCAGCCAACAGTTAACATGACGCGTTTCGGCTACTGCCTTTCTCCAATGTTACAATGTTGCGCGCCAACCACCGGCATTAAAATCCTCAACATCCGGTCACATGATGCAGGTCAAAACAAAAATCAACATGGGACAATAATTTCTGTTCTATCACAGGCGCCATCTTAAAGCATGCATAAAGTGGCTAAATCCAAATGTCTAACGCTATATCAGCCCTCTGATGTAAATAGAATATCATACATTCAGTAATTTCATTTATCATGTTGCAAAAAATAAAATCTAGACATTCTCATGATTCAAACAGCGTGGCGCTAACTGAAATGATATAGAGCCGTATATCGGCATTAACAGGCAAGCACCACCTTCAAAGCCACAATTATGGCGCACATGTGATCTATAATCATGCCGTGTATCGGCTGAGTCCGTACTATAGTTACTTAATTTCCTGCATCAAAGACCAATAAATCAATAATTACATAGCATGTTACAAAATCAAATATATATATATATATTTCTCTCAGAATCTACACCGATAACCTTAAAATTCATAATCTTCCTTAGGTTACACATAAATTACAGATTTAATCGTCCAGGTGTACAGCTAACTCTTCCCCTATATTCATTCCCTTTGGGGTCTTGGTCTCTAGGTCGATAATATATCTGGATTCAAGTCTGCGCAACTTTCTGATCCCATCTCCACCTCTTACGTTAGAAGGAATCATATCTAGACCATAATATCGTAACAGCTCTCTGTCACTGCCATGTTTCTCTGCATAGTGTCTTGCGACCAGATAAGTGTCATCTTTTTTGGCTATCGCCCTCATATGTTCTAATACCCGTATCTTAATGGGATGAATTGTGCTGCCAATATATTTCAGTCCGCAAGGACATTCTAAGCAGTATACTACATAAGTAGTGTTACATGTGATGAACTTCTTTATGGTTCTAGGTATCTTAAGGCCTGTCACTTCATATGTCAATGTTCTTCTACTCCCTGCACAGGCCTTACATCTGCCACGAGGATAGAAATCCCTAAGCTCCCTTAGGGTCCCGCTTGTGTTTGGTCTAGTATAGAAATGACTTTGTACTAGATTATCCCTCAATGATCTCGCCTTCCTAAATGTTATCAAAGGGGCAGCTGGAATATCTGAGCCTATCACATTGTCAGTCTTTAAAATATGCCAGTTCTTCTTCATGATTTTTCTCAAATCATTGGCTTCATTAGAAAAAGTTGTTATAATCCTGAACGTATTATCTCCTGTCTCTGTCTTATTCTTCTTCATCTCATTAGCAAGAAGTGTTTCTCTTGGTATGTTGTTGACCCTATTAAGGGTTACCTCTAAGAAATCCCTATTATAACCCCTATTGACAAATCTATTCAGACTGGCCTTGGCAGCTAATTCAAAATCCAAATTCCTCGTGCTGTTACGTTTTAATCTTAAGAATTCCCCATAGGGGATACTTCTAACCAACCTAGGTGGGTGGTTGCTAGCCGCATGTAATAATGAATTACCGGCTGTAGGTTTTCGGTATAATGACACATTTGGCTTGTTGCCTATTACACTTATTTTCAAATCCAAGAAGTTAACCGTGTTAGAACTGACCTCACCGCTAAACTCTAGATTGACAACATTGTCATTCAGACTATTAATGAACTCACTAGCTGATTCCATCGAACCATTCCAAACAATACACAGATCGTCAATATAACGGTACCAGGAAACTACCCTATTCATGTCGATACTTCCCTGTGCTCTGGATACCTGCTCCTCCCACCAGCCTACGAACAAGTTTGCATAGCTGGGGGCAAAGCAGGTGCCCATCGCAGTACCGGAGATCTGCCGGTAATAATCATCACCAAATACAAAGATGTTATTGGTTAAACAGAATTCTGTGAATTGTAAGATCATTTTGTTATGTTCTGCAAACTTCAAAGATTTTTTATTCAAAAAATGTGCCACCGCTTCAAGGCCATGCTTGTGATTTATCCGGGTATAAAGACTTGTGATGTCCTGGACAATTAATTTATACTCCGGATCCCATGATTGTTTTTCAATACGGTTCAGAAAATCTCGCGAGTCTTTAATATATGCTGGTATGTCTTTGACAAAAGGAAAGAGGAAAAAATCAACAAAAATAGACAAGTGTTCTGTAAGTCCCCCTTTCACTGTTTTCATGTATCTTCTGAGTGTGGTAAAATGTAGGCACCACAGGATTTAAACAACGAAGAAAAAGGAATTCATCCATACTGAGCATTTATTTATCAAACCATAACTTGATGAGATCAGGATATCTATGGACACTTTCCAAATAAACATTCTTAGTGATTTTTTGATAATTGTTATTGTCTGATAACTGTCTTTGTGCTTCAGCATTGTAATTTTCTCTTGTCTGAAGGACTATATTGCCTCCTTTATCTGAAGGTTTACATATGATCTCTGTGTCAGCACATAGATTTTTAATAGCTTCTCGTTGTTCTTTCGTCACATTCTGATTTTTGGAGCCAGATTGTCGTTTTCTGAGCGTTTGAAGATCTTTAATCATTGCCTCTGAAAAGACATCGATCGCATCCAGAGATAATTGAGGTAGAAACTGGGAAGTAGGTTTAAATGGACTCTCATCCCTTTCTTATTCAAATCCCAGTTGTACTGTTCTTTGTACCTGATCTATCATTTGAATGATTTGTTCCCGATTGTCGAGTCCAAGTGATTCCATCACATGTGCGCCATAATTGTGGCTTTGAAGGTGGTGCTTGCCTGTTAATGCCGATATACGGTTCTATATCATTACAGTTAGCGCCACGCTGTTTGAATCATGAGAATGTCTAGATTTCATTTTTTGCAACATGATAAATGAAATTACTGAATGTATGATATTCTATTTACATCAGAAGGCTGATATAGCGTTAGACATTTGGATTTAGCCACTTTATGCATGCTTTAAGATGGCGCCTGTGATAGAACAGAAATTATTGTCCTATGTTGATTTTTGTTTTGACCTGCATCATGTGACCGGATGTTGATGATTTTAATGCCGGTGGTTGGCGCGCAACATTGTAACATTGGGGAAAGGCATGAGACATATAGCATTAGTCCTAGGGCACAGTGATCCCAGGACCCACATCCTACACACACGACAGCATACTAGGTAGTTGCACTTTGGAAAACTCAAAGGTGACAAGCACATAGTAAACGCTAATTATAAAATACAGGGGTTTGTGGGTGTATTGAGTTTGTTGTTCCCAGCAGAGTCCCTTATCAATTCTCTGCAAGAGCTTCTGTGGCAGGTCTGATAGATTCTAAGCACCCCCCACATTTCAGTAACTACACTTCAGAGAAGGACGAGGAGCCAAATAATTTTACATTTGCCTTTTCACCACAAGGGCAAATTCCGCCTTTGAAGCCTTGTACGGTATAATGCCAAAAACAAGTGAAGTTTCACAACACTGGTACACAATATAATGCTCAACATCTTGAGGGCCAATAAGGGCCAGGGTCCCCTAAATCAAGTCACCCACTAAGGTATTGGAGATATCTGTAGGTATTTGAAGGTCATCCTCAGGACCAGAAAAGTTATCCCTTTGTTTGACTGGGGTTTGTTAAGATGCAAAGCATACCCTAATATTGCAAATACCTCTGAGTCTTTGTACACAATGGCTGATTACGTTGAAATACCCCAGACTGTGCGACCCAAACTTAACACACATCTACCAGATGTGAGAGGTCACATTTGTTGCATTCAGGGTCAGACTTGCCGTTAGGGCAATCTGGCTGTGCCAGAAGGGCTAGAATGATAGGTCAGTGTATGGATTGGTGTTTCGGCTGTTTATGGACCTGTTTTATGGTGTGGTGGGCCAGTTTTCACTGTTGATTTCCACAATATTCCTACAAACATTGCCTTCAACAAGCACAAATGCATGCAGTCTCCCAAGCTTTGCAAAATAATTATATAGTATCTTTACACGCTCTGAACTGTGCTGATTTGCAAACGTGAGGCACTTTTGTGTTTTTTAGCTAGCTGATTCAGTAATGGGGGGCCACTTTTATATTGTTGCCTGGGCCTATTTTCTGTTCCAGTCTGATCCTGCTTGTATGGACAGATCCAATTTATATCAACTATATTCTTCTACGGGGGGCATGGCCGTGCCGGCGGCGAAGATGACCGCCAGCGAGTGAAGCCCTGGAGATCGGCTGGCTTCATCTGCGATTCCCACATGAGGCAGCCTGTTGATTTGCGATTGCAGCGGAGTACCTGGCGGCGGAGGAGCTGCGGCGCGGGATGATTTTCTTCCCGGGCGCCGGCGCAGGTCCTGTGTGAGGAAGCACCGTGTTGAGGGAGGAGCGGCCTGTGCCGGTTCGGCCTGTTCCGGCGTCCCGGTGGATGCTGCCCCGCGCCCACCGGTGTCGGGTGAAGGTCCCCGTCGGCATGCTGCAAATTCAAGCCGGGCGAGTCGTGCTGTGTCTGCGTGCTCCCCCCCCCCCGCTGCGGCCGCTGGGTCGGCTGCTCCGCCCCGCTCCTACTACGCGCTGTGCGGAGCGCACGAGGGGACATGGCCCTCGGTCCCTCGCCACTGGGGCTGGGCACTGGTCTGGCGCTGCGACTGCAGTGTGTGGGGGTGACGGCTGCGTGCCTGGCTGCACCCGGGAACAACGAGGGCCCCGTCTGCCGGATGATTCTCCCTGAAGCGCTCTGGGGCCCTGGCTGATGCTGCATGAGGGTTGCTGCCCCTTCGGTCCCTCTGTAACAGGCTGCAGGCACATACATGACATTCAGATACCGCAGGTTGCACCTCCAGTGCTACAAGGTGTGCAGAGGTGCTCTGTGCATACACCCCCCCCACCGGTACTGGTGACCACATGCTTGCCGCAACATCCGTTCTTGCCTTAATATAAGAGACTTCACCATCTAGGTCGCCCTAGCCAACGGGGCGTGGACTTTGCCATAAAAGCGCGTTTGTGCCAGCCAGCTACTCTTATGGGCCTGGAGGAACCGGGGCTCACACAACGTGGATTTCTGGCCCTCTGTTAGTGCGTCTTGCATTTCTGCCCGTTCCCCCTCCTTCCCTCACCCTCCACTCACGTAATGGGACGCAAGGATCCCAGGCAAAGAACTCTGCCTTTCGAAAAAGCTGCTGCAGGTGCACCATCTCAAGATCTTGCCATGGCAGAGAAGGAGCCGGCTGCGGCACATCCTGAGCCATCGGGTTCCTCCGTCCCTTCACTGCTGCTGGAAAGGAAGGCGGGTTTCAAGGCGCTGGACTCCCGCTTTGACTCCCTGGACCAGACGATTGCATCCTTGGGTGCCAAAGTACAAGGCCACGACAGGCGACTCGACGTGGCAGATGCTTGTGTTTCAGATCTGGAGGATGGGGCGGCTCAGTCCTCAAAGCGGCTGGAGTGGGCGGAGCGTCTTCTCAAGGAAGTAGCCATAACAAATGCGGACTTGGAAGCCCGCGGACGACACAACAACGTCCGCATTATGGGAGTCCCGGAGACGACATCTACAGGCCGCATGGACCTCTTCGTGGAGAAGTTACTTACAGACTTGTTTGGCAGCGAGGCCTTTACGCCTGGCTTTGTGGTAGAGAGAGCCCACAGGTCGCTGGGCCCCAGGCCCAATTCAGGACTCCCGCCCAGACCCATCATAGAGCGCCTCCTGAATTTCAGGGACCGAGACTCCACGCTCCGTCTGGCCAGAGAGCGCGGCACGGTTTAATGGCAGGGGTCCAAGTTGGCATTCTATCCAGACTTTACTCCGATGGTCCAGGAGGCGCGCCGCAAATTTCAAGGAGTCAAGGCAACGCTACGCAATCTTGGCCTTAAATATGGCATGCTGTACCCCGCGAGACTCAAGGTGGATGTGGACGGCAGGTCTCGTATATATTTGATGCCCCGGCGCAGGCCCAGGAATTCTGTTGCACATACAAGGCGCAGAACTCTCAATCATCGACGGGGATGGGGGGCGCTTGCTTCCCCACCACATAGCACGTATTCCGACCACTCCCCAGTGGTCTTACGTCTGCTGCTACCGCACCCGGAAGGGTACGAAAAGCGGTGGCGGTTCCCAAGTAGGGCCCTCCTGGATGATGTGTTCAAGGGTGAAGTTCGAGAGGCAATTGAAGACTACTTCGAAAACAACACTGGCTCGGTGGACACTGCGGCGGTGCTGTGGGAGTGGTTTAAGGCAGTCATAGGGGGGTATGCATCTCCAAACAATCCGGTGTCCTCCGGGATTTCCTCGGACGCTAACTCGCATTGAGCACGACATAGCCAGGCTTGATTCCCATCTCGCATCTCATCCGGATCCTAGGGCTCAGGCAGAGAGGCTCGCCCTCCTGGCAGAGTATAGAGACACAGCCGATAGGGAGATACTGTATTTGGGGAAATACCAGACTGCGCGGCGATGCGGAGAGGGCGAGCGTCCTGGCAGAGTACTGGCACAGATGCTGAGACCACCTTACAGCAAATCATACATTACTGAGTTACACTCAGCTTCCGGCGCCTTGCTCACCTCCACATCAGCCATTCGAGATGAGTTTCTGGACTACTCTATGGCAGACCCAGATGGCGCTGCCTAAACTGCCTACTTGGGTGAGATTGCGCTGGTGTTTCTGGAAAAAGACATGCTGGACTTCATGGCAGTGCCCATATCAGTCACGGATGTCACATTGGCTATAGACTCCCTGCGCAGTTCCTCTGCCCCGGTGCTTGACGGCTTGACGGGGGATTTTTATAAAGAATTCAAAGACATCCTGGCCCCACAGCTGATTGAGGTCTATGCGGAGGCATTGGAGAGACGGGTTCTCCCCCCTACGCTGTGGGAAGCTGTGATCATACTTCTTCCGAAGCCTGGCAAAGACCATCGGCAATGCGGTGCATACCGACCATTGTCTTTGTTGAATCAGGATTATAAAATCCTAGCTCAAGTGCTCGCAAATAGACTATCACAGCTGTTGGAGTATATCATTTCTCGTATGCAATCCGGCTTCGTCCCCCGACGTTCTACATCCCTAAATCTTCACACGCTGTTTTCCGTGCTCCATAGAATAAGTCCCAATATCCCCGTGGCGGCGGTGTTGTAGGACGCGGAGAAAGCGTTTGACTCCTTGGAGTGGCCTTTCCTTGTGGAGGTGATGCAACGCATGGGGTTCCCCTACGGTTTTATCTCCACGGTCTCGCTGTTATATAGCAAACCATCAGCGCGACTCCGCCTGAATGGCACCTTGTCCAGGCCATTTCAACTATACCGGGGGACCAGGCAGGGTTGCCCTTTGTCCCCGCTCTTATTCATCCAAGCCATGGACCCTTTAGTGAGGCATTTCCAGGAACACCACTTACATAGAGGATTGCAGTTTAACACCGGTCCGCTCCTTGCTTCCCTTTACGCTGATGATACCATTCTTTACGTCCGGGAGCCACATACTAATCTGTCCCACCTGATTCGTGAAATTGTTCGCTTTGGTAGATTTTCGGGGCTGGGCATCAACTGGCATAAGTCGATCATATGTCCGCTTACGGCATGCACGACCCAATGGGAATGCGAATTTCCTCTTGAATGGTGCCAAGACACGGTTAAATACGTGGGTATACACATTCATCTGGACACCACGCAATTCATTCGGTTAAATTACGGGCAGACTTTTCAAAAATTGGAGGAACAGGTTGATAGATGGCTGAGGCTGCCACTGTCCCTGGCTGGAAGGGTCGCTATCTTGAAAATGGTGGTCCTACCCAAATTCTTATATCTCTTTAACAACATCCCGATCCCCCTTTCTAATGGCTTCTTTCGCACCTTGCAGACACTCATGACACGACTGATATGGGGCGGGAGGAGACCACTTGTTCGCTGGTCGATTATGACTCTACCGTATGACAGAGGCGGGTTCAATGTGCCAGACTTTCACTTATATTACCTAATGGTGCAATGCCACTATGCGTTCGCTTGGTTCCTTCCCGATGCACGTATACCCTTTCTACGTCCGGAGTCAGGCCTGGTTCTCCCCAACAAATTATGCGAGGTACTGTCGAGTGGTTTTCCTAAAGACAGGAGCGACATACAAACAGTGTCCACCACTGCCTGGGCGTGGGGCAAGTTGAGAAAGTACACAGGCGTGACACAGCTTTGCCCAATGCTCGATGGCTCCCAATCACAGGAGAGAGGCTAGTTCAGAACACGTTGTCCACATTAGAAATTGCAAAAGTGGGTGATCTCTTCCCGGGGGGCCATATTTTTTCGTTAGATGAGGATGTCAGGTTCACTGGGTGCAATTTTATGACGCAATTTCTCCTGAGCCGCATGAAATCTGCACTGCGCGCTGCTCTTCCCTCTTTCCCAGTTGAGCCGGACTCTTTCCCCCCACTCACTCTGGTATTGGAGGCCCCTGGCGGCAGACGCCTTATTTCCAAAATGTACAAAGCGTGCGTTAAGATGCTGCCGGTGAATGACTCAAGCATTAGACAGGCCTGGGAGGCGGACACGGGTTGCACCATTACAGATGAACAATGGACCAAATGCTGTGTGGCTACTAAGGACATATCACTTAACAGCTTCCATAAGTTGCTGCACTTTAGATTTCTCCGTCGCGCTTACTTCACATCTGCCTAGGCAAAGAGGATAGACGCCAATAAACCAAACACCTGTCTGAAATGCTCCGCACTGCATGCTGATTTTATACATCTGGCATGGCTCTGTCCCCGTTTACAGTCCTATTGGGCTGCGGTGCATGAGACTCTGGGGAAGATAGTTGGCATTCCAATGGTCCCCATCCCTGAAATAGCACTTTTGGGGTACACGATACAGATTCCTAAGAAAGTCAGGAAACTAGCATCATTGGGGCTACTTTTAGCTAAGAGAGAGGTTGCCATCAACTGGGGCAGGAAGTCCACGCCTATGCTGCAAGACTGGCTGGGGAGTCTGGCACACTGCAACTTCAATGCTGAAATATACGCCAGTCTTATGCCACAGTCGTCACGCCCACGGGATATTTGGGGGCCACTGCGGACCTACTTGGATTCCAAGCGTGCCACTGCCACACAGGTGGATAACGGGATTGTGCCTGAGGGGGTTGGCTGAATGGGGGTGGTTCGTCGGTGCAGCGTGGCGAGTTTTACTCTACCAATGCTCCATAACTATGTATGGCTGGCATAGCTGTTTGGTTAGTCCTATTTCTTGGTCTGGGGAGGTGGGGAGTAGTTGGGGACTGTAGTTATTTGCTTGATGAGTCGGGATTCCTGGCCTGACATGTCTGTGCTACGCAATAATAATTGCCGCTGTATGTAACTGTCTGGTACAACTGGATTGGCATGTAAGGCGATCGTATGCAATGCAATGTGAATGTTATCCTTTATTTGAAAAATAAAACAGAATTTATAAAAAAAACTATATTCTTCTACTAAGTACTCCTTTGTGTGTGCCAATGAATTAGTAAAAAATAGATACAGTGCCAAGAATGCTACTGTGGATGGAGGTGCATGAAGCACTAGAGAGACATGTGCATGATGTGGAGAATGCTATGCCCCAGTATATGAAAGTATTACTGCCCTTCACAGCTAGCTGAGGCAAGTGAATGGGCGTTCGGTTGACAATAGACAGAGGAGCTGTGGAACATAAATCATGTGCACTTGGTTTATGAAGGAAATATTGCTTTCAAACTTCTAGTACTAAAAAGGCAGTCATTAAGATTAGTTAAGTGACTACTGTCATAGATGCACAGAAGAGGAAGTTGATGGAGAAACCTCCTTCTGGGTGTAAGATGTTCTGAATAAGTTATCTAAATTGAAGGCTTACACAAATGTGTTCACTGGCCTATGGGAGTCAAGTGGTTTGAGATCTTTCAACAGTTCCAGTCTGACTAATTCAAAACAAATTCTGTAAATACCAACAACTTAGACATGTCCCAAGACAACAGATTTGACTTAGTAGAGGCCATACCAGAATATTCACAGCTAAAAAGCTTGGGTACGCGAACAAGAACTGACTACAGGCCTGATTTTAACTCTGTATAAAACAATAAATGAAATGAGAAATGGACAGGGGTGTCTAAGATCCTGAGAATTAAGACTGTGACTTCATAAACCCAAGAGACTTTTCTATCACTGCCAGTTCTAAATATGTACAGCTTAAGACACCACACAGGGTATACTATACCCATAGAAACCCTGAATGCAATTGGATGGGTAACTACACTGATTTGTCTTAGGTGTGCACGGAAAGAAGGTACCTTCATACATACCATTTGGAAATGTACCTTTCAGAAGTTCTGGAAAGGGACATAAGGCTATCTTTAAAAACGGCAAAATTGAAGATGTGGTGGAAACAGGATCTGCCTAGGGACAATACGACATTAGCCTCTGAATTCTGGTTGCTCATAGGAACACAGAACATTGATGGAGAGTCCACATTCACCAGATATAAAAACATGATGTGAAAGTTTGCTGCCACTAGCACACATGTGAGGGTCTTCTCCTAATGTAATAGTGCTGGAACAATTTACTTGGAATCAATGTAATAATCGTGTATTCATGAAAATTGCAGCTTTAGTTCTTACTCCCTGTATGTGTCTAGCATACATGGTGTTCGTGAGAGTGAGATGGAACTGGGGCAAGCTCTATTTCAGACAGTTGAAATCAAGACTCATCTTGCTTCCTTCTACATAGTTTTTAATTGTATAGACTAAAGCAGGACTGGTTTTTCATTTTTTCAAATTCGATATGGGTGTACCATACTCAGGACTAACAGACACCAATTATATGGTACAAGAATCATGGACACGTTCTTATCAACCACAGTATATTTTCATTTATTTAAATTGTACTTATGTAACAATTAGGTCCTCCATAAAATGTACGCATATGATTCTGCTAAGGCTCTGCACAATGCTAGGTTTTTGAGCCACTCTTTGTAGAAGGACGAGGGATTGGACATCCAAGTGGTGGTCGCTTTTTATTTAGGCAGGAATTTTGACCATTGCAATAAACGTCTAGGTCCTTTAAGTATGAGATGTGTACTCCAAATGGGCCAATTGTAGGGATCTCATGAGCTCCATTTCTGCCACTTCTTCTGCAGGGTTGAACAATTGTGTACAATAGTCTTAGACTTTGAGTGACTCCACTTAGATGCAAAATAATTGCATTTGGGGCTCGACATTGATGACAGTTTTGATCGGTGTCTGTGTTTATTTTGAGTAGTTTCATGAGGAGTGGTATGTTTGATGTAGGTACTTAAAATGTATGAGTTTATGTCTCTATAGTTTGTGGATATCTTTTCAGATTGGCCACAGAAATATATCGAACGCTGCTATGCTAATATCCCGTTCCCAGTTCCTTTTGCTCTTATTAGTGGTGCTATTTTTTTGTTTTGTTATTGCAACTTATACAACATGGATAAGCAACGTTTTTGAGTTGCACGTTGATTATGTGGCTGAAATTCAGCAAGTTCTGATTGGAATCCTGGAATATTTTTGGGACAGTGTGGCTGCAGCATATGATCGGTAAAATACATCTAGTGTGGTTGTGCGGGACTCACTTTTGTACTGGGCTAATGTTAGGAATTGGCCATCTCTTTCTAAGTGTCCAATCAGTGATGTAACATTAGCTCCCACAGCCCCTGAGATCCAAGGGGCACCCTCCGAAACTGTGCACGGGGGTGGCCCCTGGCCTGAGAGCTCCTGACTGGCTCAGAGGGGGCCCTCCTTTGACTTTGCTGGGGGCCCCCTCAAGTTTTGTTACGCCACTGTGTCCAATCTGATGTAGCCCAATCATCAGGGATTCAAGTACACTTTGATAAGGGGCAAGAGTGTGTCCTGAATGAAAGCTTTTTGTGCTTAGAAGATCAGTGTTAGAGATGCATGTTGGTGCATGCGTTTCCAAGCCCAGCAGGTCACCTCTGCTGTGCAGACCTCTCTATGTGATCGCAAGAGATTCAGTGGTAGTTGGATTTGCATGTTCCTGATTCAGATTGTTCTCTATCTAGTATTAGCTGCGGAAAAGCACTGGATTAATAGAATCGATAACTCAGATATTGCCCCTAGGCCGCATGGTAATATGCATTCATACTGACAACTTCAAAATCTCCGCCCTCTAATGGCAGTTTGATTGACTCTACTATAACCCTCGCCTGCATGACTCCTAACACCAACTGTATCACCAATGTTGGTAATGTTCTGAAAAGCTAGGAAATTAGTTGGATTGGAATATTTATGAAGAGATAGAGCAGTTTTGGTAGAACATTTATTTCTGCCAACTAATTACAATGACAATTTGTAATAAAAGAGCCACTCGTGTGGTTTGGCACCCTATGATGACCTCCGACTACCACCATTTTAACTGACTTTAGTGTGTTATTTTACCCTAGCCTGGATATATGAGATGGTCCTGCCTATGCCTGCTTCTCTTCTTTCTTGTAATCTTGCTGTCTTTCAGTGGTAGCTGTCACGGAGTAGAATAGTCTTGCCAAGAATAGAAGATGTGGAATGTACTCTTTGGTTTCGAAGTGCAGTGTTGTGAGCGATGGTGCACACATCTACTTGGTGTTGCTTAATGATGAGTTCTTATTATTGGCTTTGACATGGCTTCATGTCATCTTGTTCTCTGACTTTGACTATTGGCTTTGACATGGCCTCATTTCATCTTGCTTTCTGCCTTTACCTTGCTTCAAACTTTTCTGTGTGCTTAGTGGTGCTTGCAAGTTGTGTGGATGAGAAATATAGGTGCTTACTATTGGCTTTGACATAGCCTCACGTCGTCTTGTTCTCTGATTTTGCCTTGCTTCTGTGTGCAAAGCAGTGCCTGCTATTCATATTCAAGGTCTTACTGCTCCACACTTATTTTTCGCACCTCACTGACCAGAGTGAACTGGATATTATCTGTGGAACTTACAACTCTGTCTCAGAGTCAAAATACGGGCCCCCGTCTTGGCCATGACGCAGACTGGTACTAGCCAGCTCTGTATTTTCCAATGAGAAAGGTGCAAGGTTTTCTAGAATCATGTTGAATAATGATATTTAAGCTGGGAGCCGACGGGGGTCAGGTGGAAGTTCACCACAGAATAGACGTATTGCTGTGGAGGTGAAGGAACTTGAGTCCTGACTGAAACGCCTACCTGGGCTTTTCTCACAGGCTTCCCAAAGCTAGAGTTGGCAGGATGTTGCAGAATCAGTCGGTGAGGTGTTCCTAACCATTTCTATTTTATTCTATTCTATTCTTTGCTACTTGTACATATTGCTGCATTCTATTTTGATCATTTATTTCAATTGTTCATTTATTGTAGTTAATTGACATCTGGGAGTCTGCATTTAATGATATATTTGGCCTACCGTTTTGAGCATTGCATTAATAAACTTGTGTGTTATATTCCATACATTTGGATTGGTTTATTTACCTTGTCTTAAATGAGTGTTATGTCTTACCTCAGTCTTAAGGGAGTGTTGGGGATTTGGGTGTGGCTTGATGGTGAGCAGCCACATTCATTATACAATTTGATCCAAGTTCTAATGTTTTTTATCTTGTCTACATTGAGACCGTAGTTCCTACATAATGTCATTCCAGGTTAGGAGAAACTCTATTTCAAGTGCTGATGTGGATGGTGTTAGGGAAAACAGTTCAGATTTCTCCCAGTTAATAAGTATGCAAGCAAGCATGGCCAGCAAACCATACACGTTTCCTAATGAGGGTTGAGATGTTGGTGACTGCATCCCTAACCAACCACCTCATGTCATTGGCAAACATGAAATTTAAGTATGTGTTGTGTGTGCTTTTCACATAACCAACACGTCAATGGCTCCACTGCAATTATACAAAAGAAGGGGTGCCCCTACCAATTGCAAAGTGGTCTGACAGTAGGCCATTGTTTGTGGATGTGGATCGGACATGGACACCCCTGCCTGATCTGTCAGAATGATAGCTGGCTTTGGGCGCGTAAGAATAATTGTGATTCGCTAAAATCTTGTCACCTAGGTTGAACATCGATGGCAGGTTTTAAGATTTCCATTTGGAAGTCTCTTTCGACAGTAGTCATTTTTTAGAAGCCCCACAAGGGTTTTTCCTTCCTATATCCTCATTCTTTCTCTTTCTTATGCATACTGGCCCCTGAGTTTTATCTGTCCGCAGCATCTCTGAAATACCTATGGTTAGCATTGATTTTGGCCAGAGTTGTAGTGTTACTGGCGATCTCATAGCATTCTGCTAAATTCTTCAGATCTGCTTCTAATCAATGTAGTTGATCTTAATACCTCTGAGGAAGCTGAGTCACTCTTATTATGCCCCAAAGCATCCCAGAGTATAGTGCATTTGCGTATTAATCTATAAGAATTCTGGGATGGCTTTTCTAATTTCTGCTTTGAAACATGGGTCTAATAGCGTCTCTGTTGGGAAATACCAGCTATGGCACTGTAGTTCATCTGAGTAGATTTTAAGAGTTGGCTGGACTGGGTAGTAGTCCAAGGGTAGAGCGGACATAGTTGGTATATTATTTCAAAGACTCATAGCATAGCATGGTTTTTCTTATTGTGTCTGATAGTCCATCCCTGCCCTTGATCTATCAAACTATAGGTATAAAGTGGTCTGCATATATCTGCCTGAGATGATCGAATGAAAAGGCACAGATTAAGTACCAGGTGAAAGAAGACAGTGAAGTCTATGTTTGGTCCATATGTTTGAGGAGTTTGACACCTGTGCCCCAACAAATGGCCCTGTAGTATTAAATATCTTACCTCATGGTATAGCTACTGTTTATACTAGTCTGAAATCTAATGATCAACATATACATATGCTTACTAGGTGGAAGTATGAGCTCTCAGAAGAAAAGTATACATTTTTTCCAAGTGACAAGCTGTTGGGGATCTTCTTGACAGGTCCACATGTGTTTCTTGGAGCAAAGTCAAGTCAATTTCATGTCTTTCTAGATATGCCTGTACTAGTAGTGTCTTTTGAGGATCGGTGAGTCCTCTCATGTTCCAAGATACGAAGGCCATTGCTGTACCATGTAGATTTATCTGATGTTTAACAGATGTGGTTTGTGTTAACTTTTAGTGGATGCAATGGCACATGTAGTGTCCTATGTTTATGTCTCGACCATTGTTAAGAACCCCTACCTCACAGCCCAAACTCCCACACTCAATCCCCTACTCTAAGAGAACTAGACCTAAGCAGCCAAAAAAATAGAAGAATTAACTTAACCAACGTCTGTGTGGAAGCATTTTGCCTCTTCGGTTTACTAAAGAATCTGGTTTCTGTCCTCTTTCCACAATACAGAGAGAAGGAGTAGACTTCTTTATGGCGACTGTGTGTCATCTCAGTCTCCACATTTCAGTCCAATCAGAGGACACCCTGACTTACTCTACTCAGAATTATATTCTGTTCAGGTCTTTCGCTGATGCACCTAAAATTATCAAAACTTACTCACAAACATAGGCCCAGATGTAGAATGGGCATTAGCGTTCACAAATCATCCGAATCCCTCCAAGGGACCACTGCCTCCTCATAAACAAACAAAAAAAAGAAACTTTCCTTTTGAACCTAGGTCTGGCTCCTAAAAGGAAAACGGTCTGCATTTTTTTTTTTGTAACATTTTTTATTTAAATTATTAGAAACAAAATGAAAAACAGCGCCAGCCACGCACAACTTCCCACGCAGGGGATACACCATATATGGGGGGGGGGAGGCCGCAGTGAGCAAAAGTTCAAGAGTGATAGCTCTCTAGGCCCGACAGTCCGCAAACCCTACGGGGCCTAAGGGACCAAGTCACGGCCCCAGACTCAAAGTTAAATAGCGAAGTTCAGCTCACTTCAGTTGTGAAAGCATGGCTTGGAGCGAGCCCCCGGGGTCTCTCTCCCCCCCCAGCACTACCAGCCCCCCCGCCAACCATGCAGAACACTATAAACCCTAAGTAGAAACCCCTCTAACCCCAACCCACCCCCCTACCCCCCAGTGGTGGTAGCTCTCAGGCATACTGACTACGGACGTCTGCGGACCCTCAGATCTGAAACAAATGAAGGGCTCTGAGCGAAGGTGGGGCCACCGCAGCCGGTAAACCCGTGGATAGAAAGCGGACTAAAGGTCCCCAACGGAAAATGAAATTCTTAAAGTTGCCCAGGAAAATATCCGCCATCCGCTCCGTGCTCAACAACTTCCACAACCTCGCATGTCACAATGAGATTGCCGGGGCTTCCCTCTTCTTCCATGCTGCCGCCAGGGTGATCTTGGCCGCTCCCATGCAAAGCCGAGAATCTTTTTGTCTGCTCGTGTTTGATGCTCAAGGAGTGGATCGCGAAGGCCCGGCAACACGTGAACTAGGGAATCCGTGATCGGGTACCCCAGGATCTCTTTAATGTGGGACAAGATCTCCTCCCAGTAGGGGCGGATGATCGGACAGTCCCACCATATATGGCGAAAATCCCCCAGTAGGCCACAGCCCCTCCAGCATCTATCCGAGGAGGCGGGAAATATGCGGTGCAGCTTGGCGGGTGAGAGGTACCAATCCAACATGGTTTTGAGGTGCGCCTCCCTTAATTCCACCTAGTGATTATGTTGGTGCATATCCTTCCATAGGCGGGACCACTCGTCATTCGTGATGGCGCGACCGACAAGGTCCTCCCAGAGGCCCATGTACCGCGGTCTCGGGGAGTTAGCCGTGGCTAAGAGGTGACTATAAATAAAGGAGATGGCCCCGCGCATGGACGTGGAGCGGGACAGAAAGATCTCAAAGGGGGTAGGCGGCCGAGTCGCCGCTTCCCGAACGGACGGTGATAGCGCCCAGTGCAGCAGTTGGGCGTGACGAAACTGCTCTGAGTGGGGGACCCCGTAGTCCCGCCTGCAATTGGCAAACGTCAAGGGGGCATGGCCATGAAATAGATGCGTGAGTGCAAGGCATCCCCCTTCTCTCCAGGCATCGAAGGGCCCCTCCCGCTGTGCCGGGGGGAATGCCGGGTTGAAGTGTATCAATCAATCAATCAAAGCATTTATATAGCGCACTACTCACCCAGAGGGTCTCAAGGCGCTGGGGGAGGGGGGTCCGCTACTGCTCGAACAGCCAGGTCTTGAGTTGCTTCCTGAAGGCGAGGTGGTCCTGGGTCAGGCGGAGGTGGGTCGGGAGGGAGTTCCATGTCTTGGCGGCGAGGTAGGAGAAGGACCGTCCCCCTGTGGTGGCTCTTCGGATGCGGGGGACGGCGTGGCCGGTCGATCGAAGCTGGCGTTTGGGAGCGTAGAAGTTGAGGCGGCTGTTGAGGTATCCTGGGCCTTGGTTGTGTAGGGCTTTGTGTGCGTGGGTGAGGAGTCGGAAGGTGATTCTCTTGTTGACCGGGAGCCAGTGCAGGTCTCTCAGGTGTCCGGAGATGTGGCTGTAATGGGGGATGTCCAGGATGAGTCGTGCTGAGGCGTTCTGGATCCGCTGGAGTCTCTTCTGGAGTTTGGCGGTGGTTCCGGCGTAGAGGGAGTTGCCGTAGTCCAGACGGCTGGTGACGAGGGCCTGGGTGACCGTATTCCTGGTCTCGGTGGGGATCCACCGGAAGATCTTACGTAGCATGCGCAGGATGTTGAAGCACGACGAGGAGACGGTGTTGACTTGTCTGGTCATGGAGAGGGAGGAGTCCAGGATGAAGCCCAGGTTGCGTGCGTGGTCTGTTGGTTTGGGTGCGCTGCCTAGGGCGGGGGACCACCAGGAGTCGTCCCAGGCGGAGGGTGAGGATCCCAGGATGAGGACTTCCGTCTTGTCAGAGTTCAGTTTCAGGCGGCTGTTCTTCATCCATTCGGCTACCTCTTTCATCCCTTCGTGAAGGTTGGCTCTGGCGGTGGCGGGGTCGTTGGTGAGGGAGAGAATCAGCTGGGTGTCGTCGGCGTAGGAGATGATGTTGAGGTTGTGCTGGCGTGCGATGTCTGCGAGGGGGCTCATGTAGATGTTGAAGAGGGTTGGACTGAGCGACGAGCCTTGAGGAACGCCGCAGATGACTTCGGTGGCTTCAGATCTGAACGGGGGCAGGCGGACTCTCTGTGTCCTTCCGGCGAGGAAGGAGATGATCCACTCCAGTGCCTTCTCCTGGATTCCGACGTTGCTGAGTCGCTGCACTAGTGTACGGTGGCAGACAGTGTCGAAGGCCGCGGAGAGGTCTAGGAGGATGAGGGTTGCTGTTTCTCCGTTGTCAAGCAGTGCTCGGATGTCATCGGTGGCTGCGATCAGGGCGGTCTCGGTGCTGTGGTTGGCCCGGAAGCCAGACTGCGAGAGGTCGAGGGAACCGTTCGTCTCGAGGAAGGCGGCCAGCTGCTTGTTGACGGTCTTCTTGATGACTTTTGCAGGAAACGGGAGCAGCGAGATGGGGCGGTAGTTCTTGAGGTCGGTGGGGTCGGCTGATGGCTTCTTTAGTAGAGCGCTGAGTTCGGCGTGCTTCCAGCTCTCCGGGAAGGTAGCGGTGTCGAAGGAGGTGTTGATGATGTCCCGCAGGTGGGGTGCGATGACAGCGTCGGCCTTGTTGAAGACGTGGTGAGGGCAGGGGTCGGTAGGAGATCCGGAGTGGATGGAGTTTATCGTCCGGACGGTGTCTTCGGTGCTGATCGGGGTCCAGGCGCGGAGGGTGGTGGTGGGGGGCAGTGGTTCGGTCGTGGCATGCGTCGGTTGAGTGTTGAAGCTGTTGTGTATGTCCGCGATCTTGTTGTGGAAGTAGGAGGCGAGGGAGTTGCAGAGGTCTTGCGAAGGGGTGATGTCGTTGTTTCCGGCGTTGGGGTTGGAGAGCTCTTTAACGATGTTGAAGAGTTCCTTGCTGTTGTGTGCGTTGTTGTCCAGTCGTTCCTGGAATGCGGTTTTCTTGGTGGCGTGGATGAGTTGGTGGTGTTTTCGGGTGGCGAGCTTGAGGGCAGTCATGTTGTCCGGTGTTGGGTCTCTGCGCCATGTTCTCTCGAGGGCTCGGCAGTTCTTCTTGGAGCTCTTGAGTTCGTCGGTGAACCATGGGGCTTTCTTGCTACCGGGTCTGCTAGGTGGGGTCTTCAGAGGGGCGAGGTCGTCTGCGCAGTTGCTGATCCACTTCGCGAGGTTGGTGGCCGCCTGGCTTGGGTTTGTTGCGCTGGTGAGAGGGTTCATGCTCAGGGAGGTCGCGAGCTGGTCGGCTGTGATCTTGTTCCAGCTTCTGCGTGCAACCTGTTGCTGGTGGTGGTGGATCGTGGTCCTTCTGAAGCTGAAGTGGATGCAGCTGTGGTCCGTCCAGTGGAGTCCGGTGTCGTGGCTGAAGGCGATGTCCTTGCTGGATGAGAAGACGGGGTCGAGTGTGTGTCCGGCGTAGTGGGTGGGGGTGGTGACCAGCTGCTTGAGTCCCAGGTTTGCGAGGTTGTCCAGCAGGGTGGTGGTGTTGCGGTCGTTGTTGTTCTCCAGGTGGAAGTTGAGGTCCCCGAGGAGGATGTAGTCAGCGGAGAGGAGGGCGTGCTGGCTGATGAAGTCGGCGATGTCTTCGCTGAATTGTGTGCGTGGTCCCGGGGGTCTGTAGATGAGGGTGCCTCTGAGGGTGGTCTTGGGGTTGATGTGGACCTGGAAGTGCAGGTGCTCGGCGGGTGCGAGGGTGTCGTCGGTGTTGGTCGTGATGCGAATGGTGTTCCTGTGGATGATGGCGATGCCTCCTCCGGTCTGGTTGATGCGTAGCCATCTGGGATGGCGATGGCGATGTCGGGTGCTGAAGAGGCGTTCATCCAGGTTTCCGTGAGGAAGGCGACGTCTGGTGAGGTTGTGTCGAGCAGGTTCCAGAGCTCCATGGCGTGTCTGTGGACGGAGCGGGTGTTGAGCAGGATGCATTTCAGGTGGCTGCTGCTGTTGCTCGTCTTGGTCTTGGTTGGTGCTGGAGTAGTGCTGGTCCGGATGCAGGTGAACTTGCAGGCGTTGCAGCAGAAGGGTCCGTGGGTGCGTCTCGGGGTGGCTCGGTAGCATCCTGGGATTCGGCCGGCGTTGAGTGCGTTGAGGGTGGCGGCGTCGTACGTCCGGCGGGTGGGCTGGGGTCTGCGAGGGCCAGGGGGCCCAGTGTATGGGTGTAAAGGGCGACGGGAACGTGGTCCATCTCTCACCTCCAGACACCGAGTCCCAAACCTTCAGGGTGGTACCAGTGGGTGTGCTGATGTACGCGTTCCGGGGTCTGTCCCCCCGAGATCTCCACACCAAGTCCCATATCGTTCGCCCCGTCACACTTCTTTCCATATGTAGCCAGTGTTTCTCCGAGAGGGGCTGAGTCCATTCCACTAACACCCTCAATTGGGCCGCCTTATAATAGAGGCGCAGGTCTGGTAATCCCACCCCCCCCTCTCCCCGGGGGCACCGGAGAGGGGCAAAAGAGAATCTAGCCCATCCCCCCTGCCACACGAAGCGGAGCATAAGGGTTTGCATACGTCGGAAAAAGTCACCGTCTAAGACAATAGGAAGGGCCTGAAACAGATATAAGAACTTCGGGAGTAGCGTCATTTTGATCGCATAGATGCGTCCTAACCATGAGATGAATAATGGCTTCCAATGATGGAGATCAGCCTGGATCGAGGCCAGAAGAGGGGGGAAATTGGCCAAGTATAGTTTCCCTATGGTGGGGGTTAGGTGGACTCCCAAATAAAGTAATGAGGAGTGGGTCCACGGTAGTGGCAACAGCAAAGGGAGGCTGTCCACCTCTGTTGTGGAAAGCGTGAGGTTAAGGATGTAAGATATGTCGTAGTTCACCTTGAACCCCGCTACTGCTTCGAAACGCGCCAACGCCCCCTGGATCTGAGGGAGGGAGCGTTCAGGGTCGGCCAGGGAAAGCAAGACATCGTCCGCAAATAAGGAGATCTTGTGCTGTTCGCCCGTGAACGGCAGGCCCCGTATGTCCGGGGTCTCTCGGATCGTCAACGCCAGAGCTTCAATACTTAAGGCAAAGAGCAATGGGGAGAGGGGGCACCCCTGCCGCGTGCCTCGCAAGTGCGAGAAAAAAGCTGAGAAATGACCGTTGACCGTGACTCGCGACCGGGGATTGCTATAGTTGGCCTTGAGCATGGTCAAGAACCGGTCCGAAAACCCAAACGCTGCCAGAGTACGGAAAAGAAATTGCCAGTCCACCCGGTCGAAGGCCTTCTCGGCGTCGAGGCCGAGCAACACCGCTAGGATGTTGAAGCGGTTGGCCTTCTCGATGAGGTAGATCACCCTTCTGATGTTATCATGCGTTTGACGCCCCTTAATAAAGCCCAATTGGTCAGGATGGATAAGTACCGGCATCAGATCCTGCATCCGAGCTGCAAGGATCGAAGAGTATAGTTTGGCGTCGATGTTAAGTAGGGATATCGGTCTGTATGACGAACATACAGAGGGGTCTTTACCCGGCTTGGGGATAATGGAGATGACCGCCTCTGCCATGGAGGCCGAGGAGACCCCCGAATCGGCCATAGCAGTGAACAGCAGTACTAAGAAGTCACTAATATCAGCGGCACAGGTCTGTTAAAAGAGGGCCGTAAAACCGTCTGCCCCAGGCGCCTTGTGTGGTTTCAAGGACTTAATGGCGGTTAGCACCTCTTCTCGGGAGATGGGAGTGGAGAGTTGCTCATTCCAGTCGCTAGATACACGAGGTAGCGGGAGCACGTTCAGGTAGTCCATTTGAGCAACGGGGTCCAGGGGGTTGCCCGAGTATAACTGCGCATAGTACTCCCCGAAGAGCTCTGCCTTCGCATCGTCACAGTGCCTCAACCCGCCTGTCGCATCTCGTATACCCCCCACGTACTACCTCTCCCGCTTACGGCGAAGTTGGCGAGCCAGGTGCTTCCCCACCTTATTCCACTGAGCGTAGGAGAGATGGCGGAGCCTCAGGAGGGTAAATTCCGCTCTGTTATTATAGTGGGCTCGGAGTCTGCCCCTAAGGGCAGTCAGCGGCCGCAGCGTCTGTCTGGAGGGCTTGGCCTTATGAGCCGACTCCAGCGTAGAGAGTTCCCTCTCCAATGCCTCCCGCTCAGTCCTCCGCAATCGATTGAGAGCCGCATTAAGGGCCAGGCAACTACCTCTCATTGATGCCTTGAAGGCGTCCCACGTGTTGAAGATCGAGGTATCTTGCACAGGGTTGAGATCAAAGAACTCCCGAATCGCTTGACGGAGCTTCGTGCAAGAGGATGCATCGCGCACCAGGGAGGCCGGGAAGTACCACCTACGCGGTGCATTCCCCTCTGGCGCCCAGCATAGTCCCAACGCTAAAAGCCCGTGGTCCGAGATAGAGAGAGGAAAGATCTTGGCCTCTCGTAGGGATCCCCGGAGGGATTGGCTAAAAAAAATATGGTCCAGCCGGGAAGAAGAGTGATGGACATGAGAGAAAAAAAGTGTAATCTCGAGACAAGGGGTGCAAGGAGCGCCAGCCATCCACCAGGCCTAGTTCGTCAAACCTCAGACGCAGTTCGTCGGAGAAGAGACCAGTCCCCGCTCTTTGTCGATGCGAACTATCTAAGTCCTTATCCCAGACCAGGTTGAAGTCTCCCAGTACGAAAAGGGCCCCCTCCACAAAATCCTCCACAGTGCGCAACAACTCTAGGAGGAACCTATTCTGCCCCGCATTGGGAGCGTATATCACCAGAAATGAGCAAGTCTTACCGAGCAGCACCCCCTTGACAGCAACCCACCGGCCCTCCCTATCACTCCGGACCCCCAATGGCTGAAACTGAAGCGTCGAGCGGATCAACAGAGCCACCCCCCGATGCTTAGAGGACGCCGAGGATCAATAGATAAGAGGGAACTGCTTATGTTTCAATCGGGACTCATCCTTCCGGGCCAGGTGGGTCTCCTGCAGTCCAACCACATCTAGGTGGTGATCTATGATGTACTTCCAGACCTTCTGGCTTTTCTGGGGGGAGTTCAGTCCCTGTACGTTCCAAGTCCCTAGGGCAACAGGCATAGTTCACACCGCACCCCACCTATCTCATCCCACCCTTCCCACACAAAACACCTCAGGCAACTCGCCACCCAACACCTGACCCTCTCCCGTCCGCAGCGTCTAGAGCTAAAGGTCCCCACAAGAGTGCCAACATCCTCCTCCCGAGGCCCCAGACATCCCCCTATCTTCCACCCCCATCCCCCTCTCAAAGCCCCCGCCAGCTGCCAGTCATACATCACGCATTCCAACAGTCGCAAGCTACCACCACCGGTCCCCCCCGCCCCATTCCCCCCCCCCCACCGCCCCTCTCTGAAACACGTCCCAACAAAAACCCAACAAAACTCCCCCCTCCCAAAACACCAGAGCGAACAAACCCCAGAGAAAAAGGTACCCTAGAACCCAGAGGTCCCCTGTGAGGGCCAGTGTTGAGACCCTCCGAGAGCAGACTCCCTTGTGGCAGTCAGTGTTCCATCTGCTCTCGAGCCCGGGGCGTCTTCCCCAAAAGTACATAGTCACCCATGGTACCTTCACGGAGGGGGGGTCCCTCCGTCGCTTGGCAGCCTCCCGTCGGCCCTCAAGCCGCTGATGAGCTGTCTTGTGGTGGGACCACCGTCACATTTACCACTGAGGCCACTGCCCCGCTTCTTTCTCGCTGGCTGGCCGTGGGATCAGGTCTATTCTGCGCTGCGGGCCGCCCCACTCTATACCAGGAGGAGGAGTGCCGTCGGCGCCGCGATGGCGATCGACCCTCCCGCGGAGAGGGGGCCGCGCTGTTCAATCCAAGGAGCTCTTTGGCCGCCTGCATGGAACTGAGCTGAACCAGTCTATTTTGCCACCGGAAGATGAGGCAAAAGGGATGGCCCCAGGAATACGCCACCATGTGATCGCGTAGGTAGGTCGTCACCGGTTTAAAGGCGCGCCTCTTCTGGAGCGTCGATGCCGCTAGATCCTGAAACAGTTGGGGACGGTGCTCTCTGAACCGCAGATCGGCGATAGCCCTCGATTTCCGAAGGACACGCTCCTTGAGCTGAAAGTCCTGAACACAGACCAGGATGTCCGGAGGTGGAGCCCCCGCTCCCCTCGGCAGACCCACTCTATGAACCCTGTCCATTTTGACCTCCCGCAGTTCATCTTCGTCAAGAATCTGTAGGAAGAGGGCTTCCACGTAGCCACGCAGATCTCCTGCCTCACCGTCCCAGGGAGCCACTCGAATGCGGATGTTGTTCCGGCGGGACCGGTTTTCTAGGTCCTCCGCATGGGCCTGGAGGTCCAGGTTCTGCTCCGTCAGCCGCAGCATATCTTGTTGGAGCTGATGCACATCCTCCGCCAGCCCCAAATCGTGTTCCTCCAGCGTCGCCACCCGTTCGCCGATGCCATCCACCTCTCTCCTCACCTCCTTGAGATCCGAGGCGAGCTGGGAACGGAGTTCCAAGATGTCCTCCTTGATCGCGGTGAAGAGCTCTAGCATAAAGGCCTTAGTGGCCGGCGCTTCATCATCTCGCTGCCGGGGAGAGACGCTCGGTCCGGGAGGTGTCGGCGGCTGCGCACTCCTTTGCGACCCCTCTTTGCCGGACCTTCCTCTGGAGGACTTGTTGGACATCGTGCCCAGGACGATGGCAACCGAGCTCGCAGGCTCTCAGGTAGGTAGCGACACCGTGCGTCTGACTGTGTCCCGCCGGGCTGGCCTCCCTCCACAGGTCTCCCGGCGCTGTGAGGATCCCAAAGGGCCGGTGTAGACTGCCCACTGACCACCGCACCCAGATCACCTGCAACAGATGCGTCTGGCCAATAGAGGATGTGAATGTGCACCCAGGGGATCCACCCCATGGAGCGTTCCCCTCTCTGTCGCTCCCAGCCGCCACCAGGGCTATGGACTCTCCTCCAGGCCACTCCAACCCAGATCGCCTGCGGTGGCCGCGCTCACTCCTGTTTGGGTCGGTGGTCCCCAACGCGCCTGGGCTCTCCACTGGTACACTGTGGTGCGTAGGGCTACTGTTCAGGGCGCCCTCATTCTCTTCGGTGGCCTCCCGGCACTAGCTCTATCTGGCTGCAAGATTCGGGGTCATTCCAGGAATCCCAGCCCCAGGCTCCCCCGCGCCATCAGTCCACAGGCCCCGGGCCTTAAAGATGGGGGCAAAGCGCAAAGGAGGTCCCCGGCAGGATATCAACGAGAGTCCCTCCAAATCCGCGCACGCCACGGGGCCCCTATGGCTCCTCCTCCACCCCGGTCCGAGCGCCCTACTGTCGCAGCCTCGTGGTTCCAGCGCCCGAAGCGTCCCACTCCGGACTGGGGGGGGGGATGTTGGGTCCAGCCCCCGTCTAGGCTACCGCCGGGTCAATTGTCAGCCCCTCACCTCGGGAGCCGCGCAGATCCAGGCAGGTGTTCCCCGGGCGCCGCCTCGTGCAGGCCGCGAGTTCCAGCGGGGCCCAGGTCTCTCGCTAGAAGCGCGGTGCCGCCGATCGGCCATCCACCGAGCCCAGTCTGTGTGCTTGGTGTGTGTGGGCTCCCGGAGGCTCAGCCGATCATTCCACTCTCGCCGGGGTGCCAGGTCATCTGCCGCGCGCGTCGATCCGGACTCCGCCGTCAGCGGGGTCGTCCCCACACCGCCGTAGAGGGCTCCGCCTCCAGCCGCAGCTCAACTCGAGCTCCCCGGCTTGCGCTTTCCGGCTCCGCCACAGGCCTCGCCGTCACCAGGTGGCCCCCGCTACGTCAGCGGGACCGTCACCAGCACCAGAGTACCTCCCGGGCCACCGGAGGTTCCGCCCAAGCTCCAATGCGGTCAGGAGGGCTCCGGGAAGAAGCTTATTCGAAGCTATGTAATCGCGGCGGCGGAGGGACTCAAAGACACGTCCTACTCCGTCGCCATCTTGGCCACACCCCCACGGTCTGCATTTTAAAAATGAAACTGCTTTATTACAAAGCAATCACAGACAGTCTGCTGAGACCAGCAGGCCGCGAATCAAAGTAGGCTGCAAATTGTGACGTATCTCTTTATTGTTCATGAGGTAGAATTGCGATCCACTAGGATTTTTTTTTTTAGGAACTGACCTATCAGTACATTGGTTGGTTTGCAAGACACCACAGTGCTCACAAAATTATTGGTTTCAAATTGCGACCTGTACTTTTGTGACCAGTGTTTACTACACGAGGCCCATATTTATCTATTTCAGGCCAAAATGTAATAACATTGCTCTGTATTCATTCTGTTAAAATAGAACAACAAAAGAGCAGTCCTTTTTGCCTAGACAGGTGTAAAAATAAATAGATGATTCAGAGCCAAATGCCTTCTTTGAATTATTAACATCAATTTCACATGTGCAACTGTGAATTGGTGAATGCATTTCCACAAAAAGAAAGATAATGTTTTACAGTACCTCACGAATCTTCTCAACTGCAGTTGTGAAAATGTAGACAATAACAAACCATTCTTGTACAGATGGTAAATCCTCCATTTTTACAAGAACTACATAGGTATACAGCATCAGGAATCCCAAATATGCCAACTACAAGAAGGAGAAATAAAGTGCATTACATTTGTTTGTAACAATATCATTCATATCATCGTAATATCCTCACTTCAAGACTTTCACAAAGCATAAAACCTTGGGAAAAGGTTGATCAGGGCTAAATATTTATCCCCTTCCCCACCTTTGAGCGCAGAAGATGAGCCATTCACATCTTCCACATTACTTACCCTGTGTGGAGGACTTAAAAAGCTCATACTCCTGGGGAAAGCTGTGGTGCTTGCACCACAGGCTTCACCACTTGGGGTTTCATCAGAGGCTGATGCAGAAGCCCTTCTGTGTTTGCCTCCAGCACGTGTCCCCTCCCTCGCACAATGATGTCAGCACACCAGGCGCATTCTGACATCATTGATGCACCGAACAGTGTAGCTGCTGGAAACAGGCGACTCGCTGCCCATGTCAGGAGGGATATCTCGAACATTGCCTCTTCCTGGTGGGTTTCTGGTCAGCACCATGGTCCTCAAGCAGGAAAGCACCACAACAGGGAAGTGTTTGAATGGCGTGGGGCTCAGACGCCCCTCGGTATGGGCACTAACCCCCCTCATGGGGGATAAATCATTTTGAGCATTTTTCCTTCGTGGGTGAGCAATAAGCTTACCCTCCCCAAGGAAAGGAAAATAGTGGCCACACATTTTTTGTGTCCTTGGGACTGGGATGTTGTGCTGGACCTGGGTTGACTTTATTCACATGAAGAGAACCTCTGGAAAGGGGGCACTCACCCCTTTCCAACTCTACCCCTCTAGGACGGATTCCTACTCAGGGATTGCAACCACTAAATATTGGGGGTGGAGGCCATGATAAAGGGGCCAACACCGCATGGGATAATTCATTTTGAGCCTTTTCTGTTCCTTAGGGGAGCTGATCAGGAACTGGTTCCCCTGATCAGCGCCCCCTGTGAATGATAAACAGTGGCAGCCATCTTGGAGTTTCTCTGCTTTCACTCGGGGCTCCGTGCAAATCCCCTGATGAATTACATCATACAAAGGATAGCACTGGAAAGGGAAAGTCTCCCTTTGCGATAGTGCCCTTCCAGGAAGGATTTCTGTTTCAGGATTGTGGCCAGACAGCCATCATTTTGTGCTCTGGGCTTTGGGGTCTTACCCCCCCACCCCCAACCCCAGCACCCAAGGGCAAATATAAAGTGTGACCAAACTCTCTTGTCAGGTTACTTTTGCCTATGAATTGTAATCCTTTTTTGAAAGTACATGGGAGCTTGTGCCCTAATTGTTTTCTGTTGTTCGATCACAATCATCATTTGTACAGTTTTGCTTGGTTGCTGCTTTGAGTACTGTTGTTATAATTACATCTCAGTTTGCCTTTTTAAAGTGTGTGGTTGCAAGCTGCAGTAGTTTTGTTTCTTTATCTTCCTTTGTAGGGGATTTGTGTCTGTATATGACGGCTTCATCCTGATCCAGTTACATTTAAATTAATTGGTTGCTTTCAGCGTTTTTCTGCTGCTAATGCTGTGGTAGCCCCCTCACTTGCACTGCATTGCATTCTCATTTTCTGCTCAGATCACAGACACTTTCCAGCATTCGCAGTGCATATACTTTTCTTTGAGAACCTCTGCATTCTACCTATCACACAGTATGTTTGCCCTATCCCTACCCCCTTTTGCTCGTCACCTCCCCTTCTCCTACCCTTACCCCCTGCCCCGACAATTTGTTCTTCCCTGTCGATTCTCTGCTCGGAGTTGTTACCCCCAGCTTATTTTTTTATGTATATAACCTGTGATTCGCCCTGAATTTGCCCCCCTTAACGTAATATGAGTTGTACTTGCTTGTTTTGATTACCCTGAACAATTGCTTTTCTTGATTGCTTCTGCTCATCTAAAGTGCTTTTTGCCCCCTTTTAATTTAATTGTATATGTACTTGCTTGTTTTGTTTACCCTGAACAATTGCTTCTCTTGATTGCTACTGCTCATGTAAAGCGCTCTGATACCTTCCGGTCTAGCCAGCGCTATATAAAACCTTTCAAATAAATAAATGTGACGACAAATGTTTTAGATAGGAAACAGACAAGGCCTGGGCAGCAGTCGATCAATGAGACACCATACAGCAGATAATGAACGAGAGCTTAGAGGCCGGTGTTGATACTTAGGACTGCATCTGAGGAAAAGGATGATATCATGAATCACACTCTATAAGTTATTTTTTAGTTGGTACTGTTCCATCAGATGACTCCACTTCCAGTGATTCTGAAAAACATGGCCATGCAGCACAGCAAGGCTGTTGTGATGTCCCTTCACAAGTGCAACAACTGTGCTGCTGAGAATCAGTGGTAGGGTAGCCCAATCCTGAGTGCAAGCATACAGATCACAACAAAAGTGCATATAAGGCAGCCTCCTAATACAAGTCAAGCCTCCAATTTCAACTTTAATTGGATGTAAAGTTAATATTGCAATTTGTTGCCTATTGATTACTAACAACATTTTGTGGATGATGTGTTTCTTAAACAGAATTATGGAGCAAACAAATACCCATGTCCAACAGTTTTTGAGTGAGCATGGAGGTACTCTGGCACCTCATTCTAGGGCACATCTATGGACTCCTATTTCACCTGCTGAAAAAATTGGGGGCCTTATACTGCCCATTGGAACATTGAACAAACCATCCATTTAGTCTGACTGTTCTTCTATTACAGTTTAGGCAACAAACAGCTTCCCATTGATTTCCACAAGTAGAGATTTTTTTTTTTATTATGCAGTGAATGTTGCATTCCAGTGAATCCTCAGAACTATCCATGCACGGCAGAGTCCGTAGAAGCGCAGGGATCCCTAGCCTCTCCGGGCGGGCCCCTAAGCCTTCCAGGTGCCTTCACACTCAGGATAAATGAATACATTTTGTTTTGTGCTTTAGTCGCCCCTCTGTGAGCATTGTCTGGTAGATGAAGCTCTGTGTTGATAAACACATTCAGAGAGGTGGCTGTGTACAAACAAACAACAGCCACAATACCGTACGTTTTGAGCGTGTAGTTAAATACCTGCTCATCGAGTACCTCATTGGCTGATCATTCCATGGCACTACCAAAATTACATTTGGACACATTTGCTCAACTGTAAAACACTTCCTTCTATGGGTCATTTAACAACTCTGGGCTTTGGGGTTAGGTAACCTACTTTGGATGCTGTGTAAAAGAGTAAATACAAAAATTAATGCAATGAAACTAAGCAACCACTACTGTCTAGAACACTGTGAAAACTGACACTAATTCTGGCATTTTGTTTAGCTAATGTCGATTTTCTCATAGATGCGAGTTAAGTACTCTTAATATCTTAATGAAATCTGCACACTTTTAACTAATAGCACCGGGCGACCTTAGACAACTAGGCAATGAATACATTTTCATGTGCCCCTGAAGCCCCACTGCGCCCCGCCCCCTTGGCAAACTTCATTGCCTCCCAGTGTTTGAGGGATAACCAAGACGCAGGAGAGTGAGTCAAATAGTTTAGAAAATGCAAGTGAAGCCGGGATTCGGATTCACATGCTTCGATCCCGATCGCGTTGGTTAGTCTGTAAGTACTACTTTTATTAATGAGTTTCGCATTAGTAAAGCACCACGGTGTGCATGTGTGGCGACACCTCACCCATGAGGTACGTGCCAAGCAATTGTTATCACAATCCACACTTTGCGTCTTTTTCAATATATTTATTACGAAGTGCAGGACCTTTCCAAGGGATTTTGCACACTACATACATTCACTCCAAAAATAAAATGTGTAGGTAAAAAACATTGCCATTTACAATGTCAATAGCTCTAACTTACAAATGCGAGACCTATTTGCATTGCAAATGCTTGTTTACCACAGTTTTCAAATGTGGATAGACTCGCACCGTCGGAGGGATTGGTCGCAGGACATCCTCGGACGCACCTCAGGAGTGAGGTGTCAGTTGTTGGCTTTTTTGCAGTCACAAATTAAACTTCGAGAAGCGCTCCGGCCAAAACATTGAGAGCAACCGAATGGAATGGCTAGGTCCTCCATTACAAATACCTGGTAATTGCAGAAGCCTGCATACGCACGCATATGTTTGCACAGGGATCGCAATTACATTTGACATTATGTGTATTACAACCCGTAACTATCGGGTGCGTCAAAGAATGCACACTCTTCTCGCTATATGTCAATGACATTCCCAGTTATTTAAGTAATAGTGACCATGATTCCCCAAAGCTAGGTGGTGAGGTGATTACATCCTTATTGTTTGCTGATGATACCATTCTTATTTCACAAACTCCGAGGGGTTTACAAAAATTGGTGTATTCCTTCCAAAGCTATTGTGTGAAGAAGGGCCTAGAAATAAACCCAACTAAAACTAAATTTATGTCCATCAAACCACAAAAGTCATTTAGGAAAAACCTGTTCTTAGAAAATCAAAAATTGGAACATGTGGATAGTTTTAATTACTTGGGATTAATGCTGGATAACAACCTTACATGGAAAGGTCAGTTGGAAAAAAGCAACCTGACCTTTAAACAGAATTCACTTCCCATATTAAAAGTGCACGGTGCAAGCCACTCTAAAGCAATTACGCCGGCAATCAAGGTTTTTAAAGCAAAGGCGCAATCGGCGGCCCTCTACGGAGCCGAGCTTTGGGGATGCAGCTGTAAAAACAATTTTGAAAAGGTAGAAAACCACTTCATACGTAGGTTGCTCAAAATTCCGACTAGAACCCCTTTAGTACCAGTGTTTCTTGATATCAATCTTAAAAGTACTGATTATCAAGCTATACTAAGACCCTTGTTGTATTGGGTAAGGTTATGGAAAACCTCGGAGTTGGGTGATTACAAGAGTGGTTTGATTGAAATATTCCAGCTTGATGGTCATATGAAAATACCCTGGTTAAAACATATTTTCAAGTGGTATGAGAGGTTAGGGCTCTCCCACCTATGGGATGCTCCCCAAAACATGTCTTATTCCTCTAAAAAACTCGTAAAGGATTCATTCTGGTCTTATGTCAACTTTGACGTACTATATAGTTCTTCGATTGGCTCACTAACCCAGAAATTTTTGACCAGAAAAGATATCCCTTCCTTTGAGCAATTTATGGACGAGATAGGCCCTCCTTTAGCAAAAACATTGTATTTGCAATTTAGATATGGGATCTTACAGACCGCTGCAACCACATGTAGGTGGGGGGAGAAAAATGGTTCTGATATATGCACTCTCTGCGCTCTGGGGGCAAAAGAAGACGATGTCCATCTACTCTTCTTCTGCCCGGCCTATAAAAAACCGAGAAATTGTTGGATCAAACCTCTATGCAAAAATATGGGGGTAAGATCCTATAAAGAAGCAGAACGCATAATCAAGTCTAATACCTCGCAACTTGTGGTATTTGGTACAAGTAGATTTTTATTTAATGTGTACCTTATTCGGAAACGGTCTGGTTATAAATTGTAATGTTAGATCACATATTTCTGATAAGCCTTATCCTGTATAGAATCTCAGATGCACTGATCCTCGTAGTTTTAAAATATTTTAGTGTCTAGATTTTAGCTAATTTAATAATTGTATTTATGATCTTAAACGCGATAAAGCTCTCGTATATGATTATATTTTGTTTGCCCCGCTACATGGTAAATTAATTAATTTCTGGATTATGGTTATGGTTATGTATATACAAATGTGTTTGTTATTTATTTTCTTGTATTCTGCTTTTATGGCTACACAGTCGAAATAAAGTTAAACGAACGAACGAACGAATTACATTTGACATTATGTGTATTACAACCCGTAACTACCGGGTGCGTCAAAGAATGCACCTCCAGATTTTTTGCCACTGTAACTTTCGTCGTCAAACGTGCCGATACTTAATGGGGAAAGGTCAGATGGATATCTGGACATGCAGATTGTTGCAGACATTTGCAAAATATGAATGGTCCATTTTGCAAAGTTTATCTTGCAGAAGGCGATAAATATAACCAGCCCTCTCATTAAACTCTGACCGAGTTATAAGTAAAGTAAGTATAAACTGTCCCTTCGAGCACTCATAATCGAGTTCATGTCTCATAGGAAGACTGTGTGATGACGTCATGTGGGAGGTTGGTAAAAACAAGTCAACAGTAAATTCCTTTTTAAAATGTAACTATGTAACACGCTGCTTATGAGTGACTGTATTAGTGCTGCCACATCTTATTTTCAATGTGTTTGCGAATATTTCATTTACATGTATTACAATATTTTGTTGGCAGTGCATGAATTCTTGGTTTAAAACCCCTCGAGATGGCAAAATGAGGGAGTTCTTCTAAAGATCTTACTCCAGAAACAGCAAAAACACAAACGAACGTGACGCTATTATAATACAGAACGCAGTGTGTACTGAGTTCAGTTCAACCCAGTTATCAAGTGTCTGACTTAATCACTGCAGAGGTGGCAACAGTTGCATTCATCTTGTCAAATATGCCTCCGAGCCCGCAAAAACCACATATTACGTACCGCATTAAACCAAAATTTGACAATGGGGGCATGATAGAAATCGTGCCATTTTTGTGCGATGGAAAGTTTCTTCTGGCGGCATCGAGGTCCGTTCTTTGTTTCCATTATTTCGGATACTCTCAATTCGTTGATTATCTGTGGATGAAAAAAATGATAACTATATGGAACGACAGAGCGGAAAGATAGAGCGGAAAAGGCATGGAAAGTCACAACTGTATAGCTTAAGTAATCGAGGGTGCCAAAGGGCAATATCCAGCACAGCACATTCAGGGACCACTGAAAGCTCTTGGCAGTTTATGATTCAACACAGCCACGCTCAACGCCTTTGGTAATAACTACTTCTCTTCTCAGGTCCTGTCAGATATGACCTCACAAACTCTTCGGACGCTGAATGCAAGGATTAGAGCAAGAAGCCCATTTGCTATTGTTTACTTTACCGCTTACAATACGTCATTCTGCAAACGCAATAACATTGGTTGCTTTATAAAACATATTTTCACCATATTTACTTCGATTTAATTTTGGGGTTTCGTATGGCGCGTATCACACTGAGTGGTGCGTAAAAACAACGTATCTAGCTAGAGTAAACCGCTGGGCACCACTGTGAATAGTTCATCTGAAAACAAGGTATGTTTGCCATGAAAGACCATCTGTGCGTTTGCAGTTTCACCTTCCGAATCAGCAATGGAACCAACATGATAAAATGCAGATAGTCATATATACACATCACGACTTTCATCATAACAGAAACGTCTGTGGCAAAAGACCTTTGGTTACTCACGTGAGAGGACCTGCCTGAAATTCCTGTTGGCAGAGAAGGTGTTTCAGTTTATTTTAAGTGTCTCAAATGAATCATTTGCTCTGATTATTGGAGTTTAGAGCTTCAGATCTTTGGAGAGGTGCTCGAGAACGATTGCTGTGCGGTCCCTTGTTTCATCCACACAGGGGATTCTAGGAGTATGGAGTCGGAGCAGCCAGAAGCGCACAGCTACCATCTTAGTGGTCAATTTATTGACTGGCGTTTTCATGTGGTCGAGGTTGTGGTTTTGTGAGTGATAAAGGGCGTTTTGAAGATGCCCCACAGCCTCCATGGGTTGATGAACACAGGAGTAATATGCTTTAAGTAATTCACTTCTGAGACCAGTCTAGCATGTAGAGCTGTCTTCAAAGGCACAAGTTCTGTCTTGGGAAATTATACAAAGATGACTTTTGTAGACAAGTCTCCAGAGAATTTAGAATTGTACCACCATTTTAAAGTCTGATTCTGGGACTGACGTTGTTTATGCATCGGAGAAGATTAAGTTGGTAGCGCACTTTATTTGCTTATGGAGTTTTTGTGAATGCATAAATTTAGATTTTTGTCTGGCATGACACTTAATCTTTTAATGTCTTTAATGATAGACGCCTTGAAGTCCATACAGTGAGTGAGTCCAGCCAATGATGGACTGGGTCTGAGCTGGGGCAGGGTTGGGAGAGTATCAGTAGAACAATGAATTTGAAGGGGTTTAGTTTTATTTCATTCAGGATTGAATGTCTTTTAGAGCTTTCCAAGAAGGACACATCAACTAGTGGGGTAACCTTCACGTACATGTTAATTAGTCATTATAAGCAAACACTCAAGTTAACATGTTGCAATGAATTAAGTTAACTTAAATACTGATGCCATTTTGAATGCCGATTTTGCACATTAGGGCTAATAGGCCTGTTTATGTATTCATGTAGTCGTGTGTTTCATGAGATGTTTTTCTCTTTCTCTCCTCTGCAGATGCTGTAAATTGTCCAGAAGCCTTCTGTTAGCTAGTGAATAGGCATTTGTTATGTATTAGACAACTGACAGGAAGGTTCTCTCCATGAGGAGACGAAGGTGCCAGGAAGCGCATATTGTGGGGAGAGCTGCATGAACCATAAGATTCTGTGCAAATTATCAAATCAAGGCTATAGTTGTGTATGAACCGTTATAAAGATGTGAGAAACTGGGGAATTTACCTGCTCCCATGATTCCGTCCTAAAAGTAGAGATGAGATACAATGTTGCAATTAGAGTTTTGTTGAATTATAATAGCGTGTGTTCCTAGACTAGGGTGTGGCAGATCTAAGATATACTTACTGACTTCAAGCTGAGACGACCCTGCCAGCCTCTGATAATCTCTATCGCCTGAGTGCTAAGGCTTTATGCCTATGGATTCCTATGATCTCATCAGAAAACTTCATTTGGTTTTCTGAAGCTTACACTTTACCTTACTTTGCTTAAAATAAAATGCTATTCTTGCCTGACCATCTTTAATTTAGCTTTGGGATTGTTCTTCATGGAACACACTTGCTGCAGATTCCGCAATCTATTTGTAATTTTTACCAATGTGCTTTTTTATATTATTTTGAAATATTGACTTTTAGATTTGTTTAATCTGCAATACTGATGGCTAAAATTTTAAATACTTGGTGAAATATTAATTGATTTGAATTAATTTGTTAATAAATCCCTTTCAAATTCATTCCACTTCTCTTTGTCGTTTCCCTGAGAAGCTCCAACTGGTCTGCACTGTTAGGATAACTAATGTAAATAATAGCTCCTTATTTATTCTCCTTTTTAACTTAAAAAGGCCCATACAACCAATGACGGGGGTTGTTTGATTATACCCAATGTTTGAGATACAGGAATCCCTCCTCCGGCATGGCGATAGAATGGAACCCTGAGGTATTCCTGAAGAACGGAACAGAGGTCAGACAAAATAATGCACAATTTAATTTGTTTATGTTGTTTTTCTTGATAAGAGGAAATTGAGATCCAGACCATGTGATTTATACCATTCTAAACAATTATGTTTAGGAGAGTGTTGTGGTCCACCCTATTAAAAGCTTGTGATAGGTCCCGGAGAATTAGAAGACAGTAATCACCCTTGTCCAGTACACGAAGTACACCTTCAATAATTTGAAGGAAAGCTGTTTTTATACCACAACCTGACTTTAACCCAGATTGTAGATCATCAAACAGGCCACACTCATTCAAGGAATTGTTCGAGTTACTCTGCTAAGCAAGTTTACATAAGATTCACAAAAAAGGCGGATTTGTTATTGGTCTAAAGTTGTTTAGTCTTGCTAATCAGGTCCTGCTTTATTTTTTAAAGGAGGATCTTTTCTGTTTTAGGGCACACCCAAATGCCATGGATAAGAAAAGTCCAATAATGGGGCAAGAGATAAACTGATGTTCTTTATAAGAGAACCCGGAATACGATCACAGTAATTTGAAGAAAGATGGTCTAATGTTCCCTATTATTTAATGTCTTCCCATAACTTCCTTGAAATAATTTTACACACGTGTAGTGTATGAGTAGTAGGGAGCAGGATTGGTCATGAGACTCAATGGGGGCGGAATTCTATCACTTTTTTTCTTGAATTCGGAGGATTCTTAACCTCTTCGGTCTAGCGTTAAGGAAAACATTTTGTTTTTTTAAGAACATTCTGCAAAATACATACATATGTACATAAAGTGGCTTTTGGTCAGCTATCTTCATCCATGTTATTCTATGGTATGTATTCTATTTATTGAGCACACAAATACCTAAATAAAAAGTGCCCTGGTGGTAAAAATATGGTAACCAGAAGCAGTGCAAGGTAATCAAACACCATCATAAAGAAAGCAGATGTTATTCAATGGTTGTGATTAAGTGAGTCTTATGTTGTTTTCTGAAAGTGATGAGACTTAGTCCTGCCCATGGGAGAAGAGGCAGTAGGTTCAAAGATTTAATGTCACCAGTGAAAGACCACCAATCCTGCCCTTTTTGCATCTGCAAACAGCCATCAAATGATATGTTTTGGTGCAGAGTCCGTGCATGAAGGTAGAAATAGAATAAAGAAGACATCCATTGGTCTGTTATAGTATGATTCACCTTTTGCTTCAACTCAACATACAGAATGGGGCATGTACATGTTTACTATAAAAGGTATTCCCTTCAGTGTCAGTGTGGGTCACTGTCCTGGTTTTAAAACTGCATTATTTTTCATGATTAAAAATGTTATTTAAACTTTTTTTTAATGTTTCCACAGGTCCAGCAGCTCCACACACACTTCTATCAAGAAGCACAGGTGGTCATTAGCAAACAGTCATGTATGTGAATAAAGGTAGGACATGGCTACCTTTAACCTACTCCAGGTAGCTCAATACTAAAGTATATGCTTTACAAGCGTGAAGTCATAGGTTCAGTCTAGGTACCTATCCACTTTGAACCAAAGGACGAAGTTTCAACACCATCGATGGGCAAACAGAACGCCAAAGATGCTGCAACATACTGCACCCGCCCACATGTAACAACGGTCAATCCTTTGTACGTCCCTCTTAAAACAGCCAATCCACTTCTCCTTCATGCACTACCTCTTATTAACCACCACACGCTAAGTCAAATTAGTCCATTTGATTTCTTGTATTACTCGGTCCCACCCAGTCTATTATATGTTACAATTGAGCAGCAGTCTAATACTTAGAGAATTTCAGTTCTCCAAGGTTGCATACTCTTAGTGGTTGTTGCCAGCTTTGCAATGACATTCTCATGGGTGAATTTAGATGAGAACTAGTTACTGAAAATGGAGTAAATTTGGACCTATAAAAGAAAGCCAGGTGCATATTTACTAATTGTTGTTATTTACATTTGCAGTAGTACCTGAAAACCTATGCAAGACATGCATTTCCAGACATAGTACTGGAAATGCCATGTGAAATGTTGCAAGAGTTTGCATACCCCTATGCGGATTTCTACATAGAGTAGACTTCTGCACAAGGGGAATGGAGCCCTCTGTGTGATTGCACATTTTTTAATCTCTTTGTCAGGAAAAAATGTTTCCCATGGAGATAGACCTGGGCCCATACAACCAAAAACTCTGTTAAGTGATCTATACCAAGCCAAGCCATGAGAGGAGTTACTCCAGCTCTTGGCTGGATAAACACTCCAACTATTTTCAGGTTGGAAATTAGCTCGAGCGCAGTTTGGGAATTAACATAAATGTACATGTTTGTGGTCTTTCTTAAACTTTCAAGGCAAACCACACCGTGGAATGCCTACTTCCCACCATTGAGTAGCATTTTCGACTGCAGATTTATCTGCACTCATGGTGGAGAAATCCTTAGTACTAAATGAAAAGTCCCCCGCCCCCGCCCCCCATTGTCTTTTCCAATGTTGGATAAATAGGTAAAAAAGGTTTGATTTCTGTATAGACTGAAGATATGGAGATAAATAACTGAGTGTGACAGACTGCCTGTCTACTGATTGTACTTTTCAGGTTTTAGAGCCAACCACACCACCAAGGCAGCCCTGATCAACGCAACAGACGGCATCTGCACCCTACTCGACAGAGGAGAATCAGCCGCCCTGATCCTGCTAGACCTCTCCGTGCCTTTCAACACCCTCTCCCACCACACACTCGTCGATCGACTATGCCAGATTGGAATCACATTCAATGCACTCAGATAGATTGCATCCTTTCTCAAGGGTTGCACCTCTCTCCCTTCACCTCACAACCCAAGCACACCATCTGCGGCATACCCCAAGGCTTACTCCTCAGTCCAGCCCTCTTCAACATCAACATGACTCCACTCTCAGACATCATCAGATTGCATGACATCAAAATCTTCTCCTATGCTGATGATACCTAACTCGTCCTCTCGCACTCAGCGGACTCCAACTCGACATAGACCAAGTTCCACAACTGTATGAAGAACTGCACAGCCTGGATGAAGGACAACTACCTGAAGCTCAACATGGACAAAACTGAATTTCTGATCTTCGACAGACACACTGCCCTCTGAAATGACTCCTGGTGTTCAGCAGAGCTCAGACCCACCCCCACGCCAAAAGACCAAGTTCACAACCTCAGCATCATCCTCAACAGTGAACTCTCCATGAAACGTCATATCAATGCTGTCTCAGTCTGCTTCCACATGCTCCTCATGCTCTGCACAGTTTCAAGTGACTCCCCATCAGCACCAGGAAAACGATGACTCAGGCCCTTATCACCAGCCGACTGGACTATGGCAATGCACTCTATGCAGGCACCACCACCAAACACATGCAAAGACTACAGACGTTCCAGAATGCAGCCGCCAGAATGATTTTTAACCTGCCCAAGAGGACCCACTTCACCCAGCACCTGAAGGACCTCCACTGGCTCCCCATCCAGAAGAGATGCCATTTCAAGTTTCTGACCGATGCCTACAAAACCCTCCATGACTAAGGACCTGCCTACATGAATCGTCACCTGCACGTCCACTGACCTCCCAGGAATCTCTGCTCCATGCACCTCGCATGGATACCACGCATCCGCCACTGCCGCTTTTGAGGACACTCCTCCCACATCTCCACCAAAGCCTGGAATGCGCTTCCCCTCCACCTCCGCACTGCACCCTCACTGACCCACTTCAGGAAGGGACTCAAGACCTGACTCGTCGACTGATACCTGCAGCATAGTGCCTGGATACCTTCTCTGGAGATAAGCTGCGCTAAACAAGCACGACTTGATTGATTGACCTCATTAAAGCGGTTGAGAAGATGCTCAATAATTATGAAATGTTCAAGGACAAATCTGGTGATGATGGAGAGGCAAACATGACTGAAATAGAAGGCAAAAACTGTCCAGAGTCATAATTTTACACCCGACACACATTGCGCTAAGCATAACATGCAAGTCAAGCCATCTCCAGGAGGGTCTGAGGCAGGAAACTGTTTACATTGTTGCATTTAAAAGCAAGAATTTTAGAAGTGTTCATAACACTGCTGCGCAGAAAGAGACATAAGGACTCACCAGACTAGTAATAAGGGACAAGACAAAGATAGATGGAGGTTGACCAATGGCTGTCGATGGCCAGATACAGACCTATTAACTACATCTGCTGACACGTCTGTGACAAGTCCACGTAAGTGAAGCAAGAAGCCATGCACTGACTGAGCTGAAAGTTATACTGAAGCGGAGCAAGTGACTTGGTAATCCCAGTTTTTTAAAGTTCTTTTTATTAAACATTTACTCAATCCACCATTACAATCGAGGTTCTCCCAATTTCGGACACGCAATTGCAAAGTCACGCTATCCGTCAAGTACAATTAAGGAATTATCTGCCATATATTTTCTGGGAATTAAGTTTTAAGTGCTCCAGTTGCCGGTCCTAAGGAGACCTCCGAAGTATTGGGGTTGAAACCCATTGACACCCTCTTACAGGCGTACTGGCCCTGAGGAATCACTGAGAAAACCTCTTCTAAAGGAAAATCATTAATTGATTAAAGTTTTCCAAGGAAGTAAGCCGTAGCCCACTGCGCTCTCTTGATATAATGATTAAAGCAAAGTTTAAAAAAACTTTCTTTCATGGACATTGACCGTGCTTCTAACTCTGAAACAATTAGAACTGGAAATGCATTTTTAAAGTTAGATTACTTTCTTGGATTGGTTTTGCATTATTGGACTTGGCCCTTTTTGGCAGGTTCAGCCCTGAACCTTTTGCCTTAAGCTCTGACATGGTGGTAGTGGTTGTATGCCTCTGAGCACTTTAGCACTGTGGCCCAGTGTAAAGTGCGTGTCCTCTCTGTGTACATGTAGTGAGATTGTTCTGCCCTCCCATAGAAATGCATGGGGGATAAGTGTGTCCATGGTAATTCCTGGTATGGGAGGAGTGCAGGGTCGAGTTTAGTATGTATGAACTCGTGAGGATAAATGGTGCACAATGGTGTGCGCAGATTTATGGTGACTGGTGGAGAAATGCCACTTTTAGAAGTTGGCATTTCTGTGTGCTATGTATCTGCCTGCCTGATGTGAATTGCATGTATGGCTTGTGATTGACAGGAGCTGAGAGGTGTGGATGGCTTCAGAAGGGGCAGGGTGAGTCAGTGCTGAGCTGAATGGCACACCTGGAGGAAGAGTGGTGGGAGGAGTAATCCCCTGACTCTGAATAGGATGGTGCTTTCCTAGTGAATGCTGGCTCCGCCCCCCTGATGGCGGGCCCCCACCTGACAAAGGGGAAGAGGAGCTTGGCAAACAAAGAGCTCCAAATCCCCCTTATACCAGTTCTGACTGGTATCCCTCAGTCCTGTGCTGTGACACAAAGGGAAATGTTGATAAAAATATGGGGGCTGTGACCCCATGAAAATGTTCAGTCTTGGTGTGTTGTTCCTGCCGGGGCGTGCTGCTGCTGGGGCCCAGGGAGGGGCTGCCAGGAGGGCTTGCCCCCCTGGGCCCTGCATTGCCCCCTTGGTTCCTAAAGGACTTTTGGGACCCTTTTGCTTGTGACCCTTCAGGACCTTTTTGCTGTATTCTGTGCACTGTGAGCGCTTTATCCCAACTTTCCCGAAAGGAGAGCGAGAGCGTGATCTTCGCAGCATGGAGCGGCAGTTTGAGGGAACCCCGACGTGGGGATTCCCCACATTTTTGGTGCTTTTTCGGCGGGTGCCCACACGCTCATTTTGATCATTTAATAGTGGGTGCCCACCTCACATTGCCGCTTGATGTTTAATAATTATGCGGGCGCCCACCCCGCGTTATCCGCCTTTGCGGGTGCCCACCCTGCCCTTTTGCCAAAAGAGATCACCGCCACGGCCGGGAGGAAGTCAGACAACGTGGTGCCTGACAGCGGGCGGGACTTCCGGTTTTTCGAGCGAAGCACCGCGCACGCCCCCGCTGGAGAGAGGAGCCGTGGTGATGGAAGCGGAGGGGGCCCGAGGCACATTGTCAGTGCCTGCCCCCGCCGCGAGTCCCGAGGAGATCGATTGAGACACGGGAAGGCTGCCAGAGTGAAGCGGGGCTCCTGTGTTGGTGAGGAGAGCCCCGCGTGCAGCCCCAGCCGTCCGGAGCCTCGCAGGCTACAGGTGAAGTCCCAGCAAGGAGATCCCAAGCGGCGCCGGTGAGTGAGGGCTCGAGTTGTGTGGTGCCGACAGAGGCACAGAGAGACTAAGCAGCCCCATCTGGCAGCGGGCCGCTCCAACGCTTGGGGGCAGTTTCTGTTATGCATAAGAGAGCCCTAGAGGGCCCCAGTGACCTGGGGCAGATCGAGGCACATTGTTGGTGCCTGGGGGGTCCCGCCAGAGAGCGGGCCGCCCCAACGATGGTGGCATGTGTTTAGAGCCACCTGGGGGGGGGTCCAGAGGGCATAGAGATGCTGGGCCCCCTTGATGAAAAGTGCCACAGCTGCGCCGCACCAGTGCGGGCAGCGGCAGCGAATTGGGAACAATTAATTCAGAGTCCCTGAGTGGGACAGGCGGCACAGAGGTGCCAGGCCTCTACTTGATTCACAGCTGCCCAGCAAGTAGTGGGCAGCTGCAACGTTTAGGCCACAGTTCTTTAGGGGCATTGGAGAGATAGGAGTGAGTTGCACTCCTCGGCCCCAGCGCAATAGCGCACGTGCAAACTATGCTGCATAGGCAGCAGCCCTGACATTCTGGACACAGGGCGTTTGAGCCCCTTTGAGAAGGCCAGTTGGCCAGGGGGGTCAGTGATTTATGTGGTATTAGGAAATGTGATGCTCTACAATGATTCATTCTTCTAAATGCATTTGGGGATGAGATTAGGTGCGTAATGTGATTATGCCAGTGAGATTATTTCCTACTGTGAGTATTCCCCTAATGTGAGTGATGCTTAGGAGGTTAAGGTCTAATATGTTAGACTGATGAGGTTGGAGTACAATGTCTTTGGCGCCTAATGTGATACTGTGCATAATGTGGTTTATGTTACAGGCTGATGCGGAGTACAGTGGTTATCAGTGATTACTGGTTGTATGCTTATGATATGTCTTACTTTTACTAAGTTCGCTTTGTGATGGTTCTGACAGTAGTCCAGTGGGCCCTGCCAGGTGTAAATAATCCCTTGTAAATATGACCTAGTGCCAGGTGGCACAATGTATATTATGTGAATACTATTCTAATGTGTTGTGAGAATACAAAGGCTATTTTTGATATAACCTTGTGTGGAGTTCCTTTTGTAGTGTGCCTGGGATGTGGGTGCTGTGTGCGTGCGCAAACGCTTTACACATGGCCTCCGGGATAAGCCTGACTGGTCGTGCCAAGCAACCAAGGTGGTGAGCAGGGGTTATCTTTGGCGTGTAACTCCCTTGCCCTGACTAGAGTGGTGGTCTCTGCCCGGCTTTGGCGCAAGCCTTAGCCAACCAGAGATCCCATTTCTAACATGCATCCTCAGAAAATACCCGTTGATGACACTTTCCACTATAGGTTAAATGTTTTCTCGGATTTTGAATATGACATTAATATTTTGCCACTATGTATAATAACAAAACGCTGTTAGAATTCTCCAAAACTAATTAATAAAGTGATGAACCTTGCACTCCCGTATGTGTTTGTCTTGGTCATGATTGAAAAAGATTACTACGAACAATCACCTGAGGTATATATATATTTGTGTAATACTAGAATAGTGGGCTAGCCTCGTCTGATTCGAAGGACCAAACTGCTCTTGGGTCTGTGGTACTAAGCTAGACCTACAGTGTCCTTTCTGATTTAGTTTGCATTTGTGAGGGGGCGAATTGAAAACCTTCTTTAACACGAGATAAGACCCACTTTGAGGACCTGGTAATGAATGTTGGGCTTTGTAGAGCCCCAGCCGTGTATCAAAATGTCATTAACATTTCATGGATCTTCTTGACGCATCTCTAGTCAGCTACATTGGCCTCATACGGATATTCTCCACCGCTTTGAAGGACCATTATAAACACATGACAGAGGTTTTGAAAAGACTTGGAAAACACTTTCTATATGCTAAAGAAGAGAAATGTGTTTCTGGTACCAGAGGTTACATTCCAAGGCTTCCGGATTACCAATCAGTGCATCCAAACCGATTCAATTGAAGTGACTGCAGTCACCTGATCCCCAAAATGTAAAGGAAATCCAATGATTTGGGGGATTCCCCAACTTCCACATGCATTGTATCGAAGACTTCTCTGTAAAAGTAGTTCCACTGGCTCAGTTAACCAAGAAAATGATAACTTTTTCGCGGAGACTTCAAGAATAAGGCTATTTGACTCTTAAACATATATTTACTACAGTTGTTGTCTTATCCAGATAATCATACAGACAGTTCCATCCTCTTTTCCAATTGGGCTGTTCTATCGCAGCACCACCCAATCAGAGTCTCTCTACATCCCATTACATGCTACACATGTACCCTGAAGGGAGGATAGATGAATTACAAAAAATACAGCAAAGAACAGCTGACAATCAAGGAGACCTTCAATACAGGTAGACATCGATTAGAATGAGATGATCAGCAGATAACTGACTGAACAGATCATAAAAGCCTTGGGCTTCTAAAATGTGTGAAATGCATGAAACCACGACACGCTCATTAGTCTCTGTTCTTTTCCCCTTTCCATTACCATACAACCTATTTTCCTGGAAATCAGCATAGTAAGGCCAATGCACTTTTCCCTCAGATAAAGTCAATCCTCCTCGAAAACCCCTAAAGATCCTAGCCACATACCTTTCTTTAATGAATGAGTCAACCATCTTTTTGGCCAAAGTCACAGCCCAAAAATGCACTTGTAATGACATAAAATAAATTCAGAAGTATCCCAAGAACAGGTAAAAAGGTGGAGATATGTTGTGGCATGCTGACAAGCTATACATTCCAGAAAGTTCTCTACAGAGGAAACCTCTATTCTGTTGCTGTGATGCTCATGTCAGGTCATTCAGGAATATAAAAGACCTGTGATTTTGTTAAACAATACTTATAGTGTCATCAGTTAAATCACGATATAAGGGAACACAACATAAAATGTATCACCTATGCTCAAGCAAAAGTGATGCAGAGCAAACTATTAGGATCACTACAACTAGTTCCCATGCCAAATAAACCCTGGTGCCGTCTCTCTATGGACTTTATTGTAGATCTTCTCAAACTGGATGAAAAACTGTTGGTGATGGACTATCTGACAAAGGCTTCACATTCTGTTCCTCTTGCTAAACGCCAGACTACTCTTGAATTGGCCTTAATTTTCCTTAAAGGCATTTTGTATTTATATGTTCTCCCTGACGTTATAATAACAGAAAGAGGGGATTCAATTCACTTTTGAAAGGAACTTCTACAAAAGATAAGTACTGCATATTTCATGTCAACCAGCTATCAAAAGACTGATGGCCAAACACAGTTTCCATTCAGATCAGTCGAACTGACAATACCTTTCTGGCCCTATCTTCTCAGCTCCTGTCTGTCAGAGGTAAGGGCGAACCCGCTTCTGGCAGCCATTGTACTGATGACACTAGATAGCACTAGCAGCAAGTGCCTTCAAGAATGAGATGCACTGAGAAAAAAGTCTGACGGTTGAAAAATAAGATACTGAAGAGATGCAGTTTGAAGGAAGGATGTTGGAAATGGCAAGGGGACGGCTACAGCGAACTTGATAGCAGGAAAACCAAAGTCCTGGAAGAAATAACCAAGGGGCAATGAATGCAATGAAAAATAACTTTTTAAAAGCGTTGAAGTGCAGAGAAATTCCTCCTGGTCAAGTGGGTAGAAAGGAAGCTAGCCCACAATTCTTAGATCCTCATCTTGATTTGTGAAAAAAACTATTTAGAACATTAGGTCCCATCTGCCACCTTTAATTGAGAATAAAGCTCTTCCTTAACCCAATTCCAGCAGAGGAAAAACAGTAATGTTGGTTGTTTATATGTGGCGCAGTCATCCTGCAGAACCACTTCACCCACAGGGAGAAGAATGCTGGCTTGCTCCGGATGAGCAAGCCTGTGTTGCCACACCGCCAACCCCCACCATGAGCTGCCCTACTCCTGTCCACTCAGGAGACTTTATCAAGCTGTGGGCAAAGCATCCATACTGGGTGAGACAGAAGCTACAGCATAACAATTCCTTGAACAATGCCCCAATGTTCCCTACATGCAGTGTTATGGGATTCTCTCCTTTCTTTTGTACATACAGTTATTGCCTTCACATCTTTGTCAGAAGAATTGACTTAATTCAGAGTGACTGCAGAGCACACAATTCTACAGACCATACACCAGGCAGAAAAGACATCTGTCCAAACCTTAATAAAAGCTAAGGCTAACTACAAGATGTTTGCAGACAGACACAGACTACGCAGCTCTCAGTATAAGGCGAAAGATACGGTCTAGTTATAATCAAGAATCTGTCCATCACTGGCCCACATCCTACATTCACCCCCTGCTTTTGTGGGTCCTATTGAGCTATTGAGCTTGTGGGTCCGGTAACAGTTCCTCCTGCTCTACCAGACAGTTGGCGAATACACCTACCGGTACACATTTCCAGAGTTAAGAAAGTATTAAAGATTGGTAGAACTCCTCCATCACCAGTTACAAGTAGATTGTACATTAAATGTATGAGGATGATGCCATTCTAGACTCTCATAAATATAAACTTACAGTACCTAGTGGCAATGAAGGAGTAAAACGTCTTGGGCCGCTCATGGGAACCAGTTAATTTCACGGATGCTCCCACTTACTAAATTCTTTCACAAGCATTATCCCCATAAACCACGGCGTGTAACAACTGCAAGAGTGAGGTCCTTAGGCAGGGGTCCTGTCTGCATCAGCAGGGTTGCCAAGTGTTACAATCCTACAAACTCACCTGTGAGAACTGTTAAACTATATGCTGGGTGTACGTCATATCAAAAATTAGCTACACAACAGCGCAGCTGGTGGTTCTGGCAGACAGAGTATTGGAGGTTGAGTCAACAGTTCAAGGTGAGACTAAGCCATAGCAAGAAGAAAGTACGTCTGTTACTCACCAACCGAAACAAGAAAGCATCAGCATTTCCAGTGCACTATAGGCAGACGTAGCAGCAAAAGAGAATACTCCTATCAGTCAATCGTGCCTGGCAACTGTAGTTAAAGTGAACTCAACAGTTTGCTTCCCGGCACCTTTGTTATTTTGCCCCTTATCAGGGCTCTTGTGGTTAGTTATTTCAGCACAGGACATCCCGCTTTACAGATTCCCTCCTTACCGCTCTCCATGCTCCTTCTAGACAACACGTTGGAACCTCTGATTAGACTTGTTAGTAGGTGATGATTCACAGGCTGTTTCCTGGTAGTCCGCAACTAGTTCTGGCATTCCCTCATCAAACAATCAGTAAGACTTGGTCTTGGAGGCTGGGGGGAATTGCATTTCAATCTTTCCCTATAGCTATGATATCGATTATCTGCTGTGTACAGTTGTGGTAAATAATTTTCCTTTACCGGGACTTAATTTGATACGGAAACATAATAAAACAGCTCAGTAAAATGAGAGGCAGAATCCGTGGTATTAGAGGTTCGGAATGGGCTTTATTCCAATGAACGATTATAATCGGTTGCTCCAAGTTCCATCACCACGGAGGTTCAGGAAGTGAAGTACATACTTTATTGACAAGAAATGACTTTTATAGTACATACATTACAATGAAGCGAATGCAGTAGGCGTAACAATTGATAAGGAAAATGACGATTTATATGCGTAACCAAAAATGGGTGTAATAAGGAGTAAAAAGGAACATAATTGGTTATGATGTCATATATAGGTGGATCTATAAGATAATACTTGGCATAGATGCGCGCGCAGCAGCATGACGTGTGATTGACGTGCAACTAGGGGGTGAAGGGGACTTGACATTTAGCTCTACATGAGGAGACAAGAAGTCTGGGGGGTCAAGTCAACCTAATCCCAAATCATATCTAACATCCTATGTTTAAAGAACTATGTTATCCACAAAAGAAGGACTCTCGGACAGAATCTATTCTATACTGACTGTGTGTGCGTGTACAAGCGTCTAAGTGTCTACACTAAATGCGAGGGGGTAGAAATATTCCATGGTAACAGGGCTATGAATTACTTGTATAAAGACAGAGAAGCCCGGCCTTTTGCTCGGTAGCTGGAAGAATGTTTACTTAAACTACTGGACAGGAATGCATCGGCTGAGGGGGGAGCAGATAACTCGAAGGTGAAATACAGTTCTTGGCAGAGAATAGGCTGATGTCAGGCTTCGTGAGCCGCGCAGAGAATGAGACAAAGTTCATGGTCACAGATGCAGGCTCAGACTGGAGGTTTCAGAGGCAGAAGGCAAGAGGAGTTTGATGACAAAATCAGGGCCTACTTGCCTGGACTGTAAAATGGCATAGGTGAACCATATAAAGCCGGTGGCTTTTCATACTTAGGAATGGAATATCCGGCCTATTCATGGCGGATCTGACAGAGGACATGTTGACGGTGGACGCACATGTGTTTGCGTCTTCATGACTGGAAACTGGAGGGGATATACATGTACTTGTAACATGCACATAAAACCGTTGGGGTCCAAGATAGGGGACATAACTGACCAGAAAAATCCATATTTCCACATTCCCTCCTTGTCCCCTACTTGCCCGTCAAGAGATATCAATCTTCATTAATCCATTGATCTGTTCGTATAACATCATTTGTTCTTCTTTCTTCTTCCGTGACGAATGAGATCTTGGTGGTGGAATACACGATGTGGCACACAGGCCACAGATCGCTGGTCCACATTGTAGACATAGACAGCAACTGAATAGTATGAGAAGGCCAATACCTAGGAAGGATAGAACTCTCCATCCCCAGGCTGATATCACACTCCAAAACCAACTGGACCAAGTCCAAGTGCCTGGGTTCTGGTGTATCTGGTTTACAATCTTATGAAGGCGAGTTATGGCTTTATATACTGATGGCGAATTTTCTGGTATGAATACGCAGCAGCTTGATCAGATGACCCTACAAGCTCCGCCCCTATCAGCCAGGATGACGTCAAGGACAAGACGATTTTGAAGCACAACAATCCGCATAGCAGACTGCTCTTCTGTTAAATTGCCTAAGGCGGAAATAGTTTCGTTCACTACTGCTTCAAGGGTTCTAGTTAATCTACGTATCAGCTTACTATTAGTAACAGTACCTATATAGGGAAAGATGCCTTTATTGAAATCTGTGTATTTTCCCCATGCTGTTTCAGTGTAATCGACAATTGGGAGATCTCTCCGCTCTCTGTTGTGTACTAAATGAATATTTCTATAATAATCAGGAGGAGCTAGGAAAACAGGTGGCAAAAGGAATGCAATGTAGCAGGTACCATCCCAATCTAGAGGTAGACGCATATATGCGGTCTGACCACATATAAAGTAGGAGTGGCGAGAAGCTCTAAATGAAGATTTGCCTTGATCACTGAATTCTACTATAGTAGTGCATTTACTATGGCCCATATGTATGGAACCAACCTTTCTTACACACAATTCACCCTTCGCTGGGAATACTGACATGGTGGGTAAGACTAGTTCAACTTCGGATACGACATTTAGAATCATGAGATTAGGTGTAAAATTACCTAATCCATATACTTCATTTTCTAGATCAGTTCCTGTTCTTTTGGGGCGACCCTCCTTGTCAGGGTAGCAGACCTTGAGTAAAACTAGGTTCAGGTTTCCCCATACCCACTGATCTTGGTAAACTGCTGTGTCTGAGTCTATGGAATTGATTAAACTAAACCATGCTCCACAGGAGCCATTATGTGTAAACGGATGTGGAAAGAATGGCAGGACTCCTTCATAATTCTGATAGGGAGGGAGCCGGCCACACACCCAACAATTGGTGGCATTACTAGTCTGATGGGAATGATGTAACATACTAATGAAAGTGTTATTGCGCAGCGCAAGTCTATACGACAATTCATGCGGCGGTAGGTCACTAAAAGAATGTTCTGCGGTAACATTGTAAACGTTTCTGGCAATAGGGTAATATATGTGCAACAATATACTTGCAGTAATTATTAAAAGACTTAAGGAAAACAAGATTATTAATGTCACTATGCAATGGCTACGCAGTGATTTACAATACGCCTGTCGTTTCAACATTTTCCGCGACTGTCCATGATTCAGGTCTAGAGGATACATGTCAGAGACAAATTCAACCGCTTCACCTTGGAGAGGACTTAAACAATCAAATTGTCTGACGTTCTAGGCCTCAATTTTACTTTATAGAGTTCGGTTTTAGTCTTTTCAACCAAAGGAAGTTTTGAATCAGTCTGTGAGGGAGTGCAGGGCACAATGTCTATATCCGAGGATAGTCCATGAAATTTCTTGATATGACTTGAATGAATCCAGCCCTTGCGGCCCTCGATCTTCACGGCTGTCCTTGTAGTGAGCAGAACCAACTTGGGTGTCTTCCACCTGGGCTCCAGCTGAGTCTTTCGGTCGAAATTTCTCACAAATACGAGATCACCCGGAACTACGACATGGGGTTTCACCTCAGTATTGTCGGGAAAGGCTGCAGCTACCTGTGAACGACAAGATTGTAGTGCAGACATCAAGGAAGCCAAGTAATCTGTCAGCATATTACAGTCAACATCAGTTATTTTGCGTGGTACAGGCGTCCCCCACATATTTGGTGGTCTGCCGAAGATCACCTCATACGGGGATAGCCCTGTTCGAGAGTGTGCTACCATTCTCATGTAAAAGAGTGCAACTGGTAACGCGACTATCCAGTCGACACCTTTCTCTCTGCATATTTTGGACAATCTGATTTTCAGTATCTGATTATGTCTTTCTACGAGACCTGCTGCCTCGGGGTGTCGGACACAGTGGAATTTCCACTGATATCCTAACAGAAGTGAAACATGTTTCATTAATTCGGATGAGAACGGCTGGCCGTTATCTGAGTGAACAACACGTGGTAAACCGTATCGTGGGAAGAATTCTCGAACCAACTGTTTGGCAGTAGTCGGGGCAGTGTAATCTGAAACCGGGTATGCCTCCGTCCAGCGGGACAGAGCGCAGACAACTACGAGAACATATTTGAATCCTCGACATCGTTCCATCTGGATATAATCCATCTGGAGTACTTCAAAAGGGTGATCAGGAGGATGAAATCCACCCTGTTCTACGGGAACGCTTTTTCCTGGGTTAAACTGACAACAGATCATACAGGTACGGACCTTTTGTTTGGCTGCTGCTCGCAAATGTTTATTGAACCAAATGTGTTGAATGCTGTCTAGCATAGCTTTTTCTCCGAGATGTGCTGGACTATGTGTAGTGTTAATTATAACTTGGACCATTGAATCAGGAAGGAACCACACAGACTTTTCCTTCATCATCCATCCTTGGTCCGTTTGGATCCCTCCTAATTCAGTCCATTTCTTTATTTCGTCTAGTGTAGCATGTGTCTGTATGTCAATTACGTCAAGGGTAGGATCTTTAACTGTCATACAATGTGTCGGCATCGGGACTATTGTCTTTGTCATGTCGGATGTTTGGGTTTGAGCAGTCTGTTTAGCTGTTCTGTCGGCTAGATCATTGCCTTGAGAAATGATATCAGTAACCTTCGTATGAGCCTTACATTTCATAATTGATATTGCAGTAGGTAGATGTATTGCATCTAATAAGGCATGAATGAGGGGTCCATGCTGAATGTGGGCACCGTGGGAAGTTAAATAACCTCTCTCTCGCCACAGTACGCCGAAGTCATGTACAACTCCGAATGCATAACGTGAATCAGTGTATATGTTGACTTTTTTATTCGTGGCTTGAATACAGGCTTGTGTCAGAGCGATGAGCTCTGCGGCTTGAGCTGACAAAGTATTTATGCGATTAGTTTCAATGACTTCAGTATCTGTTGTGACTGCGTAAGCAGCCACTAACTCTCCTGTATTTGTTCTCATACATGAACCATCTACATACAATGTCAGGTCTGGGTCTGACAATGGGACATCGGTTAAGTCTTGTCTAGGTTTCGTCGTTATAGTAATAACTTCAATACAGTCATGAGCTAGTGGGTCTGTTCCGGTTACTGGCAAAAGTGTGGCAGGATTCAATGTGTTACAGCGTCTGATTTCTATATGTGGCTGAAACAATGTAAGTTCGTACCCTGTAAGTCGCGCTATAGTCAAGTGTTGTGTTTGCGTTCTGTTTACAAGAACCTCTACTGCGTGTGGCACTTGAACTGTCAATGGATGTCCTAACACTATGGCATCGCCCCGTCCGATTGCCAAAGCTGTCGCCGCCACTGATCTCAGGCATGCAGGCAAAGCCTGAGCTACGGGATCTAATGTACCAGAAAAACAAGCACATGGTCCGTGTGCTCCTGCCCGTTCCCGCGTGAGTACTGACAAAGCAGTACCTTCGCGTTCTGTAACAAAGAGTGCAAACCGTTCTCTGTAACATGGCGTCGCCAAAACAGGTGCCTGACACAAAGCTTTCTCCAGGCTTTCAAAAGCTTGTGTATGTTCCTGAGTCCAAGGGAGAACAGTCGATGTGGCTACCTCCTGTGTGGTTAACTGAATGAGTGGTTTTGCTAGAAATGCGTACTGAGGGATCCACTGCCTGCAATATGAAGTGAGACCTATGAAAGCCCGTACCTCCTTTTGTGTCTTGGGTGTTGGCATGTTAGCTATTAACTGAATGCGGTCCGGTGTAAGCTGCCTTCCCTCCTTGGACAGCGAGTGTCCAAGATAAACAACTCGCTGGACACAGAATTGCAGCTTAGAAGGGGACACCTTGTGCCCCTTTTCGGCTAGAAATTTTAAAACTGTCAGTGATGCTTTTTCACATTCCGGTTCGCTTCTTGCGGTGATCAGCAGATCATCGACGTATTGGAGCAGAGCAGTGTTAACTGGCATGTGGATACTGTCTAGTTCTCGTTTCAGTGCTTGGCTATAGATGCTGGGGCTTTCTGTAAATCCTTGAGGTGCGCGTGTGAATTTAAAGCTACGTCCATTTAAACTAAATCCGAACAAATATTGGCTCTCCGGATCTATTGGGACGCTGAAAAAAGCATTCTTGAGATCAATTACAGTAAAGAATGTTGCTTCGGAATCAATGGCTGTCAGTAATGACGAGATATCTGGGACCACAGGGAATTGTGGCACAATGCATTTGTTTAACTCGCGCAGATCAATAACCAATCGATAGACTGGCGGTGCCTTTGGATCTGTTCGTTTAAGAATCGGAATTATCGGTGAATTACATACATTGGAGTCTGTTTCTACAACCACTCCTTGGGCAATGAGCTCGTCAATGATTTGTAGTAAAGCCACTACAGCATTTGGTGGTAACTTGTATTGTCGCATTCGTGGTAGTACCACTCCTGCCTTTAATGTGACTCGATATGGTGTAATATTCATGCAACCAACATCAGTAGGGCCTTGTGCCCATAGATGTGTGGGTAAAGTCTGTAATCGGGGATCCATGTCTCTAGACACATAATGACCTTTAAAATCACGTAAAAACAACCTCACTCCTTCCGGAGAACAACATATTATGGCTCCTAGAGCTTTCAGCGTTTTTATTCCTAATAGATTTTCGGGACATGATTTAGTAAGCAATAAATCTGTAGTTCGGGTCAGAGGTCCTATCGTAAGTGGGAGAGGCTGTGACACTTCATTAACAATAGGCTTTCCTGAAAAACCAAGGGAAATATTCTGTGAGCCTGAGAGGGGTGCCCCTGGAACTTCAGTACGTTTTATGGTCGTTCGACTTGCCCCTGTATCGAGTAGAAATTTTCTATCTTGGCCTAATAATTCACTATGTATATCAGGTCCTTCTTGATCTACAGGGATCTCGATAAGGGGTAAGTCAACTTCCCTCTCTAGGCTAGTTCATGCGTATCTCTGATACTCAGGATATTCATACTGTGCGGTCTGATACATTTGTCGTGTTGTGGTTTGTGTGGCAGCAACAGGCAACGGTGGTGCAGCTGGCACAAACTGTATTGGCTGTTGTGCGGCTGGCATGGCCTGGGCATGCTGCGGAGCTCCTTGTTCATTCTGATCCTGTCTAGGTGTCCGTAGTCTTTCTTGTGTTTTACCTATGCTGATATTATGTTTCAAAACTGGACAATCGTGTACGTAATGACCTGGCTTTTTACAATAATTGCATGTCCCTTTTACAGGTCCTGCTGAATCACCGGAATGTGTCATACCCTTCTTATGTCCTTCAGCTGGAACTGTCTGAGAAACTAGCATTTTCATTTTCGTGTCTTTCATGCGTCTGTGTTCATGTTCTTGTTCCTCTCTAATTCTATTGTGATGGTATTGTAACATTTGTAACATTTGTGATGGAGTGTTACCTTGCCAGGTACTCTCGAATTTTAATACTCTATTCTTTACTTGGGGTAGAGCATTTTCTACTAATTTTGTTACAAACAGATGTGGGTATGATTCGCTACTTGCTTTTATGCCACTATTTATACCAAAACATTTTTCAAATCGGGCATAGTAATCGCTAGTGTCTTCATCTTGCTTCTGTTTACAGGCTGAAATTGTACCCCAATCTTCCTTTTTCGTAGTTAATAAACGTGGCAGTACCTGTACTAGTAAACTTGGTAGTGCTTTAGTTTTATCCCCAAGTCCTGCTCCTGCAGTTCGGGCCTTTTCTTCCGCTTCTAACACTGACCATTCTATCTTTTGGTCTCCTACCTCCCACTCTTTTTCCTTGAGTTTCTCATAAATACCAGCAGGCATCAATACCTTTAATATTGTCATAATGTCGGGATAGGTATACTCTCCCATGAGTAACATGTCTTTAATTTCTCGGTGAAAACCCGCTGGATCTTTGTCATGACTGGGTACCACTTTCTTCATTTCTAACAATTCTATTTTCGATATGGGCGTATATACAAATACGCGTTTAAACTCATTGTCCTCGCCTTTTATTGGGTGTACTTCTCGTAAAGGATTCTGTCTATCCATGTGATACGTGGTTCTTTCCTTAATGGGTAATGAAACATGTTCTGAACATACAAAAAGAATATACTGCTTTCTTGATTCTAGAATTTCTTTAATTAATTTAGTACCTGAACTTCTCCATCTATTCATGAGTAATTCAGTCAATATATCAGGTAAGGGACCAGGGTCCGAACGCTGACTCCGATATAGTATAATGAGTTGTTGAATCATATAAATCCCAACTAACCTCTGTTCATCTGGGGTGAGATTCAAAAATGTGCGTACTACTGTATCATCACTATATTTTCCGGGACTGTCCACCCAATGGACAGCTGCCCTGGCTAAATCTTGTTCATCCATAGAATCGAGAAAATGATAACCCCTTCGTTCTCGGAGTAGTTTGTCGGCGGTTTGGAACGAATGCTCGTTAGACCTGATGTTAATTATAGGTATTTGGAAATTCCTGTTATTATCTGGACATATCGGACGTATCGGGTCAATAAGACATCTATTACTATTACAAGATCTTCCTCTTCCTACATAGGCTATGGTGTCTGACTGTCCTGTGGGCAGTCCTGACCCTTCTTCCTCGCTTTGTTCGAACTCGTCTACCTCTAATCTCTCTTCGTGTAGGCGTTCTATTTCTTTACGGATCTTTCGGCACATGGCTATTATACAATTTTGCTTATCATGTCTCCCTTCTGATATATTCTGGCTCCATCTGGTAAGAATTTGCATTGCTTCCGGGTTTACCCCCGGTCGGTCTTGATTTCTGATCACACAATTTATGAGGAAACGTAACAGTTCCCCCTGTATCTCTACCTTCTGGTATTCCATAGCTCTGTTAATGCATTCTGGATCTCGCCCTGTTTGGACAAAATGATATATTTTATCTAGATGCGCAGTCATTCCTGGTAACTTCCCTAAATACACTGCGGCTCGTCTGATACGCAATGATGCCAGGGTCATTTCGTCCTCTTTACCGGGCACAGGGTCATATCTGCAATCTATAAGAAGTTCCTTCAGCGTACGGGCACTTATGAGTTTGGGTGTACGTGAATGAGCTGACTCTTGAAAAGTAAGTTTATTTATTCTGGGTGGCGTAGAAAAAATGTTACTAGCACCTCCCGTAGCCCCATCTGGGGTGTCGGGTGTGAAAGGATTCGTTGAACGTGACACAGCAACTATAGGTGTGGACACAGCTATAGAAGTAGCTGTAGGAACAGATGCAGAAACAGATGTGCTTGCCGGAACTTGTGACACGATCTGTTGCTGTAGGGATACGGGCACTGGATCTTGGCGTTGAACCTCCCTGATAGGTGGTCTATGTGGGGCAGAATTAGCATACTCGGGAGCTGCGTCATCTAAATATGAAGAAAGAAAAACATCTTCTGCAGTTCTAGGATGCCCCTTAGGATGTACCTTTATTGGGAATAATGGGGGCGGCAAGTCTTTCGGTTTTTCTGGAGTAGCCTTAGGTAATCCTTCGGCCAGGAGGGGATACATACCATTCATAAGGGCATTTCTTTGTCTGTCTACTTGTTCTGATTTCACTCGGATACCTTCCTCAATTAATAGATTTTCTCGAACTTTATTGGAATTCTCTTTACTCTTCTCTTCCTGTCTACGTGCTTTTTCTGTACGTCTATGAGATTCTTTACGCCATAACTCAACGGCATCTTTCTGTGATTGTCTGACTTTCCTTTTCCATAACTCTTCCTCTACTTTCATGATGCACTCTGCATCCCAGGTTCCCGCTGTGGGCCACCTCTGACTTTCTGGTAATTCCTTGGTGTAGTCTACCCATAAATCAAGAAATAATATAGCGTCTAAGCCATGTTTATGATACATGAAGTACCCTGGAGTGTCCCTAGGAGGAATAGGAACGGCTTCTTCGAGTACCCCTTTTCTTGTAGTGATCTGTCTTAGTTTCGAAAAGAGCGGCATATTGAGAACTGATCTGATACTTAATCTTGAACACACTTAGTACAAAAGCACAATAATGAACAACCAGTCATACCACAATATGCAGGACGTTTAACACATTAAACATTAAACATTAAACATTTTTAACCTTTAAAATAACCTACAATGATGATCGTCTGCATAACTAATCACCAAGCATAATTCTTTGACAATAACTAGATACTTCGGAATACTTGATATACTGCTAAACAGTACAGATACACTGCTAAAACAGTGCAGACCGGATTTGTGTACCCAAACCCGTCTTGACCGGCACAACCTATGTGCACGTCAGAAATGCCTCCCCAGTAATGGTACTCACCGGGTAGCTTCGGAAACGGAAGGCCTCGGTAACTTGAACTTGAACCGGACTGGGCTCGACTCGACTCGTCGGAAACTGGGCTTGACTTCGAACTGGTGGGTCTCTGTATACCTCGGATCTTGCTCTCTCAGCTAGGCTCTGGTCGGGATACTTCGCACTTCTCACCGCCTCGTCTGGGTGTTGATCGCAGCCTCAGTCGCCCCCGCTTGACCGGAGGGAGCTACAGGAAATCCTGCTGGTACGCGTTATTGTCCGTCCAGCTGTGGCAGGAGACCGGGCCTGCAACTCACCGCCGGCGCGCGAGATGAGAAAGTGTCCCTATTCGGGCGCCATTCATGTGGTAAATAATTTTCCTTTACCGGGACTTAATTTGATACGGAAACATAATAAAACAGCTCAGTAAAATGAGAGGCAGAATCCGTGGTATTAGAGGTTCGGAATGGGCTTTATTCCAATGAACGATTATAATCGGTTGCTCCAAGTTCCATCACCACGGAGGTTCAGGAAGTGAAGTACATACTTTATTGACAAGAAATGACTTTTATAGTACATACATTACAATGAAGCGAATGCAGTAGGCGTAACAATTGATAAGGAAAATGACGATTTATATGCGTAACCAAAAATGGGTGTAATAAGGAGTAAAAAGGAACATAATTGGTTATGATGTCATATATAGGTGGATCTATAAGATAATACTTGGCATAGATGCGCGCGCAGCAGCATGACGTGTGATTGACGTGCAACTAGGGGGTGAAGGGGACTTGACATTTAGCTCTACATGAGGAGACAAGAAGTCTGGGGGGTCAAGTCAACCTAATCCCAAATCATATCTAACATCCTATGTTTAAAGAACTATGTTATCCACAAAAGAAGGACTCTCGGACAGAATCTATTCTATACTGACTGTGTGTGCGTGTACAAGCGTCTAAGTGTCTACACTAAATGCGAGGGGGTAGAAATATTCCATGGTAACAGGGCTATGAATTACTTGTATAAAGACAGAGAAGCCGGGCCTTTTGCTCGGTAGCTGGAAGAATGTTTACTTAAACTACTGGACAGGAATGCATCGGCTGAGGGGGGAGCAGATAACTCGAAGGTGAAATACAGTTCTTGGCAGAGAATAGGCTGATGTCAGGCTTCGTGAGCCGCGCAGAGAATGAGACAAAGTTCATGGTCACAGATGCAGGCTCAGACTGGAGGTTTCAGAGGCAGAAGGCAAGAGGAGTTTGATGACAAAATCAGGGCCTACTTGCCTGGACTGTAAAATGGCATAGGTGAACCATATAAAGCCGGTGGCTTTTCATACTTAGGAATGGAATATCCGGCCTATTCATGGCGGATCTGACAGAGGACATGTTGACGGTGGACGCACATGTGTTTGCGTCTTCATGACTGGAAACTGGAGGGGATATACATGTACTTGTAACATGCACATAAAACCGTTGGGGTCCAAGATAGGGGACATAACTGACCAGAAAAATCCATATTTCCACACAGTCCACGAGGTACCCATCCATTCCAACCTACTGAGGCAGTATCTTGTGGGAGGACGCAGACCCGAGGTCAGGCACACACACCATGCAGTAGTCTTGCTTATCTTTTTTACCCCAGCTAGCCATCAATAGGCTTTTGCTCATTAAGATTAAGTGGTGGTCTTGACAGGAAAGGAAGAAGGCTGACATTGAGGCCCATGACCTACTCGACAGACTGAGTACCAGACAATACCCAGATTTCTTACTGGTGGTCTTTATTGCCACTTTATACATAGGTCTCAGCGCAACCTTATTTTGTTTTAGTATTTGGCAAGAAAAAGTGCATGATTAAAAGGAGAGCAATACGCACTGCAGCACACAATACCTAGTGTTTATATTCACAGTGCATCAACCTTTACAATGAGAATGCACCCGGAATCACTTTCCCAAACTGAGTGGACATAACCCCAGGTGGATCCTGGGATGGGAGTGAAGGTTATGAGGACCTACCCATCCGATGTGATTCAGTAAATGATGCACCCATGGCAGAGGTAGAGCATCAAGCAACAGGACTCAGAAGCTTCACCCGAGGATTCATAAGCCAGGGAAAATGGCAGGTACTTTCTGTGGCTGACAATATCCACATATGGGGTTTTTCACTGACATACAAGACCCAAAGGGCACCACCAACATCAACATTGTGTTTTTTCCCCCCCATTGGCTCCTCCATAACATCGCAGAGATCAGGGATTGGAAGAGAGACATTACATTGATCACCCAACCCAGGAAATGCCTGATTCTGGAGTTAAAATCAGGAAGATGGTTTCTCCTGGACATAAAGGTCGCTAGAGGGAGACAAATCTTCACAAGTAACTTTGGCCTGATGGAATACTCAAGAACAGATAGGAATAGCAGGCTAGCCCTCAACAAAAATTAAAGTACACTTAATGCCCATACCCCCAGCAGACTGGTAACCAAATTCAGGGTATCATAGTCAACAGATCCTTGGCAATTTGCATATACCTATATCACTTGACAGTCCCTCCCCACTGCCACTGCTGACAACACATGCAATTAGAAAAGCAGAAATTCCAGTGTATCGGTAGATACAGAAAAGCGCACACCTTTCTTCCTTTTTTGGCATTTAAATTGGTAAACTGTCTTCAGCGGCAATGAATATTGGCTTCTTTCATCATTACTGCTTCCTCCTTCACTTTCTTTCTGTAGTGTAACTGTAGTTCCAACTATATGTTAATTGATTTTTATATAGCGCATAATCACCGGCAGGTCTCTTAGCGCTTTAGAGAGAGTGGCCAACGACCACTAGCAGTTACATAACAGTTCAAGGAAGGGGAATTAGACTGTGTCCAAAGCCTCCCTAAACAGGACCGTTTTGAGCTGTTTCCTGAAGGGGAGGAGTGCAGGTTCCTTGGGAAGGGCCAAGCGGCAGGCCTCAGATGACCGCAGTATACGACCCGAAACGTAGTTCTCACGGCATTCTTTAATATAGACTGGGGCTTGGCCGTAAATTGCTTTATGGGCAATGCAGAGACCCTTAAATTTTGTTATATGCTTAATGGGGAGCCAGTGCAGCTTGCACAGCAAATGGTGGCGTGAGTCCTTCTAGGGAGCCTAAAAATCAACCTGGCTGCGTCGTTCAATACCACCTGCAATTTATTGATAGGTTTCGGGGGGAGGCCGATGTATAAGGCATTACCCTAGTCTAGAGACAATTGTGGCTGACACAGTTATCTGTACAAAGGCGGTTGAAAGGAGGGGGACAAGTTTCCGCAGCTGTCTCATGAGACCTATAGAAGTTCCGACCACTGTGGTGACTTGGTTGGCCATTGAAAGCTCGGAGTCGATCTTTATGCCCAGGCTTTTCACGACCGGTACTGGTGTGGGGGTGGCACCCAGCTCTTGGGGCCAGAAAAGGTCACTCCAGGGATTGTTTTTCGTGGGGATGACAAGGACTTCTGTTTTGTCAAGGTTAATTTTCAGTGAATCGGCTGTCATCCAATTCACTGTGAATCTGAGGATGTTTTGCGCCAGATCATGGGCGGAGTTGTCAATCCGGAGGATGAGTTGAGTATCGTCAGCGTAGTTGAAAACTCGGCAGTCCATGCGGGCTGGAGCCGCCACCAGAGGCTGTAGGTACATGTTGAAGAGGAGTGGGGACAATGCAGAGCCCTGGGGAATGCCGCAGGTGAGGGTGCTCCTGTCTGATACCTGCTCACCCAACTGGATCCTCTAGGACCAACCTGACAGGAAGGATTCTAGCCACCGGTGTGCCAACCTGCAGATGCCCAAGTCAGTGATTCGGGCCAGCAGTTGTATATGGCTGACCGTATCGAACGCCACTGACAGATCTATTAAAATCAGGGCGCTCGGTTTTTTATTGTCAGCCATGATTCTGAGCTCATCGAGTACAGACAGCATCACTAGCTCAGTACTGTGATGGGCTCTAAAACCCGCCTGTCGAGCTGGGAGTAGCTGGTGTTCCTCCAAGAAGGATGAAAGTGTCTTAAGGACATGTTGTTCCACAACTTTCACCAGGAAGGGGAGATGGGCCTATAATTCTTAAGATTAGCAGCGTCTGCTCCTGGTTTCTTTAACAGGGGGGTGACTCTGGCCCCCTTCAAGTTGGAGGGTAAGTAGCCAGTCTCCAAGGAGTTGTTTAGTAAAGCGAGGATCTGCCTTTCCAGCCCGGGGAGGGCTATTCGGAAGATCCTCGGGGGGCAGGGGTCTGTAGGAGAGCCCGATTTGGTACGATTCATCAGTAGTGTCAGGGAGGCAGAATCTAAATTAGGGAAGATGGTAAGTTGCTTGCAGGGGAGGGGAGGGACCTGGTTCTGGACCAGGGAGCCCTGATTGATAGGGGTGTTATCAATCTCAGAGAGGATGTCCCTGACATTATGGAGAAAGAAGGTCTGAAATACCTTGCAGTCTATGGGCGCAGCTGCAGATTTCAGCTCAGACTTTTGTCTGAGTTCTTTCTATATTCTGAAAGTCTCTTTCTGTTTGTTTGCTGCGTCTGTAATTCTTGCCTCGTAATACTCGGTTTTCCTGGTCGTGATGGATTTTTTATACGAGGTAAGTAAGGTTTTGTAGGTTGCCAGCTCCGATGGGTCATATGCTTTACGCCACCGTCTCTGGGCTTGGCGGAGACTTTGCTTCCTTTCCCTCAAAGTCTCGTTAAGCCAGGGTCCCCCTTGCCCTTGTCTCTAACTCTGTCCCTCCGCTCCGGTGCCACTTGATCTATGGCTCCACGCAGAATGTCGGGCTTCACTCTCCTGGTCGAGATTCCCTTTCTTAAATTTTGAGGGGGGAGCCTGAGTAGGGTATCCACTAGGTTATCTGCCTCCTATTTTGTTCCAGCTTCGCACCTTTCTCCACTCTGAGGGTGGTTGCGACAGTTGGCTGTCCATCGGGACCCAGCAGCTAATTAGCGAGTGCTCACAGGGGCTAAATTCTATTAGACTGGCCCGTGGTTGCGAGGTCCAGATGAGGTCCAGGATGTGACCTTTAGTGTGAGTGGGGCCGTCAACCAATTGATGGAGCCCTATCGAGCTCATCGCTGTTTCAAATTGGCTGACAAGCGGCTCTCTCTCTCTCTGTACTTTATCCCAGTGATAGTTGAAGTCGCCAACCACTAGGAGTCGTTGGTACCGTGAGCAGAGGTCAGTAATAATCTCCGAGAAAAGATCATTGAATTTGGGGGTTGACTGCGGGGACGATACGCTACCAGGAGTAAGAGGCAGGAGGATTTAAATGAGATTTTGAGCCCTAGTATGTCTGCATTTTCAATGCTCTCTGCCACTATCTTGGCAACCATTATCTGAATATTAAAGAAAATGGCCACACCCCCTCCTCTTGTCTTTTCTTGTCTGTTATGCAGGAGGGCGTCAAAGTCCCCTGGGAGGGCTGCAATGATGTCTGGGACTGAGGTGTCGCCTAGCCAGATTTATGTAAAGTGCCAATATGTCCATGTCTCCGTCTTGGAGGAGTGAAAAGACTTCAAGGCGGTGCCTCTGTAAAAAGCGCGTGTTAAGAACTGCCACCTTCAGTCCTGGTGGATTGCCACGTATGGTGTTTTTATGGGGTGCTGGACGTGAGGTCATAAGTCTGCCCACTCCATTGTTTCTCTGAATTTTTTTAGCTCTCAGCTTATCTACTACATGTTTGCCTAGAGCATAGCTCCCTGTGGCTAGGGTCTGTAGTTCTGCCGCTGAGTACCTCCGAGATTGACCAGGGGTTCTGGCCCCTGGCCCCGGTCGGACGCGGACGGGCGCAGACTGGCTTGCCTTAGTCGCACCTGCTCCGCATGTCCGCTCCAGCGTGGCTATTTAGATATTCCCTTCCGCCCACCAACCAATCAGCTCTGCGTTGCAGCAGCTGTTTTCCCCCTGAGCACTAGACCGCTTTAGCAGAACGGAAGTGCTGAGAACTGGGAAGGCGCTATCGGCGAGGAACAGGTCAGATTCAGTTTTTACAAGAGTGCAATTCAAATGTAAAAACGAGTGCAAATCAATTTTAAAAGCAATTTTTAAAAGCAATTTCAAATTCAGTACAGGGTTCTAGCAGCAGGGTAACGCTAAAAACCAATTAAAAGTGCTTAAAACAGTGTTTCAGAGACCAACTGTCAGCATGCCATGAGGCCCGCCTAGTGAGCTCTGGCGTGTCTCTCTCTCTCTCTATATAGGTGTCTAAGGGTGCACTTTATGTAAAGGAAATTGGTGTTTATTAAGGTACTGTTTAATCTACGCGGACTTTTTCAGTTTCTTAGGTAGAAAGCTGCAAACTCCCGTAATAAAACATCCTTATTCCAGAAGTGCATGCAGGATTGGAATATGTAACCTTACAGGGTAACAGACTACTAGGTTACAAACAGAACTCTTTCCCCAGAGGAAAGCTACTGTGTGCAAATACCATCATCAAACTAGGTCTTCTCTGTGACAGGTGTCAAATACTTCCAAAGGCCTAGAAAATGATTGTGCTTCAATGTCTCAAAGTGTAATCAAAAATGTATTTGCTCAATGTTGATGTCAACAACATAATACATAATGATCCTTGGGAACGCAATTAATGTGTTGATGCTATTTTCTTTGGCTTTATCTTAGAAGTTTATGTAGTTTATAAAGACTGACCCTTAAGAGTGAAACTAATTATATTAGTGCTCTTACTCTTTAAAGATACCACTGAGGAGCTCTAAATTGGAAAGGAATTTGACCATTCTTGCCATTTCATGGTGGATTGACTTCTGACTCAAATTTCAATTTACATATCATCACTCGTCGCCCTCTAACTCACCTGAACAAGGATGCAAGGGTGGGTTTCTAGCTTACATTACACTGAAATTCCTTTTCCTAATCTTCATGATGGTATGGTACTGTAAGATGTGGAGTTATGCACCTCTGACAAACAACAAGCAGGAAACATTTACATCATTTGCCTCTTCCACCTTTCTTTCACAAACATACCACTCAACTCTCCTGCTTGAAGAGTCAAATTCTAAAAAATAATCACCAGTGGAGAATCGAGCAACTCCTACTGCCTATACACACCTTAAGCTATGATGGCGGCTCATCTTTCTCTATTTGTATGCTTCTTACCTTTGATGTGTCTTCCAGTGCGGTCCCATTGTTGTTTTTTTCCATTATCATCTGATGTGCTTCTTCCGACTGTGGAATGTGGGACATTTCTGCATTAGTTTTATACTCCAGTAAAAAGATGGCAGGCGGAACCAAGATACTGAAAATCACCTGTAAAATAGAATTTGTTATTGCCTTGCCTCTAAAATGTGAGCTTCAAGTTTAGCGTAGAAAAATTAGTGTATTAATCCAAAGCTAAGCTTAATAGACCATCAATAAAAGTGGTATGTCTGGTTTTGGATACCTCAAAAGGTTTACCTTCTGTAGAGTGCATGGTTTCTTCTTGGAACATACAAAGGAACTTTCTGACTTTGAAGACTTAAAGCATCACTCTGAATTAACCTATGGAATATTGTTAGCTCTTTTACAGAGAAAAATCATAGTCACTGAGTCACGCAGTCCACAGCGCTGATATCAAACTCCTACTTCACTTTAAAGAATTACTGACAACCGTCAGGTAAAAAGGTGCAAAATCATTATTGCAAAAGCTACATCATGCAGTGCAAGAGCTATAAAAAAGGTTCAAACTAGTGGGTAGCAAAAAAACACAATTCAAAGTTTCACCCTCATCCATGGGGTTCCTTATTGTGGTGAGGTTAGAACTTGTTAGCATGGAGACCAGGAGCCAATGCAACCTTCTAGCATTTATAACATTCTCACATTTATGTGAGTTAGTTACAAATCAAACAACATAGTTTTACACCATTAGAGTTACAAATTTTAATCAGTTATAAATGACTAGACTAGAATATCATGATCCTCCCTGTAGAGATGAAGGAAAATTGTAATCAGCTTCAATCTATGCCAAAACACGCTTTTCCTATTTTAATAAATTTAGGATTATCGAAAGATTTTCATCAACAATGACCTCACCGAAACTTGTTGACAATTTGGTTTCACTATATATACCTACACTGAACAATCCTACAAGAGAAAGTGGCTAATAATGCTATGTCAGGATAAGAGGCTCTGACTATGCTTTATGTTACTTCATTCGTTTTTGCTCTGCAGCTATGAAAACATATAACAATCAAGGGACGGACTACGACTATTATGGGTCCAAGCAAAACTCAAATTCCATCCAATCATGCGGCTCTGTCCTCACATAAAACATCCCCACGAAACAGCACTTCCTCTTTCTTTGTTGCACGGCAGCCAGATAAATGCCTTCCTTAAGAATGTGCCTATGCTGTGCTCTGTTGAATTTATTATGCATGAAAAACAAGGGAACCCCTCACAATTGTGACCTGTGGTAGAAGATAGTTCAAAAGGACAATGGTCTGGTGAGGTCAGAGATCCTCATGTAGCGGAGCTACAGTTATTGATTTAAATAATTAATTCAATAGTATTGGTGATATGTAGAACTTAATTAGATCCAAATATGAAACGTATGCAAGGACACAGGGGAGTGGAGGAAGGCATCACATTTTATTTAACATCATAAAATGGAGTCGCTTCCATTCCTACTATTTTTGCATTTTAAGAAAGTGTATATTGTATATATAGTGCTCACACATACAAAAGTGAGGGTGTGTGAAGTGAAGTGCTTAGTGACAATAAAAACATTTCATCGCATTGAGAAACAGGTCAAAAGAACCCAATTGGTTTAGACAATGTTAAGGGAACTTTGAAATTGTGGTCGACGGCGCTTCGATCTTAGTAAGTCAAGATCATCATCAGGACAAAGTAAGTGCGAGCACGTAAGATCTAAATTGGGGGAAAAACAGTCAATTACTGAAGTGTCCTAGATATACATTAATTAACAACGAGGTGGTACGTTGCGGTAATAGCGCAATGAAGGCGTATTAAGAAGAGGCAACATCAAGACAATTAATGTGATGTTGAGTTAGTCAAGTGAATTCCAATTCGAAAGATCATGTTGTTTCAGGAATGGTGGTGGTGCAGCCGTCACTAATTCATGAAGTATTGGTGTGTCCAATGTCAGGCGCGAGAGTAAGTGCAGCTGGTAGTAAAAGAAGGAGAGGAAATTTGGCCATGTAAGATGATTTAGAGGGCGCATTAGGAGGGGACTAATAGAGTGAATGATGAGTCTAATGCGCATGGTAAGCAGCGACAGTGGAGTGAAGACCACCGGTTATAAATCATTGTGGTTGTGAGCAGCTCAATGCAGGGAACGTGAACGGGTGTCCGGAAAAAGGTAGTGATGTGCACAGACTATAAAAGCTCGCAAGGGAGAATTGAACTTACTACGCGGGACTGTAGTGGTAGAATCCAAGACCTGCACAGATGGTCGAGGAGCCCCAAATTTCGGGAGAACGTCCGTAGTGGCAGGGTCACGATAAGGAAGGAACGTCCCAAGGGCGCTGGTTGCGAGAGCGGGAGAGACGGGAAGGGAAATTAATTAATTTAAATTGAGGCGGGAAGCGCGAATATCCAGAGGGACGGCGTGAAAGGAGACTTACTTGTATGGACAATTATCACGAGCGTCAAAAACAACGGAGTAAAGCCTTAATCAGTCCGTGTTCTGCGGCGTGTTATTGGCCCAAGGCGTGTGATTGACCCGGGAGTTGCTGCAAGCGAGAACGGGAATAGTGCAGTTAATATTCTATTAAGGGATAAAAGGACGACTAAGGGGCAGCGTGAAGGGGCAGACTTACTTGGCAAGAAGAATTAATAATAGAATATTAACTGCACTATTCCCGTTCTCGCTTGCAGCAACTGCCGGGTCAATCAATTTAAATTAATTAATTTCCCTTCCCGTCTCTCCCGCTCTCGCAACCAGCGCCCTTGGGACGTTCCTTACTTTTCGTGCCCCTGCCACTACGGACGTTCTCCCAAAATTTGGGGCTCCTCGAGCATCTGTGCAGGTCTTGGATTCTACCACTACGGTCCCGCGTAGTAAGTTCAATTCTCCCTTGAGCTGCTCACAACCACAATGATTTATAACCGGTGGTCTTCACTCCACTGTCGCTGCTTACCATCCGCATTAGACTCATCATTCACTCTATTAGTCCCCTCCTAATGCGCCCTCTAAATCGTCTTACATGGCCAAATTTCCTCTCCTTCTTTTACTACCAGCTGCACTTACTCTCGCGCCTGACATTGGACACACCAATACTTCACGAATTAGTGACGGCTGCACCACCACCATTCCTGAAACAACACGATCGTTCGAATTGGAATTCACTTGACTAACTCAACATCACATTAATTGCCTTGATGTTGCCTCTTCTTAATACGCCTTCATTGCGCTATTACCGCAACGTACCACCTCGTTGTTAATTAATGTATATCTAGGACACTTCAGTAATTGACTGTTTTTCCCCCCAATTTAGATCTTACGTGCTCGCACTTACTTTGTCCTGATGATGATCTTGACTTACTAAGATTGAAACGCCGTCAACCACAATTTCAAAGTTCCCTTAACATTGTCTAAACCAATTGGGTTCTTTTGACCTGTTTCTCAATGCGATGAAATGTTTTTATTGTCACTAAGCACTTCACTTCACGCACCCTCACTTTTGTATGTGTGAGCACTGTATATACAATATACACTTTCGTAAAATGCAAAAATAGTAGGAATGGAAGCGACTCCATTTTATGATGTTAAATAAAATGTGATGCCTTCCTCCACTCCCCTGTGTCCTTGCATACGTTTCATATTTGGATCTAATTAAGTTCTACATATCACCAATACTATTGAATTAATTATTTAAATCAATTACTGTAGCTCCGCTACATGAGAATCTCTGACCTCACCAGACCATTGTCCTTTTGAACTGTTGAATTTATTGGCAGTTATATATTGCCTTGTGAAGCGCTGTGTTTCCCTTGATTCTTGAAGTTACTCGCCGTGCCAGTATTTTCTGCACACAGGGTCTTGATTGGGTTGGTTGTGGTGCACTCCGAGCGCATGGTTCCTGACATCTTGCACTCATTCGGAGGAAGCAAGGCGTGCCACAGGCTTCCGCGTGCAGTTTTTCGGCATATTAGTGGCTGTCCATGAAGATCTCCCCTCAAATAATGCACTTACACGGTCTGCCACGAGCAGCACTGCAGATTCTCTCCCCTTGCATCTTGCTCGTCTCACCCATTTGAATTAAAGTTCTCTGTGCCTCAGGGCCTTTGGTTTTCCTCCAATTATACCGGTTAGCAGGTGACTGGACTGGTTTTACTGTTAGGACTACACACTAGTGTGCTGGGTCCTTCTGGGGTGTTATAGGAGTTATTCTCTAACCAATCTGCCTCCTCTTGATAGGTCCTGTGGATCCTCTGTAAATTCAGCTTGTATCTCCTACAACTTAGAGGCCCTGCAGCCGACGCACAAGGTGGTTTTAAAGGTGCCCAGCTCACAGTTCTTCTTTAGAGCTTTGGCACTAGCCTTGCTGCCAGGGTTTCTACTAGGGGACTTTTAATATGAGGAAAGGGGACGAATTGTGTATTTCCTTGATGATGGATTTGTTAACGCTGTAGATACAACCTTGCAACGGGCAGTTGCCCAGGCCATGAAGCCTTTGAGTAGGCAGACTATATGCATGGCGGCATGCTGCAGTGTTAATCTCCCACCAAGGGAAAAACAAAGTCCCCCTTTGGCCTTTTGAACTTCTTGAATCTCAGGAGGATTCTAAGTCTCACAGTAAGTCTTACAGTAAGCTTCAATTTAAGGCACAAGCTCAAACAAGGACCTTTCCTCTGTCACACGCCTTCAAAAGGCACAGACAGGCATTCCTAAAAACGCAGAGCCGCAAATATGATGGAACCCTGTGACAACTGTCAACCTAGGTTTAACCCCAGTAGAGGAGGACACTCATCTGTACTCGGAAGTGATAGATGATGGAGAGTAATTTGAGGACACTGATGTGGATGACTCTGATGATGAACCAGGGCTCAGTCGACCATGGAGACCAGAAAGAGGTCCCTAACACATCAGGTTGGATAACTGCACAAAGGGAGGAGCAGAAGAGTTGAATGACTTGGAAGGTATGTTTAACCTAGATGATATATATCATCTGTGATCAGTGCAATGGTCTTTGGCAGACAAAGTGGTCCCGAACCTGCTCAACAGGATTTGTAAGTCAATAAATAAGGAGGTCAGGGGCCACCTTAAGGAAGAATGCCCATGAAAGTTTCTAGATGGGATAGTTGCACTGACACCAGAGATTGATTGGACCAAGAGATCGACCACAAAGGTGGCAAGATGGCCACCTTTGTGGTCAAGTTTATTAAGGACCACAAGAAGGGGATAGACCATTCCCGGAAGGCATGCCAGGATAAATGTTAGGATATTGTGGGGCAATTAACCAAGATTTTTGATAAGGCTGAAGGAGCCTAGGAAACTAGCAGTATGATTTCACCTGACTTTCCACTCAGCATGGGCACAGAGGACAATACACTTTCTTGAGAATGCCAACTGTTATGTTATGTTGTATGGCACTTATGAAGCGCACGGCTACTCCCAGGAACTGTGCACTCTCAACCAAGAGAAGACATTCCCTCTTGACCAAAATTGATCCCAAGTTGAAGGAATTAGCCACACATGATGCAGGCCCAGTGGCAGATGGGGGTCACTTTGGAGAGCCTTTTATAGAACAGCTAGGGAAATTTGTGACCACTTTTTTTTTGCGAGATAAAGCCCATAAACCCCAGCCTCACAGAGGTATCCAGGCGACCGCCAATTCCAGTTCCAAGATCAGAATGTGGTCGGGGCATCTTCCCCACCAGAGGTCGAGGACGTGGCAACAGGGGAAACTTACACAGAGCCTCCAATGCCCTAGGTGGATCCTCAGGTAAGGGGTATCTCTTCTTCCCAACCAAATGTGGGAGGTCCCCTGTGATTGCTTCTACACAAATGGAGGGAGGTGAAAGAGGACGCTTTGGTCTTTCAGACCATCGCGGGTTTTCAACTCCAGTTCAGGCGAGGAGACCAAAATCCATTCATTTGTCAAAGGCAGAAAGCCTTGATTTTGCAGGAAATAGGCTCCCTTCTCAAAAAGTTGCCACAGTTTCTTCCCTACTGCATCCGCACTGTTTCTTGAGCAACCTTTTTCTGGTTGAGAACAAGGATAAAGGGATGTGCCCATTTGTTAGAAATGGGCGTCTCTAGTTGGCACAGGTATGCACTTGCGTCAAGCAGGGACTCTCAATTCGAAGTCAGAGTAAGGGGATCACCCTTTTAAATAACCCCTGCTCACCCTTTAGGTAGTGTGGCGCAAGCAGTCAAGACTATTCTCAGGGCGTCATAGGTTAAGCATTCGTGAACACATACAGTAATACAATGGCACACCACAAATGGACATCAGTCAAGGTTGTATCAAAAATAGTTCTCTTTATATAAGGCACAAGACCAGAATAACGATTAAAATGACCACAGTATTATTTTAAAGTTCAATGTTCTTGCAAAAAGGCTTAAAATGCAAAAATAGGTTTCTTTTACTCAATTCTGCTTCTTTTCAGGTTTTGTACGGTTCGTACCTGGGTGTACGACTCGTCCGCATTAAAAACAAAGAAAGTACGAGTCAAACACTCGGTGCGGACTCCGGGGTCCGGGACGTGCACACTGCGGTGCGAACAGAACAAAGTAGCTTAAGTTCGTGGGGTCCGCGACGGACAGTGAGGGACAAGTTGATGGGTCCGGGTCGTAGTTCGGCAGCGTATTCGGTCTGGTCCGGTCGCGGCGTCGGGACGCGGCGTTGGTACGGGGCCTTCAGGGATACGTGCGGATGATCCGGATCAGCTTGCAGAGTCCGTGGCGTCGGCGTTCGGGCCGTACCTTCGGTGCGGATCAGCGGCGACACTTCTCGGCGCCGTACAGCGTAAGGGGATGATCAGCGTACTGCGGCTTCTCGGCTCTGAGTACGGCACGGGCAGTACATTAGCAGCGTACGGACGGTACCTGCGGGACGATGGAGCTTGGGTCCGGCGTACATGGTTTGGCAGCCAGTTATGTACGTCTCGAATCGGCGGGGAAGGTTAGATGCAATGCAGCCGGGAGGGATACGGTGCGAACTAACGCTTTTGGATCAGTGTAGACGCACGGTGCCGGGCGGCAAAGACACGGCTTCGCGGCGGATGTAGTACGAGGCGTACCGGGGCCAAATCCAGCGTGAAACAAGCACAGATCGTCCAGGCAACTCAATTGTAGAAGGCAGATGAGTCCAATGGTCCTGGGACTCAGTTCAGGGGGCAAGCTCTTCTTCCAAGCCCTTGTAGATAGTTGAAAACACAAAGTACAAAATCTCTTTTCAGTCTTTTCCTCTCCTTTCTCAGCAAGGCACCAACTGCAGGCCAATCCCCCAGGTCAGGGAAAGTTACTCCTCCTTCAGCTTCTTCCAGGTCCTTCTAGTCAGGCAGAGTTTCTTCGTGGTTCAATCAGGATCTGATTTCTTAGGAGCAGGGCTCCTACATTTATACTCAGTTTCTTTTGTCTTTACAGGCCAGGGGGGCCTCTGCATAATCCCAGTCCAGTTCTTTTCAGTGAGGAGCACTTTGTTGTGGAGACTCTGGCTTCTTCTTTCAGCAGGCAGGGCAGAGACATCAGACGCTCCCCAGGGGGTGGAGCCAGCATTGTGGCGGCAGAGCACTGCCCTATTCAGAGTCAAGGTGCACTCCTCCCACCCATCCTGGTGTAATCTTTCTATTCACCACCTGGCAGCCCCAGCCTGTCTCCTGGAACTTCCCAGCCCTCTCACTCAAGCTACACACAAAGAAGATAGCCCTCCCCTCCAGAGGCGGACTGAAATGAATAGGCACGCAAAGGCTAACTTTCTAAAAGTAGCATTTGCAAACCCAGGATATTAAAATAACCTTTACTAAAAGATGTATTTTATTATTCTGAGTTCAGGCATACTAAACATGAATTTCTACCATGCTTCCTGGGCCTGCTAGGATTATAGGGTCTTATAATCTAGCAGCCCATTCTGGCCTATTGAGAGCAGGTAGCCTTACAATAGTGAAAAACGAAAATGGCTGTAATTCACTATTAGGACATGCCACACACCTCAGGGCATGTCCTACCTTATCCTTACAATGCACCCTGCCCTAGGGCCTACCATAGGGGTGACTAATATGAAGGTAAGGGAAGGTTTAGGGACTGGCAAGTGGGGACACTTGCCCAGTCAGCATGACAGTACCAGACTGCATGCAGGTTCTGCAATGGCAGACCTTAGACACATTTTACCAGGCTGCTTCTGTGGGTGGCACAAGCAGTGCTGCAAGTCCACTAGCAGCATTTGGATATACAAGCCCTTGGCACCCCTGGTGCACTCTACTAGGGACTGATAGTAAACCAAATAGCCAAACATGGAAGTCAATTCACATAATACATTTTACCATAGGGAGCACTTGCCCTGTGGCACTGGATGGCAGTGTCACAGGGCCCTGAGCAGCTAACAGCAGGACAAAAATACATTGAGGCACAGACAAAAATGGAAGGGTGATCCACGCCAACGGTGCCAGGTCTAACACGTGTCCCCTCCAGCTGAAATGTGGGGAGAACTACCCTACCCCAGGGAGTTCTTCATCACTAAGGCGGAAAAATCTGGAAAGACCATCAGCGTTGGCGTGGTCTGTACCGGGGCGATGTTCCACCGTGAAATCCATCCCCCGTAGGGAAATGGACCACCTCAACAACTTAGGATTCTCACCCCTCATCTGCATCAACCATCTGAGGGGCCTGTGGTCTGTTGGAACCCGGAAGTGAGACCCAAATAAGTAGGGTCTTAACTTCTTCAATGCCCAGACCACAGCTAATGCTTCTCGCTCAATCGCACTCCACTTTTGTTCCCGGGGAAGTAACCTCCTACTTATGAAGGCTACAGGTTGGTCCCAGCCCTCCTCAGTAATCTGTGAGAGAACAGCCCCTACACCATGCTCTGATGCATCTGTCTGCACAAGGAATTCTTTGGAGAAGTCAGGAGCCAAGAGCACGGGCGCCGTGCACATGGCAGTTTTCAGGGTGTCAAAGGCCTTCTGACAGGCGTCAGTCCATATCACTTTTCTGGGCTGCTTCTTCGAAGTCAGCTCTGTCAAGGGGGCAACGATGCTGCCATACCCCTTGACAAACCTCCTGTAGTACCCTGTGAGTCCTAAGAAGGCCCTCACCTCCGTCTGGGTCTTTGGGGGCTCCTAAGCCAGGATGGTTTTGATCTTGGGTTGTAGGGGCGCCACCTGGCCGCTTCCTACCTGGTGTCCCAAGTACACCACTGATCCCTGCCCGATCTGACACTTGCTTGCCTTGATCGTGAGGCCTGCCTTGCGCAGTGCCATCAACACTTCCCAGAGATGTTGCAGGTGTTCTTCCCATGTGCCACTGAACACCGCAATGTCATCCAGGTATGCGGCGCTGAACTCGGTCAGCCCAGCCAACACCTGGTTGACCAACCTCTGAAAGGTGGCAGGGGCATTCTTCATCCCAAATGGCATAACCCGGAACTGGTAGTGCCCATCTGGTGTGGAGAATGCGGACCTCTCCTTGGCCCCATCAGTCAAGGCGATCTGCCAGTACCCAGACGTTAGGTCAAACGTGCTGAGGTACCGTGCAGCCCCTAACCGATCGATAAGCTCATCAGCTCTGGGGATGGGGTGCGCGTCAGTCTTCGTGACTGAGTTGAGTCCTCTGTAGTCCACACAGAACCGGAGTTCGGGTGTGGCACCCGGCGAGGCAGCCTTTGGGACCAAGACCACTGGGCTGGCCCAAGGACTGCTGGAGGACTCAACCACCCCTAGAGCAAGCATCTTTGAGACTTCCTCTTTGATGCAGGCTCTGACCCTGTCAGTTACCCTGTAAGCTTTGTGCTTCACAGGTAAGCTGTCTCCTGTATCCACATCATGGACGCACCAATTTGTGATACCAGGAACCAGGGAGAACAGGTCAGGAAATTGCCCCAGCAGCTGGCGGCAGTTATCCTGTTGCTCAGGGGTCAGGGTGGGTGAGAGGTTAACTCCATCCACTGACCCGTCTTGCTCTGAGGCTACCAAGAGGTCAGGAAGAGGCTCAGACTCCTCCTCCGTCCCATCATCGGTGGCCAAGAGCATGCCCACTTCGGACCTCTCCAAGTGGGGCTTCAGTCGATTGACATGTAGGACCCTTAAGGGGTTCCTAGGAGACTGCAAGTCCACCAAGTAGGTGACAGAACTCTTGCGCTCCACAATCTTAAAGGGTCCTGTCCACTTGTCCTGGAGTGCACAAGGCTCCACAGGGGCCAGGACCCATACCTTCTGGCCAGGTTGAAGCTCAACCAGAGTGGCATTCTGATCGTACCACCGCTTCATTTCCTCCTGGCTGGCTTCCAGGTTTGCCTCAGCAAGTTGCCTGAAACGCCTAGTCTGGTTCCGAAAGGCCAGCATGTAACTGTATACATTTTGGGGAGGTTTCCTGGGAGATTGCTCCCAGCCTTCCTTGACCAGACTAAGAGGTCCTCATACTGGGTGGCCATACAGGAGCTCAAAGGGACTGAACCCCAGAGACTTCTGTGGCACCTCACGGTACGCAAAGAGAAGGCATGGTAAGAGGACGTCCCACTTACGCCTCATAGGCTCCTCAAGGCCCATAATCATGCCCTTTAGGGTTCGGTTGAATCTCTCAACCAACCTGTTTCCTTGGGGATGGTAAGGAGTGGTGAACTTGTATGTCACACCACACTCTTGCCAAAGGGACTTCATATACTTCGATATGAAGTTGGTCTCCCTGTCAGACACCACCTCTAGAGGGAATCCCACTCGTGAGAAAATTCCCATCAGTGCCCGTCCCACCACGGGGGCCGTCACTGTCCTCAGAGGGATGGCTTCAGGGTACCGGGTGGCATGGTCCACCAAGACCAGGATAAACCTGTTGCCCATGGCTGTCTTGGGGTCCAGTGGCCCCACAATGTCAATCCCCACTCGCTGGAATGGGGTACTGACCACAGGGAAAGGTTGGAGTGGAGCTCTCAGCTTCCTTCCACTCTTACCACTTGCCTGGCAAGTCTGGCAGGTCCTGCAGTGAGTGTCAGAACTCCTGCGCATTTGAGGCCAATAGAAGTGGGTGACAAGCCTTTCAAAGGTCTTGTCCTGCCCCAAATGCCCTGCTAACGGAACGTCGTGAGCCAGCCCCAGTAGGAAGGCTCTGAACTTCTGGGGTACCACCAGCGCACGGGCTGACCCAGGTTCAGCAACCTTAGGCTCTGAGTATAGGAGGTCGTTCTCCCGGTAGATCAAGTGAGTACCGGACTGATCACCATTGGCCTGGGCTGCAGCCTGCTGCCGCATACCCACTAGAGAGGGGCACTCCTTCTGCTCCCTGCAGAACTCCTCCCTGGTGGGGCCTCCTTCTTGCTGCCAATGGGTCAGCTCAGGCAGGTCCCCCAGTGCGGCTATCTGTTCCCCGGTAGGCTCCAGGGCCTCCCCCTCAAGGTCTGCTTCCTCCTGGGCCGTGGGAACTTCAGGAGCCGGTTTCCCGTGCCTCCTGCGCCCTCTCTCTAAGGCTGGTTCCTGGGCCTCTCCTTCAGGCTCCAGGATCCCTTCAACACCCCTACTGGCTGCCATTGACCGGGTGGTCACGCACGCCCAATCAGGCAAACCCACCATCCGCAGGTGAGTTGTCTTCTCCACCTTTTCCCAAGGGGAGCTCTCCAAATCATTTCCTAGGAGACAATCAACAGGCATGGCAGTTCTCACAGCGACTTGCAGAGTACCAGAGACCCCCCCACTCAAAGGGGACTTGAGCCATTGGACACTGACTCTCTGTGTTGTCAGCATTGACAACACGGCAGAATGCGTGTGGGACCACCTGCTCTTGAGACACCAGGTGTTGCTTGACAGCAGTCACACTGGCTCCTGTATCTCTAAGAGCCCCCACCCTCTTGCCATTTATGGTCACCCACTGCCCATACTTTTGAGTATTGGGGGGCAGTTGGGCCTCAGGGACCGTCTCACTGTCTCCTAATGAGACTAGGGTCATCTGTACGGGAACCCCCTCCCTTTGGACATCTACCTCCCTCCCAAAGGCTACACTAGCCACCTGCTTGGGGGGTGGAGCACCAGAGGGTGCTGGTTTACCATACATGGGGCACTTGAGATCCATGAAATAGTGCCCCAGGTTGTTACACTTGTAACATCTGGGGGGCCCTCTTTGAACAGGGTTACCTGTCGGGCCCCGGTCTGCTTCGGGGGTGGGGGTGGCTGAGAACCTTTACCTTGGTTCCCCTGAGAATTACTTTGGGGCCCTCTGTAGAACTCCCTCTGTTTACCCTTGTCCCCCCCACTCTTCTGCTGGGGACCCTGACCACCTTTGGCGGGGCCTCCCACGTGACCCTTGTGGACCCTGGTGCTGATCCAGCGGTCCGCCTCCTCAGCAAGCTTCCTAGGGTTAGTCAGCTTGCTATCGATCAGGTGCTGGCGTAGCTCAGGAAAACAATTATCAGACAAGTGCTCCCATGCAATTAAATCAAACAGCCCTTGGTAATCATTCACTTTGCTACCCTTCACCCAACCATCTAGCGCTCTGGAAAAAAAAGTCACATATATACATAAGTGGTACCAGGTTTCTTGGTGCAATCCCTAAATCTCTGCCTGTACAACTCAGGAGTTAACCCATACCTTGTCATCAGAGCTTCCTTCATGTGTGGATAGGATGTGTGGACATCAGAGGGGAGATCCAGCAGTGTGTCCCGCCCCTCACTCAGGAACCTTCCCCACAACCCCGCTCCCCAATCTCTCTCAGGGACCCGGTGGGAGGACATAGCTACTTCATAGGCTCTGAACCACTGCCCAATATCATCCTGTTTATAATACTCCTTTACTACATCTTTAGGAATGTGCACCCTTGACTCTGTTAAATTGCTGCCACCAGAGGGACAGTGGTCTAAACTCTTGGCCTTGATATCCAACTCCCTCATTTTTACCTCATGCTCCATGGCCAGCCTTTGTCTTTCCATTTCCATTTGAAGTTTTTCCATCTCCACTTCATGTGCTCTTGCAGCAATCCTGTCGGCCATCTCCTCTGGCGACAGGCCTCTACCAGGCTCAGAAACACCTTCTGGGGGTATCACCTCCCCTGCATTCTCTGGGAACTTTGATTCGTGCCAGGCCCTCAGCGCCTTTATGTACTGATCCTTGTTTGTTAATCCAGCTTGTTTAATTCTGTACTTGGAGAGATATCCTTTCAAGACTTCATTTGTGCACTTCCTCAGTGCCTCCTGTTCCCAATCTATGTCATCAATTCCAGAGAATATAGAGGACGCTCCGCCTCCATTGACTGAGCTAGGCATGGTTTCTTAAAGTGGAGATTCTTCAGCAAAACAAAAATCAATACTGTGTGGCTGCGTTATTGGTCTGAGCTCACTACGTGGCGTTCACTCAATCACTGTACATGAATCACAAATGCAAACTCAAATCCTCACCGCTGACCACCAATGTTAGAAATGGGCGTCTCTAGTTGGCACAAGTATGCACAAGACTAAGGGTTTCCTTGCCATTTCAGGTCCATACCGAGGCATTTATACTGGAGAAGAAATACGTGGTTTTTACAGTATTGTATTCAAGATTCTAATACAAAGGTGAATTAGAGTATATGTTGTATGATATAGATTGCTTAGCTCTCTGAATGTCAGCTTGTTTTATGGTAAGATATGTATAATGATATCTCAGACACTGGGGAGCATTGAAGAGTTATATTAAGAAAAGTCACAAATTGGAGGTGCTGTGCTTTCTTCACCTAGGCGGTGATATATTACTTTGATAATTGATATAAAACTTTTTAGCTCTTCTTTGAGACTTGTAATAGGGAAGATGGGAACTTATGTTACTATTTTGCTTGGGTTGCAGCCCTGAGGAAGTTGTGTGGAAAAGACGTTTTCCCAACGAAACACGTGTTGGCTGCAGAGTTTTGTCTTTAACTACTATCTGAATAAAGTGGACCATCGGTGAAAACAACTGGACTCTGGTGTCTGGAATTTAAACTTTGAACTTTGATATTGTTGAAATACTAAATTTGAAGAGACGCTGGAATTATATTATTGGACTTGAATGTGCTCAGCAAACATCTTTTTATGTTTTTCCTACAGTGTTTGTAGTAGGAGGTGTGGGGGAGAGGGGTGACCTCCCTTAAATTTGCTTAGAGCACTTTTGTGTAACTGACAGCAATAACAAGAGCCATACTTAACGCTGTGCGCCTATTCTATGACCTAGTCACCTCAATAGTTTAAAGCCTTTTTAGGTTTGGGCAGCCGCTTTGGGCTCAGTTGATGTATATATATCTCCATAATGAATAGAGAACAAGAGGCACAAGATCTTTTCAAGAACCTGAGTTCAGGTTCGTCTGTAAATGCAGCAGTAGTAGTGAATACACAACCAAAACAAGAAGGATTGAGAGCTAAGTTTGTAAAGTTAGAGAAATTAAAAAGAGCGGAATTGAATAAGTGGTGGGATGCGGTGACACTCAAACAGTATCTCACACTTAATCGTATTCCTAGAGGTTTACGTTCACAGATTATCCCAATTTATGAAGATCTAGAACCTGACCTTTTAGACAAGTGGGAGCATGAACTCAGTACTAGTTCTAGTAACCTTATGAAACTTTTGATAGAAAACGCGGAACGTAAAATTACTAAATTGCTTGTAGAAATTCAAACTCTAGAAGATGAAATTAAAGAATTAAACCTTCCAGAGGCTACGGTAAAAAATTATAATATGTTAGATGAGATTCTATCTAATCTACAGGCGGATATTAAACGCAGGAAGGCGCGTAAATTAAAACGGGACGAGAATGATTATTTATCTGGGAGAATATTTACATTTGCACGTAAATTTGATTTTCTGTTTACTAAAGGACAGAGTTTTAAGAAAGGGATGACACCCATGAGCTCGGTGGTTAATACGTCATCCAGTAGTATTTCAACGACTGATAATGAGGATAATGTGGGTATACCTAAAGCTTCCACGAGTGATAAAACTACTTTTTTAGAAGAAGTACAACGGATCAGGAGAGGGAATCGAGAACCAGGGGGGAGATTTGGGAATTTTTCCGCCCCAAAACTAGACGAGGCTGCCGTGGCAAGCGCAGTGGGCGCAAATCTAGGGATGAGAGAAAAATTACGGTCATGGAAAAAGTGAACATGGGTTTCAATGAGATTGAGGTAATCAACCTATCATCCGTTGAATTGTCTGATGACATGAATAAATTGTTGAAAAAAGGCCTTGGATATTGTCCTACTATGCATATTGATTGGTATCTTGTTAAAATTGACCTGTATAAATTTGCCAGAATGCTTAAACTGAAGAAACACTTTGCAAAACAAGAAAGTGTGAGGAGACCTACACACAAACCAGTATTAAGTAGTTTTTCCATACAAGAAATGTATGATACCAACTTATTGCTATCATTGTCTGAAACTGAAGATGATCCTGTGACAATGAGTACATTATTGGGAGACTTAGAAATTAATCCCTGGCAAACAGAATCCAGTGGATTTAAGGAGAAATCAAAGTGGACTCCACAATTATCAGCAGGCAATGTGGTAGATGCTTTTTTCAAGTCAGTTAATTTAGAGATAGATAAGATAATCTCTAAACAAAAACAGAGTAGAAGTTTATTCTCAGATAATTTGACGAAAGGTGAGAGAGTTGCATTACGCGAATTGACCGACCATCCCGGTTTGATAATACGAAACGCTGACAAGGGTGGCAACATTGTTGTAATGAACCGTGTGGATTATAATAAGGAGATTTATTCTCAACTTAATGACACCAAATATTATGACAGGGTTATGACTAACCCGTTAGACATGATTCAAAATAAAATCAATCAGAGATTACAAGATTGGTATGATATATCATTAATTGACCATGATGAGTATATGTTTCTTAAAATAAAAACACCAAGAGCACCTTGTTTGTATTGTCTTCCTAAAATTCACAAAAACCGGCAGAAATCTCCGGGTAGACCAATAATCTCTGGCATTGGAGGGCCAACAGAAAGAATGTCACAATTTGTTGATTCGTATTTACGGCCATATGTAAATAATTTACCCTCCCATATTGAGGATACTAAGCATGTGTTGAACATCACGAACGATATGGTCTGGGACAATGACATGATTTTGGCTACACTTGGTGTAGTTTCTTCATACTCAAATATTGATCATGGAATGGGGATACAAGCTGTTGAGAGTTTTCTTAACAATAGACCTATCGAATACATGAATCATACAGCAATGTTGTTAGAAATGACTAAACTAGTCTTAGAAAACAACTATTTTCTATTTGAATCTGCCTGGTATAAACAAAAGCTTGGTACGGCGATGGGTTCCAGATTTGCTCCGTCCTTTGCGAACCTTTATATGGGTCGCTTTGAGGCGAAGTGGATCTGGGGCCCACAGGGTCAACGCTGGATAGATCACATCTGTTACTGGGGCAGATTCATAGATGATTGTCTACTTTTCTGGAGAGGTACAACACAGGAATTGGAACAATTTTTTGCATATTTGAATACCAATGACCTTAATATGACTTTTACATCACATTATGATAAGACAAAATTGACCTTTTTAGATATAGAACTTTATGTTGAGAACAACAGACTGTATAGTCGGATGTTCCGCAAAGAAACCAGTTGTAATGCATTATTACGTGCTGATAGTTGCCACCCAAGTAGTCAAATTAATTCAATCCCGTACGGGGAAATGGTAAGAGCGAGGAGGAACTGCTCTAAAGATGAAGACTTCGAGTACAATTTGAAAGACATGGTGAATAGGTTCAAATACCGAGGGTATGCAGACAGAGTGATTAACAAAGCAGTGTCAAGAGTAACTAAACTAAAAAGAGAAGATACATTGAAAATAAAATCCAGCTCTATTGATAAAATACCAAAAATTAGGATGGTAACCAGTTTTGGGCATGGGAGTATTAAGTTGTATACAATTCTTAACAAACATTGGCATCTTTTACGTTCGGATAATGATCTGTTACCGTTCGTAACTGAAAAACCAAGTATTGCATTTCGAAAAGGAACTACAATTGCTAATAGAGTGAGCCCAAGTTATCCGAAACCAGCGAAACAGGCATCTCAAAGTGATTGGTTACGTATACGCAATAATGGCTTTTATTATTGCGGGGATTGCAGTTCTTGTTGGTGGGCTAAGAAAAAAGTGACGTCTTTTGAATATAATAACACTGGCAGATTTAATATTGAGAGTTTTATTACATGTGAAACACCATTTGTTGTCTATGTAATTACCTGTACATGTGGCAAAATTTACGTTGGAAGTACAGTTAGGAGACTTCGGGACCGTATAGTTGAACACTATCGTGCTTTAAGAAATGGTGACACCCGGTACCCGATTGCTTCCCATGCAGTACTAAATAGAAGTGATTCCATAAATCATAAATTTACCTATCATGGGATAGAGCATGTGACAAAAGATAGAAGAGGGGGTGATAGAATATTAAAGTTGAGACGTAGGGAGGCAAGATGGATTATGGTCCTTCGAGCTGTAGAAGAAGGACTTAATATTGATACCGAACTACAATTTTTCCTGGGAGATAAGTAGACTGTAATGAATATCTGGATATGCCTCCCAAGGTTGTGGAAAATATAAAGTTATGTATTAATCAGGCCAGAGAGTGTTGTTTTAGAATGAGAAATAACAATAATAGGAATGTTTAATACATTTTGCGAGAAAAATGTTGTCATTACTTTTGTAAAACTCTGCCTGCAAAGTAACACTAATTATGCGGATGTTTTGAGTTGACTGTATATTGGTTGCTCCCCCTAAACATGTTCCACGACTTGTAATAACGTAGGTGTAATGGTTTGGGACCTGTTGTGGTTGGGGGGTCCCATATGCCTTGGGACGACCCTGGTGCACGGAGTCAGGAATACTTGACTATTGCATTTCAGTATAGAGCAATATATAGAGTAGAGTATAATATTCATAAACCGAAAGTGAGATACCTTATACTCTGGGTATATGACGGTGATTATGGATGTCAGACTAATGCCCGATATTCCCTTGTAGGATACTGTATTCTCTTAATAAAAATAAAAATAAAAAACGGCCCCAATCCAAGATGGCGGTCGCACCGATCTTTAAAATCAGTGAATTCGAAATGTTTTCAAATAGATACAGTAATGTATAATGTAATGGTAATATTAAAGTAAATTATATTATTTCCGCTATTCTTATAGGTATTATGAGGTTGTTAGTACCTGACACTGGAGTAGACAAAAAATAACGGAAATATTCCGTTTATTAATTAAATGCCTTAAATACTTGAATTATGGATTTTTATTTGTTTGAAGCCGTAACATGGGGCTTCTACGCGAAATAATTTAGAAACCGGTCTGTAAACTCAGTTTCCGGTATTATGATACTTAATCAAGATGGCGCCTAAGATAGACGCCGACTACTCGTACTCAGAGAGTTGCCAGACGATAGCAGACCTAGAATTGAAAATGATCGGTGAGTGTCAAACGTGAAAAAAAGGGCTTAGTCTTCTGTTTTCCACCAAGAAACTCGATTAATTAAGGGAAATATTCTCTTTCGGCAGGATGAAGAAATTACAGTTGCATATATAGCTTCTGAGAAACGAGGGACTGGAGGCTGCCTTATACAGTTTTGATTATAAAGATTAGGTAAGCCGGTTACTTATAAATGAATTACGAGTTACTATATTATGAAATAGGGGTCAAAACTGACAGCCTATCCTTTGATTTCTAGTGATAAGTTTGACTAGAAGGTGCCTATATTTATTTAGTGACTATTTATTACGGGCACCAACAAGCATAATAGGTGAGCCTTCTAAATATAGAATTTGAGAAGATTAGGATTAGAATATATTTATTGTAATTTTACTTACAGTACATCTTATACTTTAGAATTACGTGGACGTTAGTACACACACGTGAGATATTAAACGTGGGTGATAGATTTATATACTAGCAGGTTGGTCCCAGCCCTGTAGTTTCCTTTTGACATGGTACTTTGGATTATCACTTACTCCTTTTATATATCTTTTATTAACAGTTGGCCTCTAAATATAATTTCATTTTGCGTGGGGATCAAGGATTGTCTCCACATGTAACAGAGACGCAGGTTAGGTCTACATGAGCTCAATTAATGTTTTGAATCAGGAAGAGTCCTGGTGCTTGAGAACCATAGATGATTAGAAGTAAGACCTCAGTAACAATTTAGGGGTCTTGTGTGAGTAACTTAATAAATGATATGTAGCTTTCCTGACTCTTGTGTGCTGGGGCACGGGCAAGACTAAGGGTTTCCTTGCCATTTCAGGTCCATACCGAGTTATTTATACTGGAGAAGAAATACGTGGTTTTTACAGTATTGTATTCAAGATTCTAATACAAAGGTGAATTAGAGTATATGTTGTATGATATAGATTGCTTAGCTCTCTGAATGTCAGCTTGTTTTATGGTAAGATATGTATAATGATATCTCAGACACTGGGGAGCATTGAAGAGTTATATTAAGAAAAGTCACAAATTGGAGGTGCTGTGCTTTCTTCACCTAGGCGGTGATATATTACTTTGATAATTGATATAAAACTTTTTAGCTCTTCTTTGAGACTTGTAATAGGGAAGATGGGAATTTATGTTACTATTTTGCTTGGGTTGCAGCCCTGAGGAAGTTGTGTGGAAAAGACGTTTTCCCAACGAAACACGTGTTGGCTGCAGAGTTTTGTCTTTAACTACTATCTGAATAAAGTGGACCATCGGTGAAAACAACTGGACTCTGGTGTCTGGAATTTAAACTTTGAACTTTGATATTGTTGAAATACTAAATTTGAAGAGACGCTGGAATTATATTATTGGACTTGAATGTGCTCAGCAAACATCTTTTTATGTTTTTCCTACAGTGTTTGTAGTAGGAGGTGTGGGGGAGAGGGGTGACCTCCCTTAAATTTGCTTAGAGCACTTTTGTGTAACTGACAGCAATAACAAGAGCCATACTTAACGCTGTGCGCCTATTCTATGACCTAGTCACCTCAATAGTTTAAAACAAAAATCAATACTGTGTGGCTGCGTTATTGGTCTGAACTCACTACGTGGCGTTCACTCAATCACTGTATATGAGTCACAAATGCAAACTCAAATCCTCACCGCTGACCACCAATGTTAGAAATGGGCGTCTCTAGTTGGCACAAGTATGCACTGGCGTCAAGCAGGGACTCTCAATTCTAAGTCAGAGTAAGGGGATCACCCTTCTAAATAACCCCTGCTCACCCTTTAGGTAGTGTGGCGCAAGCAGTCAAGACTATTCTCAGGGCGTCATAGGTTAAGCATTTGTGAACACATACAGTAATACAATGACACACCACAATGGACACCAGTCAAGGTTGTATCAAAAATAGTTCTCTTTATATAAGGCTTAGCACAAGACCAGAATAACGATTAAAATGACTACAGTATTATTTTAAAGTTCAATGTTCTTGCAAAAAGGCTTAAAATGCAAAAATAGGTTTCTTTTACTCAATTCTGCATCTTTTCAGGTTTTGTACGGTTCGTACCTGGGTGTACGACTCGTCCGCATTAAAAACAAAGAAAGTACGAGTCAAACACTCGGTGCGGACTCCGGGGTCCGGGACGTGCACACTGCGGTGCGAACAGAACAAAGTACCTTAAGTTCGTGGCGTCCGCGACGGACAGTGCGGGACAAGTTGATGGGTCCGGGTCGTAGTTCGGCAGCGTATTCGGTCTGGTCCAGTCGCGGCGTCGGGACGCGGCTTTGGTACGGGACCTTCAGGGATACGTGCGGATGATCCGGATCAGCTTGCAGAGTCCGTGGCGTCGGCGTTCGGGCCGTACCTTCGGTGCGGATCAGCGGCGACACTTCTCGGCGCCGTACAGCGTACGGGGCCGAGGAGGGATACTGTGCGAACTAACGCTTTTGGATCAGCGTAGTCGCACGGTACCGGGCGGCAAAGACACGGCTTCGCGGCGGATGTAGTACGAGGCGAACTGGGGCCAAATCCAGCGGGAAACAAGCACAGATCGTCCAGGCAACTCAATTTTAGAAGGCAGATGAGTCCAATGGTCCTGGGACTCAGTTCAGGGGGCAAGCTCTTCTTCCAAGCCCTTGGAGATAGTTAAAAACACAAAGTACAAAGTCTCTTTTCAGTCTTTTCCTCTCCTTTCTCAGCAAGGCACCAACTGCAGGCCAATCCCCCAGGTCAGGGAAAGTTACTCCTCCTTCAGCTTCTTCCAGGTCCTTCTAGTCAGGCAGAGTTTCTTCGTGGTTCAATCTGATTTCTTAGGAGCAGGGCTCCTACATTTATACTCAGTTTCTTTTGTCTTTACAGGCCAGGGGGGCCTCTGCATAATCCCAGTCCAGTTCTTTTCAGTGAGGAGCACTTTGTTGTGGAGACTCTGGCTTCTTCTTTCAGCAGGCAGGGCAGAGACATCAGACGCTCCCCAGGGGGTGGAGCCAGCATTGTGGAGGCAGAGCACTGCCCTATTCAGAGTCAAGGTGCACTCCTCCCACCCATCCTGGTGTAATCTTTCTATTCACCACCTGGCAGCCCCAGCCTGTCTCCTGGAACTTCCCAGCCCTGTCACTCAAGCTACACACAAAGAAGATAGTCCTCCCCTCCAGAGGCGCACTGAAATGGTTAGGCACGCAAAGGCTAACTTTCTAAAATTAGCATTTGCAAACCCAAGATATTAAAATAACCTTTACTAAAAGATGTATTTTATTATTCTGAGTTCAGGCATACTAAACATGAATTTCTACTATGTTTCCTGGGCCTGCTAGGATTATAGGGTCTTATAATCTAGCAGCCCATTCTGGCCTATGGAGAGCTGGTAGCCTTACAATAGTGAAAAACGAAAATGGCTGTAATTTTCTATTAGGACATGCCACACACCTCAGGGCATGTCCTACCTTATCCTTACAATGCACCCTGCCCTAGGGCCTACCATAGGGGTGACTAATATGAAGGTAAGGGAAGGTTTAGGGACTGGCAAGTGGGGACACTTGCCCAGTCAGCATGACAGTACCAGACTGCATGCAGGTTCTGCAATGGCAGACCTTAGACACATTTTACCAGGCTGCTTCTGTGGGTGGCACAAGCAGTGCTGCAAGCCCACTAGCAGCATTTGGATATACAAGCCCTTGGCACCCCTGGTGCACTCTACTAGGGACTGATAGTAAACCAAATAGCCAAACATGGAAGTCAATTCACATAATACATTTTACCATAGGGAGCACTTGCCCTGTGGCACTGGATGGCAGTATCACAGGGCCCTGAGCAGCTAACACCAGCACAAAAATACATTGAGGCACAGACAAAAGTGGAAGGGTGACCCACGCCAACGGTGCCAGGTCTAACACCATTGATACTGGGAATCCAATCAGTTGGTTCCCTATTGACACCAAGATGGAGGGTCTCCATCTACTGCGAGAAATACTATGCCTGGGCGATTGGATGGTGAGGTTGGACCTGAAGGACGCCTACTTCACAATTCCTATCTTTGTACCATATCGGAGATTCCAACAGTTTATGTGGGACAGTCAGGTGTACAAGTGTGTGGCCCTCCCCTTTGAGCTCTCTTCCTCCCCTTGGTGTTTGACCAAGGTCATGCAACCAGTGGTGGAGTTGCTACAAAGCAGAATGTCTGGACAATATCCTCTTACTACACCAGGAACCGTCCATTCTTTGTCAGCAGTTATCCATGACACAGACACTGAGCTTCATCATCAAGAAGCCCAAATTAGAATTTGCTCCTTCAAAATCAATGGGTTTTCTGGGGTTTCTGATTGACTCTGTCCAGTAGATGCTGAAACTTCTGCACTAAAAATTGTCGCTCATCAGGAAGAGTTAAGACGTAACTTCCTGATAGAATTAATTTTACTGAGATACCACACCAGTATTGTAGGCGTTCTGGTGTCATCCATTCAGGTGATGTTTCCCAGCCAATTGCATTATCAAATCTTCAGAGATTGAAAGGAGCTCACTTGAGTTGAGGCCTTTACTACATGGAACAGGTCAAATTCTCACCGGAAGCCAAGATGGAAATGTTATGTTATGTTATGTTATATCAGCTTATAGAGCGCACTAATACCCGAAGGTGTCCTGGCGCTATAGCAGAATGACTGGAGAGGAAATGAACAGAACTCATGACCAGGAGCGATGTAAGAGCCTAGACTGAGAACAGCCAGGTCTTCAGACCTTTTCTAAAGGAGAGGAGATCAGAAGTGGACCTAAGAAAAATAGGAAGTTCGTTCCAGGCATAGGAGGCCTTACGCACGAAACTCTTACCACCCCAGTTGGCCTTTTTGGCCCTGGTGATAACAGCCAGTTTTGCATCCCTGGAGTGAAGAGCTCTCCCCGGGAGATAACACTGGAAACGTTCTCTAAGGTCCTGTGGTCCGACTCCGTGTAGTGATTTGTGAGCTATGCAAAGGGCCTGAAAAAGAACCCGATGTTTCATGGGTAGCCAATGCAAATCCCGTAGTCCTTTGCTGACGGACACAACCTTGGGAGTATTAGTTAGCAGCCTAGCTGCCGCATTCTGTGCCATCTGGAGTCTGCTTAGATGTTTATTGTGAACTGTAAGGTAAAGACTATTACAGTAGTCCAGGTGGGACAGAACTAAGGCGGACACAACAGACCTGAAGCTTTCCGTAGTTAAGTAAGGTTTGATTTTCCTCAGAGTCCTAATGGTTAGAAAGCAGGTGGATATCACTTTATTTACCTGATTCTCAAAGGAGAGCCTGTTGTCAACAGTAACCCCCAAGTCTTTTACATTGATAGCAGGGGAAGGGGGGGGGGGGGCAATTCGCTGGGCTACCAGGCCGGTGACCAGAGGCAGGGATTATTCCCAAACATGATAACCTCTGTTTTGCCAGCGTTTAGTTTCAAACATTTGGCAGCCATCCAAATGGTGATAGCGGTCATACAATCTTGGCAAATAGAGGCTTTTGTTGCTTCAATCCCTTTATTTAGGGAGATCAGGATCTGGGTATCATCAGCATAGGAGGTTAACCTAAGGCCATAGGATTGTATGAGGGGTGCAAGAGGTTTCACATAGACATTAAAAAGCGTTGGGCTTAATGAGGACCCCTGCGGAACTCCACAGGGAAGAACAAATGACTGGGAAGAGTACGTTCCCATGTCCACATTTTGAGTTCTGTTGGTCAGAAAGGACTTCAGGAGGGCCAAGGCAGAGCCCTGTAGGCCGGCCTTTGATAGTCGTTCCAGTAGTACCTCATGGTGCACCGTATCAAAGGCCGCCGACAGGTCCAGCAGAATCAAAATAGCTGAGCCTCCTTGGTCGACGGCTTCCCTGATCTCTTCCGTGGCTTTTAACAGGGCCGATTCGGTACTGTGCCCGGCCCGGAACCCGTATTGAGAATGGTCCAGCAGGTTGTTAGTGTCCAGAAAGAGGCTGAGTTGGGTATTCATCGCCTTCTCCAGGATTTTGGCAGGAAACGGAAGACGGGAAATGGGCCTATAATTGATGGGATCTTTGGGATCGAGATTGTTTTTTTTTAAGAGAGGTAAGATCGAGGCAGTTTTCCAGGAAAAGGGGTAGTGCCCTGCCACCATTATCTGATTGAGTAGTGGAGTAAGAGTATTAGTGATGACATCAGAGGACAACTTGATTATTGAGGCAGGACAGGGGTCCTTTGGAGAACCGGATCTGCAGCCCAGCAAAAGATTAGCCACCACCTGAGTGGACAAAGGCGTGAAATTATCAAAGATGGGGGTGTTGTTGGAGGGCATCAAGTCAGAGCTAACCTCAGAGGGAAGTCCTGAGGGCTTATTAAAGGAAGAAAAAATGACATCTACTTTAGACAAGAAGAATTGGGCTAGAGTGTTACAGAGCTCAGCACTGCTGTGCAGGGTGGGTTTGGGGGGGGGTAAGAAGGGCGGTGACAGTTTTAAAAAGTTATTTTGCGGAGGATTTAGCTTCAATGATTTTTTTAGAGAAGTAGGCCTTTTTTTCGGACAGCAGCAAGTTCTTGTAAGCTAGGAGGCGGGATCTGTGCCTATCTCTATTGATGAAGTAGTAACCGTTCCTCCATATCCGCTCCAAGCGCTTACATTCTGATTTCAGCTCTTGGAGATTCTGCGAGAACCAAGGGGCAGAGGGTGTCCTACGCTTGGGGAAGCACCATTTGACAGGGGCGAATTTGCAACAGGCCGATTTAATCCAGTCATCATAAACTGCTGAGGCCTCCTCTATGTTTGGAGGTAGATCAGGGACTGAAATAGTTAGTGCTTTACTAAGGTTGATCGAATTGATATTTTTCCAGTCCCGGGTGGCTATCCCATCCCTGTGTTTTAAGTGGACATGTGGAGAGGCTGACTGGGTAATCTCGAAAAGGATGGCCAAATGGTCGGTCCATGGTAATGGCACAGTGCCCACGATTGACAGACCAGGTGAATTTGTAAAAATGCCATCCAAGGTATGGCCGGCCCTGTGGGTGGGTCCAGATACCTGTTGCCGAAGATCAACGGCACTCATAATGTCAAAACATCGAGCAGTTTCGTTGTCCGTAGAGTCATTTAAATTAAAATTAAAATCGCCTATGGCGGTGAATGTTTTAGCACATAGACCTTCTTCCAGCAGTAGGCCGATGGAGTCGAGAAAGCCCCCTTTAGTGCCTGGGGGACGGTAGATAAGCATCACCTTAAATATGTCATGAGGGCCGAGGCGCACATTAATAGATAATGCTTCACACGAGCTATTAGAAGCGTCCTCAAAAATAGGGCTGAGGCTTTTGTGGTAAATCACTGCCAGGCCCCCACCTCTCCTTAGTGGGCGGTCCAGGCTATAACTAAGAAAGTCGGGGGGGGGGGAGGCCTTAATCAAATCTGGTTCAGACGCATTGTCTGTCCAGGATTCAGTAATAAAGGCCATCCTGACGTCCTGATCTTCAATCAGGAGGGAGCATTCTTGGCGGTGCTTCACTAAAGACCGAGCGTTCACCAAAAGGCATTTAAATGGTGACACCAGCTTATGTAGATCGGCTTTCATGCAGCCTGGAGTGAGATTTTTGATAGGAGCAGCCAAAATTGAAGGAAGTGCGCCCGTGCAACCTCCACAATGTGCGGGCAGGGAGTTAGGTGGAATAAAGGGAGAAAATCTAGGGCAGGGGGGAATGCCGGTAGCAGGATTGAGTTTCAGAAGAGTATCCCTGGCGTAAGATCTAAGGATTGCTACCGGAGAGGCAGAGTTCCTTGCCCTGAGCCCGGCTCAAGCGCGGACGGGCGCAGACGGGCGTGCTTAAGTAGCATCCAGCGTCTAGAGCGCTGACCCAGCAATGGCACCCGCTCACCGGGTCCGTTAGCGACCAATAGCAGGCGAACCAGGTGGCTGGATCCCATGATGGACTACAATGAATGGGTCATCTTCGGTTCTGTTCCCAACACCAGCAATCAGAAAATTGAGTTTCTAGACCTAGAAATCAAGGAGCAAAATCGAACTTTGGAAGTTGATCTCTATGTCAAGCCAACAGCTAGGAATGCACTATTACACTTTAACAGTTACCATCCTAAGACTCAGAAGGAAAGTATTCAGTTTGGGCCGTTTCTCCGGTTGAGGCGAAACTGCACCAACTTAACAGACTATGACACAAGATCCACCATGATGAAATCTAAATTTACATTCAGTGGGCACCCTAAAAGATTGCTGTGTGAGGCGTATAAACGCGCCCGTTTCTCTGGCAGAGATTATCTGTTGGGAAACCATCCACCCAAAGCAGAGCCTAAGTTGGTCTGTGTCACCAGACATTCAACTCTCAATCAGAGAGTCCGCCAGATTATATGTGCTAATTGGCACATTCTGAATGTCAACGCGGACGAGAATGACAAACTGCCACGCCCTATGATTGCCCATAGGCGCAACAAAAACTTGAAAGACCATGTAGTTCATTCTCGCGTGAACAACAAGACCTCCCACGTTCAGAAAACCATTGACGGCTTACATGCCGTAGTTGGTAATCACAAGTTTTCACAGTGTAAAGCGTGTGATAACGCTATTATAATGGCAACGTTTAAACACAACTCCCATCACATCGCTATGAAATCATTTACCAACTGTAAGACTAAGAACATTGTATATCTTCTACTGTGTCTCTGTAAACTAGGATACGTAGGGGACACATCCAGGTCTTTAGCTACGCGACTAACTGAACATCGTTCTGCTATCCACACCCAAAAAATCATAGCGCCCCTTGTGAAGCATTATTTAGAGCAAGGGAACAAACCTGGAGAGATTGACTGGCTTATTCTAGAAAAAATAAGTTAAAAACCAGGCTGTGATCCTGAAGCAATCAGGAAAAGCAGAGAAGTATATTGGATCTTCACTTTAGACACAGTGACGCGTGGATTCAATCAAGAAATTCCATGGGAGCAAGCCATACGCCCTAATGTGGGTTAAGCTTCAGCTTTCTTGTTCATTACATCTGTCGAGCTACATATCTGCTATCAGGATTGTGACTTTATTATTGGGACTCTTATCACCGGTATAGGGCTCTATGCCAATTGCACAGCAGTTTTGGGTAAAGATTATGCTACCTTGTTCGCGTTATTATAATTCTGGGGGGTGTATATGTATGATATGCTAGGTTTTTCTCTTGCCAATTTTCCCATAATTCTCCCTCGCAAGTTAGTTGCACATAGGATGATAATGAGCCTTCCCTATCCATCTATTTCCAACATTATCCAGTTGGCATCATTAGGGATTAATATATTGCCCTTCTTCAACATTAGGTGCTGTGTTTGTGATACTCAAACATAGCTTGGAGAGGTTACAGGATGTTGGGCATCATGCCGTGTTTGTGTAAAATATAAATAAAGTTTAGAGAGGTAACTTTATGTGGTGCTCAAAGCACGCCTCCGCATTGCTCAGCGTGTTAACAAAAACAAATAAAGCTTTGAAGAACTTCATTAACGCGGTGCGCCAAGCCGTGTTTTAGGTCAAAACCCAATAAAGTTTAGAGAGGTCACATTATACCGTGCACGTTTCACGTCTCTAATTGGATCTTCACACATCATGTGACCGGAGCCCCAGGCCTTTTAAATGACCGTTTGTGAGGCATTTAAAATGGAGTGCTTACACATGCCGTTTGGATTACTTTTAGAAACTTTAAAGCATCACAGAGCATGAGTCCATGTACATCTACTTGCGGTGGGCCGTCTGCCCCACCCTCCTTTTTAGGTATCTACAGCCTCAGAGGGACTTAAATGTTAACATCTCCTGCTATCACCTAAAATGTAAGTCATGATTTAGGACAGTAATGCTTAATTTTTTTCATTCTTGGCCATTACTGGCAGGACTAATGCATACCTCTTGAATTGTTTTAGAAAAACCATTGCATACCAAGCACCTGTGCCAACTCACCGGTCGGGTATCTCTCTGGGGTTAGCAGCTGTCGATTAATCCATGTGCTGCACTCTTGGCTATTCACTTAGGTAGGTAGTCATGGCCTACATAAAAGCCCTTAACGAGACATGCACGATTATGTCATCTTTATAATCGTTTTTACTTACATCTCTTACATATCCAGAGATCTTCGTCTTGAAATTTATAACACCTTGCATTACTCAGGGTACTTCTTTCCATTTTAGTTTATTAAACATTATAACACTCTGGGTGTTTTGGATTATTTGTCTCTAAGCATGTTAGAATTTTTTCTTCTTCCATCTTTTGACTGAGCACATCTTTTCTTGGGCACATGAATTGCATGACATGGAGGGTAACCGCGCCTGAGACATTGTCTTTTGAAATCTTCGGTGGCATGTAATTCTTGGTATTTGGGACCTTACTTTGTTCTGCGAACAAATGCGAAGCAACTAATTATTTAAATTTATCCACATATCACATGCGCTTTTTTGGAAAGAACCATATGTACTGTTTTGTGCATTTACAGATTTAAAGTTGTGGCTTCTCCTAGTGTAGACACTTTTGGTGCCAAAACGTGTGTAAATACCATCTGGGTCCGTGCCATATTCTTCCTGTCGTAGTCTCCATGCAGACACTATTTGGGTCTCAGTCATGTCTTACCCATTGTCAGAATACTAAAAATAATTTTTAATCATTTATTTGTATATGAAGGAGATTGACTAGCCATTGCAGAGTTTATCATGTGTATTTAATATAATTGTGTGTCTTTTTGTCATAATGATTTTATATTTGTGGATGTTTGAGTGCATGTGGGCATGATTGAAGCAAGTATGTGGAATATTTTATTCAATTTTGCATTTGCTTAAAATAATAAAATATATTTTGCATTTTTGTAAAAATTGGTTCTTTCAAGTTTATTTAAAATATTTTGCTTTAAGTGTCATTTGAGTTGCCTTAGGAATTTGCACTTTGTTATTAAGTCCAATGCCAGCTTCTTAGGCCAGGAAGCTCACTGTGGAGACATTACCATCAGTGGGCCATGGGCAGAACAAGAGAAAGAGTTACTCATCAACCGCTTAGAACTGCTTGCAGGACCTTCGCGGTGGGTTCTTTCACAGGAGACAAAGTGTTGTGCTCCATCCTGATAAAGATGGAGGCTGTATCAGCAGTCTGAGATTGATATATTAATCACCTCTGTGGGATGAGATTTAAGGTTGTGGAAGATCTCGCCAAGGAATTTTAGCATTTCTATCTGGACAAAAGAATTTTGGTCAAGGCAAAGTATCTGCTGGGGAAGTTCAATTGAATTGCAGACTGGAACTCCAGACATTAGAAAGTTTTCAGTGCATGGAACCTACATACAAACAGATTTCAAATGATCATTAACAAGTAGGGCTAATGTAAGGTGGGTTTGATTCTTGCCTCGATCACCAGTTCCCACAATTCTTTTAAGAGGCTGAATTCTCTGGCATTGATGACAGAAGCATTCAAGCAGGACTGGAGACAATTTCATGGATATGTGTTTCTGCTCTTCTCAAAGATTACCATGGTTAATGGCTCAGGTCAGACACCAGAGGGCGTCGCTCAGACTGGTTACTCTGGTCTGGAGGCCTCAAGCTTGGGTTCCAGTTCTTCTGGGAATTTCTATGGATTCTCCAATCCTACTTTCCCATATCCTAGCTCTGAGTAACATGGCTCTGCTTTGCACAGACAGTCCTATCAATGTGGGGGAAGTAATTTAGATTCTGTGGGGGCAAATACAGAAAACATTATGAATTTTTTGTCAGAGTTGTCTCACAGAGGTGTGGCATACCGTACAATTAATACATTCAGGTCTGCCATTTTGGCGGCCCTGATCTTTGACATGGCTTACCAGTGGGAGACCACCCATTGGTTTGTAAATTACTGAGGGACGTTTGGCTTTCTAACCCACTAGAATGCATGTATTCTCAACTGTGGAATGTTAATGTGATTGTACGCCTTTTTGAATTATGACCGGATGATATTTTCCTCACCAGAAAATAATTCTCTGGCAAGTGGGCAATACTGTTGTGTTTGATCTAATGTAAATAAGCGTCAGAGTTTCATCCCCCCCCCCAATTGGATTAAATTTACAATGTCTTGTAACATCAATACCTGTATCATTATCCGTCATTCCCGCATCATCCTAAGCTATGTGTAGCTAGATCTATCAGAGTCTATGAGATTCTGACTAAAGAGCTCAGACCTGCTGGTACCATACAGTTGTTAATTTCTTTAACAAAGCCTTTTACACCTGTCGCCTCACCCACAATATCCCAGTGGGGCCTACTGGTGACGGCCGAGAGAGGCATTGATACCTCCCTTTGCTGTGCACATTCTGCTAGGGGGCTATGGTCTCTAAATCTTTTAGTATTTCGAGGACATTCTGAAAGCGGCCAACTAGTCATTTGATTCCACATTTTAAAAATCATGTTTTAAGCCAGTGTTGGACATGGCTTCAGTGGTGGTAAGTACGCTTTAACCTAGCACAATCTGAGACTGAGTCCTTCCTGACAGAGAATGAAAAATTGAAGGAATGTTTCACTTCTATTATGAATACGGAGACGAAGATCATCCCACCCGTATGGAGACATACTCATTCCTCCCACCCTTGGAGACTGTGCAGTGCACTACGTTTGGCATACGTATAATTTTTATTAATGAAAGCTTTGTTGAAATGTAATTACGTGGACATGTTTGAGATAATATTTTGGTGTTGTTAACTATATTGTACACACTCTCAGATGTTCTCCAGGATGAATTTTTCATGCATTCTTTTTTATTCAACAGAAATAAGATTACTAGTGAAGGAAATTTCACATTGGTCCTTTTCGCATGAAGAAAGAGAAAGTGCTGTTCCTTAGGGATAGTCTTATGTGAAGAAAGAGCCATATGGTTTGATAAATTTGATTTTTGCTTGAACTCATGGTATTTTTAGTCTTTTGCTTGGTTGGGGTTATATAATGTTCATGGGCGCCTAGGTAAAATGAATGAAGACAGATAAAGCATTATCATCGCCTCTGTGTTTTTAATAGCATTGAAACTTTCCTTCACCATAGTTAGGAAATTTTACATTATACAGTGATGTTATAATGAGAGATGTGAATATTTTTTTTAACACTGATCAATTTGTAGTCTGTGTTTATGGTTTGTTGTGTTTACTACATATACTTTTTATGGATGAACTGTAAAACAAAAATTATGTAGGTTTAATAAAATATAATTTCTATATATGCAGTATCCATGTTCAGTTTAGCATTTGGCTCATGCAGATGTTTCAGAGATTTGAATAGTCGGGGATTGAAAGAAAACCTGTAGCTCTAGCAGCAACTCTGGTAGCCTTGTTGTTTTTGGAAGATCTAAAAATCCACTTTGGATATTGAACTGAGAATGGCAAACATCACATTTAACTTTAGTTCTGCACACATGATAGTGATAAGTGACTGGATATACAGGCCGGTCTCTGACCTAGAGCTGTGGACCCTGGGAAACAAAACTCCTTTGTACTTCTGATATGGAGGTACAACCTCCGTTTGAAATTCCACCAGCAACCAAAGTTGCTCAAGTTTTTAGGGACACTCAGGCACACATGGTATGGTAAACTCACTAAGGACCAGTATGGCTGGCATCACCACTAGGATGTCAGGATCTGAGGGCTGGGAAACGCTTGTTATTTCTACTTTAGAGTCACTAATAACCCATAACTCTATGAAAGCAGATTATTAACTCCAAGAAGACTTTGGCCTAATGTAGACTCAATTCTATAGGTACCTATAGCTTTGACATGCACTCAGGCCATATCTCAACATCTCTGATGTCATATCAGATTTCATCTCACTAGAGACACAGCTTATCATTATCAAAACGTAGGAAGGAAAAACAATTTCTAAAATGTATAGATCAATAGTTAAAAATTCCCCTGACTATGAGGAAAGTGGTGAATTATACGGTGTGGTCATGCAACCTCACCGTGTAATAAAGACAATGCCGTAGGTAAATAGTTTCTAGATTTCAGGGATGGGTGGAGTTTGGGGGTGGTGGAGGGTTTTAGGGGTCAGCAATGGGTAATGTGTATGGGCAGAAAGTCTTAGGGTTCACAAATAGGTGGAGGTTAGGGGTAGTGATGGATGGCTGATTTCATGGATGGGTGGAGGAAAGGGGTAAAAAGGTTTTTAGGGTTCAGGGATAGGTGTAGTTTAGGGGTCAGGGATGTGTGGAGTTGAGGAGGGGTGTTTAGGGATAGGTGGAGTTTAGGGGATAGAAGACATTTTTGTTGTCTGGGATGAGTGTAGTTTAGGTGTGGTGACGGTTTTTTAGAGGTCAGAGATGGATGGTGTTTAGGGGCAGTGAGGGTCAGAGAATGCAAAGCATCCAAAGCAATTGTTTGATGATGTAAAATATATAAAAGCAACAAAAATGTTCTCTGAAATAAAGCACTGAAATAAATTCTTCTAAAAAACATTTTCTGAAAGTAACACCTGCAACCATTGAATTTACACTTCTTAATTAAGCATGCAAAAGGCAATTTTGGGGAAAAACGATATTCTATGACTTTTTTTGTGTGAAATTGTAAATGTCTTTCATCATGTACATTTCCATAAAACCATCTTATATGAAATGGTATTCCATGAAACAGTTTTCCAAAAAATCACATATAACCTCACACACATGTATGCACATAATTCGTCAACCTGGCTATAGAGTAAAATGAAAATGGAGCGGAATGATATTATTCAGAATTGCTGTGGTTGAGGTAAAAGGTCTCATTTAAGTACTTCTTTATAGAAAGGGGTGGTATCGTGTTTATCCCCATTCTCTTTAAGTCTGAGCTTGTGTCAGAAATGCTGAGAGTAAATGATGTAACAGAATGTTGATGTGTGGTTTGGAGTGGAAGCTTGGAGGTACGACAATGGGGGAAGAGGGAATGAAGCCCTGACAGGGTCCACCTGCTATTGTTGCAACCTTGGGTCCTAAAATGAAATAAACAACTTAATTCCTACCTAAATGACTCCAGATTCTTGAAAGAAGACCATGCCTTCCAACTTCCACATTATCCATTGGGTGCCATTTCTTGCAGAGGAGGAGGTCTATTCTCAGAAGGAAGATGGCCCTGCAGCCATCAGGGACTATTTTGGGGTTGCCCATGCTCACATTCACCCGCAAGTGGTGTCCGTTCAGGCTGATAAGCAGGAGGAGCCCAGTAAGGAGGGTGAGCAAGGCCCAGCAAGGACAAGGAGCCAGCTTAGAGAAGTTATAAACTGAGTAGCTGCGCCCCAGTGAATAGCCTAAGCTTAGGACAGTGCTATCGAGACAGTTATAAGGACATCGATGTGGAGTCAGTGAGGAGTAGGAAACCTCCTTTACAGTAAGCGTAACTCTTTTGGAGCTTCAAGCAGGAATGCATTCTGCAGTAATACACTGTTGAGTGAAATCTTTGTGAAGTGCAGTGCCCTATGGTGCTGTGTGGGGTAGCCTCAAGTTTCACTTGAGTATGCTGTGGGATCAGTTGTTTTTTCTGCACGAATGAAAAGATTTTTCAAGCGATTTCTAGGTTTGTGATTGTCTTGAGGTGCGTTTTATTCAGTTTGAGTGCTATGGAGTAAGTATTGTTGTATTTCAACTGTAGCGTTTAATGTAGCTCTGTTGTAATGTAGGTTAGTACTTCATTACCTGCTGATGTGGTCTGGTGTCAATGGTTATATTGCTCTAGTGGTTGATTGTTTGGAATTTTCTCAGTATTCGGCTACTGCAGGCTGTTTTCATTGTCTTCGGGAAATGTCCTGACTTTTCTGGTGTTAGTTTCCAGAGGGCACGGTACTGGGTGCAGATTAACTGCTTTCTTCAGCATGGCACATGGTCATGTTGATTTGGCTAGCTAGTGTGATTAGGTGTGTGTTGTGCTGGAACGCTAGGCTGCGCTTGAGTATGACTGTGTGGTGAGGCGTGTTGTCCTAGTCTGTAGTTTACAAAAATGTCCGGGGGACATCCGGGGCGTGGCCAAGCCAGCCAAGATGGTGGACGCATTTCCATAGCGCTCCGCTCGGCAGCCCACGACATTGATTATTATGTACGCCCTACCCTATTAAAAATCACAATAAATGCCACCACAGCAACAACATCCCTGAGGAGCGCCTAATGAGCCCTGGAGGACGACTGAGGAGGCGCCCCCAACGGCACCAGGAGCTCCGGTGGGGATCTCAGCCGCAAACTAAAAATGGCGGCATCCCGCGAGCCCTGAGCGCTCCTGGCGGTAGAGGAGGGGGATTGGAGGCTGAACCCGAGACTCGCTGATCCCTGGACACGGATCCGATCTGAAATGACAGCCACATAGCCTCCAGGCAGTGAAGTGTGGCCGGAAGGGACAGGTGAGAGCGCTGATGCGGTCGCTCACAAGCCCCGTGTGACAAGACTCACACCCGTGGGGGACACCACACCGACGCTAAGCCACCACACAACGCCTGCAAGGCGCCCAAGCAAGGCACCTGACCCCGGCACGGCATCGGGCCTCGAGGTGCGCGGGGGTGGCACAATCGGGAATGGAGCCTTAGGAGCAGACCGACACTGGGAGGCCCCTGTAGACCACTCCCTGGTGGGGGGAGCCGGAGTGACATCCAGGCTGCGCGGGACTGGACCCTCACGGAGCGGACCTCCGATCCCATTAAATGCTGAGACACGTGTCCCACGAGACACAGAGGAACACAGGGGCGCATCGGTGACCCGGACGGCTGGGGTGGACACCCTACAAGCTCGTCGCCGAGGTCAACTGAAACCGACGTAGGACGCACTGAGGCTGTCCCCGAGGAGCTCACTGCGGCTATCACCGAGGAGGGCTCACCAAGGGTGCCACTGGAGGAGCGCTTATCAGGCATGTCAATGCTGTCATAGGAGAGGCGCCCAAGGAGTCTGTTGCTGACTGTGGTCTTTGGAGGGGCATCCTGTGTGTCTGTCTCTGCTGTTGCAAGAGGAGCGCTCACTGGGGCTGCCACTGGAGGAATGCCTATTGGATCTGCCGCTATTGACATAGGAGAGGCATCCAGGGAGTCGGTCGCGGACTATGAATACTGGAGACCCTACACTCCCGTCCTCATATCGACCAATAACCCTGCTCAATGCGGACTGTTAAATTTTAGGCAAAAGTTTGGCGGATCGATATGTCCAAGTCCTCCCTCAGTTGATCCACCCTAACCAAAGCGGGTTTCTCCCCAGACGTAACGTTTCACAGAATATACGCAGACTCTTCCATATACAGGATAGAGCAACAGATCGATTCCCCTGCGCCGCATGCCTAATTTTGGTCCTTGAAAAGGTCTTCGATACATTACTATGGCCATACCTATTCGCCGTCCTCCGGAAAATACGTGTCAGACCGACCCTGATGGCATACACGCACCTCCTTTATAGGGGCCTCACAGCTAGGGTGAGAATCGGAAAATACATTTCGACCCCATTCCCAGTGGAGCGGGGAACTAGACAGGGGTGCCCCCTATCCCCCCTCCTATTTGCCCTGGCAGTGGAGCCCCTGGCTATCCGCTTGCGTCAGGCGGGCGAGGCATGGGGCATGGGGTATTCCAATAGCAGTCACAACACATTGCATATCACTATACGCAGATGACCTTTTGATCTATGTGTGGGACATCACGAGCGACCTGACGCCGATATGCACGATATTACAAGGCTTTGCAGAGGCCTACGGACTCAAAGTCAATTGGGACAAATCCACGATTTATCCACTCAGCCCCCACCTAGCTCCCTCGGAAGTATCGATAGGACCCCAGACACTCGGCTGGAATGCTGCGGCACCCAGGTATTTAGGAGTGAGACTGTATCACTCACCCGAGAACCTTTATGAGGGGAATCACCGCAAGACTTTGGCGGGGCTACGTGCCGCGGTCGCCTTCTGACCTTACCCTTGGCCCCCATAGGGCGTGTAGCCAAAGTGGATCCCCCAGTCTCGCCTCCGTTCCCCTCCCCCCCAGGGAGAGTCTCCACAGTATGTGTCCCACAGAGTCCCAGGGCATCCCCATCCAGTTGCATCAGGGCCTGTAAGTGTACGTCCCATTGATTCGCTATGGGTGTGTGACTGAGGCCCAACGTTTCCTCCCGCAAGAGAGCCGTACCCTCCGCCCCTGTCCCCGCCCACACCAGCAGGGAACCCCGCCACGCCTGCGCTTAGTAATTAACCGCTTCGCCACGATCAGGCCCAGGTCGAGGAAGCGACAGGCAACCTTCGTGGGGGGAGTTCTACGAAACAAGTGTAACAGACAGGCCGGCCATTCCCGCCGCGCCAGCGGACCGGCACAAGTACTTAACGCTCCGTGCACCGTCCGCCAATATGAATCGAGCGCTGGACAGCTCCATAACATGTGCACCAGTCCAGCATCCAGAGCCTTGCAGCGTGGGCATTCAGCATCCGCACGGTGGAAATAGCGATTGATGGAGTCGGGAGTGAGATATGCTCTGTGCAGTATAAAGTACTGGATTTGGCGAAACCGCAGGTTCCTGGGGACCCGTGTGGGTCCCCGTAGCGTATCCCTCCACTCCTTGACGGTCATGGGGCGATCCAGATCCACTTCCCATTTACCCCGCAACGGAGACAGGTCCGTCGCCACCTGCATGCGCAGGGAGGCTGTGAACCAACGAATCATGTGACTGCCCCGTCCCATGACATGGAGGTACTGCATCATGAGGTGTTGTGCCGGTTCCTCCTGAAGAGCACCCCACCGATTCGTCAGCGTCGCGATTAGCGAGCGGTGGCAGAGGAACTGACCGGCTGGTAACCCCGTCTCCTCCGCCAGTTGAGCGAACGGTATAAGCACACCATGGCGGTAGAGGTCCCCTAGCGTGCAGATGTCCGCCGCGTGCCATTCCGCAAGCTCCGTCGAGCGTAGTATCCCTTGACCACTAGGCGAACCCTCAATTGGCATAGCAGGAGCGTATGGGGTATGCGACCGCGTCAAGTAGAGGGCACGCCGATAGCACTTGTAGGCCACTGCCACAAGAAGGGGGCCCGGCTTGACCATTCTGGCCGTCGGGTGGAACAACGCTATAATATCCGTCAGGGGGAGTGGCGGCTCCATGGTTGCCGTGTCATCTCTCTCCCTGTCGGCCAACCACCTGGCCACCCATTGCAGCTGCGCTGCTAGGTAATAGTGCGCAAAGCATGGCATCGCGAGTTCCCCCTGATCCGTGGGGAGGTACAACTTAGAGAGCGCCACTCTGTGGCGTGCATTGCCCCATACAAAATCCCGGAGAGAGCGCTCCAAGGCGGCGAAGAAGGACGCTGGAACGTAGGTCGGCAGATTAGCAAAGTAGTAGAGGAGTCTGGGCAGGGCCACCATTTTGACCAGTGCAATGCGGCCCGTGACCGCGAGGGGGAGGGTGCCCCAGAAGCACATCTGGGCCCTGATCGCCGTCACCGCCCTGCCCAAGTTACCCTCCACCAAGTCAGCTGGCCGCCGATACACCTGGATGCCCAGGTAACGGAAGGTGTCCGGCTGCCACCTGACAGGCACAACCCCTAACTGAAACCGGGGATCCAGAGCATCAGCACAGAACGGGTAAAGGCACGATTTGGCCGCGTTCACCCTTAACCCGGAAAGCGTTGCAAATTCCGTGAGAACCCGCTCAAGGTCCCCTGAAATATTCGCCACGTCCCGTACGGAGATCAAAAGGTCATCCGCGTATAAGGAGACCTGGTGGGTGGTGTCGCCCATTGGAATGCCGTCCGTCAACACCCTCCGCAGGGTGGCCGCTAAGGGCTCTATGGCAAGCGCAAAAAGGAGGGGCAAGAGGGGGCACCCCTGCCTGGTACCTCGGCCAACTGAGATGGCCTCGGAAATGTATGGGCCAGTTCTTACCCGGACCACGGGGTTCTTGTAGAGGAGCGCCGCCATTTGCAGGAACCCGACACATAGTCCATAGTGCGATAATGCTGCCACCAGATAGCCCCACTCTAGGCAATCAAAGGCTTTTTCAAGGTCTAACACTAGACAGCCCGCCCGCGGCCAATGCTGTGCACCGTGTGCGGCAACACGGAAGAACCGGCGGAGATTAAGCGAAGTGCTGCGCTTCGGCACAAACCCATTCTGGTCCCTGTGCACTAGTACAGGCACAGTGTGGGCCAGCCGCTCCGCTAGAACCTTGGCCAGGATTTTGTAATCGGTGTTGAAGAGGGCAAGGGGGCGATAGGACCCTAGATTAGTAGGATCACGCCCCGGCTTGGGTAAAGAGATCAGGTAGGCCTCCCTCATGGAGGCGGGCAGGGTGGCCTCCTCAAGGGCTGTGAGATATAACGCGTGCAGTCTGGGCACCAGAGATTCCCGATATGCTTTGAAGTATTCTGCCGGGAGACCATCCGGCCCAGGCGCCTTGCCAGAAGCCAATGAGGCCACCGCGTCCCCTATCTCCTCCAGAGTGAGGGGACCCTCCAATGTTTCCTAGTGGGCATCCGGAATTGTGAGGAGGCCGGCGGCCCCCAGAAACAGATCGAGATCCTGTGCCTGCCGGCGCCCCACTGAAGTGTACAGGTCCTTGTAGTGTGCCGTGAGTATCTGGTGGATCTCCCGCTGCGTGTGCACCAGCGTCCCGTCCGATCCACGGATGGAGGCTATTGGCGCATAGCCCGATTCCTGTTGGATCAACCAGGCCAGCAACCGCCCCGCCCTGTCCGACGTGGCGTGGACCCGTGCCGAATGGGCAGCGTAGTTGGGGCAATGCAACCTCTCCAACAGTTCAGCATGGCGTGCCCGGAGCCGGGCCAGCCTGGTCGAGTCACGCCCACCACCCTCGCCATGACGTTCGCATGCCAGCAGCCGAGTTTCCAGAGCGGTGAGTAGCAACGTAAGCTGCTTACGGATATTCCCTGTCGCCCCCAGGCAGTGTCCCCGCATGGTCGATTTGTGCGCGTCCCACTCTGTCAACGTGCTCCCCGCCGTGCCCTCATTGAGGTCAAAGAACTGTTCGACCGCTGTGCCGAGCGAGGCCTGAAACTCCGCGTCCTCAAGAGCAGCCGGTTGCAAGCGCCATGTGGGAATGGGGGGTCTCCCCGGGTCCCAGCAGAGACGCAGTCTAAGAGGATTGTGGTCAGAGTGAGTCCGGCCCAGGTAGTCCGCCTGGATTATCAAAGGGTCCAGCGACGGAGAGCTCACCACCCTGTCGAGGCGGACGTGAAGATCATGTACCGCAGAATAATATGAATAGAGCCGGTCAGTGGGATGTAAGGTGCGCCAGACGTCATGAAGGGCCCACCGTGACAACCAGTCAGTAAGGTTCCTCACATTCGAGACTGCCTGTGTGCTACGGAGTGGCGGATAGGATCTGTCAAGGCTCGTGTCCAGCACGGCGTTAAAGTCCCCACCCAGCAACCAGGGAAGACCCACATACGGGGTCAAGGCCACCGAGAGGTGGTCAAGGAACGACGGCTGTTCAACGTTCGGGGCATAGATAGATCCTAGGAGCACAGAGTGTCCGTTGAGCCTCCCCCGCACCAAGGTGTATCGGCCAGCAGGGTCAAGCACTACTTCGGAGCATGTGAAGGGTGTGCCCGCCCGTACCCAAACCAACGTACCCCGAGCATGCGCAGAATATGTGGTCCCAAAAAGCTGTCCCCTCCACCGGGCGCGCAGCCTGTCCAGCTCTGGCCGTGTCATGTGCGTCTCTTGGAGAAGGGCTACCCCTATCCTGTGCCTCTGTAGGTAGGCAAAAACAGAGTATCGGCGGGCCGGTGTGTGCATGCCTCTAATGTTCCATGTGACTATTGCAGTGTCAGCCATCGGTGTAGAGTGCGGACAACACTAGGCCCACAGGCCGAAGCGGGCCGGCCGGGGGAAGGGGGGGGAGACCAGGAGGACCGCTACCCAGACCGCCCGCTGCAAGAACATGATGTGTGAGAGAACTGCAGAACACTGCAGAATGTAAAGAGGCAAAAGTAAAGATAATATTAACAAAAGGAACTCCATAACCGCAAGGGCGAACCCCAAAACCGGGCATTCGTCCAAACATGTAAGGCTCAATCGCCTGTGAACTACCAGTTTAAAGATGGGTTTGTGAGGGGCTAAAGAGCAATACCGTTGGTCCTGGCCTGCAAGAGCCCCATGTCACCCCCGTCAGGGCCTCGTGTGCCTGTAGGGCTGCCAATCGCTCAACTGCTCCCCAGAGGAGTTTGTGTGGAAAGCGCCACCACCCCACTCCCCTGTGTCCCAAACAAGCCCGGACCCTCAACCCCGGCTCGTATGCAAGGGGACCCGCACTGCCCTTCCAGCCCCGCGACCCCCGCAGCACCCCAACCTGCTCAATCATGGAAGCATACAGAGCCCCATAATCACAATCCAGGAGGCAACAGAGGCAGAAAGCTCCCCCCCCCTCCCCCCCAAGAGTAGTCCGCAGCAACCCACCCATCCCCCCAGGGTACCTGCAGTGGACACAGTGCAATCAAACAAGAGTTCACCCCAGAAGGTCGGCTGTCTGGGGGGTCATCTCTGGCAACACCTGGTCTTCTGGAATCATGATGGACGGGGAGGAGGACAGGTCAGTCTCGGTGTCACTGTGAATGCGAGCCGCCACGTCCCCCTGGCTGCTCACAGACCCCAGGGTGGCCACCGCTTCAAGAGCCTCCAGCCGCTCCACACGCATCCTCTCCGGACTCGGGGCCACCGGGGGACTCGGCCCCATCCCACCACGTTGGTCCCTCTGTCTCCGCCGTCTCAGCCTTTTCTCCCTACACACCACAGGCCCCGGGTCCGCGGGCCGGGGGCCACCATGTTGGCCCGATTCCTCCAGCCAGTCCCAGACATCAGACGGGGCTTCGAAAAAACGTGTCTCATCCTTCGTGACCACCCTGAGGCGCGAGGGGAACAGCAGCGAGTATTGGATGTGCAGTTCACGGAGCCGGCGTTTCACCTCCAGGTAGTTGCTCCTCTGCTTCTGAACGGTCGCAGTGTAGTCCGGGAACAACATCACTGTGCCACCCCCTATTGTCAGGGCACCCATTTTCCTTGTTTCCCGGAGGATCACGTCCCGGTCCCGGTAGTTGAGGAGGCGAAACAGGAAAGGACGCGGCCGGGCTCCAGGGACAGGCCTTCGCGTCGGTACTCTGTGCGCCCGTTCCACCACGAACTGTGGGGAGAGCACTCCTGGGGGCAGGATGTCCCGCAACCAATCTTCAACAAACTGCTCTGGTCGTCGCCCTTCCTCGCCCTCCACCAGGCCCACGACTCGTATGTTCTGGCGCCGAGAGCGGCCCTCCGCATCCTCCGCGCGGTCCTCGAGAGTGTTAATGCGGTCGATCAGGTCCTGCAAGGTGGCAGAATGATTGCGCACTATCGGCTGCACATCCATTTTGGCCTCCAGGGTCGATGCAGGCGGTGCCACAGTCCCAGCAGAGCGCCCCGGCGTCGCGTCAGGGCCGTCGGCCCTCAGCCTAGTCTCGGCCTGCTTGTTCCGAAGCCGCCCCATGGCCAGCTGCTGCGCCAATGGCATTCAGAGGGCTCAGTGGTGCACGAGGCCGACCGGGGCTCCAGTTACCACCAGACGCTGTTATCAAAGGGGGCCCAGTCCCACTGCCACGGGTCGGGCCAACGCCAGGGGTGTCAGGGCACGGGGCAGCGCCGCCGGCGGGGGAGGTGCGCCGCGAGCCGCGGGCAACCAGTAGCCAAGGTCCTCCAGGCCGCACTCCGCCGAGTCCCCAGCGGCCACCCCAACGCGTCCAGCAGCGGGCAAGCGGTCAGCTCCCCAGGTTCCTCACCCTGATCCCGGCCGATCGATGCAATTTGTAAGGCCACAGCACGGCCGCCAGGGTCGCCTCCGCCACCACAGCAATCCGCTTCGCCCCCAAGGGGCAGCAGTCAGGCGCTCGTCCACAGCCTCACACCCAGAGGGGGGTCCGCCACACCAGGTCACTCACCGGGCCCCCGGGCGTCGCAGGCTCCATGTCCGCCTCCATTGCCTCCGGCCGTCATGGCCGCCACCACCGTCCACCGCGGCAGGCTCCTGCAGGCTCGGGGTGCTGGGACAGGCAGGGTCACAACGTGGACGATCGTCAGCACGACACAGCCGATCATCAGACACCCGGTGTACCGTCGCTGCAGGGGAGTCCCTCGCGAGTCCCCAGTCCTCCCGCTGACGGTCCGCACTTCGCCGCGCGGCCCAGCCGCCTCGTGGCAGGCCGCGGCGTGGGGTGATGTTCGTGGCCGGACGCCGCCTCCAGCGCTCCCCGCACCGCTCGCCGGGTAGGTCCCCAAGGGGGCGGCACGCAGACCGAGGCCGCCCCCGCCCTCACTTCAAGTCCCACAGGAGCGCCGGGGCCTCACGGGCAGGAGCAGGCAGCCCTAGCAGCCCCGTAGCACACTCCGGGCAGGAGAACCAGAGGAGAACGGCTCCGTTGCTCGGGAGCTTCACGCAGGCACAGCCATCTTGGCCGCGCGCTCTCTAGCGCCCCCAACATCACCAGGACAATTCCTGATACACAGACAATTAGTAGAGAGTGCCTGACACTGCTGGGATCTCAATGAGGGGGAACCACCGACGCACCCGGTACAACACACTATTCTACGCATGGGTACAGGAAGACACTTAGTCACCTGGCACTACAAAGCGATCCGGGAATTGATGACAGCCCCCTTGCATGTCTTACGACAGAAATGGGAGGACAAGATGGGACGGATGTTCCATGACAAAGAATGGGAAAAAGCATTGGAGTACCCTAAAAAAGTTTCTAGGAATGCACGATTCAAGAATGTTCAATTCAACATTTTACATCGTGCATACTTAACACCCCACCGACTCCACCGTTTTTACACACACTGACACACATTTCGCATGCCCTAGATGCCAGACTCCTGAGGCGAACTTTAAACATATGTTCTGGGACTGTCCCACGATTCAACCGTATTGGGATAGGGTGCACCAAACACTCCGGCCGACAGTCAATCTCATGGCCCTATCTACATGGGAAAAGGTGTGCACTGCAATCTTTGTGATGTTTGAAACATTTGTCTACCCTACCCGCAAGTTGCACCCACAGAGAGTATGAAATGGCAAACAAAATTCCAACGGATATGAGCACACACGTGATTTGCACATCCTTGAAATGGAAGGAACTTTGTGAACTAAGACGGTTTGATCCAAATGACGGACAGGCAAAGCAGTTCATGGAAAATGTTACGCACTGAACAAGATGTTTTACAAACTTTTACCGTTCAAATTCAATTGAACACCTTTGTCAAAGCGCAATAGTGAAAATATCATAAGGGTGGGCGGGGAAAAGTATTTAAATGTCTGGGGAACTTCCGGTTGTGGTTCAGCATGAGACATTACCGTGTTTTGGCTGTGTAAGAAGAGGTGTATTATGGGTTATGAAGTTATGAGGGATTACATTGTGATGCACGATCAACAACAGGTGGTGATAGGTTAATCCCTGAAGAGTGGTGATGTCACATGATTTAAAGCAGAGGGGAGGTACGATGTGCTGAGCAGTACTGTTTTACGAAGGGAACCGTTGTGAAAAGGAGAGATGTGGCAAGAAGCAATGAAGGTATGAGTAAATAGAGATAAGATATGGTAGATAACAATGGGTAATACGAAGGAGGCAATAAGGATAAGTGCAGAACTGCAATGTAACATTTGGTGAAAGTTTAATGACTAGAAATGGAAGGATGGTGGTTTTTCAGGCATTGTTGCGGAAGCATTACGCTCCGTTTTAGAGGGAAAGCGTTGTAATCATTCGGGGTAACAAGATTTGTTTATTTAAACATATTTGCTGTCAATCACAGGGTTTGAATCCACATTTTAATTGCAATATTCTTTTATTGTTGTGAACCCCTGAAGAAGGACTTATTAACAGCCCGAAATGCATTGGGTATAACATGACTTGCTACCGAGGATGTTTTCATGTGTTTTGGCATGTCCAGGGCCGGACTGGGAACAAAAACCGGCCCTGGCAAAGTGCTCGGTGCCCCCCCACCCTTGCGGGGGGTTGGGGGTGTTGCCCAGCTCTTTGCCAGGGCCGGTTTTCGGCCGATTTTGTAAGAGCCAATTTTGCAGCTATGCTGCAAAAACAGCCCTGTTGCAAAAATGGCCCCGAGGGGCCCAAACCCTGCCCCCACCCGTGCGGCGCACAGGGGGATTGCCCGGTGCCTGCTACGGCCAGTCCGGCCCTGGGCGTGTCCAGAAAAAGGCTCGGACGTGCATATCTGGTTCATGGGAAGCAGTAAAATTTATAAGCTTTTCACGTGTGAATGAAACAAAGAAAATTTATGAAACAGAACGAACATGTTGAAGTACTTTGATTAATTTTCGTCAAAAATTGAAAAATGTGGATAAAAAGTGGGACAACCCCAATTCATAGCTGTGTACCTGGTTTAGGAGTGACACTTCGCTCCTTCTGCTAATGACCGATCTACATGGGAGGCATGTGCCCTGGGAATCTTCTGCAGGCGGAAGACAGAAAAGGTACAATGCAGGTTTGCATCCCTAGCCATTCTCTTAGCGAAGCGTGGAAAAGCCATGCATTGGAGGACCTCAACAGGACCCCCAGAAGCAGCCTGGATTGGTGCCATGAAAAAATGGGGGGCGGCAGAGGATGGAACAATGAGAGACGAGGAGGTGAAGGGGATACGTAAGCATCCCATCTCTCTGAAATGGGCGCAACTACTATATCAATTTATTCAGGAAACTACACCAGAGGAATCACCCCCAGCCACACAATCTCAATCCCAAACTCCACCCTTGTTCCCCATGGCACAAACGCTGACCAACACGAGACAGCTGTGGGATGCCTAAAACCGACTGTACACTAGGGCACCGCTAGCAAAATAACCATGTCCCGAACAGACGACACGACCCCCTGACTCCTCTCCCTCCCCCACTACAGACACCACGCCGTACTAACAGCGAACCAGAATCAGCCACATAATAGACCGTTACCACGATACAATCCGACAGCTCTCCAACCCCCCCCCCCACCTTTCTCCAATCTTCAACCCCCCCGCCTCCCAGTTAACTGTTCTATGTTTTTTCCCCGGCAACCCCATAGCAGGCCTGTACGCATTGGGAATGCAATCATGGACAATACACGAGTGGTTTACGGGGATAGGGATGGAGGCTGAACATTTAACCCATACTTCTGGGGCACGTACACAGATACACGTAGACAAGGCTACTTTTACTGCGCGTAGCGCCTGGCATTGTTCACTTTAATACCTTGCATATTTCAAGCGTGTTGCTTCTGCACCTTCTGTGCATTTTAAATTCGCCTGCTATATTAAAATTTGTTTATTTTGTTGTGTTAGCCTCCCTCATGTTTTAGCCCACTACCACATACCTGCACTTAAATTGTGACTTCATGCACCGCGGTTCCAGCGGTCTCCCTCTAGGGCGGTGTACCGGCGATTTAGGAATATTCTGGGGCTTGAAGGGACGCTTTGCGGGCGCCATTTTGTTTAGCGCTCTAGTCGTCCGGCTGCCACGCTGGATTGTATTTAAGGGCAGAGAAGGCGGTGGGTCAGCCTAGACAAGGCTACTTTTACTGTGCGTAGCGCCTGGCATTGTTCACTTTAATACCTTGCATATTTCAAGCGTGTTGCTTCTGCACCTTCTGTGCATTTTAAATTCGCCTGCTATATTAAAATTTGTTTATTTTGTTGTGTTAGCCTCCCTCATGTTTTAGCCCACTACCACATACCTGCACTTAAATTGTGACTTCATGCACCGCGGTTTCAGCGGTCTCCCTCTAGGGCGGTGTACCAGCGATTTAGGAATATTCTGGGGATTGAAGGGACGCTTTGCGGGCGCCATTTTGTTTAGCGCTCTAGTCGTCCGGCTGACGCGCTAGCGCTCTACTTTATTCCAACATGGACACGCGCAGCGTTGACGCGCAGCGGAAGCGCCATAATCGCGCCGGAGTCACGCCAGAGTCCAGCCCGTCTGCGCCTGTCCGCGCTAAGGACGGGCTAGGGACCGGGCTAGACCTGAACTGTGTAGGAGAAGGTGGCTGCAGAAAGGGTAGGTTTGCGTATGCCTATCTGGAGATGATGGCTTATCGACCTCCTTGGGTACCATGTCATTTTACGTGCCCCCCGGAGGCCCTTTGTGATACATCTGCTTGCTGCTGTCTGCCCAAGTATCCTTTCCCGTCGACAGAGTCAGTCGCTAACATCAACCCGCCCAATGATCTGGCCCCCTCCTCCTTATCATCGAGTGAGACTGGCTTGCTTATTAATACCAGATCACTGGTAAAGAACAACATAGCCTTTCATGAATTTGTGGCCGTGAGAAACCCGTTGTGGGTTTTCATCACGGAAACCTGGGCCACTGACTCCTCTGGGCCCGACCTGGTGGATGCTATCCCTGAGGGCTATGCGCTAGTCAGGTTGGACCGGGTGGGTCGTAGGGGAGGAGGGCTGGGGATTCTATATAATAGTTCCCACACCTGCCGGATCTCTACTTTATCCGCCCCCGCAGACCCCTTCCAGGCTCTATACTTCATGATAACCTCTCCTTCCGCTGCTCCCTTTTCTGGTATATTGATTTACAGACCACCAGGCCAGAGAGCGGACTTTGGGAATACCCTGCTTATTCTCCTAGAACCCTATTTTGGCTGTGCCCAGCTTACGGTTCTGGGAGACATAAATTTCCACCTTGATAATGTGGACTCCAGAGAGACGTCCTCACTTGTGGAATCTCTGTCTGCATTTGGTCTTCAGCAAGTGGTTACCAATCCTACCCATCGGGCAGGTCACATTCTTGATGGGGTGTTCTCCAACGATGAGAGGCTGAAGACAGATTCCTATACCGTTGGTTTGGTCCGATCACCTAGCGGTCCCCTTGAGGCTTCAGACCTCTCCCGCATATACTAAACTGGGAGATCCTGGTAGGAGGGAACCAAAGCGTAACTATAGGAATATCACTAATGATACGTTGGTTCCTTTCATTCCTAATGCTTCCGCTGCCACAGTAAAGGATGTTAGCATGGCGGCGTGTGAGCTTACTGACTCGATAGCTATGGCGGTGGATCGGTTGGCTCCGGTTTCTCTCCGCTACTCTGCAAGAAAGACACCCTCAGCCCCGTGGTTTTCACAGTCTTTGAGAGTGCTAAGGCAGGGTTGTAGGAGGCAGGAAAGATTGTGGAGGGCAAGTGGTGACTACAAAGAGAGGGAAAAACACAAACTCCTCCTTAAGGGATACAAGGCTCAGGTGATTAAAGAAAAACAGGAGTATTTTTCCAAGCTGACCTCTGCTCTCACCTCCCCCAGAGATCTTTTTAAAATTGCAGACTCTCTTTGCACCCTGCAAATGCCTGATCCCATTCCTAGCTCCAAGGCTCACTGTGACAATATAGCACAATTTCATTCCAAAATAGCCGATATTTACTCGGCCCTTGCCTTGCAGAGAGCAGTGCTGAGCCCGCCCCCGTCGGTTGTTCCTGCCGGGGGAGAGGGTAGCAGAGTTCTGACTGCGCACCTGTTCCACTTCCCTCCGCTCTCTCTGCAACAGCTTGATGGGCTGTTGAGTAAGACCAGGTCAGGATCCCCTTTGGATCCTTGCCCTCTTAAAATCTTTAAGGAATGTCGGCAAACGCTTCTGCCTCCGCTTTTGACCATTATGAATAAAGCAATACAGGAGGGTATTTTTCCTGCTCTGTGGAAAAGCTCCTTCTTAAGAAGCCCACTTTAGATTCGGAAATTCTCAAGAACTTTCGGCCTATCTCCTTGCTTCCCGCTCCGGCGAAGATGCTTGAAACGCATCTTAATGAACATGTTACGGCTTTCTTAGACAGCTCGGGCTGTCTTGATCAGTCCCAACATGGCTTCCGGAGACACCATAGCACGGAATCAGCCCTTACGGTAGTGCTCAACAACATCCGCACAGAGGTTGATTCAGGCCATACCACTCTTCTGATCCTGTTGGATTTGACAGCCGCCTTCGACACCCTATCTCCCTCGGTTTTGATATCTCGCCTTAGGGAGATTGGGGTGGAAGGACTGGCTTCGAACCTCTTGGCTTCCTTTTTAAATCAGAGGGTACAGAGTGTCAAATTGGGGGAATTCCTATCTACACCCCTACCTGTGCAGTGTGGGGTCCCGCAGGGGTCGGCTTTAAGCCCTACCCTTTTTAACATCTATGTGACCCCACTTGCCAGGTTAATAAGATAATTTGGGCTGGAAGTGGTGTCATATGCAGATGACACCCAGATCATGGTGTCCCTTTCCCACTCGGTCAGCTCCCCTGCTCTTAGGTTCAGGAACTGCATGGGGAAAAAACCGAGGTCCTCATCTTTGGCAGGAATAGGGACATCTAGTCTTCGGAGTGGTGGCCCCCCCTCCTTGGGAGTTTGTCCCACACCCACGGTCCTGGCCCGTAATCTAGGGGTGATGATTGATCCTGCGCTCTCTATGTCTCAACAGGTTAATAGGACGGTTTCCACCTGCTGGGGCATTATCAGAACGCTTAAGAAGATCAGACACTATTTGGCGCCGCAGGCCCGCAAGCAGATCGTGGTTGCACTGGTCGCCTCACGGCTGGACTACTGCAACGCCCTCTACTCTGGCATCAATAAGAGCCTGGTGCGGCGTCTACAAATAGCCCAAAATGCGGCAGCCAAATTCGTGTTGGACGCTCCCAGGATTGCGTCAGCCACCGCTGCTAGAAAGAGTCTTCATTGGTTACCTTACCAAGATAGGATTGCTTTTGAGATCCTCTGCATGACCTTTGGGGCCCTGACTGGCAGCGGGGCAGAAGGAGTGAAGGATTTGCTGGCTCCCTATGTCCCGAGCAGGAACTTGCGTTCCCAGGGAAGGAATCTACTCTCAGTTCCCCACTTTCAAAAAGATAAATGGCGAGGGAGAGCTTTTTCCTCACTAGCTCCTAAACTGTGGAACTCCTGCCCTATTGAAATCAAATTCCAGCAGAATCTCCCTATGTTCCGAAAGGCATTAAAGTCGTGGCTCTTTGCCAAGGCTTATCCGCAGGAGTAGCTCTGGTCTGTTTGATCCTTTTGCTAGGCGCCTTGATGCCTTCGGGCTTAGTTGCGCGATATAAATTCTTATTCATTCATTCATTCATACCAAGGAACCTATCGCTACACGTAAGGTCCAACTGAAGGGTAATCCCCATTTCATCTCGCTGTATCATACCTGTGCTGCAAACTATATGATGGGATGGTTTTTTCGTGCTGCAATGATATCATCCAATTGCCTGCGCTTACCTATCAACATGTGTTAATAATGAAGAGTAACTATGTACCATGTAATGTAAAACTCCCAATAAAGAAATTTAAACAAAAATAAATGTCTGGGGGACATCCAGTATGAGTGTGGTCGGGATGTTACGGTTCATGCTAGGGTCTGGGGTCAAGGGAGTTTTGAGTCAAGATGCAGTATTGTTAAACTTTCCCTTTTGGTTTTCTTTTTGCCTTGGATGTGTAGATTTAGGGTTGACGGGGGAAACTTTTCCAAGGGAAGCCAGTGCGTTCCATGCCATGGGAAGTCACAAGATTTGCATGCTAGGGATCGCTGTGCCACGCAGTCTCTTTTCTTTGTTTGGCATGAGGTGTGGGGAGCCTTATATTATGGTCCGTCGCAGATTTTTTGACTGTTACATGTTGTCTTGGTGTGTCTGCATGGGTTTTGGAGACTTTGGTGAATGTGTAACCTAGACATGCTGGAGATTGGGTGACTTTGAATGATTGTCTCTGTACTTTATATGTAAGAGAATGTCTGTTGTTTGTTTTGTAGTTTGCAACAAAGGAAGATTTGTCGTATTCTGGGTTTCCCCATACCGTGCATGTCTGAGCTGGTTTCTGGAATGTTGAGAGTGAATGATGTAATAGAATGTTGGTGTGTGGTTTGGAGCGGAAGCTAGGAGATGGGGATAGTTGGGGCGGGACGGCTGACAGAACCTACCTGTTGTTGCTGTGCCCTAAGAATTTAACATGAAATAAAGAACTTCTCTCCTATTTAAGTGGCTCCATGTTCTTGTATCTTGTATGTAGACCCTACCCTCCAAAGTCTACAAAAGGCTCATACTAGTGCTCACAGGAACTCAAAATATCAGTTTGTCTGTTGCATTCCATTGCATTTAACTTTATCACTTATATTGCTAATTTCTGAATATCTCAACGGGCTGAACAATGAGCTTTCAGTTTTCAATGTTTTCTACCTAAGAAGTTACCACACATTTATAATAATGGTTATCATTTGAAACATACCTTGTACCATGAATCTTTCCTCATTTTCAGCCTTCCCATCCAGATATCTGATAACAACATTTGTGCACATGTGTGTCCGACAAACGCACGATGTCTTGAAGCCACAGCAAGCTTAAGGCAGGTATATTTACTCCAGTTTTTCAACTCGTACATAAGCAACTTCATGGCCATAGTTTCATTTTGCTTGTAAGACTGGTCAAGCAACTCAACAGCAAGCTCTCCAAATTTGCTAGATAAAAAACAATGACGTTTTAAATAACCAACAATGTACGTACAGTAGAACTGCAGAGAGATACAGACACAAACCAAAGGATCAAGAGATCTCAGATGTAGATGCAACATACATTATTAATGCAAGTCAACAATTTAATATACGGTGGATGATAATCTCCCACTGATGGACATATCAAACAAACGCTGAGTACGGCAATTGGGCCAGGTGGATTACACTCTATCCCACAATGGCAAGACCAAAGACAACGAGTGCTGAATACAGCCATTTTGCTTGAGAACTGGAGTCAAATGAATTCATGTGTCATATCACAAGACTGCTTGCTTGGAGTCAGTTGGGCTAACCGTGAATGTAGGTAAATAAGCAGAAAAAATTAAGTAATGATGGGTGAAATATATTGAAACCACAGGATTCACGTCTGCATGGTTCCTTCAGTACAAATTCATGCTGGACAAATGCAATTAATTGATTTTACGGTCACTGAAGACAGATAGATGCGACCGTAAATATGAGAAAACTCTTGGCACGCAGATGGACTCGCAGTCACTCTACAGTAGGCAGATTTCATATACCTTAATTGGTGATCTCATGGGTTAGAAATGTGTGGGGTGGCTTAAAGTAGAGGGTGGTAATCAAGTGCAAAGCATCGGTACCAGCATTCATCCTGTTAAATGTCTTTACCAGCATTATTGTAAAAACACTGTCATGATTCTGGACTCTCACAACAGAGGTGGTTGCCTACTTATATGTGAAAGCCCACTCGGCTGTCTTATTTAAACTGTATTCATTCTCTATTTCAGGCTCTAGTATGACCACATTAGGTGTTCTACCTCTTGCCAGTTCTTCTGAACTGTGTTGTAGCAGTAACTTTCGAAAATCCTCCGTGCCGCTTCCACGTTCCTAAACTTTATGAACGATCAAAGAAAGAATCAGAATCGATGTTATCCGGACGCATCAGTGCAATATAGGCAACCTGGACACTCAGAGCATAGTTTATATGTGATTACTAAATTGGCTCTATGTCAGAATGCTCTAAGTGCAACTTTCAAAATGTTGTAAATTTTTAAATTTAATTTTATAGCACGTGTCACCTGTGCAGTTTATGGAATTTCAGAATAATATGCTGGCTTCTCTTAATTCTTTAAATGGCCTGGACTGACTACTCTATTTTGCTTCTGTTGGAGCCTTTAAATGGAATATGATGGTGAAACAGCAGGCAGGGAGCAGGCACACTAGATTCTGAACAGAATTTATTTGCAACTTCATACAGCGAGTATTAGACCAGAAAGTGCCAGAGCGCCTCACAATGAAAACAGGAACTGTCCAGAATATATGCCCAGCACACCTCATAGTCACAAGAGAAAAACAGATAAAATACTATTTGAAAAAGAGAAAAACATGTCAAACATTGGACTATGATAAATGCTAAAATTCGTCCTCTTCACAAGCCAATACATTGCTTGAGAGAGTGTAGTAGGATCCAAGAAAGATAGACTTCATAGGGAGAAGTCAGGTAGGGGAGGAGGTCGGTCGATGTAAGGGAGTTGTGGACGTTTACCAACTGGTGGTTCTTGTAGGTGTAAAGATGATTACTGCCTTTAACACTTGATATCTCACCATATGTATGCCTGTTCTGCCTTTCTTGAGGGGTGTAGCTGGTGCTGCTGGACATGCCTGAGGTGCCCCCTCCAGTCCTAGGCGTCAGAGGTGGATTCTGCATCTGATTTCTACAAATACTTTACATATTGCCTCTTATGTTAATCCTGACTGCTCTGTGCCAAGCTACCAGAGGGTGAGTACAGGTTACTTTATGGTGTGTATCTGATTTACCCTGACTAGAGAAGTGTTCCCTACTTGGACCGTGTGCAAACCTCTCAAATAGAGACCCCATTTCTAACATTGGTGATGAGCGATAAGAATAGGACTTGTATTTGTGCAATACCATATAGTAATTCAGTGTTCACTACAACTTTATGCTAAAGGCAAATTTGAACCCATTCTCTTTGATTATCATTTTTTGCTCTGTCCTGTTCTAACTGGCATTTTTTGATTTTTCGATTCTCCCAGATTGCCATTTTCTCTTTTACTTAAAAACCACGTCTCTCACAGGTGAGCCAAGAGCTCCACTTGTACCTGCATCTGCACCTGCACAGTTGGAGTTTGAGCTGGCCAAACTGAAGAGTTACAAAGTGGCCTAGCTCAAGATTTTCTGCCAGGAGTTTCAGGTCTCTATAAGGGGCTTAACCAGAAAAGTGGAGTTGCAAAAGGCGCTGAGGGACTACATGGAAGCAAGGGATGCAGGGCCTGTGGTCCAAGAGAAGGAGTGTCAGATTCTGAATGAGGATGAGGAAGTAAACCAGGAGGATCTGGGACTACCTGCAGGCCAAGATGCCAATAAATTGCCAAGAGTACTGGGCCCTACCAAGGCAGGGAGAATTACCTCATCCAGGAGCCTGACCCCAGAGGTGCTGGGTCCAAACTGGGGTGGCATAGTGAGGAAAAGAACAATGGATTAATCCCATATCTGTGACTGCGGGTGAATGGTTGTACAGTTTCAGCACTAAGTCGATCTTCTTGTTGTTTTTGCCTTGTTCGCCCTAAGTGGCCAAGCTAGCCTGGCTGATGAGGGGTGAAACATCGAAACCGTTCCCAAGATGCTTGTTCCCAGTTCAGGGAGGACCTAGCCTGGCGGTTTGGGCTGGACTGTTCCCATGAGGAACAGGGTCAAGACTGATTTGCATATGGCTGGGTCCAACCTAGGGTGATATAGTGGCCAAAAGAACGATAGATTAAACCCAGATCTGTGACAGGGGGTGAGTGGTTGAAAAGTTTCAGCACTCCCTCCAACATCTTGTGTTTGCTATGTTCGCCCTAAGTGGCCAAGGGTACGCCCAGACATAGGTCCCTTGCTCGCTGTGCCATTGGATTCAAGCTAGCCTAGCTGATGAGGGGTGAAACCCCAAAACCGGTCCCAGAAAGCTTGTTTTCGGTCCATGGAGGACCTGGCCTGGCAGTTCGGGCTGGACTGTTCCCATGAGGAACAGGGTCAAGACTGATTTGCATATGGCTGAGTCCAAACTTGAGTATCATGGTGAGCAAAAGAGTGATGGCTTAAACCCAGATCTATGACTAGGGGTGAGTGGTTGAAAAGGTTTTGCACTCCGTTCATCATCTTGTTTTATTTCCCAGAGGAGCTGAAGCACAGGAGGGAGGAGAGAAAACCAAAGGTAGAGCTGGCCAAGATGCAGTTTGAGAAAGAGCAGACTTTATAGGAGAAGAGAACGGAAACTAACACTTGAGCTCAACCTCAAAGAGCTGGACATCAGAGCCCTACAAGTGGGGTCCACCACCAGTATTGGTAGCAGCGTACCTGCAGTGTCCTCACATGCATCCAGATTTCATATTCCAAAAGATATGGCGCCCAGTTACAATGTGGGGTATGACCTAGATAAATGGTTGGCAGCATATGAAGTGGCTTTAAAAATTCACACGGTCCCAGAGGACTTCTGGGGGAGGGGGGCAGCCTATGGCAGTACATGCCCACAGATGGGAGGGATACAGACCAACTATATTGCCATGAAAACTTTCCAGTCAGCAAGTTTGGATTGACACCTGAGAAGTATAGGCAACGGTTCAGTGCTAGTCACAAACTCTCTTTATCAACATGGGTGGATTTTTTGGATTTTGCTGGTAAGGGCCTGAAGGGCTGGGTGAGGGGCACCAAGGCTGATGATTTTCAAAGGTCGTACAACTTATTTTTTGAACACGCACATTCATGAAAATTGTTTTCCAGAGCTGCACCAACACCTGGTTAATAGCAAGCTGACTGGCTCTAGAAAGCTTGCTGAGGAGGCAGACATCTGGGTCAGAACAGGAGTGTCCAGAAAAGTACCTGGGGGTGACTGCAAGCAATGTGATTCAGATTCCCCCCAAGAGAGTGAGGGGGAGGTCAAGAAAGATACAGACAGGTCCCAGGGTAAGCAGGAAGGAAAGAGTTCGCATGTACTGGTGGGCAGTGGCCTATGGCACTCCAAATCCAACCTGCTGCTTTGATTGTTCCCAGCTAATACATATGCAGGGGGAATTCTGTCTGACCAAAGAAACCATCCACAGGTCGTAATCCTAGATGGGTGGTCCATATGGCCATAGGGGAAGGTAGTACCCAGGGGCAGGTCATAGAACATGCAATTGTCTCCCCGAGGTGGAAGATAGGCTCTCAGAGGGTGAGTTGGTGATCCTGGAGGTTGGGAGTCGTCTGTTCCACCAGATGCGAGTGACTGGGGTTGAGACCACTGCTTTGAGGGATACTGTGGCAAGCAGGACCATGGTTGGGGAAGAGCTAGTCTCCCCAGAGCAGTACACTGGAGTCGTGTGTAAAGTGACTATAGCCAATGGGCAGGACTTTTTCCACCCTATGGCCCTGGTGTCCCTAGAGTGGGTAGGGTGGGGAGGTGATCCAGAGAAAGGGCATAGTTAGTCCCCAGATGGCCATTGACTGCATTCTGGGGAATGAGTTGCCCCCAGTGTCAGAAAAACTCGGAGGAGCGGCCGCCATTGGCACCCTGACAGTTCAGTTTTCTGGGGATACCACTTCCAAACAGAGGGTACAGAACTCCAGATGTGGGGGCAGGGGGAAGAAGGACTCATCCCTGACTCCTGGCCAGCCCAAGGGTACAGACTCTAGGTTGAGGAACCAGTTGCAGAATACCACCCCTGAACTGTTGGGAGGTGGAGTGGACAAAGGGTGCGAGTCACCTGGAGCTACTGCCACCCACTCTGAGAAACTACAGAGGACAGAGACCCCTGTATGGCCTAGGACCTGGCTCTTGCCAAGGACACTTGCCAGTGGCCTCTGTTGGTTGTGGTCCTTGTGAACAGAGCTTTCCTTGGGTTGGGGACAGAAGTCAGACCTAAGGGGTAGAATTGGCCACATCACTTTGTTGGCTATGGTGGTACTGTCTGCCAACTGGGATGCATCTGTGAGCAAATTAAGGTTAGGTGCAGGATTTTGTGTCCCCAGGTAAGAAGGATCCCCCAAGGGTAATCTTAGTGGCCCCAGACAGTATAGACCGAGAAATCCTATTGGATTCAGAGAGGCATAGAACTGGCAATTACTCCTGCAGTGTGGGCCATTGTCCAGGTTGTATCGCCCTAAGCAGGGAAGTCCATCATGGTATTTATCAGGCTACCCCGACTTTAGGCTGGGAGAGGGTCGTGTTGGAAATTGCCCTTTTTGCAGGGTTACCCCAAACTTTTTGCCTTCCTTCTCCTCTTTTTGCTGAACTCCTTTTGTTGCCCTTAGAACTCTGAGCACATTACCCTGCTAATCAGTGCTAAAGTGCATGCGAGTCTTCCCTAAACGTGTGTAATTGGTGTATACCTGATTGACATATTTAAGTTACTTGCAAGTCCCTTGTAAGGTTGTATACCATATACCCAGGGCCTGCAAGTTAAATGCTACTATTGGGATGAAGCACTGATTGTGCCACTCACAGAAGTAGCCTTTCAAACCTGTCTCAGGCCTGCCACTGCAGTGCCTGTGTGTGCAGTTTAATGCCACTTCGACTTGGCCTTAAAAACCACTTGCCAAGCTTTGCACATAGATCAACCCTAAGGTTGGTCCTAGGTTGCCCTATGGGCAGGGTGCTGTGCAACTAACAGGTGAGACATGTACTTTTAAGTTTTACATGTCCTGGTAGTGACAAACAGCTAACTTCATTTTTCACTACTGTGGGGCCTACTCCTCTCATAGACAAGCATTGGGAATTCCTTAAAACACTTAAGCAGTAATTCCGGATTATAAAGCAATAGTTAAATCATGCTTCATATCTTGGGAATTCTAATGATAAATCCTCTTTAGTGATAAAGTTGGATTTGACATTACTATTTTAGAAATGGCACTTTTAGAGGCGCAAAAAGAATGGGTGTTGGACGGAATCCTGAACAAATCCAACATTTACCCCAGTCACAGATCTGGGTTGAAGCCATAGTTTTTTTTAATGCCATGTCATTCCAGTTTAGACCCAGCCATATGCAAATCATTCTTGACCCTGCTCCCCATTTGAACAGTCCTGCCCTATCTGCCAGGCCTGGTCCTCCATGGACCAGAAACAAGCATCCTTCAGATTATCAACCCTCATCAGCCAGGCTGGCTTGAATCTGGTGGCGTAGCGAGCACGTGACCCACATCTGGGCATACCCTTCCGACTGAGGGCGACAAATGCAAAAAGAACAGATGATGGACGGACTGCTGAACAAATCAAAAATTCACCCCCAGTCACAGATCTGGGTTAAATCCATCGTTTTCTGCACACCATGTCCTTCAATTCAAGACCCAGCCATATGCAAATCAGTCTTTGCCCTGCTCCCCATTTGTTGCTGCTGCACTTTTTGCCCTAAATGGGATGAGTATGCCCAGACGTGGGTCGCTTGCTCAATGCGCCACTGGATTCAAGCTAGTCTGGCTGATGAGGGATGAAACACTGGAACTTGACCCAGGATGCTTGTTTCCGGTCCTGAGAGGACTCTTTTTGGCAGTTTGGGCTGGACTATTCCCATGAGGCGCAGAGTCAAAACTAATTTGCATTTGACTGGGTCCAAACTGTGGTGCCGTAGTGAGAAAAAGAACTATGGATTTAACCCAGATATTTGGTGTGGGGGTGAATGTTTGATTTATTCAGCATTCCGTCCATCATTTGTTGCTGCTGCACTTTTAGAAAGTGGACATTTCTCAGCTCTTAACTTTGCTCTGTGTGCCTGCAGCCTATCTCCAATACACGTCTGGGCTGGGTCCCAGCTACACTTTGTGCATTCCCTGCAGACAGCCACACACACAGGAAGGTATTGGTGTGACAGATGGCTCATCGGTATTCATCTGCATTCTGATAGCATTCCGGGGCAGGAAGGGGGAGAGGGAAGATAACACTTACACATTAATTCGCTGTGTCCTGACCCCACACAAAGCACTGATTTACTCCCCACAGAAACCTGCAAGACAAGACTAGATTGAAAGGGATCCTTTGAAGTCACCCCCTACATCAAAGGGCCTTTTGGTATAAGTACTGAGGCTCTGACCCTACCAAACCAGTACACTACTGGACCTGGGAAGAACTCTGCTGGAGTAAGGCCTGCTGTGCTTTAAGGACTGCCCCTTTGCTGTGACTGACTGTTCTGAGAAACTGCTTCTCTACTTTGCTAAGCTGCCCTGCAGATCTCTGCCCTGCTGAGGACAAGGACTGGACCCATCTCACTTCAACCCAGAGTGACTCCAAGGGCGTGTTGTCTTGCCTCTGAAGTGCCAGAGATACAAAAGACTTCCTGCAGTCCTGCTGGACTCTGCCATCTTTGAGTGTTGCCCTTGCGTTAGGTGCTCCCTCCAGTCCTGGGCTTAAGATGTGAGTTCTGCAGATAGTTTTTACAAATACTTTACAAGTTGCCTTAGGTTAAGACTGACTGCTTTGTGACAAGCGACTAGAGAGTGAGCACAGGTTAATTTAGGGTGTGTATCTGATTTACCCTGACTAGGGTGGTGTCCTACTTGGAAAGGATGCAAACCTCTTCCAACTAGAGACCCCATTTCTAACAATGATGCAGTCTTGGGGAGAGAGGATGTGTACTTTGGACCTCAGTGCACCATCCAACTACTGAGGTATGAACTGAGTATTTGTTGTCATGTTAATTATAAGTATAAAATATTGTATATAGTTGTTTCTGTTAATTACAGGTGTGGAGTTGTGAATACATTATATTCCTTGACATTTTTTCTTCACTTTTTGAATGTGCTTTTTTTTTTTTTATAATGGTAGCAGTTTGCCATTAGTAAATTGCTGTCTTCTCCAATTTCTCCCCAATGGGGCATATATATCAAAACATCTGGAGACCTACATTGTGGTGGGTTTATCTTCCAGCACCTGGGGTAAGGAAGGCTTACCTAATGGGTGACATTGCCAGCTTGAGGAAGGAGGTTCCACTGGGCAAAATGTGCAACATAAAACCTTTAAGAAGTAGCTTAAAGCACTTTTGACTATAATTGAAGATGCTAGTCTTCAAATGGAAGGTCAAAAACCACTGCAAGAGTATATTACAATGAAGTTGTGGCATGAGGAAAACATATGGAACAAAAAAGCAGAAAGATAGACGGAAGGACAAAGTGATGGATTGTCGGATAGGTTTCTGGATTGCTGGATGGGCAGATGGATGGGGGTGAAGAGTTTGTGGATGGTTAGTGAACATTGATGGGGAGAAAGATGGTTGAAGGAAAAATGGAGAGAAAGATGAGAGACGGAGAGATGGATCAAAGGAAAGATAAATAGATCAATTGATAGAGTAAAGGAAAGATGAATTAATAGGGAAAATTAAAGATGGCTGGGAGGATGGATAGCAGGATGGATTCAGAGGAGCAAGAATGGATGGATGAACGGAGGAAGGAAGGCTGAATACAGAAGGATTAATGGATGGATGGATGGATGGAGGGAAAGAAGCATGGATGAAGGGAAGGAAGTATGGATGTAATAAAGGAGGGATGAGGAAAAGGTGAGATGGGTGGATAGATGGATGACCAAATTGAGAATTAAGGTGTATAAGACGCCACATGGCCACATTGTTTTCATAATTCTGGGCTCATTCATCTCAATCGCTCACACAGTGCCATTAAGAAAATAGTTCAATGGTGGGGGGTGGTGTCGTTTTATTTTTCTGGCTACTTACTTGTTTTAATACATTTGTTTATTATCCAGGGTGTGAAATTCCTTCTCAGAGACCACTATAGAGGCAAATCATCCTCTCCTTCTTACATGTCCCACACTAAAATCACCCAACTCTTCTAGGGACCAGATTCTAATACAACAGAACCAACGCTAATCTGTGATGATCAAAGGTCCAAAATGTATGGGAAGATGGCATACTAACTTTGTAGCCCTCGCTGGCTATAAATATTCTAAGTAAACTCACACTGCAACAGATGGCTCAAAGAATGCTCTATAATCAGCATGGTCTTTTGTGCTACACTGCACTTCATTTTCCGAAATATATTAGCAGCAATCCAACCAAATCTTCTTAACACTAACATCTCCACTGAGATAAGCCACTATTTTTCAGGTGGAACAAACACTTAAAATGAGCTCTTCAAGCAAACAGTGTACAACTATCCAAGTTTCAGATTCTGTTGGGTGTCTCATTAAAAGCGGGTTGGGGTTGTTTGCCTCGGATGTCCTGGAGCCCATCCTACTATGGCTCTGCAAACTGCACCAAGTACAACACTTTGCACACTTGACTCTCTTGTTAGTAAAGGCAAGCAGTGCCAGGCTTCTCAGGGATGTAGCGTGTGTGTAATCAAGTTCAGAGCTCAACAATCAATCAACAATCTGATAAAGTGAATGTCCAGCCCAGTGCTTATCTTTTTGAGGAAGATAATACTTTATTAAACAATTGTATTAAGTACTTCACACTGCTAGCAGCTGAAATTAAGTCAGGGTTTCTGGACACTATTCAGCAGGTTCTTTGCCCTTCATGCTCCCTCACTGTACCCGCTGCCCCCCAAGGACTCTCCCTAGTTCTAAGTGGCTTACCTCTAGGATGAAGCGAATCTGCATGAATCTAGCACAGGTGCAGCTCAATTACCCCCGAACAGTATGTGTGCTCAAACTTTTAGTCTTTTAGGAATTAATTCCTTTAGAGTCTTGCTCAGCTTGGCCAGTACCCTGGAGTATTCTGCATACTCTAAAGAGTGGTTGTGTTCTGGTACAGACTCTTCAAGTCCCTATCAATTCCTCAGATAAAGGGCCACGTTCATAGGTGCACTTATCGGACTCTCCTGTTCGTGGGAAGTGGCAGTCCTGAGATGGTGTGATCCCCCTTACCTGGTGGTAAGTGTCTCTGGCCTGTGGAACGGGTAGTTGAGCCCACGCCAGGGCTGAATGAAACAAGGATGAAGCCCTAAACAGAGCCTTGCTGCACTTGCAGCCCCACATGGATTGGTCACTTTATGTACTCCAGCACAGGCCGGCCACACCTTTGGTAGTTGCAGCCCCGCAAGGACTGGAATGAAACATGCAATTACAGCCCCGTACAGGCCTCTGTGTTGAGTTGTGGCTCCTACCTGGAACTATCAGGAGAATCTGGGAGGCCATCTAATGCAAGGGCCTATCTGGTTCTCTCTTCAGCACTCCACAGCCACCGGGGACATGCTGCAACTCACTCATTCATGAACAGTCTCTGTCTTGCATGGTAGACATGTGTATCCTTCTCAGGCATGCAGGCTTCAAGGCACATCAGGACATGTACACATCTCCAGCAAGAGACCCTGACTTCAGGTAATGCCCCCTCACCTGTGAGAGATTGGCTGTCAGGCAGGCACTAGTCTTGGTTGCACAGCATCCACGTCTCTACTATCTTGTCCGTTGAAATTCCTCCCCCCCCACCCGGCCACACCACTCTTACCTGCACGGGCCGCGGATGGCTACATTAGCTGAGATTGGGGTCATTGCAACTTTTTTCCTGTATGAATTCTAATCTGCTCCTTGATCATGCCCAGGCAGGCATTAGAGTCTTTCAGTCAGGAATGAACTACAAAATGATCTTAGATGAAGAAGGATCTGCAGGCCTTATCCTTCACATTCTGCCGGCAGCCTTCATCTGGTGTCCTATGCCATCCTTATTTCTGCACTGTATGAGGCCATGCCCATAGCAAGGCTCTGCACTAGCGTCTCTCCTTTTTAGGTCTCGCCTGGCATAGGCTGCGCACATGCACAGTCTCGCTGGCGAGATTTAATGAGCTGGGGTATTTTCTGTAAGGGGCATTAAGCCCCGCCCCTCTTTTCCATTGGCTGGCGTCACCGTTTATGCTAAAAGGTGGCCAGCCATTGGAAAAGAGCTTGTTGTGACGTTTTTGCTCTGCTTTTTCTGCCGTCCCACTTGGACGGCCTCGCCTGCTTTCCTTCCTAGTAAAAGGTTTCTTATCTTTATGGGGCCAAACACATGGCCCCATAAAGATAAGAAACCTTTAAGTAGGCGAGGCCACGGCAGAAAAAGCTAAACTAAAACGTCATGGCGAGCGCTTGTCTATGTCCATGCTTTCAGGGTTGCCTCGGAACGCTCATGCTCAGTAGCCCTGCTCGTCCTTTTTTGATGTCCATGCCTTAAACTCTGCTTCGTAATGCGCATGTCCCTCCACGGCCCTGTGTTACTGAGGCGGCAGTTGTAGAGAGTCTTTGAGCAGACATGATACAAAAGCAACCCGGTCTGGGGCCGCTCGGTAGCGGCTGCAACGGCAGCAGCGAGAGCGGCGCAAAGCAGTTGGGGGTGCGTGGCGGAGGTGGGGGGGGCACGCGAGCCTGACGAGCCAGAGGAGAGCAGCAGCCCAGCTGCCCGGGTCCCCAAGCAGGAGGCCACCCAGCCCGGCGAAGACGATGAAGAGGATGATGAGACTAGCCCCGCAGTTCCCGGGGAAGAGGAGGATGATGAGGTAGATGAGGAGGACGACGAGGAATCCGCTCCCCGCCTGAAGATACCCCCGTACAGCCCTTCGCACCTCCTGCAGCTGCCCGCAAGACTTGGAGCCTGTACGGGCCTGGCTGGGCAAGCACTACAAGAAGGTGAGGGTCCTTAATTCACAGAGGGCTTGTAATACCCGGGGAGGCGGGGTCTTGCATCTACAAAGGATATCAACAAGTGCCAAGAGAGCCCGGTGGTTTTGTGAAGTTGAGGGAGGTATGACTTCAGTAGAGCAGCTATTCAATAGAGCGCAGTAGTTTCATAATGTCCCCACATTGCCTCCCAAGGAACTGTCTGATACACGTTACAGTTTAATCGCACATCCATCACCTCCCACCAGCATTACATCACAGAACCTTAAATCAAAGTTCAGCCTAACTACTGCATACCGCGACCAATGGCAGATCCTGTGGGAGGGATGGCGACGGGAGCCCAAACCTATGCCAAAGAAACTTATATCTCACTTATTAGACACTGCATACCTGGCCTCCTAAAGCACCAGTGAGAGTCAGTGATATCAACCTTTAATATTTTCTGTACATGCAATAGGTCTCACATTATTAAAGTTTGATCTATTGGTGTTGCATTATTTAGCAATGCCAATAGCTCAAACTTTAATAATGCGAGACCTATTGCATTGCAAATGCTTGTTAAACAAATCATCTAAGGCTGTTAACAAAGCTCCTTCCAATGCACCTTCAAATCACTGACTTATTGCGTCTGACAGAAGACTTTGTTCAATTTATAGGTCTCCCAACTTGCTCATCTGATTAGATCTTTTAGGCTGTCATTTGTGGGCTACACAGATAATACCCAAATTACTCTGCCACGGCTCAGCCTCAGTTTTGGAAGTGTTAATCAGCAGTGGCAAAATTAATGTAAGGCAATGGTCTCAAAAAAGATTAAGACAATGTGAAAATTCTTGTTTTTGGTGGATCCTCATCCATTCGGTCTACTGGCTGGTGCATGTACTGTTTTTTTTTTGTTTCAGTGTGCCCAAGCTGTCTCTTCAGCTCATAACCTAGACTTCATTTTTAATCAAAGTTTATCACTTTTTCTATAGTAAGTAAGTAAATAATTTATTTGTACAGGATTAATTAAAATCTTTACAAAACAGTAAAAAGACATTGCTAAAAGTTGTTAAAAATTCATTATACGTGATTTCCTCAGTTTTACAAGTTTGGTTTATATCAATTCGTAATTGTCAATAAAATGTTTCGACGGTCATAAAACCTCATGTGTCTTTTTTTCTACTAAATCAAAAAAACTTTACGACCCGACAATTTAATTTTGTTTTTGCCGGGTTAAAACACAGTTTAACAGCCTGCCTGCATGTCCGGATGCCATGTAATTTAAAGGAGGGACGTAATAAATTATACCTCAAATCCTTTAGTTTAGGACAAATGCACATGATGTGGACAATGTCTTCCTTGTCAGCTTTACACAGGCGGCACTGCTGCGTGAAATTTTTTCTCACCCAGGGTGGTAAATGCGGAGTTACCGGAATTACGCCTAGGCGTAATTTTAAGAACTTTTCTTTCGTTTTTTGATTCATTCCAAGGTTGAGATATGCTTGTGGCTGTATTCTTCCGTAATCACTGAGCATGATCCAACCGTGCGTTCTTTTTGTTAATGCCTCCTTGTCCTCAATAGAAGAGATGATTCGTGCTGATTTTTTAGCAACTTTTTTGAAAGACAAGAGATCTGTTGGAGTACCCCAGAGGTCTGACAGACCCAGGACTTCAAGTGAGTCAAAAAGATAATCTCTAGCTGAAGATTTACGATGTCGGAAAAGCTCTTCCCATACATTAGAATTTAAAGAACAAACCTCAGCGCTGCGAATCTTGTGCCAGCTGGTAACATACGCACTCCGCCTTTCTAGTGTTGGTTTCAGAATGCCGAATTCTAACCGAATTTGTGCAGGCGAGACGTATCTTGGCAAGTTAAAAATAGCCCTATATGCGTTAGCTATTACTATATCCAGTAGTGCGGCATCCTTCCCTTGAAGGGATTCACTACCGTATGTGAGAGTTGGTTGTAACTTTGCACGCAAAATCTGAAGTAGAGGGTTGAACGTTAGATCGGGAAGTTTGGATTTTAAAGATTTTATTGCCAGGTAAGTCACAGTTCCCTTTCCTCGTAAAGAGTCTACTTGAGGTTTGAACCAGTTCTTAACGTCCAGAATTACTCCCAAATATTTGTAGGTGGTTACCAAGTCCAGCCCTTGTCCGTTTACGTGCCAGTTGATTTTTCTTCTTTTTTTGTAGTTCACTGCCATAACCTTCGATTTGTTGAAGTTTATTTGCATGGCGTTCCTTTCTGAAAAGGAGTGGGCTACGTTTAGAAGGTGCTGGAGGCCTATTGGTGTCCGACTTATCAGCACCAGGTCGTCCGCGTAAAGCAAATTGGACAGTGACATTTTCCCTAGTTTCGGTGCATGACAGAGGCATTTATCAAGTTCCCCTGGTAAGTCAGCAAGAAAAAGGTTAAATAAGATTGGTGCTAACACACAACCCTGTTTTAATCCTTTTGTTGTCGGTATGGGTTTAGAGAGGTGTGTACCCGCTCCAAGTTTGACTTTGATCCAGGTGTTTGAGTGGAGTAGTATCAACATGTCTAAAAGATGTTTGAGTATTCCCCAGTTGTCCAGTTTCTGCCAGAGTTTATTGCGATCCACATGGTCGAATGCAGCAGTGTAATCAATAAAGGAGAGGAAAAGTGGAGATTTGATTTCTTTTGCTGTGTCCATCAGCAGGGTCAGTGCCATGATGTTAGTTGTAGTCCCTTGACCCCTGCAGAAACCAGTTTGATTGATCGGGATTATTGAGTTTTCAAATGCCCATGTCCTTAGCTCCTCCAGTATGGTTCCTGCAAAATACTTAGCCTCCACGTCTATAAGGGCAATAAGCTGATAATTTATTGGATGTTTCCTGTTGCTGTGTTTAAAAATTGGGCTGATTACTGACCCATGCCAGGACTCCGGAAGAGTTTGGGTGTTCTTTATGTTGTTAAATATCGGTGTTAGTACTATGCTCCAAAATTCCACGTCTGATTTATACAGCATTGGCGGAATGCCGTTTGGTCCGGGGGCACCTGTCGGTCTGCCCCTGGCTATTTGCCTTTTGACATCTGCTGGTGTGGTAGCCAGATGTCCAGAATCGGTGTGGAAAGAAGAACTTGGGTCAGGCATTAATTTCTCTATTCGAGATGATAGCATGGTTCCATTAGTGACAATTTCTTGGGTCCTAACCGTTGTATAGTATTTATCTATTTTTTCCCTCTGAACTTCTTTGCTGAACTTCTTTTTCCCCACCTCTACAAGGCTGTCCTCATTGGCAGCGTTTATGGTGTTAAAGTGCTTAAAGAGGTGTTTGGTCCATGCTTCCTCCGTTATATTTGAGTTTAGGCCTAGGTGGTCTGGGTTCTGTATTCTTTTGATCATTTGCCAGAACCTTGAACTATTTTGCTGTTTTGCTTCATAGAGGAGTTTAGCCCAGAGCTCGTCGTTTTTTTGTTTCTGTTTTTCCCATTTCTTCCATTGTAGTTGTTTTTTCGCTTTCCGTAGAATTGTTTGCAAGTCGTAGTTTGATGGATCTTTTCGCATCTGTCTCAGTGTTCGGTTTATTAACCGTTTTTGTGTTTTCATGAGTGAGTTGTAATTTGGTTGATGCTCCCTTTCTTTGGCATATCCTGTTTGGCGGTCCTTTTAACAATTTCACACTGATGTCTAGGATGAAGTTTTGCCATACTTCTGACAGCTTTGTTGTGGAGCTTGCCGCTTGAGTGAAAAGAGTTTTCGCTGCAAGGCTTATGGAGTCGATGTTGCCAGGATTGCACCGAAGCCGCCTTAAATTCGAAGTCACTTCGATGTCAATGCCTATGTGCAGCTCAGTCTCGAGAAGTAAGCTGACTTTTATTAAGGCTTCTTGGGGCAGGTGGTCGCTAAGATCGTTTGAGCCTATCTTGAACGACGTTACCCTGCCAAGCATATTTAAAGATGTAAATGTGTAATCGAGATGGGAGGATTGCTTGTCAGAATGAAAGGTTGCGACCGGTGGGTCACCTTTGGTGTAACGCCCATTCAAGGCTCTTAAGTTGAGGTGTTCTAATTGTTGAAGTAGATTTTTTGAGCAATTTGTGAGTTTATTAACTTTTGCTGAGCCCTGTCTTGGCACTCCCCATGCAGCGCTAAGTTCTTGATTAAGATCATCATCTGGATCTCAACTGATGAGAAACATGTTAAAGTCACCTGCCAAGATGAGTAAATCAGAATCTTCATCGTTCATTATTTTTCCCAAGGCTTTTATCAGTTAGTTCGCTGCTTGTTGTTTCTGCTTGGGGTGAATGTAAGTATTGCTTATTATTACATCTTGAAGTTGGTTATTTAACCAGAGTGAGATCTTTGCCACCTGTATTACACTTGGAGGTGCTATTTGAGATTCTATTGTCGTGATCCTGCCTATTGTTGCTATTGAGGCAAAAATCATCAGCCCCCCTGATCTACGACCAAAGGTGGAGTTTTTGTTTGCTGGAATACAACAAGATGTGAACCCTTGCAGCTCAAATGCCTTTACCTCCCAGGTTTCTTGAAGCAATAGTAGGTCAAATGAGTTTAAATATTGTAGAAACTCTGGATCATTTCTTTTACTAGCTAAGCCGTTGATATTCCAAATGCATACGCTGATTTGCCTGGTCTTTTCCAGGGGATGATTAAGATTCCTTCCCCTTTGTCAATTTGCGTGGTCGGCTGTATTGATGGTACGTTGGATCGACCTCCAGTTCAGTAGAGCGACCGGCGAAGCATTACCAGGGTACTTTGGTTCTTGTCCAGAAAAGAGAATTTTTGTCTCCTGAGGGTGCACTCTTGGAGAAGCGCTTCTTGCTCCTTTTAATACTGAGTTTGTATTTTTTCGCACCGTTAAGCTGGTAGGGGGTAAAAAAGGTGTCGGATAGGGAGGTTGCTTTTCTAATCTCAGTTTGATTCCCCATTGTTTAAACGTTGCTTCTTCCTCCAAAATTTTCTTAGCTATTTCGGTGGAGTTCCAGGTTGCTTTAGTTGTTTCTAAGCGTTGTGGATCATTGCTTGACAGAAACTCTATTTGGAGGAGATCAGAGGGGCTGATGTTTCCTAGGCTTGTAATTGAATGTAGAAGTCTTAATATGTTCCCCCTGTTCAGTGTATCGTCTCTACCTCGGGACGTGTATTCTGGAGTTAAGAGAATGATGGTCGGACTGTCCTGGTGATGCATTGTTGTTGGCTTTATTAGCGGTCCCTAACAGCCAGGATGATCGGACTGGGCGGGCGGCTTGGGCTGACAATGACTGGGCAGGTTAGTTGCGCACTTTGTTGACAATCTCTCCCGGGTTCTCTTATGTTGTTAGTTGCTCCTTGTGTGGGTTGCTGAGGTAGCTCAATGTTGCTGGTCTTGGCATTGTCCCGGGTTTCTATTGTTATAATGTTTTCAGGCATTGGTAGGTCGATGTTATGTGCCGGTCGGGTTATTTTTCTTTGGGAGGACCTCCGCTTGATGTAACTAGCACGAGGTTTCCGGGTGGCGTCTCCGGGTAGTTTTACCGGAGCTACTGGAGGGGGGACAATAGACGATGCTGAAGGACTCTCTGGATCCTCATGCAAGGGTAAGTGTAGAAGTTGTTCCATGTCTGTGGCTTTTCGGCAATGGGTAATTACTGCTGAAGGTGGATATAAATGCAATTCTGTACGAGAACTTGCATCAGTTAGAAGCCTGTTTCTTCCTTTCCTTTTTTTCTTTCTATGAGTTTTGCAAGAGGTCTGGGCATTAACTAATGCCGGGTCAGCTGTAGTTGCAGTGTGGTTCGTGAGTTCCGCTTCCATTTCCTCTGACGGTGATGGTAGAAGTTCTCTGCCCTCTGGAGATGGATTTCTAGATGCGGTCTGTTCAACTGCTGACTGAGTCGCTAACGTTGCTAGTGTTGCAGGCAGTTCTTTGCTAAAGTCTGAGGTTTGTGGAACTGCTAATTTTAGGTCGGATATCAAGTCCCCTAGCATGGATGGTAAAGTTGATAACTTGTCTATGATCGATAAGCAGGGACATGGTGGTGGTATTGTTTGGACTACGTATGCCGCTTCTTGGCCCCTCTTTATGAGACCGTTTAGTTCTGATATCTTCCAGACAATTCCTGAGATGGAATCGGCCATTGTCTGTAGGACAGAGAGCTGCAGGTCCATTTTATGTGATTGAAATTCTAGAGCTGCGGCTGAGGCTTGTAAGGTATTTAAGATTGTTGTCCATACAGATTCCGGGACTTTTTCTATATATCTTTCAAGTAGCATCCAGTTTTCTTTACCTAAAGACTAAAAATAGATTCTATGTTATCTCCCAGCTGAACCTCGATCCTCTCTACTTCAGGCAGGCACAGGTTCAACACTCAGACTATTTTAAAGTATTGCATCTCAGTCTTGCTCCTCTAGCCGCTCCAATAATTCAACAAGTTTAGAACTCAGCCACTTCTCTTGTTACAGCTTCTTTCTTGTTCCTCTGTTAGCACTTTTCTTAGGTAATTATACCAGATATCCATCTCTAAAAGATTTGTCTTGAAAACCCTCAGTATTTGTAACCAGATCTTAATCAGATTTCAGACTCAATTAGTAAGATTCTTCCTTAATATCATATCTACGTTCCTTCTCGGCTTCCCTTGTATAAATGTAGCAGGAAGATCTATCCCTTTCCTAGCTAACCGCTAATGTTTGGAATTTTTTTCTGCAATGTTGGGATCCACCACTAAACATCTGTTATTTAGACAATTGGTAATACCTGGCTGGTCTGGCACTAATCTATCTCTTCAGCTGTTTGCTTGCTCCAGGGCACCCTAAGTGGAATTTACCCCCTCAAGAAACCTATTAAGTAAACAATAATTCAATTAAATCAATATGTCTGCAATACAATTGCATTCTTAAGAAGCTCTTGATATTGCTCCATTGATAATTCCTTACAAAAATTGTAGCACAGGAAACTCGGATTAAGTTCTTACTTGGAATACTCTTTCAGCTCTTCCGATGTATCATCGATGACTTCACTTTGCTTTGCTTCCAAGGACATGGCTCGGTACAGCTTCCTGGCTACGAGTGCCTTGGCCATTAACTCTTCTCCATGCTGCCAGAAGAGCAGGGCCATCTTCTGCCGCCTCATGAGAACAGCCCACACCAGCAGCTCATTGAAAGGATATGGAAAGGGCTCTGTGATTGGGTCCCCTGCATCAATCGACTCAACCCTTGATTTTTGCTGTGTAGTTTCCTGGACTGTGGTATCCTTCTGTTAAAATTAAGCACATGGTAATATTCCGCTTGCATGGACTCAGAACGTAAAATATGTGCATTGTCACCTATTCAACCATAATACCTCTGCACTGGGTACCATGCTCACCGAAGGTACCCACCAGTGATGTGCATGGCTACACGAAAGAGAGCTCTGAAAGTGGCATATTCAAGTTAAAAAACAGCGTTAAAATATTTCCTAACATTCAGAGAAATTTCAGCTTTTCCCTCCCTCCGTGCTCCACGGCCAGTGTGAATAAATGTTGTCATGTTGACAACCAAAAACAAGCATTGGAAAAGCCAATAGTTCTGATTTTGGCCCCAAGTGTTTTGGCTTTGGCAATTCTGGCTCTAATATGTCATGGTTGTTGTGTGCCCATTTCTTTTTTGAGTAAATATTTTCCCTTCCCTCCCCTACTTCTTCTCTCACCCCACCTACAAATCCATGCATTATTTACCACCTCACCTGCTTAGAACAGGTAGTAAATATATGCAGTAAAATCCTGTTTTAAGAGGTTTTATAACTGGAAACATCGACCCTGCACTGTAATTTCCCATTCCTGTGGGGTTGTACTCGTAATTGTATGGTACAAAATTAGTGAATGTGCACGCGATTTTACTGTTACTCCAGTATCGTCAAAGTTCTAAACAGGGACGTGAAGTTCCTAATATCATAACAACAAACTGCTGTTAAATGGGAACACGCAGATGTATACTGTGCGCGTTCTACACGTTACACCTCTTCTGCGCATGCGTGAGTGACATGACTTAATGCCACTGTCTGGGATTGTGCACTATCACTAGTTTCACTACATTTGCAAATGGCGCTGATCGCTCGAATCTAAACCCAGTGCAAGGCCTAAATTCCGCATCAAGGACCCAATTACGATCGGGGTGCGGAATCATGTGCGTGCATATCATACACCCGCAAACTTTCGCGAGGACAAAGTCACAAATGAGCAGGTGAGCAATTCGCAGTCAATCAAGAGGGGATATGGAGGGACAGCTAAGTACCGAATAATATAATGTTCCAGCAGCCGTAAATCACGGGCGCTCTATGTGCTGTTTGCGCACGTATCATAGAAGCTGTTGGTGCGCAGAGCCGGATTTACGGCCGAACTGTGCTCTGGGCCTTCTTAGCGCGCTCTCACTGGAGGTTTTGAAGCAGTGGAACAGGTCTGTCTTTGCACTGTCCTTACTTATATGGACTCATAACCAGCGGTCTGAACACCGCCTCGTACCAACTCGACCATACCTACCTTCGGCTTGCAGGGTTGTGCCGTCTGGATGAAGTGGTTGTGTCTTTGCTTTTCTTTTTTCACTTCTCTGTGACTGAAGACATTGTGATCATCATGGGTTTGAGCAGCGCCGTTTGAAACTTGCTGGCAAGAGAAGGAAAATGAGGAAATAGTTCAGCCGTTTTTCAGAAAGCGTTTTATTACTACAGAAAGGCTTCTCTGCGCATAATTCCTACTGAAACATGCCATGTCTAACAGCCCTGAACAAGTAGGGTTTATAGAGGAGCAAGTCTGTAACACCTAAAGGACTGTCCTTAAAGAGGTCAAATAAGTAAGTGAGACCAGTGGAGCTCATCTCAGTGAAAGTACAAAACACATTTGCCTGGGCTGAATTGTTATTCGTAGCTCACATACTTATAAAATGAAGCTGAGGGACCGAGATGAGGAAAATGTGAAATTATACCTACATTGGTAGTCGAGCGAGACGATGTGGGAAAGTTTTCAAAAGTGTATATTTGTGTTGAACAATGGCGTACAACATAGGGAAACAAATCTGAAATTGCGGTCTGTTGGAAAATGTCCCCCTCTAAAGAGTCATCCCAAAGTTTTTGTCTTCCTCCTCCTACTTTTCGGACCTTCTTTTTGCAGGGTTTCAACTCTGAGCACTTTACCACTGCTGACCAGTCCTAAAGTGCAGGTGCACGCATAGAGTGTCACGTGTCACACAATTAGTCACTCACAATTAACTGAACCAGTGCATGTATTGTTTTCAGTGTTCATTCGTGACCCAGGTATGTCGTTACATATCCCTTTGCAACTTTTTGTATTTCAGGCTTGAATTTAGAAGCCATTTTCAAAAGTGGAGAGTGACACAGGTCGTACCCGCAGAGTGGTAGTTTCTAACCACGAGTTGGTAACAACGGAGCCCCATTTCTGTACTAAGGTCCTGATGAATGCCCTGGACCCTCTTGGGCCATTTTGGCAGAAACATGTCGACCACTTTCACTACGGTTAGGGGACAATTATTTCCCCCTCAAAACCGTCCACTGATTTTAATATCATATAGTTACCAGTCATATTAAAATCCATAATTTGATAACTATAATGATTTTTACCTTCACTCACTTTTTCACGGGCCCCCACTTAGTTTAGAAGTGCATCCCTGTCATCAGGTGCATGGCCGCCCTCTATCAAAATGACTTTTTAGAGGGTGAGGGCTGGTCAATGATGAAGCATGACACCTGGTGGTGTGTGAGACCAGTCCGTCACATTTTGTGAGATGCCTACACTAACATTTCAATCATAAATTCATAGTGGTCACTACACTAGGAGCAGCTCTTGTTGTGGTTAACAAAGGGTGTAACGTGTCAGATCTTCCTATCCAGGAATCCAACCTTTGAGCGTGGCGAGAGACTTCCTCAGGAATACAGCTTCAGCACACAACCGATGCACGCCACGACCGAACCACCGCCCCCCCACCACCACCCTCCGCGCCTGGACCCCGATCAGCACCGAAGACACCGCCCGCACGATGAACTCCATCCACTCCGGATCTCCTACCGACCCCTGCCCTCACCACGTCTTCAAAAAATGCCGACGCTGTCATCGCACCCCACCTGCGGGACATCATCAACTCCTCCTTCGACACCGCCACCTTCCCGGAGAGCTGGAAGCACGCCGAACTCACAGCTTTACTAAAGAAGCCATCAGCCGACCCCACCGACCTCAAGAACTACCGCCCCATCTCGCTGCTCCCGTTTCCTGCAAAAGTCATCGAGAAGACCGTCAACAAGCAGCTGGCCGCCTTCCTTGAGACGAACGGTTCCCTCGACCTCTCGCAGTCTGGCTTCCGGGCCAACCACAGCACCGAGACCGCCCTGATCGCAGCCACCGATGACATCCGAACACTGCTTGACAACGGAGAAACAGCAGCCCTCATCCTCCTAGACCTCTCCGCGGCCTTCGACACTGTCTGCCACCGTACACTAGTGCAGCGTCTCAGCAACGTCGGAATCCAGGAAAAAGCATTGGATTGGATCACCTCCTTCCTCGCAGGAAGGACACAGAGAGCCCGCCTCCCCCCGTTCAGATCTGAAGCCACCGAAGTCATCTGCGGCGTTCCTCAAGGCTCTTCGCTCAGTCCAACCCTCTTCAACGTCTACATGAGCCCTCTCGCAGACATCGCACGCCAGCATAACCTCAACATCATCTCCTACGCCGACGACACCCAGCTGATTCTCTCCCTCACCAACGACCCCGCCACCGCCAGAGCCAACCTTCACGAAGGGATGAAAGAGGTAGCCGAATGGATTAAGAACAGCCGCCTGAAACTGAACTCGGACAAGACGGAAGTCCTCATCCTGGGATCCTCACACTCCGCCTGGGACGACTCCTGGTGGCCCCCCGCCCTAGGCAGCGCACCCACACCAACAGACCACGCACGCAACCTGGGCTTCATCCTGGACTCCTCCCTCTCCATGACCAGACAAGTCAACGCCGTCTCCTCGTCGTGCTTCAACATCCTGCGCATGCTACGTAAGATCTTCCGGTGGATCCCCACCGAGACCAGGAAGACGGTCACCCAGGCCCTCGTCACCAGCCGTCTAGACTACGGCAACTCCCTCTACGCCGGAACCCCTGTCAAACTCCAGAAGAGACTCCAGCGGATCCAGAACGACTCAGCACGACTCATCCTGGACATCCCCCGTCGCGACCACATCTCCGGACACCTGAGAGACCTGCACTGGCTCCCGGTCAACAAGAGAATCACCTTCCGACTCCTCACCCACGCACACAAAGCCCTACACAACCAAGGCCCAGGATACCTCAACAGCCACCTCAACTTCTACGCTCCCAAACGCCAGCTCCGATCGACCGGCCACGCCCTTGCCGCTGTCCCCCGCATCCGAAGAGCCACCACAGGGGGACGGTCCTTCTCCTACCTCGCCGCCAAGACATGGAACTCCCTCCCGACCCACCTCCGCCTGACCCAGGACCGCTTCGCCTTCAGGAAGCAGCTCAAGACCTGGCTGTTCGAGCAGTAGCGGACCCCCCTCCCCAGCGCCTTGAGACCCTCTGGGTGAGTAGTGCGCTATATAAATGCTTGATTGATTGATTGATTGATTGTGCTTGCAAAACCGAAATATCCACTCTTTGTTCTCCAAGACTGCCCCTTACATCAGGGTCCAAGAGGCTTATCAAGCAAACAAATACATGTGGCAGCAAACATTTATTGCTAAATTATGAAGAGCTTATCCACCATAGGCGCGTTCTAGTTAAGCATATCTTCTTACTTTCGAGCAAATGGCGCATTTTCACTGGCTACAGTGCAAGTTTGTTTTTCCTCTACACAGCATCCTTAAGTCCACCATCATCAGAAGGTGGGAGAGAAAGGCGATGGCAGTCACCCACAGTAACAACATCTAGTCATTTTTCAGAGAGAGGATTAATTTCTTGACTCTTTGTAGAAATAATTAATTTTAATAAAAGTCGCACAATTCAGTGATATAACCTAATTCACTAAGTCAGAATATGTGCAAATGTTAAAGTAACTGACATATTGACATGATATTTTGATGGTTTGGTTTGAATTTAAAATGTTTCAGAGTCATCCCCTTTGATCTCCTCTCCCAGTGAATGTTTGGCATGCCCATCTACACTGAGCACTTCAGAAATCCCATTAATGTCCTCATTTTAATACATCAGTGAATGCATTTTCAAAGACTACAGTACCTGGGTCATGTTTTTGTAGATAGTTCGAAATCGTTTTCTGGCGTACGAGCACCTGTAGGTTCCTCCCATGAGAAAATTAATAATCAGTCCAACATCAGTAAGGGTGATCTTATACCCAGGAGAAAGATTTGCCTGGAAAGACAATGACATTTTGATTCCCGATCATGACATAAAATGTATTTGTTTCGTTTCAATACATTTTAATTTAGGAAGAAAACACATGGTATTTGGTGAACTGAAGGAGTATAAAAAAACTTGGCAGGGTGGCCTCTATGTTTAAAAAGCATACAACATATATCATTATTATCTTTTATCGGTTTGTGCTTCTAAAACAGCCCAATGAGATTTCCGTGGATGGTCCTTCTTGAGTTTGTTCAAGCTTAGTTTCTAATATTAACTGTGGTTGAGGTGAGGAGGGGGAGGCGGTAGGTTGGCTGTGTGTAGACAAGTTATGTTGATCCGTAAGGTGGCTTAGTAAGAGTATATAAAAGGGCATACTTTCCACTAAGTTAGGGCTACCCCACTGGGGAGGAACTGCCTAGCCACTAGAATTCAGTGGCTACCTGAAGTTCATTTGGAAGGAATTCACTCTCCAGATCTAAGAAGGCTTCACAGGATGCACAGATAGATGCCTCGACACTGGCTCGAAGAGGGGCTTCTTGGTCAGGTAAGAGTGAACAGTGCGCCTGTAAGGTAAGTGGAATTGCATGCGTCATGAAAGAGTCCCTCATTTTTTATGTATTGTCCCTTTTAGGATGTTGATTAAAACTTGATGAATTGCCGTTTTTGTGCTGTAGTGGGGTTTGAACGGCTCAAGGTGCATCTTATGGATTGTACGATATTCACTAGAGATAGGACCACTTTGCTGTTGTGGAGTTCTAGTGGTGGGTTTGGGGATATTTATGAATAACAGGAGTCGTGACCACCTTGGTTGGTCTGGGATAAGGACTCTTGTTTTTCCAGATTTCTGCTGCTGATGTATTGTATTGTAATTGCATTTGTATAGTGCTTACTACCCCTGACGAGGCGTCAAAGCGCTTTTTGGGTGAGTAGCACGCTATTCCGGGACCCATACAGGATTAGTGTTGAATTAGTATAGTGAAACATGCAAGTACATTTTAAGTGGTGGATATTAGTCAGTTATTTGGAGTGAAAAGGATGTTGGAGGGATAGAAGGGGAAGAAAGGTTTGCAGTCATATACCCCTGATGGGTGTTGAAGCGCTTTTCTGGCGAGTAGCATGCTACTCCGGAACCCATAAAGGATTAGTGTTGTAAATTAGTATAGTGGAATACGAAGTAATTTGAGTGGTGGATATGTTATTCAGTTATTTTGATAGAGAAGGGTAGGTGGTGGGATAGAAGAGGGAAAGAGGTTTGTATTTATATAGCGCTTGCTACCCCTGATGGGGTTTTGAAGCGCTTTTTTGGCGAGTAGCACACTACTCTGGAACCCATAAGGATAAGTGTTGAATTAGTATGGTGAAACATGAAATTAATTTGAGTTAGTCAGTCATTTGGATTGAGAAGAGTTGGGGAGGGGTAGAAAAGGGAAAAAAGTTTGCATTTATATAGCGCTTGTAACCCTGATGGGGTGTTGAAATGCTTTATTGGCGAGTAGCACGCTACTCTGGAACCCATAAAGGATTAGTGGTGAATTAGTACAGTGGAATATGGAATTTGAGAAGTGAACATGTTAGTATGTTATTTTGATTGAAAAGGATAGTGGAGGGATAGAATGAAGGATTTTTAATTTTTTTTTAGGTCATAGCAGTAGGAGGAGGCTTTTGGGTGAGTAAAAAGGGTTTTTGGAGAGGAAGAGCCAGAGGGAAGAGTTTAGAAAGGTTTGTTTTGGGGGGATCGGTATAGGAAAAGAGGTGTCAGATGATGCAAGGAGGGGTAGAATAGGAGAGAGTCTAGAAAGGGTTATTTTGGGGATCATAGTAGTGGTATGGGGTTTGGGATAAATGCGAGAGTGGATGTAGAGGATATATTGATAGATGTATAGGGTGAGAGATAGGGTAGTGCACTGGAAAGAGTAGTAGAAAAAAGTTTGAGATGAGTCAAAGTTGGGCATGAAGATATAATGAGAGAAGTATAGGCTGAGAAATAGGGTTGTGCATTTCAAATGCCAAATTAGAAGAAAGTGATAAATATATAGATCCATAAGTACATTGAAAGTATATAGATGCATAAAGGAGGTAAGTATATGTAGATTAAAGATATTGATAGAGGTACAGGATGAGAAATAGGGTAGTGCATTGGATATGCTTTTTCAGGAGAAAAGTAACACACACACAGTTCCAAGTACATGGAGGTACATAGATGCACAATGGAAGCAAGTACATGTAGACCAAAGATGAATTTTGTTTTTTAACAACATAATTATTCTACATGTTTATACAAAGCAATACACAAAGATAGGTACATAGCTATAGTGAAAATAAATGCTTATATACAGAGGGATATGCTGTAAATTTCTGTTTGCGTATGGCAATGCTCTTAACATCAAGCGTTTGTAGTGCTATTTCTGCAACTCTCTCCTGTTTAGGAAAGAATATGGAGCGATCTAGTGCATGATTTAAGTGGGGGGAAAAAAGGAGAAAGTTTGGGTTTGTCCGTAGTCGCAGCTTGTCTTGGAAAACCTTTAAGTACGGTTCTTCTATTGTGAGGGCATGTCATTTGCTAACCCTTCGCAATGATGTGATAGCTACCTAGAAAGCAACCTTCCATGATAGGAAGCATTGGGGACAGGAATGCAAAGGTTCGAACAGTGTAGAATAAGACTTGTAAGTATCACATTTAAATTCCATACTGTGACCGAGGGTGCTCGTAGAGGGATTATTCTTTTAAGCCCTTGCATGAAAGCTTAAATGATGGGTATGCAAAAAAGACTTGTGTTTTCAATTTTGGAGGTATGCCGCAATTGCAACAAGGTGCAGTCGTATGGAAGTGCATGCTGGCCTTGATTTTTGTAGGTGTAGAAGATAACCTACTAGCTGCTGTACTGTGGGAACACAGGCTTCTATGTGTTGGGCCATAGAGTAATGGACAAATCTTTTACATTTAGCTGCATAGCATGCTCTAGTTGTTGGACGTCGTGCCTCTTTAAGAATGCCCATACAGTCTGGAGGCAGGTGCAAGTATCTAAATTCTATGTTATGTTATGGTGATTTTTAAAGCGCGCGATTACCCGATAGGTGTCCTGGCGCTAAAAAACTACTTCTCCAAGGGCGAGACCAAGAGAGGGAGGGTTAATTTATAAACAGCCACGTCTTCAGGTACTTTCTGAAACGAAGCAGATTTTTGGCATTTCTTAGATGAAAGGGCAGTTTATTCCAGGATTTTACTGCGCCAAAAATGAAACTACGACCGCCCCAATGGGCCTTTTTAGTAGTCGGGACTGTGATCAACTTTGCTTCCAATGAACGGAGCAGATGAGGTGGGGTGTAACATTGAAAATGCTTTTTAAGATGGTCAGGCCCTTCTCCATGCAGAGCTTTAAACACCAGGCATAGAGATTTAAACTGAACCCGGTTCCCGACCGGGAGCCAGTGCAGTTTTTTGATCACATTGGAGATAGGGGCAAATTTGGGAGTACCCGTGAGAAGTCTGGCCGCAGCATTTTGAAGCATCTGAAGTTTATGCAAGAATTTTTGCTGTATGTTTAAATATAGACTATTACAGTAGTCCAGCCTTGATAAAACTAAGGCCGAGACTACTGTTCTACGACTATCTGGTGGCAGCAGGTTCAGGATTTTTTTCAATGTTCTTAAGATGTAACCTGTTTTGGAAACAACCGCCTTGACCTGGAGACCCATGGAAAGTTTCACATCTAACAGGATACCCAAGTTTTTAACTTTCTCCACTGGGGTAGGGAGGGGCCCCAGAGAAGCCGGCCACGAAGAGGGAGTCCAGAAGTTAGGGTTGTTTCCAAACAACCTCACCTCGGTTTTATCCGAGTTCAACTTTAGGCAATTGCTTGCCATCCAATGTCCTACTTCTACCATACATGACTGGAAACGCGTGCCCACTCCCGTTTCCTTGCCAGGTAGCAATGATACCACAATTTGTGTATCATCTGCGTATGCAGTAATCCCAAACCCGTAGCTACTAATAACTGGAGCTAGGGTAGCTACATACACATTAAAGAGGGTCGGACTTAAAGACGACTCCGGAAGAACGCCACGTGGTAAAGGGAAAGATTTTGAATGAAATTTACCAAGTGCAACTATCTGGCTTCTGTCTGAGAGGAAGGAGTTAATCAACTCCCAGGCTTTGCCCTGAACCCCGCATTTCCTTAGACGGTCCATTAGAAGCCCATGATGGACCGTGTCAAATGCGGCTGAAAGATCTAACAGGATCAAGGCTGCCCTACCTCCCTGGTCCACTGCTGCTCTAATATCCTCTGTGGCTTTAATTAAAGCAGACTCAGTACTGTGTCCTTCCCTAAAACCATATTGGGATGGATCTAACTTATGAGTTTTCTTAAGAAAGGCTCTGAGTTGTGACTTCAGGAGCCAAATTGCAAGGTTGGGATGCCCAATTCTGTTGCTACTCCAGAGTGAGAAGGTCTGGTGTGTTGGGAAGCTTCTCATGAGGTACTTGGGACAGTTCCAGAAGTGTCATGTACCCGGGATGTCTCGCCCAAATGGGAGCTACTAAGATCATCTTGAAAGATGACGGTCTGATTTTCCTTATAAGAAAAGGAATGAGAGGGAGAGGGGGAAAAGGGTAGACAAATATCCCATACCAATTAATCCACAGTGCTCTGCCCTTGAACAGAGTGATATTGCCTGGAGGCGAACCTTGAGCATTTTGAGTTTTCTGCAGTGGTGAATGGGTCCAAGTCCAGGGTCTACCAATTTGGGATGGAGGGGTTGGAATGGATAGCATTGTAGGACTCGGGGTGGAGTTCCCACTTGTGGACTTGTTGCTGTGTCCTGCTGAGCTGGTGTGCAACTGAATTATCCATTCCCAGAAGGTATTCTGAGAGAAGGTGGATGTGATGGCAAAGAGGCAAATGCCAAATTTCCTGCTCCAAGCGAGACAACTGTATTGAATGGGTGTCCCTGGCTTTTGTATGCAATACACTGGCGTCATGTCTGTTCACCAGAGAACAACTTTCAGAGTTACAGTGGTGACAAAGGCTTTTAATGCTACCTGGATTACTACTGATTCTCGTATGTTGATGTGTTGCCTTTTTCGCTGATCGCTCAATGTACACTGGACCGTCATATCCTCGATATGATGCGCCCCCTGTCCTAAGAGTGATGCATCTTTGGGTCCAAAAAAAGGTCTACCCCTGAGAAGATTGGCTGTGCTCCACCACTGCAGTGACCGATTAACAGTGTGGGGACTCAACACTAGATCATCTAACTTGCCCTTCTCTTGTGACCACTGAGATGATAAACACTCTTCTAGGGGACGCATGTAAAGCCTGGTGTGCAGGACAATTGCTATAAAGGATGCAATCATGCCCAAGAGGCTCATCACTACTATGAATGGCAGGCGACAATGTGGCTAAAAAAGAGTCAGTTGGTTCTGAAGATTGAGAACCCTTTGGTCTGTGGGATTTGCTTTGGCTGTAATTGAGTTTAGGGTCACTCCCAGATATATTTGAGAGGCTGTAAGTTGGATTTTGTTGTATTGATCAAGAGGACGATCCAGTATTGGACTAGTGTGCTATCCTTCTTGGGTATCAAGAACTATAGAGAACACACACCTCTCCAAGGTGTTCTTTTGGAACTAGTTTTAAGGCTTCTTTTAACAGCAGAGATTTCACCTCCTCTTTGAGAAACTGGATGTGTTTAGGGTTTAGTGTCTGTGTGCGTCGTGGCATGTTTGGAGGTTGAAATGTAAGTTCTAGGCAGAATCCGTGCTCAATAATGGACAGCACTCACTAGTTGGATAATATTTTAGGCCGGTGTTGATGGTACTGCTGTAGTCTTCCTCCATGGTGTGGATCTGAACTATGTGATAGTCAGTTGCGTGCTGGAGCACACTACAAGAAGTAATGTCATCTTGTTATGATGCCTTAGTTTGTATCGGTACATCGAGATCTAGGTCTAGAGGAGCAACGTCATAGGCGTCCTATGGATCTGGTCTATCTGGGAGGCATACCCTGAAAGTCATCAACCGGAGTGTACTGTGAAGGGCTGCCTGTATCAATGTCGCCTGAGTGTGTCGAGACTGGTGAGATGAATTGTGGTAAGCTGTCATGTGGCATAGAGCTAGTTGCTTTGTGTTCTATAGTCTTTTTCTTCTTAGGAGGATGGATTTGAGCAATGTCCTGTCTCGACCTTTTATGGCTTGATTTTCCTGGTAAATGTTCAGCCTCCAAAAGTCTTTTCCTGTTCATACCTCTTTGGAGATTTTCAAATAGATTGCCCTCATCCCTGGGGTTGAGTGTGACTTGAATCTTGTGATGTGGCAAGTCCTTTTTTGTTCTGTGCTGTTGCAGAGTCAAAGCTATTGTTGTCCATGTCTTCGATGCCAATGTCTGCTCCATTGGGTGCCCTCGGTGTCAACTAGAGCCCGAAAGCTGTGGCGCACCAAGGCGGTGGTGTGGGTAATAGTAAGGTGTGTGGGTAATAGTAAGGTGTGTGGATGGGTCTAATGATGGAGTACTCGTGGCCCTTGGCATGGTCTTCATCCTGGGCCCTGATCTTGTAGTCATGGGATCTTCATGGAGCTTGAAAGGTGGCAGGAGGCTTCATCCTGTCCTTCCTCACATTGTTGGGGGTCTTATGATGCGACAATGTGGACTGCATAAGATGACACTACCTTTGCTGCCATCTTTCCTTTCTGGGTTGCCTGCGGCGAGGAGTTCAGCACAAAATTCGGCCTCCAACACCATATCCATGTTGTGAACAGATTGCAGGCTAGAACATCTGGTTTGTTATGCTCTGGCGACAGGCAAAGTTTGTAGACGTTGTGCTGATCAGAGTATGCATACTTCGTCCCCACACTGTGGGCACTTTCAAAAGAGTTCTTATTTACCTTCCAATACCCAGAGGCGAGCATTCTCGGCGGCACGGAGGAAGAGGTGTGGTGGAGGCAGCCACTTTAGTGGAGGTTACGAAGAAAGTTGCCAGATACAGCGACGATCGCTGCAGTGTCGTTTTGGATTCCGTTCCGCTGTTGCTGAAGTTACAGAGCTGCACCACTATCCGCCTAAGTCTGATGGCGGGAAAAAAAAACAAGTTGTAACTTCCAGGACCAGCACTAGATGGCAGGAGTGTGCATAGCATGTGTATCTGCAGTCAACACATGCTCTGAATGTGTTGTTTCCCATATTAGTTCAGGAAATTTTGTTAATTGGTTTGGTGTACCAGAAAAGGGTACCAAGCGCTGACATTTTCAACAGGTTGGCACAAGAGAAGGAAAGGGTTATGTTACTTACCCTGTAAGCATCTGTTCTTGGCATGTAGAGCCGCAGATTTACAAGCTCCACATACTTCCGCCATCCACCGCTGGGTCCAGATATCTGCAAGTTGTTTCTCTACGAAGAAGTCCTTCCAGTCACAAGGTAGGCGACTCCTCCTTTCGGTGATAGTGTAGTAAAAGTCACTTTTGTAGTCTGGCACCCTATGATGTCCTCCAACTACCACTATTTTAACTGACTTTAGTGTGTTATTTTACCCTAGCCTTAATGTAGGATGGTCCTGCATATGCCTGCTTCTCTCCTGTTCTATAATCGTGCTGTCTTTCAGTGGGAGCTGTTACGGAGTGGAACAGTCTTGCCAAGAGCAGAGCGTGTGGGATGTGCATTTGAAGGCATGCAGTTGTGCAGGAATGTGTATTGTATTGTGCATTGGTGAGAATTAGGAGTTCTTACTATTGGCTTTGCCAATGGTTTAAAGTCATTCTATTTTCTGACTTTACCTTGCTTTATGGCAGTGCTTAGCTTTGACATGCTTTCATGTCATCTTGCTTTTCAATTCCATCTGGCTATGGGCCTTTCTGTGTGCATGGCCTAACTCCATTTTCATGACTGAAGCTATTTTCTGTGCTTGCACGTAGCTGCAAACTGGGGAGGGCATGTTCTGCTCTTCCTCCTGTTTTTCGCACTTTACTGACTAGAGAAAACCGGTTCTTATCAGAGGAATGTACATGGTCCGTCTCGAAGCCATAGCAAAGGCCTGATCAACCGATGCCGTGGCCTTGGAGCAGACTGGTACGGGCTCTCATGAGAACGAGGGGGTGAGGCTTGCTAGAAGCTTCGTTATGTTTGGATTTGTATTAAAAAGGGAAGCCTCCACTGGTCTGGCCGGAGTTTGGATTCCCAGCGAGGGCAGACGTGTCTATCTCGGATTGAACCCTGATTGCTGAGCTCTGATCCCCGGCTGTGTGAAGTCTTCCCCCGGCCAGAAGTGGGCAGTGTATGCATCAGGTGATGTATTGAGTTTTGTGGTTTTTGCTATTGTGATGTGAGCCAGTGACTGTGATCATTTGAGGTGTTTTCTTTGTGGTGTGGGAGGTGCACATCCAGAGTGATCCTCTACTCTATTTATATATATATATATTTTTCTGATCTCTTGCAGGACGTCCAGTGTATCTGATCTTATATCAGTTATTGCTTGTTTATTAATCAGTATTATAGTTTGCTCAGTTATTGATTCATGCCTTTAGATTAGAAGTTTGCTACATATATTTGAATCTTATGCATTTGGTATCTGAGATAGCCTTTGTTTAGAGAGTATTATTTAATAAACCCCAAGCCTTAGTCTAAAAGTGATAGAGTCTTTGCATTTTGTTAGATAAAACCCTTTTTCAAAAGATGCTGTTTGTTTTGTGTTGAAGCCTTGCTGTGCCAGGGGTGGTAAGACATGCTCAAAAGTGTATATTATTCAAAGGTGCAGTGGTATATTTGCCTCCCAGGTGGGAGTGCAGGGATTGGGTTTGGCTTATTGTTGAGAAGCCACATTCAAAACATTTTGGCGTAGTCGGCAGGATGTGAACGTTGATTTAAAAGGGGAAGAAATATGTTTTCTAGAAATTAAAAGCCGACTCTCAGATACCAATTGATACATATATATATTTGGATGGGAGGTAGCCCATATGGTGTGTTATCCCGTGAGTGAGCTCATTGTGCTGGGTTGAGTGAGAATTGAAGTGTGTGTTTTGTAAAAAGTGCTTATAAATAATTTGCTACGTTAGGCAGAAAGGGCTGGATCCCATTCAAGTGTTTATTAAGAAATATATACAAAATATGTTCAGCTGCAGTGGGATTTTGAGACATGGTTTTTTGAAGCCAAAAAATACCTCTGCAATGTTAACCTGTCAGAATAAATCATTGCAAAGATAAGTGGGAAACCTACCAGACTGTGGCAGAAAAAGGATATGGTTTGTATCATGCAAAATAAGTGTAGGAAAAGCAGAGGAAGGTGTTAATAGGAGAACAGTGCGTTTAAAGGTTGGAATTGACTGGAACCTTGAAATGTGGGATGTTCTTCGTTTGACATTTTAGAAAAAAGCGCTTGAAATTGTTTGGTTTCTTTAAGAACATGATAAAATAAAAGGAACATTTGCAATTGCTTTCCCAGGCAAACTAATGAATTTGGTCCTTTTCTGAAAATGCCTGGAATGAGTTTCTTGTTGTCCTGGTTGTTCTTAATTTGTAAAATGTACCAAATGTAAAAATATGGTTTGATTAGAAGTACTAGAATGTACATTATTTTAACATTTAACATGAGAGAAATGTCAGGAAAGAAATGTGCGTTTAAATCAAAGGCAGTTCTGTGACTGTTCAGGCCAGTGTGAATTTGTGCTGCACAGACACACATTTAAATGTGCACTAGGACAAGTGAAATACAGACTCATGGTCTGACAGGGGGCAGGTTATATCTTTGAGATAAGAACAGAAAGGGAGACAGCGGTGTATTAGTGTTGCTGACAAGAGGTGAAAGAGATAGATGTTTGGGAGGCTTGCAGTGAGATCATCCAGCAACGCTGAGAAGAGGTCAGGCTTTCTGTGAAGACTGAGGAGGAATTCCTACGGGAGTGGTCATCCCAGCTCCTCACCCCAGTAGACAGAGACAGCTTCTTGGAGATATATGTTTGGGAGGCTTGCAATGGTACAGGTTCCCCCCCCCCCCCATGAGGAAAGTCGCAGAGCAGATAGGAGCAGATGAAAGTTGGCAGGAGTTCATGGCACTTCGGCCTTGGAGGAGATAAGGTGGGAGCTAGAGGCAGCAGAGGAAGAAGGCTCTGCCTGCTATTTTTGGCATGGGACCAGCTAGGTTCCGCAGAAGCCTTACAAAGGAGGGGCAGCGCTTAAGGGGGATTGAGAGACACACAGAGAGCAGCTTCTGACAGTTTGAAAAAATGAAGTAGGAAAGAGGTACAGAGAATAGGAGTTAAAAGGTGTCCTTTTTCCATCCTTGTAACAGATTTGAACATTAGATGAAGAGATGTATTTTTAAAGCAATTAGAAAACGAGTTTTTTTTTGTTTTTTTTAAAGAGAGAATTAAACATGTACTCAAGCCATTTGTTTTGACCAGATAGGATGAGTCAGATGTGAAAAAATGTGAGTTTAGAGAATGTGAGGAAAATGAACAGACCAGTTTTTTTTATTTTAGATTTAACGATCGCTGTTCGTAGGTATAAATTAGACATGTTGGTGAATAATGAATTCTGTGTTACAGAAAGGAATGTTATTATAGTAAATGAATGTAACTCTGCACAAGCAGTTTGTGTAGAATGCTTTTAAAATGTGGTCGATTTAGAAATGTGACAGTGTATTTTGTGTGCCAGTTCAAGAGAAATGTGTTCTTTGTAGTTTTTGTAATGAACAGGGAAAGGAAAAAATACAATGTGATTTCTCAGGTCCAAATGAAAAGTCCAGGGGTGGAGATTGAGAATATAGGATTCCTCAGAGTGTGCTGCAAAATGCAGTTATGGTGCATGATAAAACTTTTAATTTCCCTACAGAGAACAAGGCTAAAATCTTGGAGACACGATTCAGATTTGGTGTGCATATCTAAATACGAGCACCTAGGAGATAAAGATCATACAAACAGATGGGCAGAAAATGAAGGGATTTCCCCTAGATTTAATCAGAATTGTGATGGTTATGTGCCAGAATGTACAAGCCAGACAAATCCCATAGGAGGTGAAATGCCGGTTGAGGAAAGGAAAATTACCGGAGCAGATGAAGTGCATTGGGTTTCTGCCAATAGATAAAGGGAGCACATATCCAGCAGTGAGTGGAAAAAATAGTCAGGAAGGAGACTGACCCAGCCCTTCTTGCTGTGCAGGGAAAAGGTGAGTTTCATTCCAATACCAAGGATTCAGAGGCTAAAGCGTGGATAGAATTCTCAGACAATTCCCCAAACAGCGGAGAGCTATGCAGACAGGAATAAAAATATTGTACTTTCAAGATAGGGACAGGAAAAAACGTGTGCTTTTTGAAAAATGTTTTTTGCAAGAAAAGTGATGCTTGTTTCTTTTTTCAGATCATCGTACTGCGGCGCCTTGGTGTGCGTGGTGCCCAGTCCCCGTATGAGTGGGATTCCCCCACTTTCCTTCCCCCTCCCCCTTAACCCCCCTCAAGCCTGGAGTGTTCACCGGACAGTGGAAGCTGAAGACCTGTGGCTGACTGGACCGGATGGGGTCCTCCTTTGCTGAACGGACCGGATGGGGTCCTCCTTTGAGCTGATGTGTTGGAGATGGAGATGACGTGACAACCGAGAAGGCTGTGTGCCTTTCACACAGACAGACTGCTTCGTTTTCAAGTGAATAGTGAGCAGAAGAATATGCTGCAATTGAAATTGTTTTATTGACATGAGATGAAAACATAATGCATGAGGGCTGTGTGTCTTTCACACAGATGAACTGTTGGTTTGAACACAAAAGAGGGTGAACAAATGAGACGATGTGCTGCAATTTGAGCAGATATTTTCTGAGCTAGAGACTCAACAGAGAAAAACCTGTTGATGTTGCTTTTATTTTTCAGCGCGCAATTCATATGAATTTGGCTGCCTTAGCAGTAGAAGTTCCAGTTTAACCATTAGAGACATTAGGAGCGTTCAAAAGCTTGATTCATTTATTTTGTGTATCCATTGAACAAGTATCCAGATATGTATGTATGAGTTATTTTTGTGCTTTTCAGTTTAGCACCAAAGTTATTGCTTTTACATGTATTTGGGAAATGCAGTCTTCTTTTAATTATGACGTAGTTTTAGATGGTTTTGCTTTCAATTAAGAAATGACATAGTTGTGCCTTTGGTTGAGAAATTTTGTTTTTGATATATGTGAATGGTGATAGTCGGAGATCATGGGGTGGAATGTAGTGAAAGTCACTTTTGTAGTCTGGCACCCTATGATAACCTCCAACTACCACCATTTTAACTGACTTTAGGGTGGTATTTTACCCTAGCCTTAATGTAGGATGGTCCTGCATACGCCTGCTTCTCTCCTGTTCTATAATCTTGCTGTCTTTCAGTGGGAGCTGTTACGGAGTGGAACAGTCTTGCCAAGAGCAGAGCGTGTGGGATGTGCATTTGAAGGCGTGCAGGTGGGCAGGAATGTGTATTGTATTGTGCATTGGTGAGAATTAGGAGTTCTTACTATTGGCTTTGACATGGTTTAATGTCATTCTATTTTCTGACTTTACCTTGCTTTACTGCAGTGCTTAGCTTTGACATGCTTTCATGTCATCTTGCTTTTCAATTCCATCTTGCTATGGGCCTTTCTGTGTGCATTGCCTAACTAACTCCATTTTCATGACTGAAGCTATTTTCTGTGCTTGCACGTAGCTGCAAAGTGGGGAGGGCATGTTCTGCTCTTCCTCCTGTTTTTCACACTTTACTGACTAGAGAAAACCGGTTCTTATCAGAGGAATGTACATGGTCCGTCTCAAAGCCATAGCAAAGGCCTGATCAATCGATGCCGTGGCCTTGGAGCAGACTGGTACAGGCTCTCATGAGAACGAGGAGGCGAGGCTTGCTAGAAGCTTCGTTCTGTTTGGATTTGTATTAAAAAGGGGAGCCTCCACTGGTCTGGCGGGAGTTTGGGAGTTTGGATTCCGAGCGAGGGCAGACGTGTCTATCTCGGATTGAACCCTGATTGCTGAGCTCTGATCCCCAGCTGTGTGAAGACTTCGAAGACTTCCCCTGGCCAGAAGTGGGCAGTGTATGCATCAGGTGATGTATTGAGTTTTGTGGTTTTTGCCATTGTGATGTGAGCCAGTAACTGTGATCATTTGAGGTGTTTTCTTTGTGGTGTGTGAGGTGCACATCCAGAGTGATTCTCTACTCTAGATATATATATATATATTTTTTTTCTGATCTCTTGCAGGACGTCCAATGCATCTTATATCAGTTATTAATCAGTATTATAGTTTGCTCAGTTATTGATTCATGCCTTTATATAATAAGTTTGCTACATATATTTGAATCTTATGCATTTGGTATCTGAGATAGCCTTTGTTTAGAGCAGTGTTTCCCAAACTGTGGTCCGCGGACCCCCAGGGGTCCATGACACAATCCCAGGGGGTCCTCAAGCAGTAATTTAAAAGCACAATAACGTTCCTTGTAGAATTAGCAGTTTTCCAGCAACAATAAAAGTGTCAGTGATTAATGTACCTGCTGGAGAGAGATGAGAGTTTTGTCAAGTGGCAGCTTTGACTTAACTAAAGTAGCACAGAGGGTTAATATGCCTACTGCAAAGAACGTGTACCGTGCATTTAAAAAAAAAAAAAGTTTTGTAGGTGCATAGGTTAGTGGGTTACTGCTTTTGTCACAGAGATTCTTTTGTTACTGTGCAGTTCATAAGTGACAATCGTAATCTTGCACAGTGACCTATAAACTGTCATCAAAGAGCTGTTGCAAACTTCATGGTACAAGTTAGAAACATATGTTTTTCCAAGTCTTTCATTATCCTGATGGTGCTAAAAAGGTATATTTGGGTGGAAATACATTTTTATTGTTAAAGTCAATGCTAAGCCCTGTGTTATGTTCTGAATCCTGAGTTTGTGCTTCTCTAGACCAAGCACTCTTTAAAAATGCCTACCAGTATGAATGACGTGAATCCTACACCTTGTCGCATTTGCCTTATGTAACATTTTCTATACACTGATTTACACGTATGATTCATTGTCTCTATGGGGCAGATTTACCAGGAGAGTGACTCAGTGTGTGCTGCAAGCCATTTGGCTGTGCCACACTGAGTCCCTTTCAAAACACAGGGATGCAACATATATACAATACGTCGCATCTCTGTGCTTCCCCCTGCGCTGGCGCACAAACTGCTGCCATGCGCCTGCACAGGCACATTTGCACCATGGTGCAAAGATGCCTGCGTCATGGGGAGATTGTTTATAAGCAGGAAGGGTTCCCTTCCGGCACATAAACAATCAGAAATTGCGTTTTTCAACTTCTAAGTGTGCTGCATTAGCACACATAGAACTTGCAAACAGTCATTGTTTTTCTGATTGTATATGTGGAGGAAGGGACACCTTCCTGTACATTAACAATCACCAGAGGTGATATCCTCTTTCTATGCGTGCTGCAGAATGCAACATGCATAGAAAGAGGAAAAAAACAAGGAGAAATTAATACATTTCTCCTCGTTGTGCCTCCCTACGCCTCCCCTGGGGAGGCATAGCATTCAGACACATTTCCAGATTTACAATTTCTAGTAAATCTGGAAATGTCTGGTTTCATGGGTGTTGCGTGGGAACACCCACAGCAACACCCATGGAACGCCCTTTTCACGCAAAGTGCTGTGTGCAAATGGGCCATATTTACAAGACCAGGAAAAGTCATGCAGGATGGCTTTTCCTGCCTTGGAAATATGGGGCAATAAATTGCGCCACTGGTGCGTCACTTTTTGTGACGCACCCATGGCGCAAGGGGCTTGTAAATCTGCCCCTATATGTGTGTGATGTAAAGTGCTCTGACATCCTTCAATGGTTTGAGAGATGCTATAAAACAAATAAAATACATGTGACAGAGGGGCTATGGAGAGATGAGAGGCACTGTTGGAGGGTGACAATAAGGGAATCATTGAAGAAGCCCAACAAAGATTGTCGTATCCTGGTGCATAGTAAGGTCATCATTTACTATTCTTTAAAAGCTGATACAATTCAATTTATAATTATAAATTTGTTTTAGAATGCACCATTGTTTCCTAAATTTTTTGGGGGGAGAGCCTCCCAAAGCCCCCTTTGTAGTGGTCAGGCTCACTCACTGCACTTGGCGTGCACTGTATGGGGACTGGTCTGAAAACATTTGCCAGGGCTGCTTTGGGTTTCCAATCTGACCCTGGCAGGAGCCTTGTACTGCGAAATAAAACCAACCAACTAAAAGTTAGTCACGGAGATGCAGCACTAACCTTCCTGTTTTTTGCAAATTCTTTCAATATAAAATACTAAAATCCTTAGTAATTCGAGTATTTGTTTTGTGTGCACACGTGTATTTATTGTTTTCGAATTACTGTTTTAATGTTTGAAATTTAAATCATACAAATTGCCTGGGGGTCCCCGGCTTCCAGTGGGGACTCAATGGGGGTCCCCAGAAGTCAAAAGTTTGGGAACCACTGGTTTAGAGAGTATTATGTAATAAACCCCAAGCCGTATTCTAAAAGTGATAGTCTTTGCATTTTGTTAAATAAAACCCCTTTTCAAAAGGTGCTGTTTGTTTTGTGTTGAAGTCTTGCTGTGCAAGGGCGGTAACACATGCTCAAAAGTGTATATTATTCAACGGTGCAGTGGTATATTTGCCTCCCAGGTGGGAGTGCAGGGATTGGGTGTGGCTTATTGGTGAGAAGCCACATTCAAAACAGATAGTGCACATGGGCATCGACTCCATTGTTGGATTGTTTTCCCGCGAGAGAGTGAGAGTGTAGTACAGAGATGTCCATGTGTATGTAATGTAAATAATAAGAACTGCAACAACCATAGGTGTCCGTGGAGGAGGGAGGGCGCATGTGAATCCACAGCTCTACATGCCAAGAACAGATGCTTGCAGGGTAAGTAACAATCCGTTCGAAGAATGTGTGCTGTAGATGCACAAGCTTTGCATAGATTGTATAGCAATATTCTCCCAAAGCGGTGGCTAACCAGTGGGTGTTACAGTTGTATGAAAAAGTGTTTTTAGCAGTGCTTGTCCTACATTAGCTTGATGATGTGCCAATACAGCAACACAATGATTGGTAAATGTGTTTGGTGTAGACCATGTAGCTGCTTTACATATGTCAGCTAGAGGAATGTTACCTAAAAAGGCCATAGATGCTCCTATTTAGTAGAGTAGAATGTGCTCTAGGAGGTATAGTTAAAGTTCTTTTGGCTTTAACATAACAAGTTTGAAAACATTTTACAATCCATCTAGAAATACTAGATTTAGGGATCGATTTTTCTTTATGAGGGGGAGCAAAGGCAACAAAAAGTTGTTTTGTTTTGCGAAAATCTTTTGTTTTATCAATATAATGCTCTTTTGACATCTAATGTATGTCGCACTCTCTCGGCTACCGAATCAGGATGAGGGAAGAAAACAGGTAACTCAACTGATTGGTTAGTATGAAAAGCAGAGACTACGTTTAGAAAGAACTTTGGGTTAGTTTGAAGAACCACTCTGTCCTCATGGAGTTGGAAGAAGGGTTCTTCCTAGGTTAGTTAATCAAAACGTGATGGTATGCACACCATTTCTCTCACAATTGTTCATTTTCTCTGTTCATCAAGGAATGCGTGCTCACTGGACGTGTGCCTTGCCACCAGGGACTAGGTAATCAAACATGCTGTGTGGAGCGAAGTAACACCCCAAACTCAGTTGCACAGCCAAAGTAGATTTACGGTAATACTCCAAAAGAATCTCTCTTATTGATGTGTTTCCTCCACTTTTAATCCCATTTCTGGCTCTTCCTTATTAAAACCACATGTAGGGTATCATGCTCTTTCAAATAATAAGGAAGAGCGAGAAATGGGATTAAAAGTGGAGGAAACACATCAATAAGAGATTCTTTTGGAGTATTACCGTAAATCTGCTTTGGCTGTGCAACTGAGTTTGGGGTGTTACTTCTTCTAAGGTTAGTGCCTGAAGCTCACAGACACCTCTTAGTGAACTAATAGCAATCAAGAAAGCAACCTTCCAAGAAAGAAATTGCCGTGGGCAATTGTGCAATGGTTCAAAAGTTGGACCCATAAGTCTTATTAGAATATTATGGTTCCGTGTAGGTGGAACCTTCGGTAATATAACTTTAATGACTGGTACTTTGAATTAAGATAAGTGTTGTCCATTTTGAAAATATGCAGCTCCGCTGCAAGGTGTAGGCCTGCACTTTATAGATGCAATAGATAAACTATTTGTTTTATAGAAGCATCTAATGGGTCAATGGTTTGGTTATTACAATATATCACAACCCTTTCCATTTTGCTGCTTTGCATGCTCTAGTGGTAGGCTTTCCTGCTTCTTTAAGAATTGTCATGCAATCTGGTGATAAATGTAGGTATCCAAGCTGACTTCAGGAGGCACCATGCAAGGTTGAGCTCCTTGGGGTTTGAATGTCTGATTTCTCCACGATTTTGAGTAAGAAGGTTTGAGGTGAGGTAAAGCTTCTGATGTGGAGCTACTGGTAGTACTAGAAATGTGGTGAACCACAGCTGACTAGCCCGTGTGGGAGCCACTACAATAAGGATGAGGGATGTTGGAGGAGGAGCCTAGCGCGCATCCAAGATGGTCGCGTGAGCACAGGGCTCCCCGGACCCTTTCTGCTCCTCGGAATATATCCTGATACTATCCTGATTTGGTTTATGGAATCTGGGAGATGAAGACCAGCTGATCTTATATCTCTTTTTAAAACTCTAATCGGACCTGGGAATCCTGAGTTGTCGTCGTCGGAACTTTTGGGACCCACCCGACGGAGGTGGCCGGGGTGAAGGTGACCCGTGGGGCCGGGCTGCAATTGAACAACAGCGGCCTCAGCGCGGTGCCAGTTGCCGATTCAGCACTTTCGGTTTCGGTTTTGGCCTTCAGGAGATCAGCTGGCGTGCGTGCTCAAGGTGGCGAGGTGCCTCCTGGGCCTCTGCCCGAGGCTTGCTTCCCTCTGCTACTGGTGGGCCTAACGCCTCCGACCCCTACACCGACAGTTTGTGGTCCTTTTGCTGGCGCCCGCACACCTCTTGATCGGAGGTCCCATTGAGAGACTGCGCTCACATGGCGGGCAAAGGGGGTCCGGAGGGGCGCAAGACCAAGGCTTCTCTGCGCGGGGGGCCGGTCCAGAGCAACAACATGGACCGCTACACCCAGGGCAGGGGGTCCCCTGGCGCTGCTGGCCTCTCCCCGGATGCTGCAGGGGGAGGCACGACCGTCTCTGCGGAACCTTCCCTGCAGGACATTATGGGCGCCATCGAGGGCATCAGGGAAACCATCGCGACGCAATATGAGGCCCTGGCCCGTAAGATCGACACTGTCGCGATCGATGTCACCCTGATTCGGGCCGACCTCTCCAAAACTAACGAGAGGGTCCAGGCCCTTGATACACGGACCTCCACCCTGGGTGCGGAGGTGTCGGATCTGCGGGCCGCGCTTGGGGACATTAGAGTGGTCAACGACCATATGGCCCGGCGGCTTGAGGACTTCGAGGGACGGGCCCGACGCAACAACATCCGCATCATTGGTGTACCGGAGTCCTCCGACAGCCGCCCGGTGGACCTCGTGGTCGAGGAACTTATCATGCAACAGTTGTCCCCGGCTGGCCTAAGCAAATTCTTCGCCGTGGAGCGGGCCCATCGAGTGCCGGGCGGCCGGCCGCGGCCGGGGGCCCCCCCGAGGCCTATCGTGGCTAAACTGTTCCACTACAGGGACCGCGACGCTATTCTGCAGGCTTCACGGACCCGTGGCCCGGTCCGCTACGAGAACTCGACCATCAATTTTTATCCGGACTTCACGCAACTGGTCCAGAAACAGCGGATGGGATTCCAAGGGGTGAAGCGCCGTCTCCGCGAGCTGGGCCTGAAGTATTCGATGATCTACCCGGCGAAACTACGAGTGGAGCATGGAGAGCGGACAGCCTTTTTTGACTCTCCTGTGGCCGCAAGTGACTGGCTGGACTCGCTGCCGGACGGGGGTGGCCGGCCCGGGCCCTCTGGGGGCACCGCAGGTGACGGGTCCCCTTAGACTGACATTTGGTCCTTGCTTTTGCGGTTTTGCACTGTACAGTTGGGTCTTACTCTTTTGCATACTGTGTCTTACCAGGACCCGTGTGGGGTGTGGGCGGGTTCGGGTCCCTTTCCTCCTCCGGGGTCTTTTTGTAGAATGGGGTTAGTGGGGCGACAGGCACACTGCAAGTTGGGGGGGGTCTTTGGCCGCAAGGGGTGCAGGGTGGGGGGAGTTGGACTTGGGGTGGGGTTGGGGGGGAAGAGGGGTTGTTTTGTTGTGTGTTTTTTGTTTACAGGGCGAGGTATTGATTTTTGTCCATATTTGGGAACTGTGCGGCGGGCTGGGGGCCTCTTGATCTATTGGAGGGGATGGGGGGAGACGGGTTGAGGCTTATGTCATGGAACGTCAATGGGTTGGGGGACCGTATTAAGCGGGGTGTTGTACTGCAATATTTGCGTCGTTTGACTCCTGATGTGGTGTTTCTCCAGGAGACGCATTTGGTCGGCAATGTCTGCCATGCGATGAACAGGGGGGGATACCGCCTCGTAGCCCATTCTGGTTTCACAACTGGCTCCAGGGGGGTGGGCATTCTCCTGCGAACCTCCCTTCCGGTGGAGATCACGAGGATAGTCTCGGATGACAGAGGGCGCTATGTGTGTTTGATTGGGAGGTGGGAGGGGCAGCCCCTTACCCTGGTTTCAGTCTACGTCCCCCCGGGCCTCCAGAACTCCACCTTTATTGACTTGGGTCGAATGCTGCTTGACCTTCCGGACGGCCTTCTGCTCATGGGCGGGGACTTTAATTCTGTGGTTTCGGGTGAACTGGATCGTCACCCACCAAGGACCCTCCCCGCTGCCCAGTCATGGCTGGGTGGGATGTTGGAGACCTTCGGCTTGGTGGATAGTTGGAGACTAATGCATCCGACCCAGTGTCAGTTCACCTTTCATTCGGGGGCGCATGGGAGTCTCTCCAGGTTAGACTACTTCCTTATGCCCGCGGCGCAGACTGGTAGGATTCGAGAGGTCAGACACCTGGCGCGTGGTATCTCCGACCATTCTCCGCTGTGGCTTCTCTTTGACACCGGGTCGCGGTCCGCAGGGCGGATAGCGCCCATTAACCCTTGGTACTTGCGGGACCCTGTGACTCGTGACAGCCTGGTTAAGGCCATGGACCAATACTTCAGTGAAAACGAGGGGTCGGTGTCGTCTGCGTTGTCCCTTTGGGAAGCCTTTAAAACTGTGATACGCGGACACGCCCTCGCCCAAATAGTGGTGGCCAAGAAGGTTAGGAGCGAGGCGGTGGTGAAGCTGGAGACTGACATCTCGGGGCTGGAGTCGGCCTTGGAGGCGAATGTTACTCCGGACGGGCTACATGCCCTTAGCCTGAAACAGTTCGAATATAGGTCCCTGGTCACTGACGCGGCCAAAACTATGTATAGGGAGCAGCAGGGCCGATTGTATGACGCGGGGGACAAGGCGGGAAAGTTGATTGCGTGGCTGGACAAAAAGGAGAGAGTGAATCGTGTGGTCCCCGAGTTGCGTGCTGCGGATGGTGTGTGTGTGACTGAGCCGGATGAGATTGTGGAATGTTTCGCTGACCACCTCCGGGCGGTGTACTCCCCGGTGACTGACAGGGATGAGGATGACTCTCGCCTCCTACTGAGAGATATTGCTCTGCCCGGCCTGTCCGTGGAGGACCGAGAGCGGCTGGACGCCCCCTTGTCGTCGGATGAAATAGCGACCGCGATTCGTTCCCTTCGCTCGGGCAAGGCTATGGGTCCTAACGGTCTGCCCATTGAACTATACAAATTGCGTCCTGATAAGCTTGCGCCCTTCCTCAGCCGCATGTTTCGCGACTCTCTTGCGGCGGGTTCCCTTCCGGCCGACCGGCGCTTGGCCACTATAGTCGTTATCCCCAAGGAGGGCAAGCCGCGAGACCGCTGTACTTCTTACCGGCCTATTTCACTGCTCAATGCGGAGCCTAAAATCCTGGCGAAAGTCCTGGCCAATCGATTGTTGAGTGTCGTGTGCGACCTTATACATCCGGACCAATGCGGCTTTATCCCGCACCGCAACACCGCTCTTAACTTGCGGCGTCTTCACGGTGCCCTTGCCAGGGCGGAGTTCCTCTCCGAACCGGCCGTGCTGGTTTCTTTGGATGCCACGATGGCCTTTGACACTATTGAGTGGCCATTCCTCTGGGCCGTCTTGGATAAATTCGGCTTTGGAGAGGGATTTATTGGCTGGGTGAGGCTCCTTTACACGGGACCCATGGCTCAAGTGGTGGTGAATGGGCGGGTCTCTCGGCCCTTTGCCCTTGGCAGGGGCACGAGGCAGGGGTGCCCGTTGTCCCCGTTGCTTTTTGCTCTCGCCCTGGAGCCACTCGCTGCCTGGCTCCGTTGGGAGCCCTCGCTTAGAGGGATCCGGTGGGGCCCGGGCTTTGAAGATCGGGTCTCGCTGTATGCGGACGACATTCTCCTGTATCTCACCTCACCACGGCAGTCGCTCAACGTCCTCTTTGACGTTCTGACCTCCTTTGGGAACAATTCGGGTCTCACGATCAATTGGTCTAAATCCTGCGTTTATCCCATCTCTGGTGGTCCTCCTCTCCTGCCGCCTCGGCTCCCGATTCAAATATCTCTGAGCGGCTTTAAGTACCTGGGGATATACGTTTCGCTGGACCCGGCGGCTCGCTATGAGCAGAATCTCCTGCGTCCACTTCGGCGACTGCGGGAGGACACGGCCCGGTGGTGCAGGCTGCCCCTGTCCCCGCTGGGTCGGGCCGCGCTGTTCAAAATGATGTCCCTTCCCAGGTTCCTCTATGCACTCCAGAACTCCTTCGACGTTATCCCAGTGGCCTACTTTCGGGAGGTGGAGAGCCTGCAGGGGAGACTGGTGTGGGACGGGCGGGCGCGTATTGCTCTTGCCAAGCTCACTCTCCCCTGGTATGACGGGGGCATCGCGCTTCCTGACATTCGCAGGTACTATTGGGCCTCGCAGCTATCTGCCATTAACCACGCCACGTATGCGCCCGGCTTGAATCCGGCGTATGAGATGGACAAGTTCCTGCTTCCCGGCGGGAACTACAACAGGGCACTTTATTCCCGCCTGGCTGGCCGGACCCTTACGGGTCCTACTAAGATAGCTGTGCGGACCTGGAGGGCTGCCACTGCGGCCATGGGCTGGAGTGAGCGATTAACATGTGCTACTCCCTTGTTTGCCTCCGACCGCCTGGGCAGCTTGTGGACCACGAAGGGGTTTGACCAGTGGGACACGATTGGTATCAGCAAAGTGGGAGACCTGTGGCACAAGGGCGCGGTCAAGACTTTCGCGGTGCTCCAGGCAGAATACGAGCTGACCGACAGGGAGTTCTTCCGCTACGCCCAGGTTCGACACGCCCTGCTCTCGGTCTTCGGGGAGGGGACCAAGATCCCTGTTTCCTCGCCCCTCGAGGACCGCATACTTGACGGACATGTCCCTGATAGTACCATTTCTTTAATTTATAAAAAATTAATTAATCACCGGGCGGACCTTTTTGTGCGCCTTCGGGAGGCTTGGACTGGGGATGGGGTGGAATTGGACGACGAAGATTGGCAGTCTGCACTGTCGTCCCCCAAGGAGGTTGCCATTCCGGCTCGTCTCCGGTTGGTACAGCTCAAGATTCTCCACCGGGTGTATGTGACGGGTCCGCGCTTGGTCTCGATGGGATTTTCCGACGACGGGCTCTGTAAGCGAGGCTGTGGGCTCAGCGCCACCTTTCTTCATATCCTTTGGGAGTGCCGCGAGGTGGCGGACTACTGGCGCCGGGTCCACACGGTTATGGGACAGGTTACTGGGGTTGTGCTGCTGCCGGAGGTGCGTCGCTGTGTCCTGAATGTGTGGGAGCCCAATGACTACAGCGCGGCTCAGACTCGGTGGGCGGCCCTAGGGAACATGATTGCCAAGAGGGACATAGCGCAACTTTGGGGCGCTCAACGGCCGCCCACCGTGTCAGTATGGAAGGAGAATATGGACTGGTGTATGTTTAGGGAGAAGACAGTGTATGTGGCCCGTGGCAAGCCGGGGGCATGGGGTAGCATTTGGGGGCAATGGAACGCGTATCGCGGAGGCATCTGTACGCCCCCCCTGGTAGACACTGATATCGCCATGTCCCCCTGACCCTTGATGGCTCCTGGCGCCTTTTGGAACAACTACATATGGACGTTCATCTCCCTTGACCCCCTCCCCCCCCCCCCTCAATCCCCGGCCTCCCGGTACTCCTCTCTTTAGCGGATTGCTCAATTGTCCTGACGGGAGTTTCCCGGGGGGAGCCTGATCCGCACTGGTTTCCCTCATAACTCGCCTTTTGTTTTTTTATTGTTTTTCCTTTTGTTTTTGTGATTGTTGGACTTACGCTTCCTGTTCCTCGAGAACTATCTGGAGCCACTGCGGGGCAGCGCCCTGGGAACTAATTGTAGCCTTGATATGTGTAGATTTCCTTCTGTACCTAGCGGCCGGCCCGGGGGGTTGTAGGCCCGTACTTGTAACCGAATTATTGTTCAATAAAAACTTTTTCAAAAAAAAAAAAAACAAAAAAAAAAGGATGAGGGATGTTTGTCTGACCCTCCGAACCAGAAATGGAAGAGGGAGAGGCAGAAAGGTGTAAGCAAATATCCCTGACCAATTGACCCATAGTGCATTGCCTTTGGATGCAGGGTGTGGGAATCTGGAGGCAAAGTTTGGGCATTTTGAGTTCTATGCTGCTGCGAAGGGATCTATTTGTGGAAACCCCCATTTGTGGAGGTATGGGAGGAGAACTTGTGGGTGGAAGTTCCCACTAGTGGACTTGTTGCCGCATCCTGCTGAGATCGGCAAATTCGTTGTCCGTCCCTGGAATGTGTTCTGCTAGTAGTTGGATTCTCTGATGTATTGCCCAACGCCAAATGATCCCCGAGAGGCGTGATGACTGTAGAGCGTGCCCCCCCTTTTTTTACATTCTACATAGCTGTCATATTGTCCATACGGATTACGACAACTTTCCCTATCGGGTGGGGTAGAAATGCTCTTAGCGCTAGATGAACAGCTAGAAGCTCTAGGTAGTTGATGTGGAGACTCTTGTGTTTGGTGTCAAAGAGAGACTCTTGTGTTTGGTGTCAAAGAGACTCTGCACTTTTAAATGTTTTGGCTGGACGCCCCATCCTGTGAGGGACGAGTCTGCTGTGAGCACGACCTGTGGAGCAGGGTCGATAAAAAGGCCTTCTTTTGATACATTTTGGGTGTTCCGCCCCTGCAGAGAGCGATGGGTGCGGCTGTCTACGACACTAGATCTTTTAGTTGACCCTGTGATTGATTCTATTGATGTGCTAAGCATTCCTGTACAAGATGCATGTTTAATCTTGCATGAGGTACTATGGCAATGCATGATGCCATCATCCCTAAAAGATGCATGAACGTTATCACTGTTGGATAATGGTTGCTTTGGAATTGTAGTAGCAGTGTTTGAAAATTGTGAATTCTGGCTGATTTGGGATAAGCTAAACCTGTTGTATGTATATATTTAGAGGCCTGCAATCTAATATTGGGCATGGAGAACCGTCCTTTTTTGGGATTAGGAAGTAAAGTGAGTAAACCCCTGACCCTTGGTGTTGTATTGGAACTGGTTCTATAGCTCCTTTTGTTAGAAGAGCTTGTATTTATTGTTTGAACAGTTGGTGCTCTAGAGAGCTTGTAAATGCCCGGTGGAATATAGGGAGGACTGTTGGTGAGCTCCAGGCAATAACCATGTGGGATAATGTCCAAAACCCATTTGTCTGATGGTACTGACTGCCAAATGGCAAGATATTGATGAAGTTGTCCCCCGACAGGTGTATGATGATCGGGGGGAGGGGAATGGTTATGAAGTCACTGTTTGTTGGGAGATGAAGAGGTACGTGTTGAGCTACCTCTGCCTTTGAAATTGTTCCCTCTGTAACCACCCTTGTAAAATCTTCTAGAGATTGATTTTGTGGTTTATAGGCAGATGTGTTGGCATCTGTGTAGGTACTTTAAGCCGCCCGCATAAAATGAGCTGAGAAAGGAGCCTCAGTTAGAAAAATCTATGGGGGCACTACAGTCACTCTCTGTTGGTGTCTTTCTTCATTTTTTCAAGTGATTTGAGAACTATGGCGGTTATAAAATCTCCTTGCTGTAGCAATATGGGAATGTTCAGGATGCATCTGTTGAGTGGCCTGAAGTCTAGAATAGGCCTTAAAGTCCCATCCTTTTTGGGAATGATTTAGTATAGAGAGTATTTCCCGAGCCCCTGGTGTTTTGGGGCAAGTTCTATAGCTCCTTTTTGAAGCAGAGCTTGGATCTCCTTTTGGAGGAGTGTAAGGTGTTCTGGTGACATGCTGTGTTTGTGGTGGTATTGTGTGTGGGGTAGCTGTAAGATCTAGGCAGTACCCATCCATGATGATGTAAAGGACCCACTGATCTGTTGTACCTTTTAACATTGGCTAAGCTGTTGTTTGTGTGTAACAGTACATAAATGAACAATAAAATAATTTGACGATGACGAGGATAGTGTTTTTCAAAACAACAACTCTAACGGTGATCTTACTCTATGTGTAATTTGTTTGTGTATGCCATGCATGCAGTTCTTGACCAACAAAGATCCAAGGTTTATGCGGGTGAGTTAGTTTTCTAACTCTTCAAAGCACAATCACCCAAAAGTCTGTCAAAACGTAATAAGGACCCATGCTCCCTTATTAATAGGTGTATCAATCTATACGACACAGGTGGGACAATAGCTCATACACTTAATACATGTGTGATGCAAAGTGCCCATACAACCTACGCTGGTATGAGTGGCGCTATATAAATAATGAAATGCATCTGAAAGAGAGTGGTTATAGAGCATTGAGGGGCACTGTTGAAAGGTGGTGGTGATGGAAATCTGTCCTGGAGGTTGTCATCACCTCCACCATGGATGGGGGAGGAGTGGGCCAGCCCTGACTTAGAAGGTCATGCAAATCACAATGTATTCTCCCCTTTTAGTGCAGTTCATTTAGTATAATGAAAGAGGGAACATTTATCAATGCACCGATAGCGTTTACATGGGTCACTTCCCATGTCATTTCTCATGTCAATTTGTGAAGCAATCTGTACCCATGCCAGAGTACGTGCCAGACAAATAGTTCAATAGAAGGAGCTAACATGACTGTCAGCCAAGAGGGGCAAGGGGACCATCCTTGCCCCCTTCCTAGATGTGCCTTAGTGGTGGGAGAAAGGGGCGTAAATTATGGGCCACTTAAAGGCTGGCCATCAACCTGCGTTCTTCTGGGAATGGTGGTTAACCCTGCTATTACTCACAGCTGCTTTGCATATATTTTGTCATGGAATATGCGCTGGCCAGATGCTGATTAACTTGTTTGCAGCTGGAACACTGCGAGTGAATCTTATTGGCTCATTTTGACAACACAGGTAGTTTTAAATGGTGCCTCAAATCTTCGAAATTATAAGTTTTGCACCACCCATACAGTTATTTAACATGTGCGACACACCCATGTCTAAGGTTTGCTAAAAAAAAAAGGGCATCCCTGTAATAAGTCCTTAAGTAAAAATTAAACATTTATTTATGTATAGAGTTTTATATAGTACGAACAAGACCCTTTCAAGATGAACGCCTAGAATAAGCGGGGCTAATTAACATGGACTCATTAATTACCCCTCTAAGGCCCTTACATAAACTCCAAACAAAATCAACATTTAAGGTAAAACAAAATATTATTAATGTACAGAACACTATTTAGTTCATAAAATAGGTTTACCTTTTTGACATCCTGTAACAAGAAGAAAAGGAATGGGTTTGTTGGGCCTTGTTTCTACAAGGAAAAAAGAAATAGGGATGTAAGTTGTTTTGTAAAACGATTGAAGTCTCAATATAAATATTCATAATATATATCTTAAAAGAAAACAAGCTACTCAGGACTTGAACACACTCTAAACTTGAAAGAGCGAGATAGATGGATGCATGTACTTTACATTAATTTATTGTTAAGTTAGATTTGAACATGACCGACAGTATAAGAAGCGAGAAGAATTACTTAAAATACTGTCGAAAGGAGAACAGTCGAGTCCACAATTAACATCAAATCGGTTGCCCCCACAGACAGAATCTCCACATCAGACCAGTCAACAGTCTGGGCTACCTCAAGCTCTGGGGCACCCCTCGCAGCCATCAATGCAAGCAAAACCCCGCCTTAAAGAACCACCAATGAAGCGACCAGAATTTGAAGCAGGGCAACAGAGTCCCGCAACTTCCCAGATGCCAGTTCAAGAAGCTAGTTCCTCTCATCTCTCTATCGCTGAGGACAACAAATTGCGCACACAGAGTATAGCCACAAAACCTGGTCGTAAGAACCTCACGAATTTAGTAAACTGCCGCAAGTTGGTGGCCCCAAGCAAAAGTCCCCTTTCCCAATCCAGAATCACCCATCATATGGAATTGCCCCTTACATCGTTCACCATACCCACATCAAAAAAGCCTATCGAAGAAAAATCAAAACAAACAAAGCCAGTAATGACCAATGAATTCTGTGAGCACCCAAGCAACACCTTAAGTACCAAACTGCCACTCATTCCAGAATATATCTCCAGAGGCCCTCATGACATCCTCAATCGAGGGAACATACTAAAACTCTTCAAGTCATTACCAGACCTAAGTCACCTACAATCGAGAGACATAATCACTATTGAATTCATTCCAACTACTGGATCTAACACGGGTGAAGCTACGCAAGTAACACTGGCAACCCCGGTAACCCGGTACCTGGTTCTGACGCAATCTGACCAATTTAAATCCTGGGGTATAACAACCATAACTCCAAACACTCGCTACCCCTCAATACTGGAAAATAATCAAGTCCGTACTTCCAGCTCCTCCTTAGCCCCCTTTTCAGTACTGAGGTCCGCGAGAAGCAGCTCACCAACAGTAATCTCAGAGCTTACAACCGACCAGCGAAACTTCGACGGAGCAGATTGGTTTTGGTTGCCAGGGGCCCTATCCGGAAACCGGACCGATTGAACCATCACTAATGACGATCTAACAATATGCTCCTGGAACATCAATGGATTTGGGCAGGAAAAACAATCTGCCACCACCCTGGATTTCTTAAAAGAACACAACATTCTCCTTTTACAGGATACATGGGCAGGAGAAAGCATTCCAATAGAGGACTTCCTGACGTTTATGACACACGCCACCAGGCAGTCCAAGTTTGGCAGACCAAGTGGCGGTCTCTCGATCTACGTATCAACAAAACTATCCAAATGTATTGAACAGATAAAATTTGAGGTGGATTGGCTCTCTGGAATTATTCTGGGAAGTTCACTTACGGATCCTCAGCTGCTCATCCTCAACGTCTATATCTCTCCCTGTACCACCAAGAAAAAACCCAAAATGGACTGCTTGCTCAATACCATCTGTGACTTATTTGGCAAGTATGGCAGTACACCCAGCATCATTTCAGGTGATTTCAACACCAATCTCTACTGCAATCTTGCTGATGGCACAGGACCGGACGCCCCAAGAGTCCCCCCACACTTTGCATCTCAGTCAATTCCAGCTGGAATCAAACTTTCGACATTAGGCGAATATGTGGAAATGCAGTTCAGCAACTTAGGATTTACCCTATTGAATGTGCGCCTCCCCACCGACATCCCGCCTGCATGGACCTGGTCAGATGGTAGATCCTTCTCGTTTCTGGACTAATAACATTATCCACCATCACCCCACATCATCAGGAACTTGCCCATACTCATTCAGGCAGCCACACAGAGGACCTAAAGCGGATAAAGTGGTCGGACCCCACGGCCCCTTCCCTGATGGAAAAAAGCAGAGCCCTATTACATCAATCCCTAGAGTTAAATACCCACGGTGTTAGTGGCTGGACTTCTCTTATAAACCACCTTCTCAATGAACTGCAAATTAGGAGGGGCCGAGAAAACAAATCCCTCAATTCTGCATCTCAAAAGCCTCAAGGAAAATAAGAACTGAGAGGAACTGAGCACTTCGATTATCAAGAAAGAACCCCAGCAACAAAACCAACTTCAATAACTAGCCCAAGCAGCTTTTAGAATCTCAACACGAAAGGAAAAACATGTGGCTTTGGATCAACTCTGGCTGAAGCTCATCCATGAAAGTAAAAACCCTAACCCAAAGCAATTCTGGACCCTCGTAAATAGGAGCACACAAAGTACAAGTGAGTACGGCAGTGCAAATATCAGTGAAGCCGCTTGGAGTAAGTTTTTATCTTTTCACTTTGGGGACACCAATATAAATGATGCTTGCACCAATTCCCCCAGTCCAGCTAACCTTATGATGTCACTCCCGGGTCTGGAGAGCCCGAGACGAGCTCGCCCCGTAAAAATTCCACCTGAAGAACCGACACTCAAGGAATCAGCGAAAAAGAACGATATATCGCTAGAGCCCACAGTGACACCAGATTTCTTAAAAAACAAGATCTCTCGCCTCATAACGAAAGCCAGAGCTGAAGGAGCCCCAGGCCCGAATGGTCTCCCCCAGGCCATGTTTAAATCCGATGTTACCCTATGGTCAGAATACCTGACCCCCTTGTTTCTCTATTGCAGACTAAACAACACGGTACCAGAGTCCTGGGGAGGTGCAATCATTCACCCAATCTACAACAGTGGAAAAAGAAACGAGCCTAAAAATTACAGAATGGTTGCACTTCTCGATGTGGAGTCTAAGTACTATGCAAACACTCTATTGGAGGAGCTACAGGCCTGGGCCAAAACAACCGCACGCCTCCCTTTTAACCAGACGGGTTTCGTTGCTAAAACCGGTAATACAACCAATTTGTTAATGCTAACCTGATGGAGAAAGCGACAGTCCAACAAATCCAGCTGCACTGTTGCTTTGTAGACTTCAAAGCGGCCTTCGACCGTGTGCCCAGGGGTCTGTTATGGCAGAAACTAAAATCGTGGGGCATACCCCTGCCTCTTCTTCAAGCAATAATTCAACTCCATACGGAAACATGAATAAGAATTAAGCTGGGTGAAGGCTCTCATGTCTCCAGGAAGATTCGAACTGAAACTGGCGTCAAACAAGGTTGTGTATTGGCCCCCCTTCTTTTTAATTAGTTTATATCTGACCTTTCTCCAGTACTCGACAGTGTAAATTGCCATCCTCCTCAGTTAGACGGAACCCGCATCAGCAATTTGCTTTATGCCGATGACTTGGTGTTGTTAAGCCACACAAGAGTGGGTCTCCAGAGGCTACTGGATGAGCTGCTACCCTACACGACAAGAAATCGCCTAGAACTGAATCTGTCAAAAACCAAAACAATAGCTTTTGGGAAGCAAAAAAGGTCAATAGGAAAGTGGCATTTCAACGACACAAAGGTAGAATCAACTATACTTGGGCATCTTTCTAGATACAAGATGTACATTTACAAAGCATAAAGAAGCATTAAAAACCAAAGCCTTGTCGTTAGAAGCGGCCGCTGCAAAACTAGCAAAACAGCTACTAGGTCCTAGCCTAACTCCCATGCTGAAAGTGATGAAGGCTAAGGTAATTAATTCCTTGACGTATGGGCACGAGATCACTAAGGGCACAACCAGTATATTAATAAACAAACTAACAACTAACATTTTTAAAAGAGCCTTTTGATTGTCAAGATCTGCTTCCCCAGCCCAAGTGAGACTTGAACTGGGTCTACAAGATCACCATGGAGTGGAGGCAGGCGCATTTATTAAACTGTGTCATAGACTGCGCTGTGCCCAGGCGGGGTCCTTGGAGGCCTGACTATGGCAGGAAATACAAAAAAAACAGACCAGCCACAAGCATCGGCAACTCCTGGATCGCAGTTTACAGTTATTAGGAGTAAAATACCTCTGGGAAACAAACCCCACCCACCCGGTGTTAAAGATCGCCATTAAAAAAAACTGTCAGATTGTGGTCCTTTCCCTCGGACAGGGCAATACTGTCAAAAAGGAAACCCACTTGGGCTGTAATCTCCAATTTTAAAGTGGGTGTTCAGCTGCTCTATCTATCAAGCACATACGCGCTTTACTGGAAACATACGTTTTTAGCCCTGAGGATGTGTGACTGGCCTTTTCTGAAGAACCTTCCCGAATGGCGCCGGCCAGGTAGCAGTACTGAATGCAGGTTGTGTGGCTACCATTCTGAAACAATGGGACACATCGTCTGTGCCAGACGGTCATGGCTGCGAGGCCAATGTATCATGTTGGGAGTTCGATCTTTCCGCCAAGCAATAATGGCCGCTCTAAACCCTGACAACACCAAGCTAAACATTGGGCATACGAAATTCGTCCACAAAGCGTCAAAAGTACTGGAAGCCATAACCACAACCAAACCCTCCTCATCTTAGCATGGCGGCGAGTTAATTGACTCAACAATCGAATCAGAGACTACAATATCAGAAAGCCAGAGCGATGTCTTCCAGCTGAACATTATTAGCCCACAATAGTTTCCCTAATTTTTTAGTAATTTAAAACCCACCGTTCTTTACATTTATTATTGTCATTTTTATCGTTCGAATCGGTCATGTTTTAAATTGTAAATGGCTTTTTTAAACCAATCAATAAAGAGCATAATTATTAATTATTAATTACTTAAAATAAGTTTGGCATGCCCATACGTTACCCACGTGAATTTTTAACTGAGGAAAGATTAAACATTTCTTATACGTTAAAGAGGTGCAACTAATAATGCTGCTTCAAAATTCATTAACGAGATTTTCTTTTATATTACTTTGTAGAAACATTCTAGCCCCCTGTATCCAAAATAAAAGCAACAGTTAAAAAATCAAAGTTCATGAGTGAACAGAGCAGTATTTATTCTGCTTATTAACAAACAGTTTCCTTCCGGAAAAGAGTGTCTCTGTAGAATTTAGACAGCATGCAGGAAAGGGCTTCCACAATGTGACAAGATTTGAGTTGTGAAGAGCTTTTCATCATATTATTCCTATTCAGATGGCTTAGTGGACTAATCCCTCCCAGAAACACCATGTGCTGCCCATGACGCTCTGCCCCCCGTCCCCTCCAAAAACACTCATATCTCTAGCATCCTGCCTCTTCTGTGTCAAATTTAGAAGTAGAGGTGTTGGGATGAAAGTTTGTTGTACCGCTTGAAACAGCTATGCACTCCTGCTGTGCCCATCTTTTTCTCGCTAGCCCTGTGTTTTCCTCCAATTACCATGACAATCATGAAAATCCTTCGGCTATGCTCCATCTTTCTTCTTGCTGTTTTTCTTTGACGGTGCTTGGGAATCCAGGGTCTCCCCATGTGCACGGCCCCATTTGACTGATAATGGCTACTACTCCCTCAACCTAGATTATGTTGTGGCTGGAGGTTTTAGCAGAGGGTTTATGAATAAACCTCTGAGGTGTGTACGGATAGAAGTGGGAAAAATGGTTTGCATTTATATAGCACTTGTTACCCCTGATGGGGTGTTGAAGCGCTTTTTTGGCAAGTAGCACGCTACCCATAAAGGATTAGTGTTGAAAATTAATATAATGAAATATAAAAGTAATTTGAGTGGTGGATATGTTATTCAGTTATTTGGATAAAGAAGGGTAGCGGCAGGATAGAAGATGGAAAAGAGGTTAGCATTTATATAGCGCTTGCTACCCCTGATGTTTTTTTTTTTTTTTTTTTAACTTCAGTGCTGTTAAGTTTATTTATTTATTTATTTATTTTAAAACTTTATTGTGCAGAGAGTCAAAATTACAGACGTGGGCCTACAACCACCAGGGCCGGCCGCTAGTTTGTGCCAGTCAATTACAAAGCGTCGCAGAGCAGCAACTGATCTCCAAAGGCACAGCAGGAATATAGAATTATTCTCGGCAACTCAAAAGTTAGACAGGATACAGACATTCTTAAATTTTGAAGAGAACTAAAAAAAGAAAAAAAAAAAAAAAACTCAAGGCGAGAAACAATCTAAATGGTGCCGAGCGCCGACGGGGGAACCCCACCATACCAAATAAAGAATCAGGAGGTCCATAAAGTCAACCCGGGGGGGAGGGGAGGCAGCGGGGAAGTCAGAACCATCCACTTAACAAGTACAATATTCCGGGAACCCCAGGATCAGGGGCACGGAGGAATGTCAGAAGTTTCTTCAAAAGGGGGCGTACAAATGTTACCTCGGTAGGCGTTCCATTGACCCCAAATTTTACCCCACGCCCCAGGCTTGCCCCGAACCAGATATACCGTCTTCTCTCTGAACATGCACCAATCCATGTTCTCCTTCCACACTGACACGGCGGGAGGCCGTCGGGAACCCCAAAGCTGCGCGATATCCCTCTTTGCAATCATGTTCCCAAGTGCCGCCCACCGGGCCTGGGCAACGTTGTAGTCATTAGGCTCCCATACATTCAGCAGACATCGACGAGCCTCAGGCAACAGAGCGACCCCAGTGACATCCTCCATCACCGCATGCACACGGCGCCAATAAGCCGCGACCTCGCGACACTCCCAAAGGATATGAAGGAAGGGGGCACTCAATCCACAGCCGCGCTTACACAGCCCATCCGAAGAAAAACCCATCACAACCAACCAAGGACCCGTCACATACACACGGTGAAGAATTTTCAGCTGGACAAGACGGAGACGGGCCGGAATGGCGACCTCCTTCGGGGAGGACAGTGCAGACTGCCAGTCCTCGTCGTCCAACTCCAACCCGTCTCAGGTCCAGGCATCCCGAAGATGCACAAGGAGGTCTGCCCGATTATTAATTAACTTCTTATAAATTAAGGAAATCGTACTATCGGGCAGATGACCATCAAGTATACGGTCCTCGAGTGGGGAAGCTGCGGGGATCGTGGTACCTGCCCCAAAGGCCGATAGCAGAGCGTGGCGAACCTGTACGTACCTGAAGAACTCCCTCTCACTCAACTCATACTCACTCTGAAGCACCGCAAAGGATTTGACCGCACCTTTCACCCAGAGGTCACCCACTCTGCTGATGCCAATCATATCCCAGTTCTCAAAGCCTTTCGTTGTCCAGAGGCATCCCAATCCATCCGACGCAAACAAGGGGGTCGCTCGTGTCAGGCGCTCATTCCAACCCATGGCAACATTAGCATCCCTCCACACACGTACTGCAATCTTGGTGGGTCCTGTTAGGTTCCTCTCACCCGCCCGAGAATAGAGTGCTCTGTTGAAGTCGCCACCAGGCAACTGATATTTATCCATCTCGAAAGCCGGATTCGGACCCGGTGCGTAAGTAGCATGGTTGATAGCGGACAGCTGGGAGGCCCAATAATACCTCCTGATATCCGGGAGCACGATGCCCCCGTCGTACCAGGGGAGAGTCAGTTTTGCGAGAGCTATACGAGCGCGACCATCCCAAATAAGTCTTCTCTGCAAACCCTCTACCTCCCGGAAATAAGCCGCCGGAATAATGTCAAAGGAGTTCTGGAGTGCGTAGAGAAATCGGGACAGTGACATCATTTTAAAAAGTGCAGCTCGACCGAGTGGCGACAACGGCAACCTACGCCAGCGGGCCACATCCAACTTCAAGCGCCGAAGAGGAGGAAGGAGATTCTGCTCATGGCGGACCGCCGGGTCCAACGATACATAGACCCCCAAGTACTTGAAACCGGATTATGAAATTTGGATGGGAAACCTATTCGGCAGGGGGGGAAGGCCACCGGAAATGACATACACACAAGATTTGGACCAATTAATAGTCAACCCGGAGTTTTTCCCGAAAGAAGTGAGGACATCATAAAGGACATTAAGGGATTCACGCGGGGAGGTGAGGTACAAGAGAATATCGTCGGCGTCCTGATGGGGTTTTGAAGCACTTTTTTGGCGAGTAGCACACTACTCTGGAACCCATAAGGTTTAGTGTTGAGATAGTGAAATATGAAAGTAATTTGAGTGGTGGATATGTTAGTCAGTTATTTGGATTGAGAAGAGTTGGTGAGTGATAGAAAAGAGAAAACGGTTTGCATTTATGTAGAACTTGTTACCCCTGATGGAGTGTTGAAACGCTTTATTGGCGAGTAGCACGCTACAACGGAACCCACAAAGGATTGGTGTTAAAAATTAGTATAGAGAAATATGAAAGTAATTTGAGTGGTGGATATGTTTTTCAGTTATTTGGCTGACTAATATCCACCACTCAAATTACTTTTCATCAGGGGTAACAAGCGCTATATAAATATAAACCTTTTTTCCCTCTTCTATTCTTCCGCTATCCTTCTGAATCCAAATAATTGACTAACCTATCCACCACTTAAATCACTTTGATATTTCACTATACTAAATCAACACTAATCCTTTATGGGTTCCGGAGTAGCGTGCTGCTCGCCAAAAAAGCGCTTTGATGCCTTGTCAGGGGTAGTAAGCGCTATATAAATGCAATTACAATGCAATACAATACAATACGTATTAGCCTATTTTGACAGGATAGAACGGCCTAAGCTGACTCTGGGAGAAGACAAAACGAGAGGTATCTGTAAAGGACCACCAACCGAGGAGGACACTAGACAGGGCTACGAGAGCAGTCCATCCATCAACCTCTTTCAGCCAGTCACTTCAAGTACCATAGATATTGCTGTGTACTCCCTACAACCAACTGGATCTAGAGAAAGAGCCCGGCTCCTTCCCTTCCAGCGCAACGTTGAACGCAAGGCAGCATTTATGATTGTACACCCCAACATAACCAAAGCACTAGCTTTTCTCACCAGGTTTCCAGCAGTGCCCTGAAAATCAAACAGCAGTCTACTGAGGGGGTTGAGTGCTCCCTGTATCACTCCCTGTGAACTTGCTTTCCACATGTAACAGTTGTTTCTGAAATAAATTCTACCATGTATGTACGTCCATTCGCCTTCATTTTGGACTCTTCTGAGATCCGGGCCAGTAAGTTGAGGTAGTCTAGATGTATGTCCAAACACTCACACATCTAGCCCCTATCCTTGCTAGGTCGAGTTCTGAGACTTTTTCGATCAGCTGTCTCACTACATGTCCCATAGACTGTCATGGAATCTAGGAAGCCTTAGAGGCAGGGAGCTTGCGAAC